>NC_080539.1:298783515-299983515 GCF_028640845.1 Ahaetulla prasina | reverse complement strand
GTTGTGATAGTGGATCTTTCAAAATGTATTCCTTGTAAAGACAGAACAACTTTAAATGGCACTTTAAATTTAAGTTCCTTAAAAAGATAGCTAATATTATTCTGATTTTTCTTTTTTTTTTTTTCGTTTTTGTCATAAGAGTGTTTAGATTTTAGGAAGCCACCAGAGGGCATGCATGTCATATTGCCAACTGCCCAGATTTATATTTTACAGATTGGACAAGTAAATATATAAATATATACACACTTGTATAAGATTTTTAAGTAAACAAATATATATTCCTCTGTAGCCATAACAAGTCTAAATGATACATCTAATACTGCACCTTTTATGACGTACTATACTATATTGATGGTATATGTCTACAATAAAATTCAAAGATCTTAAGCTTTTTTTAAAAAAGAGTAAAAGTGTTTGTTTTATTACATATTTTATTACATATTGAAATAGAATGAATATAGCGTGTGCTTAATTTCTGCCTCAGCGTTGTTATAGAATTACATTCAAGGAAATAATTGTTACTTCAGAAAGACAGAATCATTGTTTTTGGAAATAGGGGATTCCCAAGTATTGAGAATTACTGGTTTTAAGAAAATGTTTTGTAGAAATGTACAATGAAAAGCAATATTTAAAATATTAACTGATCTATTTTTTCCTACCAGCTATCGTGCTGATACTCAGACATACCAGCCGTACAATAAAGATTGGATAAAGGAGAAGATCTATGTTCTTCTCCGCAGACAAGCTCAGCAAGCAAGCAAATAATGGGGCACTGAGGGGAGGGTGTGGACATCAGGTGTGTACAGCATTCTGTAGTGAAAGTCTTGTATTGTAGCCCACTGTTCATTCTTATAAACCTATGACTAGGACTGAGTCAGTTAGAACTGTAAGAGACTTGTTCAATTCCAGAAGAAAATGTCTTTTACAGAAGTTTAATTCTTAATTTTTCACTTTTCTTAGTTTATTTTGTTCAAGGTCCTCAAGATTATTCACATCTCCTTTGCCACCATTGCTATATGTACTCCTTAGAGAAGGGGAGATCAGTAGTATTACCTGGAGGCAGTGAAAAATCATAGTGGAAAATGAAATAAATGCTCTTTAGTTAAACATATTGAGTGGTGATTTTATAAGCTGGGTATTCTATTAAAAAAACACCAGTTCATACTGAGATTCTGAGTTCACACATTAAGCCAGGTTGGATGTAACTAATTTGTTGAATAGCTTTACACAACATATTAAAGTATAAAGCAGGAATGGGCAATCTCTCACTTCTCAGCATTCTGCACTGCCAAATTTTGGTGATAAAATTGTCACGTTTGGTCTTTGGGATCCTCCCTCCCCCTTATTTTTAATAATTAGGATTAAAATGGATGAAGCTTTTGGATTCCATTTCTGCTGTTGTCCCTCTAAACCAATCAAGAATTCATATTTTTGGAGTTGATTGTACATAAGCTTGGCAGTTTGGTAGGATTTAAAGATGGAAATAGCATATTTATGGGAATTGTAATGCTTCTGTTTCACTTTGCACTAGGACTACCAGATTATTATTATTTTTTAAATTTATATGCTGCTCGTCTCATGTTTCATGGTGACTGAGCGGCTTATAGTGTAAAAAACAGATAGAAAAACAATAAAAACAGGTTAAAATGACAAAAGATTTTAAAAGTTGTAAAACATTTTAATTCTTTGCTGCTGTGTAGTAGCTAACTGAAGGTTTGCAGTCCAGATCTGCTGCTGTAGATTAAATTTACCCAAAACAGTTCAGGGAATAAAGGTGATTTTATGGGCAAGAATAGAAGAGGAAAGAATTTCAATCTTAAAATATGAAAAAACCCCAGAACATTTTGGTTTTGTTCTTTTCAGTGGATGGGTTCCAACCTTGCCCTTTAGACATTGCCCATTCTAAACAACCAAAGGTTTACGCATTGAGATAAGCAAAAATAAGAAAAATTACATATTTACTATTGACCGCAACATACAAATCCGGCTTTGAGTTGCCACATCATAACATTTCATGCAAAATAAAAATACAAACAACAGTCTCTGGAATGTAGTGCTATGAACTAAGCCTGGGTTCTCACTGGTTGCTGTATTAACACTTAAAACAGTTCATTAGGGGGGAAAAAACTTGTATTCAATATATCACTGCAGCTGAAGTTCTTGTGATCCCCATACTGACTGCTCAGAAGCAGGTCCTTTCTCACTATGCAATACAGTTCCAACCACTGTTTCAAAACTATTAAGCAAAGGAAGTCTATCAAAACATTTTATTATATACAAAAGAAGCAAGCTAGAATGAAAAATTCTGCTTTTGGAATGATACCGTTACTATAAGTGAGGGTTTTTATTACATTTAGCATGACAAAATGTAAAGTACTGTGAATGGGATTCAAGAGTTGCTTATCCATTAATACAGAGGATTTAAGGTCAGCAGATATTGCTGCCTGTGGAGAACAGTGTTATTGTTTATGATGATATCTGGCTGGTTCTCTCTGCCCCTTCACTGTTGCCTCTGTGTGCAACTAGTTCACCTCCCTGCGTTGCACCCTGAGTGAAGTACAAGCATCTGAGGCAGCCAATCTACTCTAATAACATCATAGACTCCTTGATTCTCGATGTACAAATGTCATACACTAAATAATAATCACACTTACCTCTCACCTTCCAGAGGATCTTCCAAATTTTTAGGATAGATTCGCAGGGGTCAGTGGGAATCAATCAGTCCTTCAGAAACCATGTTCCGTGAGTAGAGTCTGTATCAGACCATCTGTATTTAATTCAGTATATTTAAACCTTGGAGGATATAACACTTTAACTAAGCAAAACGGTCTTGGAGTTTTATATTGGTTTTTAATTTAGAAGTATCTCCAACAACTTAAACAAAAGCCAATTATATTGGGATGTTCTGTTTCCTCTGATACATAGCATTGCTGCATATCGTTACGACTTCATTATCACAAAATCCTCGTTAAGCTATTCTGGCTGGCTTCCATCTGCCTTCACGTCATTGCATTCCTCTGAATTTGAGGTTAGATAGGTGGCTCAGCTGTGTTTCAAGAGTATTCCTGGTCTGCGCACGTTTCCTTTCAGTGTTTAAGGACAGAGAACTACCACCATGCCTATTCATTCAAACAATAAAGTGGATTGGCATGGTAGTATATAAAAATGCTGGATTGCAGCATCTATTAAGGAAATGGAAGAAATACAATTTTATTTCCTTAATACTAATAACAAAAAAACCTATTTTGCACATATGCATGTTTATAGTCTTTAGTCTGGCTGAGAGATAGCCTATAATATTCTAATGAATACTGCAACTGGTACAAGAGAGAGGAAAAATTATTTCTATGCAATTATTGCTTCTTTAACTGGTGGGTAGAGCCAAGATGTCTTTTCTGTTTAATTTCTTTACTGGGACATCTTGAGTAACTAAAATAGGAATGGTTAGGAAGGCCAGAGTACAATGATTGCACTAAGGAGCATGGCGGCTCACGAAGTTAGGCTGTTGGGTTGAAGATTGCCAGGCTCACGTTCAAGACCTGGTTGCTGCTAAGGACGAGGTGAGCTCACACTCTCTAGTTTCTACTGACTCAGCAACTCAAAAGCAGATGACGGTGTAGATAAATGGGATACCACTTTGTGGACAACAGGGACACGAAAAGAGCCTCCAACTGGACATACCCCAAGTAACAAGTGATGTCACCTTTTAATCCAGAAGCACATCGATGTGCCTGACACAACTGTAGTAGCAATGGTTGCACTCCGGACTTGCTGTTCTGCAAGCAAAATACACAGAATTCAAGACTAAATGGGTAAAACATTTGAAACTCTTGAAATGATTTGTCAATAGGTATTTGATAGAAGTATTTAAAATCAAGCATGATATGGCAAAGGTGCACATAGAATTTTTCTTTCTCAAAAGCCTAGGACCAGAGGTTATCCAATGAACCTAATTTGAAGGAGAATTTAAATAAAAGTATTTTTCACATCTTGCGTAATTTATCTGCAGAATTCATTCTCACAAAAAACGGATGGATTACTAACTTGAGTAGTTTTAAAAGTGGACTGAATAAATTTATAAAGGACAGGTGGTCTACTAATCAGTGGTGGGATTCAAAAAAATTTTACTACCGGTTCTGTGGGCGTGGATGGCTTGGTGGGCGTTGCAGGGGAAGAATACTGTAAAATCTCCATTCCCTCCCCACTCCAGGGGAAAGTTATTGCAAAATTTCCTGATCTGCTGGAACTTGGGAGACAGAGAATAGATGGGCGCGGGGTCAGTCAGGGGTAGTATTTACCGGTTCTCTGAACTATTCAAAATTTCCTCTACCAGTTCTCCAGAACTGGTCAGAACCTGCTGAATACCACCTCTGCTACTAATCTTAAATATTACCTCTGGGCTCTGGTCAATATATTTCCAAATTTTAGGCTCAGAGTAACAACCACGGGGGAGAGATATATCATTTCTTGCTCCTGACTACCCCAATGGCCTCCGATTAGCCACTGCAAAAATAAGTAGGATTTAAATGGTCCTTTGTTTAATCTAGTTGGGCTACTTTTATGTTCTACATTTTGTGATGGGAAGAAAGATTTTTGCAGAGTGCTGTCTACCCTGTTGGAATTTTCATCAAATGAAATCATCCACCACTCCCTATCACAAGTGAAATTCTACAGTGTACAAAGCTTGATTCAGTCCATTATGCCTGAGTAGGGCATTGGTTAGTCTGCCATAACATTTATGCTACAAATAAATGAAAATACATACATTCAACAACTCTAAAAATAATCTGAAGGTTACAGTTCAAAAGTTAAATAACTGGATAGCTGTGATTAGCTAATTTATGTAAAGCAAGGCCTATGCTTCAACTTGCATAGAATGTCTATTCACTTTTCATTTGCATTCTGTAGATGAAGTGCATTGTGAATACCAAACGTAATAATGAACTAGAGCGCAACTTTATCAGAAATGTTTCTATGATTGCCTGTCTGCAACACACACAAAAAGACACTTGTATGATCCTGAAGTAAACTTTACTTGAAAGAAAAGGATCAATTCCTAGAGAGTCTGTGGAGTCCTGGGTGCTCAGTGACCTTGGTTGTTTGCTTGCAGATGTTTCATTTCCCAACTAAGCAGCAGCAGTAGTGTTTGTGAGTGTGGAGCCTGTTTTGTGTTTATATACGTAATAATGTTTATTATTTTATTTGTCCAATTTATACAGGTAGTCCTTGATACATGACCACAACTGAGGCCAAAATTTCTGTTGCTAAGTGACACATTCGTTAAGTTAGCTTTGCCTTATTTTATGACCTTTCCTATCATAGTTGTTAAGTAAATTACTGTAGTTGTTAAATTAGTAACATGGTTGTTAAGGGAATCTGGCTTCCCCACTGACTTCGCTTGTCAGAAGGGCACAAAAGGTGATCGTATGACCCTATAACACTGCAACCATCATAAATACGAGTCAGTTGCCAAGCATCCAAATTTTGATCACTTGGGAATCCTGCAATGGTTGTTAAGTGTGATAAATGGTCATAAATTAATTTTTTTTCAGTGCTGTTGTAACTTCGAATGGTCACAAAATGAATTGTAAGTCAAGGACTACCTGTAATGTATAACTGCGGATCTCAGGTGGTTGACAGATATGGTTTTCTGCTTGGTAGTTCCTTGATTAAAATAATTGCTACCAACTTGCCTTCCATTGAGGACCTGTATACTGCACGAATCAAGAAGAGGGCCGTGAAAATATTTGCAGATCCCTCGCATCCTGGACATAAACTGTTTCAACTCCTACTCTCAAAACGACGCTATAGAGCACTGCACACCAGAACAACTAGACACAAGAACAGTTTTTTCCCGAAGGCCATTACTCTGCTAAACAAATAATTCCCTCAACACTGTCAGACTATTTACTGAATCTGCACTACTATTAATCTTCTCATAGTTCCCATCGCCAATCTCTTTCCACTTATGACTGTATGACTATAACTTGTTGCTGGCAATCCTTATGATTTATATTGATATATTGATCATCAATTGTGTTGTAAATGTTGTACCTTGATGAACATATCTTTTCTTTTATGTACACTGAGAGCATATGCACTAAGACAAATTCCTTGTGTGTCCAATCACACTTGGCCAATAAAAAATTCTATCTATCTATCTATCTATCTATCTATCTATCTATCTATCTATCTATCTATCTATCTATTATTGTTTTCTGATTCTTTATCTGATGTTAATGCCTGCTTATTTGGGTGTTTATTGCTGAAAAGAATGTGTTAGGATCTTTTTTGTTTCCTTAGCATTTTTACTGCTTCTTGAATAGAGTGTAAATGTGGTTTATCTTTATTGATTGCTGCTTTGTTTGAATACCAAGCTCCCAGGAATTCTCTGGTGTTTTGGATTGAGCACTGGTTAACTAGCACTGATGGTGTTACCTAATTGGGTAATGAAACATCTGCAAGCAAACAACCAAGCTCAGAGAGCACCAAGGACAGTTCAACCCTGAGCTGCACATATTCTCTTCTATTGGAATTTATTTTTCTGTTGTGCATCATACCAAGTTAATACTGTTGCATCTCTTCCTCTCACTCTATGCTATCTCTTCCTCTCACTCTACTCAATAGTTCTGCATCATAAACTCCATCTCATTAAGTCATTAAAGGTAGCTGGATATTATTTTTTTCAGCTTTAAAAGCAGTTTCATGTCTGTAAAATCAGTGCTTTTGGAATTCAGAATAAATAGGGCGGTAGAGAAGGTTTTAAGCAATGGATAAACATACTTTAAACCAAAAATGCTCATATGAAAATGGATATGTATTTACTAGGACTGTGCAAAGCTACTTGGAGAAATTGAAATACAGTTCCTAAGTGCAGCATTTGTTATCAGCCTAATCATTACTTTTTTGCTCCTGTATAAATATATGCAATGCAATCATAGAATCTTTCAGTGTAAGCAAATATCCAGGTTAAAAGGCTTCATGTAAAACTGAAATGGAAAAAAAAATCCATTTCCTGATTGCAGCCCACATCACAGTTAAGAATGCAGATTCACATCTGTCACATCTCAGCACTGTAGATTTGCTTTTTGCTCTGAATTAGATTAAAAAATAGAAAAAGATTTTCCTATTCTTAAAATTTTTGTAACAATTTGGGAACAACTTCTATATTTAAAGAGAGAATAAATAAAGAACCAGTATAGTCAAGGTGTTGGACTGACAGTGAGAAACCCAAGTTTTAGTCCATCCTCAGCTATAGCGACTCAAAGTGACTTTGAACTTTCTTTTTCTTTCTTTCTTTCTTTCTTTCTTTCTTTCTTTCTTTCTTTCTTTCTTTCTTTCTTTCTTTCTTTCCTTCCTTCCTTCCTTCCTTCCTTCCTTCCTTCCTTCCTCCCTCCTTCCCTCCCTCCTCCCTTTTCTCTGTTTTAACTTTTCTGAATTAATGCTGCAGTCCTTTGTAGAATTCCATAGTTTGGGTTATATATTCTGTCTTAAATTTCCTTTATCTCTTTATTTTGTAAAATCCACCAATTTTACACTTCAATTCTAAACAATCAACATTTCCACATATGTATGGTTTATATATTTAATTAATTCCAAAGCACCTTCACCAAAATGCTAATTTTCAAATTTAACTGTCCACTTTGTTCATTTAAGATAAAAGTCTTGTTAAGTTTTTTATTGCTATTTTTAAGTAGCTAAGGCATTGGGCTACAAACTAGGAAATTCTGAGCTTTAGTCCCACTTTAAGCATGAAAAACAGCTGAGTCAGTCACTCTCTGGGGGTGAAGGAGGAGGAAGTACTACTACATATACAGGGTAGTCCTCAACCTACTACCACAATTGAGCCCAAAATTTTTGTTGCTAAGTGACACATTTGTTAAGTGAATTTTGCTCCATTTTATTATCTTTCTTGCCACAATTGCTCAGTGAATCACTGCAGTTGTTAGATTAGTAACATGACTGTTAAGTGAATCTGGTTTTTCCATTGGCTTTGCTTATCAGATCACAAAAGGTGATCCCATGACCCTGGGATACTACAATGATCATAAATGTGAGTCAGTTGCCAAGCATCTGAATTTTGATCACGTGGCCATGGGGATGCTGTAATGGTTGCAAGTGTGAAAAACATACAGTAAATCACTTTTTTCAGTGCTGTTGTAACTTTGAACGATCACTAAATGAATTGTTGTAAGTTGAGGACTATCTGCATTTGCTGCCTTGAGTTGAAATAACTCAGAGACAAGATATAATAAATAAAGATAAGTTATTTCGCGTTTTCTTTAATCTGGAGAGAAGGGCGACTCATTGAGTGGGTTTTCTACCGCTCGTCCGAAGATCTCTCTTTAACTTTAAAATTATTATATCCAGATTTTGGTGAGATTTTGGTTCAACCCAGTATTCTTGCCTTTTTCTCATCTCCCAACTGCTCAAACTCATGCGATGACTGCAAGGACCTTCAAATCCTATGGTTTCCCCATGAGGAATGGCCACAGTGCAGGTGGGTACTCTCGTAGTCTCTTCTTGTCTGGAGAGCCTCCACAGACCCCAGCTTGTCACTTGGCACAACATTGTCTCTATTTTCCTAGGAAAATCCTAGTTTGTCATACTTTTTTCCCAGGAACTTTTCCAAACTATTGTTTTTATGACAGTGTTGCAAAAGCTGTGCACTCCAGGAGCAGATGTGTTCTATTTTTCTCAGCATTCAGAGCAGAATGTTGTGAAGGAAGGCATTTTTCTGGCTTATGCCATTTTCGCTGAATGTCAGTGCTGCACAGAATGCGATTGTATGAATGAAAGAATGATCGGAATTTTGATCCATCTCTCACAAATTACCAAATCCGTCTTATCTGTATACAATATACCTTGCTGATGCAAACTGAGTGCAAAATTGTTCAATATATCTCTGGAGTACAGGGGTATATTTTAAATGAATTATATTCTTTAAATGAAATTACTACTTCCTCCATGTTCAAAAGTGCAACCAGATTGGAGTTTATGAATAAAATATTGTGGCTATGATTAAAATATGATAGATTATCATCAGTGTCCATGACTACACCTAGCATTTAGATATTATAGAATTAGCAGAAACCTCAGACTCCACATGCACTGCTACTGTGAAGAAGCTTGGCACAACATTAGGAAATATTTGTGCAATACCCCACAATTTTGAAGTCCAGCTTTACTCTTGTAGTAACAGAATACCTAAAATATTGGTTTCTACTCCCCAAATTGAGTTTCACCATTGCCATTGGTAAAACAATGGTAAATAAATAAACAATGATAAATATATAAATAAAGGACATTCTGCTGACTGGTTTAATGGAAAAAATTTAAAGTCACGACTAACGAAGGTGGTGCAGTGGTTAGAGTGCAGTATTGCAGGCTACTTCTGATCACCAGCTGCCAGCAGTTTGGTAGATTGAATCTCACCAGGCTCAAAATGAGGACACAGATTGTTGGGGACAATATGCTGACTCTGTAAACCTCTTACAGAAGGCTGTAAAGCACTATGAAGCGGTATATAAGACTAAGTGCTATTGCTATTTCACATCAACAGGACTACCAGTGTGAGTACTTACCTAGGCCACTCTCTTGCTACCCTATTTTCCCAAAAATAAGACATCCCCTGATAATAAACCCAATCGGGCTTTTGAGCGCATGTGCTAAAATAAGCCTCCCCTCCCCCCCCCGAAAATTCCAGTGGGACCAGAAGTTGGCAAACGGGCTGTTTTCGGCCTCCGGAGGGCCTCCAGGTGAAGGCCGTTTTTGCCCTCCCCAGACTTCTAGAGAGGCTCTGGAGGCTGGAGACAGCAAAAAACGGGCTTTCCGGTCCCACCGGAAGTTGGCAAATGGGCTGCTTTCAGTCTCCAGAGAGCCTCCGGGGGGAGGAGGCCATTTTTGCTCTCCTAGACTCTTAGAAAGGCTCTGGAGCCAGCTGAAAGAGAAAAATGGGTCTACCGGGCCATTGTGTGCCAGGAGCAAGGGGGGCGGGTCGTGCATGCATGCACGGTGGCAGGGCACATAGAATTATGGGTGTGGGCATGCGTGTGTGCAACCCGCCCACCCCCCCTCTCCTGGCACGTAATGGCAAAAAGGTTAGCCATCACTGTCCTAGGGCAACTTCTCTTATGGGTTATAACTCCCCATATTATTTATTTATTTATTTATTTAATCACATTTTTATACTGCCCTATCTCCCGAAGGACTCAGGGCAGTTTACAGCCCGATAAAATACAAATATCATACAAGGTAAAACATTAATTAAAAAACTTATTTAAACAGGCCAGAAATTTAAAATTACAAATTAAAAATGCTAAAACCCCATTACCTAAAAATTAATAACTAACCCCAGTTAAAATTAAGTAAAACTTTTAATCCAGTCCCGCTTGGATAAATAAATGCGTTTGATATGAGAGGCTTTATGGTAGATAAGTCACCATATATCACTCTATAGGGCAGTAAAATAGCTTAATAATAATGGAAAAACAACTGCAATCTTCCTTTGGGGGAGACTATAAGGTAAGCATGATGATTGATAAAATTGCTGCTTTGGATGTCTATCTTGTTTTTCCCCCTAAGAAAACAATGACTGAAAGTGGCTAATAAAATGAAAAACGGACAATCCTAAGAATCTAAAATTAAAACAAAATCCCCAGGCTAAAAGCAGCATTTGAAACAGAAATTTAAATGAGCCAAAAGTAAAAATAAAACTAAGCAACACAAAGCAATCACAAGTCTGCTTTTAAAAAGAAATGGTTTTGGTTTCCAGCTGAGCACATACACAGAGAGAGTCAACATACCCTCTAGAGGTGGGAATTCTATATATAGGCTGTGTTCAAGCATGCTCAATTCTGGAAACAGTGGTACCTCTAAGAAATATGCAATGGTTGTTCAGATTTACAGGGAGATCTTGACAACAAAATTTTAAAATCAGATGGATGGCGGAATACTCTTCAACTTGCAAAGAAAAAATTAGATTCGAGTTTAAAATATGCAAATCATTTAAACAACAGGGACTGTAACTCTTCCTTCTGTATTCTACTCTGTCTGCATCTTTGTTTCAATATTCAGAATTCCTTTGAAATCGTGTAGAATGGAGGAATATGGAACTGTGATAGGAATGATATAATTCAGGAGGGAGGGTGGTTTGCCGAAACTGAAATGATTTTTTTATATGAGAGTATTTGTGCATCTAGGTTGTAATAGTTGTGTGTCTTTAAAGGTTTTTGAGGCAAGGCAGTTTAAAGTGTCAGAGGAAAACAAGACAAGGTAAAGTGACTGTAAGAATAAGAATGATCGAAGGTGGAGATGTAAGGGTTGAGTAGGACTGAAGCCAAGAAAGATAAAAACTGTGCACAAAAGAAAGATAAGTAGAAGCTGTACTTTTAAGGATCACAAGAAAATTACCCAGAAGTAAGTAAGTGTACTGTATATAGGAGAATTCTAGGCTGATAATATTTTATAAGGTTGTCAAAAAATGGCTCTAGGTGAGGTAAGTAGCCAGCTGCAAATAGTCCTGGTCAGGAAGGATGGCATTTATAGAGCTATAACATGTCAATAAGTTAAGGTTCAAAAATGTATTTTTTATTGATTTGGAAAACATTTTCCTTCTATTTTTAAGGCTAAGTTATAAAAATGACATAACTTTGGAGGCTTTAAAATGAGATCCACCCAGTGGTGGGATTCAGCCAGTTCGCACCACTTCGGGAGAACCGGTTGTTAACTTTCTGAGCAGTTTGGCAAACTGGTTGTTGGAAGAAATCATTAGGACAGAGAACCGGTTGTTTAAATTACTTGAATCCCACCACTGGATCCACTCACTTACAAATTGTCAGTTAGATTCCTACTGATGCTGTTAAGTTCGGGAAGTAACGAGGCTGGAGACCAGGGTAGTGACAACAGCTCTTTAATATAGGGTGAACCCAGCAACCTGGCTGGGGAAAAACCTCTCCTTATATACTGTTTAACCGGCGGCTTCAACCAATCAGCAACGTGCTTGTTTCCCGCCAAAACATTTAAAGATACATAACACTCCTCCCCTCCCAGAAAACACTTTACCTATTATTTACATATTATTTACATGTTATTTTTCGACGTAGTCACGCAAATAACCTGGGCGTCTCCTGATTCTTTCGGACCTGCGCGGTTCAGTCTTTGGGAGTGGGTTGAGTTGGTCGAAGGGGCTGTTTGCTCCTCCCAGCTCTTTTGCTAGGCCATCCGGCCCTGGATTACTTGCAGACTCTTTTTCTAGGCCCTCCGGCCTTGGATTACTTGCAGAGTTGTCCCTGCTGTTTCCAAGGGGAACCTGATGGCGTCGCTGGACCTCCTGGGACTCAGCTAAGTCTTGCGCCTCCCGGGTCATTGTCAGCTGTGGGTTCAAAGAATGTGGGGTCATGGTCTGTTTCATTTAGCTCGGATTGTTCGCTATTCGCTTTCTTATTTGATCTATGTGGCGCCTCCATACTCGGTTGTCTTGTAACTCAACTAAGTATGACTTTGGACCGTTGCTTTTATGATTTGCCCTGCCAGCCAACTTGGGCCGTCCCCATAGTTGCGGGCCCACACCGGTCGCCTATGCCCATTTCTCTAGTTTTTCCAGTTCCCCTTGTAACCCTCTGGTGTGTAGTGGGATTTAAGCGGTCAGTGGGCACCGGAGCTTCCATCCCATCAATAATTCGGCTGGGCTTCTGCCTGTTGCAGTGCTGGGGTTCTATGCTGAACGGCCAGAAAGAAATCTATCTTTGTTTGCCAGTCGCCTGGCTTGAGCCTGGACAATGCCTCTTTAGCGCCCGGACGGAACGCTCTGCAAAACCATTCGGCGCAGGGTGGAAAGGTGCAGTGAGGGCATGTCGGATGCCTTCCTCTGCCAGGTACTCTTCAAACTGGGCTGCCGTGAATTGGGGCCCATTGTCGGACACCAGAGTGTCCGGCAACCCGTGAGTTGCGAATAGGTGGCGCAGGGTTGCGATTACTGCTTCGGCTGTGGTGGGCTTCATAAGGATGATCTCTAACCATTTGGGAAATGCGTCCACCACCACTAGGAACGTTTGGCCGTGAAAGGGGCCAGCAAAGTCAATGTGGATTCTTGACCAAGGCCCTTGGGGCTTTTCCCATTCTCTGACTGGGGCTGTTGGGGGTAGCGGTCTGGACTCTTGGCAAGCTTGGCATTTCCCTACCCTCTCAGCAATCTCTGCGTCCATGAGTGGCCACCATACATAGCTTCTAGCTAACCCCTTCATCCTTACGATGCCTGGGTGACCCTCGTGGAGGAGGTCCAATACCTTGCCCTTAACTTAACAGGAATTATTACGATCACCCCATAACAGGCACCCCTTGAGCCGAGAGCTCATCACGTTTCTTAACAAATTCTTTGAACCGTTCGCCCGGCGCAGCGGCCACCCTCTCTGTACCCAACCGGTACAGTCCTTAACACAATGTCCCGGTATGATGCCCGAGCCACTTCCTTTGATGTGACTGGGCCAGAGTCCAACGAGTCAATAAGGAGGATGGGTGTCCCGGGTGGGGTCTTGATCGCCCCTGGCAGTGGGCATCGGCTCAATGCGTCTGCATGCCCCACTTCTTTTCCGGTCGATGCTGCAGCTTGTATGAGTGGCGGCTAAAATATAGTCCATCGAGTCAAGCGTGGCGAAAGTGCCACAGGCGTTGGCGATCGCCAGCCAGTAATCCAAGTAACGGTCTGTGGTCAGTCACGATTTCAAAATTCCGCCCAAAGACATACTCATGGAATTTTTGACCCCTGATACAATGGCTAATGCTTCTTTGTCTAATTGGCTGTAGTTCCTCTCTGGGAGGACATCGTTCTAGAGTAGAGCTATAGGGGCTTCTGTGCCGTTTGGAAGTCTATGGCTGAGTACAGCCCCACCCCATAAGGGACGCCATAAACCAGCACTAGGGGTAGTGAGTCGTGATATTGGATGAGCAGGCTATCACTTGAGAGCAGGTTCTTTACTGCTTCAAAAGCCCTATTTTCTGACTTTCCCCAAGACCAAACAGTATTTTTCCCTAAGAGCCTATGCAGCGGTTCCATAGCAGTTGCTTTGTTCTTTAAAAAGACCGTAAAATTAACCAATCCAGGAATGCCTGCAGCTCTGCTTTGTTTTTGGGCGCTGGAGCCTTCCTAATTGCCTTAACCTTGCTCTCAGTAGGGTGAATTCCTTTCTTGTCTATCCGGTAGCCCAAGAAATCGACCGATTCGACCCCTATCTGACATTTATTTGTCTTGACTTTTAATCCGGCTGTCCGGAAAATGCTCAAGACCTTTCTTAACGCTCCCCAATTCCTCCATGTTTTCCCTGAAATTAGGACATCATCAGTAGGAACTACCCTGGGAGCCCTTGCAGTAGTCGTTCCATCAGGTTTTGGAACAGCCCTGGTGCCACACTAACCCCAAATTGCAATCGGGTGCACTTGAATGCCCCCTGTGCGTCACAATCGTTTGGGCTTCGCTGTGCGGGCGTCTACTGGCAGTTGTTGGTAGGCTTGGGCCAAGTCTAACTTTGCAAAGACTTGCCCTTGCCCCAAAGAGTGCAATAAGTGTTGCACCACGGAACCGGGTAAGCGCTTTTCTGTAAGGCTTTGTTAAGCGTCGCCTTGTAGTCAGCGCAAATTCTAATTGACCCGTCCGATTTGATGGGGTGACGATTGGCGTCTCCCACTTTGCGTGATCGACTGGCACCAAAATCCCTGATTTATGAGCTTGTCCAGCTCCTTATCAATTTTGGTTTTAGGGCAAAGGACTCTCCTCGCCTTAAGCCTAATGGGGCTACCTGGGGTCTAAGTTGAAGGAAATAGGGGTCCCCTTGTACTTGCCCAGGCAGTCCTTGAAGACATCTTGAACTCGTTAAAGAGAATGTCTTTCAAATTGCAGTCACTTCTGTAGATGCCAGTCACTCCCATGCCCAGGGCACGAAACCAGTCTAGTCCCAACAGACTGGGCAGAGTTCCTTCGGCGATCGTGATGGGCAGGGTCTTTTTGTGAGGCCGTACTCGACTCGGACGGAGGTGGTCCCTCGAACAGGATGCGATTCCCTGGTAGTCGTGCACTCAGCCGTTGTGCTTGCAGATGGCGCTTAGCGACGGACGGCAGTGACTTCGCCAGAGTGTCCCAGGACATGATGGTGATCGCTGATCCGTGTCCACTTCAAGCCTGCACCGTACTCCCTCGATCTTGGGCTTTGTGAAAATCTTCTTTTCCACTTTGGTTGGTGCGGCCTATAATGACAGTCGTTTGGTTAGACTTGGCGCCTTTCTTGTTTGAACCAATCGCGGGCCGCCTTTCCGGTTCCAGCGTTTTGATTCGATTTGAATTTTCGGCGGGAAGGTTGGGCGCTCTGCAACCCTGAGCTAAGTGTCCTTTCTTCCCACACCGCCGGCATGTTGCATCTTTAAACCTACAGCGTTGGCGCTGATGCTGCCCTCAGCTTCCTTTTCGTCACGGTCCTCAGTGTCGCGTTTCTCGGTCCGGCAGACCCTTCCTCATCCTCGCCCTCACCTTGATTCGGACTGAATCTCCTCCTGGTGTACTGGCGTTGGCTGCGCTCGCCTTGGATTGAAGAGGCTTTGCAGGGTCTCTGCTGCTTTAGTAGACATTTCGTGTGCTCTGGCCTCGCCCAGAGCGGTGGCTAAGTCAGGTTGCTCCTGGCTAGCAGTCGTCGCCGTGGCGGATGTCCTTGACCCCTCGGATGAGTTGCTCGAGAAGCACTTCGTCTAAGTCTCGGTATCCGCAGTCCTTGGGCGCTCTTCTTAAGCGGCCATGTAGTCACCGATGGACTCGCCCTCCATCTGTCTCGTTCTCCAATTCAAACCGCTGCGTATTTGGGCGGGCGTCGGTGCGAAATGGTTCTTCAGCAAAGTCTGCAGAGTCGGCCACGATACCGATTGTATCGGCGTTGGCTCTGCCAGAGCTTCCGCAATCTCGCTTACCTCCGGCCCGCAATGGCTTAGGAAGTAAGGCCGTTTGCGGTTATCAGGATCCTGTAGTTCGTTGGCTTCTAAGCTTTCGAAACGGGTCATATATGTTCCCCATTTCTCCTTGCCCGGGTTGTACGGTGCGGGTGGCGTGTTTGCCATTTCCGCGTTTCTGCCCTGAGTTTGCTGGGTTCGGAACTAGCGTGCTTCAGCTCGGCTCTGGTTCTCCTCAGCCACGAGATCCCATCCTCGTCGCCAATGTTAAGTTCGGGAAGTAACGAGGCTGGAGACCAGGGTAGTGACAACAGCTCTTTAATATAGGGTGAACCCAGCAACAGGCTGGGGGAAAAACCTCTCCTTTTATACAGTTCTGCTGGAGGCTTCGTCCAATCAGCAACGTGCTGATTTCCCGCTCAAATATTTAAAGGCACAACTGTTAATACATAACACTGGTTGTTGGAAGAAATCATTAGGACAGAGAACCGGTTGTTTAAATTACTTGAATCCCACCACTGGATCCACTCACTTACAAATTGTCAGTTAGATTCCTACTGATGCTGTTAAGTTCGGGAAGTAACGAGGCTGGAGACCAGGGTAGTGACAACAGCTCTTTAATATAGGGTGAACCCAGCAACCTGGCTGGGGAAAAACCTCTCCTTATATACTGTTTAACCGGCGGCTTCAACCAATCAGCAACGTGCTTGTTTCCCGCCAAAACATTTAAAGATACATAACACTCCTCCCCTCCCAGAAAACACTTTACCTATTATTTACATATTATTTACATGTTATTTTTCGACGTAGTCACGCAAATAACCTGGGCGTCTCCTGATTCTTTCGGACCTGCGCGGTTCAGTCTTTGGGAGTGGGTTGAGCTGGTCGGAGGGGCTGTTTGCTCCTCCCAGCTCTTTTGCTAGGCCATCCGGCCCTGGATTACTTGCAGACTCTTTTTCTAGGCCCTCCGGCCTTGGATTACTTGCAGAGTTGTCCCTGCTGTTTCCAAGGGGAACCTGATGGCGTCGCTGGACCTCCTGGGACTCAGCTAAGTCTTGCGCCTCTCCCGGGTTACGGTCAGCTGTGGGTTCAAAGAATGTGGGGTCATGGTCTGTTTCATTTAGCTCGGATTGTTCGGCTATTCGTTTTCTTATTTGATCTATGTGGCGCCTCCATACTCGGTTGTCTTGTAACTCAACTAAGTATGACTTTGGACCGGTTGCTTTTATGATTTGCCCTGCCAGCCAACTTGGGCCGTCCCCATAGTTGCGGGCCCACACTCGGTCGCCTATGCCCATTTCTCTAGTTTTTTCCAGTTCCCCCTTGTAACCCTCTGGTGTGTAGTGGGGATTTAAACGGTCGAGTGGGCACCGGAGCTTCCATCCCATCAATAATTCGGCTGGGCTTCTGCCTGTTGCAGTGCTGGGGGTTCTATGCTGAACGGCCAGAAAGAAATCTATCTTTGTTTGCCAGTCGCCTGGCTTGAGTCTGGACAATGCCTCTTTAGCGCTCCGGACGGAACGCTCTGCAAGGCCATTCGACGCAGGGTGGAAAGGCGCAGAGAGGGCATGTCGGATGCCCTCATCTGCCAAGTATTCCTCAAACTGGGTTGCCGTGAATTGCGGGCCGTTATCGGATACTAGCGTGTCGGGCAGCCCGTGGGTTGCGAACAGGTGCCGTAGGGCTGTGATTACCGCCTCGGCTGTCATGGATCTCATGAGGATGATTTCCAGCCATTTAGAGAAGGCGTCGACTACCACTAGGAAGGTTTGGCCGTGGAAGGGGCCAGCAAAATCAATGTGGATTCTCGACCAGGGCCCTTGGGGTTTTTCCCATTCCCTGACTGGGGCTGTTGGGGGTAGTGGTCTGGATTCCTGACAGGCCAGGCATTTCCCTACCTTCTCAGCAATTTCTGAGTCCATTAGGGGCCACCACACATAGCTTCTCGCTAGCCCCTTCATCCTTACGATCCCTGGGTGACCCTCGTGGAGAAGGTCCAAGACCTTTTCCCTCAATTTCTCCGGGATCACCACTCGATCTCCCCATAGCAGGCACCCCCCTTGAGCCGACAGTTCCCCACGTTTTTTTACAAATTCCTTAAAACGCTCGCCCGGCGCAGCGGGCCACCCTCTTTGTACCCAACCGAGTACAGTCCTCAAAATAATGTCCCGGTATGATGCCCGAGCCACCTCCTTAGATGTGATTGGGCCAGAGTCCAAAGAGTCAATTAGCAGGATGGGCGTCCCCGGAGTGGGGTCTTCGATCGCCCCTGGTAGTGGGCATCTGCTTAAAGCGTCCGCATGCCCCACTTCTTTTCCGGGTCGATGCTGCAGCTTGTAGGAATAGGCGGCTAAGAAGATAGTCCATCGGGTCAATCGTGGCGAAAGTGCCACAGGCGTTGGGCGGTCGCCAGCCAGTATCCCTAACAGTGGTCTATGGTCAGTAACAATTTCAAAGTCTCTACCAAAAACGTATTCATGAAACTTTTACCCTGACACAATTGCTAGCGCTTCCTTATCCAACTGGCTATAGTTCCTCTCTGTCGAGGACATCGTTCTGGAGTAGAAGGCTATTGGGGCTTCTGTGCCGTTTGGAAGTCTGTGGCTGAGCACAGCCCCCACCCCGTAAGGGGAGGCATCGCAAACCAGTAATAAAGGCAATGAGCTATGATACTGGATCAGTAGGCTATCGCTCGAGAGTAGGTTTTTTACTGCTTCGAAAGCCCTAGCTTCCGACTTTCCCCAAGACCAAACAGTATTCTTTCCCAGAAGCTTATGCAGCGGCTCAGCAACGGTCGCCTTGTTTTTTAAAAAGACCGCGTAAAAATTCACTAGCCCCAGGAATGCCTGTAGCTCTGTTTTGTTTTTGGGCGCTGGAGCCTTTCTTATTGCCTTGACTTTGCTCTCAGTGGGGTGAATTCCTTTCTTGTCTATTCTGTAGCCCAAGAACTCGACGGATTCTACCCCTATCTGGCATTTGTTCACTTTAACCTTTAGTCCGGCTGACCGGAAAATGCCCAGAACTTTTCTCAAACGCTCCCCCAATTCCTCTAAATTTTCGGCTGATATCAATACATCATCGAAGTAGGGGACTACCCCTGGGAGCCCTTGCAGAAGTCGTTCCATTAAATTTTGGAACAGCCCCGGTGCCACACTCACCCCAAATTGTAATCTGGTACACTTGAAAGCACCTCTGTGAGTTACAATCGTTTGGGCTTCGGCTGTGTTGGCGTCTACGGGCAGTTGTTGATAGGCTTGAGCCAAGTCTAACTTTGCAAAGACTTGCCCTTGCCCCAACGAGTGCAGCAAGTGTTGCACCACGGAACCGGTAAGCGCTTTTCTGTAAGGCTTTGTTTAACGCCGCCTTGTAGTCAGCGCAGATTCTAACTGACCCATCTGGTTTGACTGGGGTGACGATTGGTGTCTCCCACTTTGCGTGATCGACTGGCACCAGAATCCCCTGAATTATGAGCTTATCTATCTCCTTGTCAATCTTAGGTTTCAGGGCAAAAGGGACTCTCCTTGCCTTTAACCTAATGGGGCTACCTGGGGTCTAAGTTGAAGGAAATAGGGGTCCCCTTGTACTTGCCCAGGCAGTCCTTGAAGACATCTTGAACTCGTTCATGAGTATGTCTTTAGGTTACAGTCACTTCTGTAGATGCCAGTCACTCCCATGCCCAATGCACGGAACCAGTCTAGTCCCAACAAACTAGGCAGGGTCCCTTCGACGATCGTGATGGGCAGGGTCTTCTTGTGTGGTCCGTGCTCGACTCGGACAGAGGTGGTCCTCGAACAGGGATGCGATTCCCTTGGTAGTCGTGGACTCGTAGCCGTTGTGTTTGCAGGTGGCGCTGCGACTGATGGCAACGCTTTCGCCAAAGTGTCCCAGGACATGATGGTGATCGCTGACCCGGTGTCCACTTCTAGTCGGCACGGCACTCCTTCTATTTTGGCTTGGTGAAGATCTTCTTCTCCACCGGGTTGTGGCGCGCCTATGATCACCGTCGTTTGATTGAGTTCGCGCCTTTTTGTTTGAGCCAATCACGGTCGCCTTGTTTTTAAAAGACCGTAAAAATTCACTAGCCCCAGGAATGCCTGTAGCTCTGTTTTGTTTTTGGGCGCTGGAGCCTTTCTTATTGCCTTGACTTTGCTCTCAGTGGGGTGAATTCCTTTCTTGTCTATTCTGTAGCCCAAGAACTCGACGGATTCTACCCCTATCTGGCATTTGTTCACTTTAACCTTTAGTCCGGCTGACCGGAAAATGCCCAGAACTTTTCTCAAACGCTCCCCCAATTCCCCTAAATTTTCGCTGATATCAATACATCATCGAAGTAGGGGACTACCCCTGGGAGCCCTTGCAGAAGTCGTTCCATTAAATTTTGGAACAGCCCCGGTGCCACACTCACCCCAAATTGTAATCTGGTACACTTGAAAGCACCTCTGTGAGTTACAATCGTTTGGGCTTCGGCTGTGTTGGCGTCTACGGGCAGTTGTTGATAGGCTTGAGCCAAGTCTAACTTTGCAAAGACTTGCCCTTGCCCCAACGAGTGCAGCAAGTGTTGCACCACGGGAACCGGGTAAGCGCTTTTCTGTAAGGCTTTGTTTAACGTCGCCTTGTAGTCAGCGCAGATTCTAACTGACCCATCTGGTTTGACTGGGGTGACGATTGGTGTCTCCCACTTTGCGTGATCGACTGGCACCAGAATCCCCTGATTTATGAGCTTATCTATCTCCTTGTCAATCTTAGGTTTCAGGGCAAAAGGGACTCTCCTTGCCTTTAACCTAATGGGGGCTACCTGGGGGTCTAAGTTGAAGGAAATAGGGGTCCCCTTGTACTTGCCCAGGCAGTCCTTGAAGACATCTTCGAACTCGTTCATGAGTATGTCTTTTAGGTTACAGTCACTTCTGTAGATGCCAGTCACTCCCATGCCCAATGCACGGAACCAGTCTAGTCCCAACAAACTAGGCAGGGTCCCTTCGACGATCGTGATGGGCAGGGTCTTCTTGTGTGGTCCGTACTCGACTCGGACAGAGGTGGTCCCTCGAACAGGGATGCGATTCCCTTGGTAGTCGTGGACTCGTAGCCGTTGTGTTTGCAGGTGGCGCTTTGCGACTGATGGCAACGCTTTCGCCAAAGTGTCCCAGGACATGATGGTGACTGCTGACCCGGTGTCCACTTCTAGTCGGCACGGCACTCCTTCTATTTTTGGCTTGGTGAAGATCTTCTTCTCCACCCGGGTTGTGGCGCGGCCTATGATCACCGTCGTTTGATTTGAGTTCGCGCCTTTTTTGTTTGAGCCACTCACGGGTCGCCTTGCCGATCCCGCGCTCTGATTGGCCGATTTGAATTTTCGGCGGGAAGGTTGGGGAGCTCGACAGACTTGAGCTAGGTGCCCCTTCTTCTCACACCGCCGACATGTAGCGTCCTTGAACTTGCAGTGTTGGCGCTGGTGTTGACCTCCGCAACTTCCGCATTCGTCCCGGTCTTCTTTGCCGCGTTTCTCGGTTCGACAAACCCCTTCCTCATCCTCACCGTCGGATTCGGTCTGGATCTCTTCTTGGTGCACCGGGGTTGATTTTGTGCTCGCCTTCGGTGTGAGTGGCTGTTGCAGGGTCTCCGCCGCTTGGGTGGACATTTCATGCGCTCTGGCTTCGTCCAGGGCGTTTGCCAGCGTTAGATTGCTTTTCGATAGCAGTCGCCTCCGCAAACGCATGTCTCTGACCCCACGGATGAGTTGCTCCAGCAGCGCCTCGTCTAGGTCTCGGTACCCACAGTCTTTGGAGGCTTTCCGCAGGGCGGCCATGTAGTCGCCGATGGTTTCGCCCTCTCGCTGTCGGCGCTCTCCAAATTCAAAACGCCGCACGTATTTGGACGGCGTTGGCGCGAAATGGTTTTTTAGCAGGGTTTGCAGAGTTTGCCACGATACCGATTGTACCGGCGTTGGCTCTGCCAGGGCTTCCGCGATGTCGATGACCTCGGGACCGCAGTGGCTCAAGAAGTATGCCCTTTTGCGGTTGTCTGGAACTCCTTGCAGTTCGTTTGCTTCTAGGAAGCTTTCGAAACGGGTCATGTACGTTCCCCATTTCTCTCTGGCTGGGTCAAACGGCGCGGGCGGAGTGTAACTGGCCATCTCCGCGTTTCTGCCCTGGGTTTGCTGGGTTTGGTTCTTCCGTGCTTCAGCTCGGTTCTGGTGCTCCTTAGCCTCGAGATCCCACCTTCGTCGCCAGTGTTAAGTTCGGGAAGTAACGAGGCTGGAGACCAGGGTAGTGACAACAGCTCTTTAATATAGGGTGAACCCAGCAACCTGGCTGGGGAAAAACCTCTCCTTATATACTGTTTAACCGGCGGCTTCAACCAATCAGCAACGTGCTTGTTTCCCGCCAAAACATTTAAAGATACATAACAGATGCTCAAGAAGCCATGGCAATGAATTGGGATATGGAACCTAGGTTGTTATCCATGCAAAAATCAGAAGCAAACTGAGACTCAATAGCAAGAAAAAACTAAGAGTAAAAATTGGAATACTGCCCACAGCCCAGCTAACCAAACTTTTTACATGAGCATAGTTCAGATTATACTAATTAGAAGAAACCAGTTGCTCATGTTCCTCATAATATCTCTGGATAGAGTCCGCTTTAACTTCAAGTACTGTATTTTCAATGTTGAAACCACTGACAACGTGTGTATTGAAGCATGCACAATAACAGAATTGCTTCTTATAATATGCTAGAACATTCTCTTCCCCCGCCCCCACACACACACACAAAAACCCAAAGGCAAAAATAAAAAATTGACAATATCTTGAATTTGTGGATGAAAGATAGAAAATGATTTCTCATGCAGTACTATAAATATCTAAAACAGAAAATAGATGGTAGCCAAATATAACATTGAATATAGCAATAGCACTTAGACTCATATACCTCTTCACAGTGCTTTTACAGCCCTGTCCAAGAAGTTTATAGAGTCAGCATATTGCCCCCAACAATCTGGGTCCTCATTTTACCAACCTCAGAAGGATGGAAGGCTGAGTCAATCTTGAGCCGGTGAGGATCGAACTCCTGGCAGTGAGCTGAATTAGCCTGAAATACTGCCTTCAGCACCATCACAGCTCCTGGTGCTAAGGTCTGTTCTTTCCATCTGTTTGGAATTGGCATTGGTGAGGACGCATCAGATGAAGAACATTTCACAAACAATTTTGCTTTCTTTCAGTAGCTGTTTAAGTACCAGGTCAAAAAGCAAGTGGGGAAAAAATAAGCTTAACTAAATATTATTATTTAATTTCCTCTCAGCCCACTTCATTGAGTTACACTGATCTCCCATCTTTAAGAAACATTGATTTTTAAGCTTGAAATTAATCACTTCTTCCTGCAATGCACCTCCCTTTTTTAAAAAAAGCCAAATGAAAAGTTAATTAAGTTAATCATGTTGAATGAACTCAGTAAGTTGACCTCCCTGCTCTCTATCCAAACCAAACAATTTCATTCCACCTTCAGATTAAATTGATTTCTCACTAGAACAAGAGCTGGGAAATAGTTTAACTCTATGACTGTGAAACTAGAACATTTGCTTAAAAGATATTAAAGCATTATGGAGGTCAAAAAGCATAGCTAAAAACAGAGGACAGAGTCATACCCCATAATAAAACACCCCTTTAGTTGGCAGTGGGAAAGGAGACTATAAAGTAATGAGGTTCAAAAACTTGTTAGGGAGCAAAATATTCCAATCAGACAGAGATAGAAAGAGACCAGGGTTTTTGTTCTGATCAGGAATGGAATAAAGACTGGGTTCATCTATTTGGGTGGCTGAATTTGTAAATGTCAAATGGTCTATGCCTTTTTTCACAAAAGGAACAAAATGCTGCTGCTTAAGCAAGTGACACAGCTCAACAATCAATGAACTTGACAATTTTGGTTTCTCTTTAGAATGCCCAGTGAAAGGTAGCATGAAAAGAATTTCGGTTTTCCAAATCCCTTGAATTCACCTACTCCTTGGAGGTTGCGAAGTACGAGCTAAGTGCGTTGGGGTATACATGCCCCCTATCCATCAATTCTTGACTAGTAACCCACAAGGAATATAGGTTTATATCAGTCTGTTGCAAGAGATTAACCTTCTGTTAACTTCCAAAATCTGGGGAAATACTGTACCAAGCAGGCTTGACCAACAAGCTAAGAAAGGTTGGGATATGTTGTAAAATGCTTGGGTAAAAAGCAGGCTACAAAACTATATATATAGAGAGAGAGATCGTGCTCAACTAATAATTGAATAGTCAAGTGGCTATACCTGTTTGACTTCATGAGAAGACAACTACAGAGAAAGGGCACTTAAAAAATAATTTTGCACATAGCAGCCTAACACATAATAGACACAGGAAACACACAATTTTATGCACATTACTTTTTTTTTCCTGCCTAGAGCTCTCATAGCTACTTCTGTAAAGACTACAGAAACTGCCCTTCACCCCCAATTCTTACCAACAAATGGAGTATCAAGGTGAAATATTTGTTGTCAAGTCCAAGTCAGGGGTCTCCAACCTTGGCAACTTTAAGACTTGTGGACTTCAACTCCCAGAATTCCTCAGCCAGCTGGGAGTTTGTTGTTTTTTTTTGTTTTTTTATTTACATTTATATCCCGCCCTTCTCCGAAGACTCAGACTTACAGTGTATAAGGCAATAGTCTCATTCTATTTGTATATTTACAAAGTCAACTTGCCCCCAACAATCTGGGTCCTCATTTTACCAACCTCAGAAGGATGGAAGGCTGAGTCAATCTTGAGCCGGTGAGGATCGAACTCCTGGCAGTGAGCTGAATTAGCCTGAAATACTGCCTTCAGCACCATCACAGCTCCTGGTGCTAAGGTCTGTTCTTTCCATCTGTTTGGAATTGGCATTGGTGAGGACGCATCAGATGAAGAACATTCCCCAAAGGAGGACTTTCTTCTGACACGTAGCCACCTTAACAAAAACAAAGTGAAACAAAACACTAAAGCTGTTTCTATGTCATGCTGAAGGAAAAATCTTAGGTAACAAGAGTTCACACAGTGTCATTCCTCACATGTTACTCAAATTTCAGACTCACAATATTATGTGATCTAAAAATGGCCACCATCTTGGCTACCTTTAATCTAAATTCTAGACCTTCAATTTGTTGTCCATTTTAAAGTACTGCAATATGACAGTTATTCTGATAGTAAATCTGAAACTTTGGGTAAAGCATTGCATATGTGATTTTTTAAAAATGATTCCACTTGGGCTCATTGTGCCCAATTTTTCCCTTTAGCCTAAGCAAATAAATATTTTGAATTATGGTGCTAACTGAGGCAGAGGGGTACATTTTTCTTTACCTCTCCTTTTCTTCCCTGAAGAAATGCAAATAATCTGCTTTATTAGTGCAAGTGTGCCAAAAATAAGTGGAAGTGTCTACTACAATTTTTTTGTAGCTTTGATTGATCTTTTAATATGGCAGGCTTGTGGGGAGGTTGTGCAGTCAGCTAAATGCAATTAATAAAAATGAATTGGTCACAACTTAGTCTGTCTTGTGATCTTCTTTTGCTTTCTATTTGTGGAGCTGGCAGGAATTCATCAGCAAATTCTAAATCCCATTTGAGGAAATAGAAAGAGTGCAATCTGGATGCTTCATATCTGGGTCCATTTAATGAACTGTAAGAATTCTACACAGATGTCTTGCTCAGTTACAACTAAAAGCCAGAGATGATTGATCTTCATTTAGAAAACTGGTGGCTGCCATCTCACTTTAAATATACAAAAAAAGGAATGGAAAAAGACAGGCTAAATACATCTTAGCAAGTGTATTAAGTGTATTAAAACCTTTGCAAAATTGGTTCAAAAAGAAGAAATAAAACAAGCTGAATTTGATGGTTAACCTAGTGAATTATAAAGCTGCGCATGTTGCTAAGGAACTTGTATTCCTGTAGAGTTTTGTTTATAATTTTCTGTTATCTTTTAGAGCATATCCTGAAGTTTAAGTGGATATTTTTAACAGCAACTGTATACTCAGCAACTGCCACTCTATCTATTAGGCGCTCCTCTTGGAAACATAAATTGAAACCGCACAACCAGATATCATAAAAATGCCAGGAAAACAACAAACGCTGTACCATGCATTGCCTTTGGAAACTGTGTAATGTTTCAATAGTAATAGTCAGGGACATGTGTCGTGTTGTACAGTGAAAAAGCCAGTTAATCCATTGCAACAGGGACATCTGACCTATCATATTACCAAAACAACAGGTGAGATAACTGCACCACTGACAGAACCAACAAGGATTTGCTGCACAAGTTTCCTCATGCATTTATGATAGCACATATTTCACAAACAATTTTGCTTTCTTTCAGTAGCTGTTTAAGAACCAGGTCAAAAAGCAAGTGGGGGAAAAATAAGCTTAACTAAATATTATTATTTAATTTCCTCTCAGCCCACTTCATTGAGTTACACTGATCTCCCATCTTTAAGAAACATTGATTTTTAAGCTTGAAATTAATCACTTCTTCCTGCAATGCACCTCCCTTTTTTAAAAAAAGCCAAATGAAAAGTTAATTAAGTTAATCATGTTGAATGAACTCAGTAAGTTGACCTCCCTGCTCTCTATCCAAACCAAACAATTTCATTCCACCTTCAGATTAAATTGATTTCTCACTAGAACAAGAGCTGGGAAATAGTTTAACTCTATGACTGTGAAACTAGAACATTTGTTTAAAAGATATTAAAGCATTATGGAGGTCAAAAAGCATAGCTAAAAACAGAGGACAGAGTCATACCCCATAATAAAACACCCCTTTAGTTGGCAGTGGGAAAGGAGACTATAAAGTAATGAGGTTCAAAATCTTGTTAGGGAGCAAAATATTCCAATCAGACAGAGATAGAAAGAGACCAGGGTTTTTGTTCTGATCAGGAATGGAATAAAGACTGGGTTCATCTATTCGGGTGGCTGAATTTGTAAATGTCAAATGGTCTATGCCTTTTTTCACAAAAGGAACAAAATGCTGCTGCTTAAGCAAGTGACACAGCTCAACAATCAATGAACTTGACAATTTTGGTTTCTCTTTAGAATGCCCAGTGAAAGGTAGCATGAAAAGAATTTCGGTTTTCCAAATCCCTTGAATTCACCTACTCCTTGGAGGTTGCGAAGTACGAGCTAAGTGCGTTGGGGTATACATGCCCCCTATCCATCAATTCTTGACTAGTAACCCGCAAGGAATATAGGTTTATATCAGTCTGTTGCAAGAGATTAACCTTCTGTTAACTTCCAAAATCTGGGGAAATACTGTACCAAGCAGGCTTGACCAACAAGCTAAGAAAGGTTGGGATATGTTGTAAAATGCTTGGGTAAAAAGCAGGCTACAAAACTATATATATATAGAGAGAGATCGTGCTCAACTAATAATTGAATAGTCAAGTGGCTATACCTGTTTGACTTCATGAGAAGACAACTACAGAGAAAGGGCACTTAAAAAATAATTTTGCACATAGCAGCCTAACACATAATAGACACAGGAAACACACAATTTTATGCACATTACTTTTTTTTTCCTGCCTAGAGCTCTCATAGCTACTTCTGTAAAGACTACAGAAACTGCCCTTCACCCCCAATTCTTACCAACAAATGGAGTATCAAGGTGAAATATTTGTTGTCAAGTCCAAGTCAGGGGTCTCCAACCTTGGCAACTTTAAGACTTGTGGACTTCAACTCCCAGAATTCCTCAGCCAGCTGGGAGTTTGTTGTTTTTTTTTTGTTTTGTTTTTTTATTTACATTTATATCCCGCCCTTCTCCGAAGACTCAAGGCGGCTTACAGTGTATAAGGCAATAGTCTCATTCTATTTGTATATTTACAAAGTCAACTTATTGCCCCCCCAACAATCTGGGTCCTCATTTTACCTACCTTATAAAGGATGGAAGGCTGAGTCAACCTCGGGCCGGGCTTTAACCTGCAGTAATTGCAGGCTGCTGTGTTCTAATAACAGGCTTCTAACAGCCTGAGCTATCACAGCCCATCCACAAGTCTTAAAGTTGCCAAGGTTGGAGACCCCTGGTCCAAGTAGTCCTCAAGTGATGACCACAATTGAGGCCAGAATTTCAGTTGCTAAGCAAAGCAGTTGTTAAGTGAAACACCCAATTTTGTGGCCTTTTTTTATCATGATTGCTAAGTGAATCGCTGAAAGTAAGTGAATCGTGTGAACATTAAGCAAATCCAGCTTCTCCATTGAGCTTGCTTTTCGGAAGTCAGAGGGGAAGATAGTAAATAGCAATCACATGATTCCGGGATGCTGCAACCACTGTAAATACATGTTAGTTGTCATGTGCCCAAATTTGGATCACATGATCTCGGAGACTACTGCAACATTTCAAGAGGCATCAGCACTTTCTGGTTTTTCTTTGAAGATGTTTCACTTCTCATCCAAGAAGCTTCAAAATTTGGGCACATGGCAACTGGTATGTATTTACAGCGGTTGCAGCATACCGGAGTCATAAGTATGAGGAATAGAGATAAAGAAGCTTCTTGGATGAGAAGGGAAACGTCTTCAAAGAAAAACCAGAAAGTCCAGTTGCCTCCTGAAAAAGCCCCTTTGGGACAACCATGACCCGGGTGACTGAGAATCTCCAGAGACATTTAAGTATGAGGAATGGTTATAAGTCACTTTTTGAATGACATTTTAACTTCAAACAGTCACTAAATGAATACTTGTAAATTGAGGACTACCTGTGAACGAAGGGGAAACTCACTACCTGACATAATTATGATAGTACCCACATTTTCCATTTACCAAGCTGGCCATTTAGATGTATTTACATGACACACCCATGTTTAACATAATCTTGGTTCACTAAACCCAGTTTTTTGGATTTGCTTGGTACAATAATCCTATTCAGGCTATCTGTTTATGCACTTAATTCAATCCAGAAGAAACAGTGATCTTCTTCAGACAGGCCCCATCTCTCTGGTATGCTGGAACGGTTGACCTTGCTTGCTATCAGATGCCATTTTAAGGTGGGGGGAGGTTTTGCTGGTATAGGGGGGGGAGGGGGGAAGCGAGCTGGTGGAGATGTCTCGAGAAAAGGGAGGAATCTTCTCACAGGCTTCAAGCAGCTGTCTGGCATGCCTCCATTCAAAACCCAAGAAAGAAAAACCCCAACTTCATGTTTATAGAGAAAGGTACTTTTAGTGAACAAAAGAAAAGCAAGGTCTGAAACAATAGGTGCGAAAATTAGATATTGAAAGCAATCCCAAATCCCTCCCCTCCAATCCACATCTCCCCAAGGTGTCATGTGGGGCTCTTCTTCAGACGGCCCCCATCTCTCTGGCAGGCCAGAACGTTTGACCTTGACAGCTATCAGCTCCTTCCACAGCTGCTTGAAGTCTGTGAGAAGTTTCCTCAATTTTCTCGAGAAGTCTTAACCAGCTTGCTTCCTCCCCCACCCATATACCAGCAATACCTCCCCCCTCCTGTTACAATGGCAGCCGATAGCAAGCAAGCATCATAGGCAGAGGCTGACACTCACACTTCTGTCCTTATCATGCTGTGACATACATAAATTAAGATATGGTGTCTACAGATCTGGCACACTGGTGTGTAGGCATCTTGCATGGGACCAAGGAAGGTAGAACTAGTTTCTCTTTTGCAGCCAGCTGTGTCATAAGCCCCAAGACAGCCTTTTTATTAATTATCTCCGGTGCCTCAAGGAGAGGGAAGAGATTGCTCACTGCCCCTTCACAGGGTGAAGAAAAGATATAAAGATAGTGCTTAAACTGGGCAACTGGCACCTAAACCAATTATACTTACTATATTCACATAACACACCAGGCTGAAATGTGGCTGGTTAGTTTGGTTCAGGATAGTGCTACCAAATCTCAGTTGCAAATATCTAAATGTCCCAACATAGTTTTGTGTAATTTTTTGCTGCCGGGTAGCGGTTGTTTAGATTTTTGCTGCTTTGCTGCTTTGACCTGGTAAGCTAACTCTTGCATTCTGAGAACATTGTGTTCTTTTCTTGAAACAATTTGTTCTACAGAATTCTCTTGCCCGTCAAGAGGAAGGAGGGGGATCTCCCCTGCTCAAGAGAAGCAATATTCTCAGCTGGAAGGGAACAGTCTGTAGCCAGACTAGGAACGCTGCTCCATAATTGGCTCAACACTATAAGGCAACCCCAAGAAAGAGCTTACTCCCAGGCAAAGGTTCCCTAATTCCACAGCCTGGAGAGAACAGAATTCCAAAGTGGGGGCATCCTCTCCTCATCTTCTCTGCCTTTTCTTCCAAACATTCAAATCAAACATCTGCATGCCTCAGCCTCTCTTTGCAATTTCCTTCAGTCTCTACAGGCCCAGCCTGTGAAGTAGAGGTGGGTTTCAGCAGGTTCTGACCAGTTCTGGAGAACTGGTAGCGGAAATTTAGAGTAGTTCAGAGAACCAGTAAATGCCACCTCTGACTGACCCCGCCCCCGTCTAGTCTCTGCCACCCAAGTCCCAGCTGATTGGGAGGAAATGGGGATTTTGAAGTAACCTTCCCCTGGAGGGGGGAGGGAATGGAGATTTTACAGTATCCTTCCTCTGCCACCTTCACCAAGTCACGCCCACCAAGCCATGCCACGCCCACCAAGCTGCACCCACAGAAGCGGTAATAAAAAAAAATTGAATCCCACCACTGCTGTGAAGGCTCAGCCCATGCACCCAATTCTGAGCTGACCATTAGGAGCACGCATGGCCAAGAGCAATAAACTCACAATGTGCCAAGCTGTGACTTTTTCACTCCAACAGGCTTCAGTATCATTTAGCATTCTACAGTGCAATATTATGCAACAGGTAGATGACATCATAAAAGACTCTGGACCTGCTACCCTGGTGTCCATAGGTTGGGATGGAGGAGCTGCCAAGAGAGCCAATTTGGTGCAGTAGAGGCTAGAAACAGAGAAGACTGGATTCTAGTCCTGCTTTAGGCATGAAGTCAAGTGGGTGACCTTGAGCCAGTCCTAGGAAGAAGACAGTGGCAAGACATTTCTGAAACTACAGTGACCAGACAGTCGCCAAGAGTCCATACTAACTCAAAGGCACATACACACAAAGAGACCTTACAAATTATTCTTTCAGAAACTGTTTAGAATAGAATAGAATAGAATAGAATAGAATAGAATAGAATAGAATAGAATAGAATAGAATAGAATAGAATAGAATTTTTTATTGGCCAAGTGTGATTGGACACACAAGGAATTTGTCTTGGTGCGTATGCTCTCAGTGTACATAAAATAAAAGATACCTTCATCAAGGTACAACACTAATTTGGTCATATGGTACAAATTTAACCCTTAATGATACAACACAATGATAATCATAGGGTACAAATAAGCAATCAGGAAACAATCAATATCAATATAACTGTTCATGGTACCAATGCTATTACTGCTACATGCTGGACTTGAAAAACTGATGGCTTGGATGGAAGATGTAACTGAACCTCCAGCAATCTCACTCTCCATTTCCAATGGCAAGGAATTCCTGAAGTGGCCACCTGAGAATAGCCAAGAACACAGGATTTCTCACCCTGTCCTAATGTGACTTCCCCACCCCCTTTTACTCTCTTGCCAGGGACTAAAATGGGGCTTTAATTGTTCCTACTGCCTAGAAATATATTGCCATTGTGAGCTGAGAATGCCTTAGAATCTTGGAGGAAAAAAGTAGTGAGATGGACAGAAATGAGATTTGGGGATTTCATTCTTCCCCTGCAATCTGTGGTCAAGGGGTTTTTTGGTAGGTTTTTTTCCCTTTTTCCCCCCCAGTGTCACAGAAGCAAATGTAATTTCTCAGTGCAATTGCCAAGCTGAGACCAAGTCGTATGAAATAAAGGGTACAACGTTACCATACTAAATATTGATAATGAGCATCAGGTGTTTGCAAAGAAGAGCCCGGCTCCTCATCCTCTATGTGGCAATTATTTTAAAGATCTACTTAGCATTTAGATTGCTTGAGGGAAGAAAAGAACCCAGCAGGCAATTGCCTTTGGGTGGGGGGAGCTCTTTATTAAATAGATCTCCTTGAGGGCTGTTTTCATCTACCCTGACAGAAAACATAGCTGACAGTTTAGGTTGCAATAATTAGAAGGGCTTTGACATCATGGGACTGTCCTTGCCAGTGATACTATTACAGCTCCCCTCAAGATTAAGCAGAGAGAAAAAAGCATTGGTGGTGGGGAAGCCGAGGAGGATTTTAAAAAACACATTGTACAACAAACATTTAAGCAATCTAAATACTAACAGCATTAAGTACTCTCCACTGAACTCCGAGTGGGAGAAAAGGATGATTGTGGCGAAAATGATGATTTGAAAAGCATGGATGTGAACCGGTCGTTCTTTGTAATTTATAATCCAAAGGATACATTATTCTTGTTCTTCTGTCAGGGCTTAATTATTTTTCTTTCTCAGCCATTACTGGTTTTGATTGTGACACCATTTATCTGTGGTCCAGCAATACATTTGTTGTTCTTCAGTCACTAAGCGGTATCTGACTCTTCGGGACCCCAAGCAATATATCAGGCCAACTCAAAGCCACAAAATACAGGGTCAACTCTCGTTTTCTCCAGAGGTTTTTATCTGGCATGGTAATAAGTAAAGCACAATCATATTTTTTATTATGTAGTGTATCTGAAATGGAGTCTATTGCTTCCCATATTACCTGGCACCCTCTGTCCCATCTGACTTTTAAAATACTGTTTAGTGTTTTTTTTTGTCCTGTTCTTTTGTTAATGATCTTTAAGCATATGGACAAAACAATATAGACTTCTATATTACCTTTATTTATGAGACTATCTCTGGGCCCCCCATAGATTCCTTCTGGAAATAAATTGTTAGATGTCTATAGCAGAGGTGGGTTTCAATGGTTCTGACCAGTTCTGGAGAACCAGTAGCAGAAATTTTGAGTAGTTCGGAGAACCGGTAGTAAAAATTCTGACTGGCCCCACCCCCACCTCTGCCTCCCAAGTCCCAGCTGATCGGGAGGAAATGGGGATTTTGCAGTAACCTTTCCCTGGCTTGGGGAGGGAATAGAGATTTTACAGTAACTTTCCCCTGCCACGCCCACCAAGCCATGCTACATCCACCAAGCCACACCCACCAAACCAGTAGAAAAAATTTTTGAAACCCACCACTGGTCTATAGTCTAATGAAAATATCACCAGCTACGGCAAACCTCCTTCCCAGACTGAAGGAAATCAACAACTGGCAGATGACCTGAACGAGTTTTACTGCGGGTTTGAAAGGAAACTACAGCCACCTATCTTCACAACCCCCATCTCAGACAACCAACAACAGCCAAGCCTCCTATAATTGACCCCATCCCATTGGGTTCACAACCCCTAGTGATCACAGAAAAGGAAGTGCAGGACCTATTTCATAGACAAAAGCCAGGAAAAACTCCAGGCCCAGACAAGATAACTCCTTTTTGCTTAAAAGTCTGTGCTGACCAATTGTCCCCCATCTTCACCCATATCTTCAATAAATCACTAGAGATGTGCTATGTTCCTTCTTGCTTCAAACGTTCTACCATCATCCCAGTGCCGAAGAAGCCCACCATCAAGAAACTGAATGACTACAGACCAGTTGCTTTAACATCTGTAGTCATAAAAACCTTTGAAAGGCTAGTACTGTCCCACTTGAAAACCATCATGAATCCGTTGTTAGACCCCCTACAATTTGCATACCGAGCAAATAGATCAACAGATGATGCTGTTAATATGGCTCTGCATTACATCCTACAACATCTTGAATCTCCAAAGACCTATGCAAAGATCCTCTTTGTAGACTTTAGTTCAGCATTCAATACCATCATTCCAGACACACTTCTAACTAAGCTAAACCAGCTACAGGTACCTGAACAGACTTGTAAGTGGATCACAAGCTTCCTAACAAACAGGAAGCAGCAGGTGAAGCTAAGCAGGATCACATCAGATACCTGTACAATTAGCACAAAAGCCCCTCAAGGCTGTGTGCTCTCCCCACTTCTCTTCTCTCTGTATACCAATGACTGCATCTCCAATGATCCATCTGTTAAACTACTGAAGTTCGCAGATGACACAACAGTGATCGGTCTCATTTGAGACAATGATGAATCCGCATACAGATGGGAGATCGAACGACTAGCCTTGTGGTGCAACCGAAACAATCTGGAACTGAACACACTCAAAACCATAGAAATGGTGGTAGACTTTAGGAGAAACCCTTCCATACTTCCACCTCTCACAATACTAGACAACACAGTATCAACAGTAGAAACCTTCAAATTTCTAAGTTCTATCATATTGCAAGATCTAAAATGGACAGCTAACATCAAAAACATCATCAAAAAAGGACAACAAAGAATGTTCTTTCTGTGCCAATTCAGAAAGCTCAAACTGCCCAAGAGCTGCTGATCCAGTTCTGCAGAGGAATTATTGAGTTTGTCATCTGCACCTCTATAACTGTCTGGTTTGGTTCTGCAACTCAACAAGACAGACACAGACTTTAGAGAATAATTAGAACTGCAGAAAAAACAATTGCTACCAACCTGCCTTCCATTGAGGACCTGTATACTGCACGAATCAAAAAGAGGGCTGTGAAAATATTTACAGATCCCTCACATCCTGGATATAAACTGTTTCAACTCCTACCCTCAAAACGACGCTATAGAGCGTAGCACACCAGAACAACTAGACACAAGAACAGTTTTTTCCCGAAGGCCATCACTCTGCTAAACAAATAATTCCCTCAACTCTGTCAAACTATTTACTAAATTTGCACTATTAATCTTCTCATCATTCCCATCACCCATCTCCTTCCACTTATGACTGTATGACTGTAACTTTGTTGCTGGTATCCTTATGATTTATATTGATATTGATTGTTTCCTGATTGCTTATTTGTACCCTTTGGCTATCATTAAGTGTTGTATCATTAAGTGTTAAATTTGTACCCTATGACTATCATTAAGTGTTGTAAGTGTTGTACCTTGATGAAGGTATCTTTTCTTTTATGTACGCTGAGAGCATATGCACCAAGACAAATTCCTTGTGTGTTCAATCACACTTGGCCAATAAAAATTCTATTCTATTCTATTCTATTCTATTCTATTCTATTCTATTCTATTCTGTTAAGGCATCATATCACATTAACCTCCTATCTCACATATCTCTCTTTTTCAACTTAACCCTCCTCACAGGGTTGTTGTTGTGAGGGAAATAGGAGAAAGAGAATGTGTTGGATATATTCACCACCTTGAGTTATTTGTAAAAATAATAAAGGTGGAATATAAATAAATAAATAAAAATAAAATATCAGCCATTTTTTGTGAACATCCTCTGCATAGCCTCAAAATTCCATTGGTTCCAAAAACTGGGATCTCCTGTTGTAATTAAATATAGATCCTATCACTTTAATATTAACTTTTCCCTATCCCTTTCTGATTATTTACGTTTCTTCCTGACTGGTGCTCCATCTGGAGTATTTAAAAACCTACATACTATTTTATGATGTAATAATGATTCTAATTTTTGTTTCTTGGGGCAATGCATTTGTTTGGGGGGGAGTGTTTCATTCATGCAACCTGCATGTACCGTATATGTCTCTATGCTAGAAAAACTCCAAAATAAATACAAGTAGTCCTTGATTTAGAACAGTTCATTTAGTGGCCATTCAGAGTTACAATGGCACCGAAAGAAATGACTTATGACCGTTTTTCACACTTATGACCCTTGCAGCATCCCCATGGTCACACGATCAAAATTCATATACTTCGCAACTGGTTCATATTTATGACATTTGCCGTGACCCAGGGTCATGTGAACACTTTTTGCCACCTTCTGACAAGCAAAGTCAATGGGGAAGCCAGATTCATTTAACAACCGTTTGACTAATTTAACAACTACAGTGATTCCCTTAACAGCTGTGGCAAGAAAGGTCGTAAAATGGGCCAAAGCCACTTAACAATCATCTCATAGCATTTATGTTTAGCAACATACATTTTGGGCTCAATTGTGGTCGTATGTTGAGGACCACCTATAACCCAGTGAAGCCACTAAAATTTATTTATTTATTTATTTAATCATATTTAGAAACCACCCATCTCTTTCATAGAGTGACTCTGAGTGGTGTCCGTTCAAAATCCAATCTGAATGCTATGGAGGAAATAAATAGCCTCACTGACACCTTTGAGACTGCCTGAAATAAACCTGAGACAAAAGGGAAAGTTTCTTTCCAGGGCATTTTCTCCCTGATCTTGAAAACATGACAGGAATCAGGTTCTGTTCTCCACTTTACCTAATCCTGACAACCCCAAAGGAAATATTCCTGCCTCTAAATAAAGCCCCCCTCCCCACACTAATCCTCTCCCTGCTGAAAAGAAAGAAGTATTGCTCATCATTACCAAAGGCAGAGTGAAATTGACTAGAGCGAGTGAAAATCCAGTCAGGAAAATCCATTGACTAAGGCAAAGATAATAATGAAATTACACAAAGTAACCAGGTGATAGGCACTTAATTCTATCAGCGTTTCTCTGCTTGCTAATAAGAAACGGCCATTTCCAGCACCCCTGCTGCCTGTAGAAAGCAAAGTGTTCCTTAAAAATAAATTGGTTTGTCTAACCAGGAACCAGTTTTCTTTATGTGGTCCCAAGATCCCAAAAGCAAATCAGAGAGCTTTAGTCTCTTGCCCCACCATTCAAAATAGTCATAAAAGATCTCCCTCTTTATTGTTCACTGTTCCCCTGTCTTTGTAAACTGGAAGCCAATTATTATTGTTTCAATGAAATATAGTGTGATCTTCCCAGAGTTGCACTCCATCTTTCACAGCCGCAGTGCGAGGAAAGGATCTGAATTGCAGAATTGTTTTGGCCCAGTACAGGCACACCTCTCTATATGGCCCAAAACTTCTCAAGTTTTGCCCTTGAAAAGTGATGATGGGATTAAAGTTTTAGATCTCTCTCAATATTTCCCCCCTTTCTAAAAAAACATCAGTGACTTATTGCAAAATAATGGGAGTTCACCACACTGTTTCCTGGTGTTGCATACTCAGCATAGGGAAGGCTTAAGAGTTACTCGTTTGGGTTAGGCCCGTGATGGTGAACCTATAGCATGCATGCCCAAAGTGGCACGCAAAGCCATGTCACCTGGCATGCATGGTGTCGCCCGTTCTTCTTCTGGGTTTCTGGTGCGCATCTGCATGCGATAATCAGCTGGCCTTTGCACATGTGGCAGTGCCGAAAACCAGAAGAGCTGGTCTTCCATTTTCCATCGTGAGCATGTGTGCCAGGTAGCTGATTGGCACGTGCAAATGCACGGCAGTAACCGGAAGACTTGCTGGCTGGCGTGCATGCACGCGCCGGAAACTGGAAGTTCATTTTCCGGTGCACGCATGCCCCCTGGGCAGCTCCTCTTCCTGGTTGCGGCCCTGATGAGTGTGAAATGGTCTCTTTTCAGCACTCAGTGCCGAAAAGGTTCGTCATCACTGGGTTAGGCTACTGACAAGGGATTGTGGCCCTCAATCATCATAGTCCCAAGATAATCTTTCACTGCCGGTATATTCCTTGTCTGTGAACATTTCTGGGATGGTTCAGAGGACAAGTTCTATCTGCCAAAGGCTCTAGGATGATCCCTTGGCATCTCAACTTAAAAAGGGTCAGGAATGTGTGAGACTTGCTCAAAACCCTGGAGTGCTACTCACCACTGCAGCTCAAACCAGGCAAAGAATTTGTCCTGCTAAAAACTGTTTTAAATGCCAGTGCCTTTTACTTGCAGATTTTATTTTATCCGCTTGTGTTAGTGATAAAATTCAAAATGTGCAAGAGACCAGTTCTGATTAGATGGGTGACCTTTATTTAAGTCATCTGTCCCAATTTAATGTTTGCCTGGTGGAGAGAAGACTTTTAGTCCAAGTAGCTCAGGAGAACCAGTATGGAGAGCGTTGCCTTAAAGTTCATAAAATTCCATTCCTCAAAAAGATTTTTTAAAAAAAAATCCTAAGGACTTATTCCCAAGATCTACATTAGAATAGACTAATTACATCACTTACTTTTTATTCCTGGAAGAATCAGCAACATAGTTCTAGACAATGATGGAATGCCAGATTAAGAGGACCAATGAATGTTGTACTGTATGGATAAAAGCAGAAAACCTGGGATTGACCAGGAGTGAAATTTACTTACCTTCACTACCAGTTTGGAAATGTGAGCATGTGTGCATGTGAGCGGAGTGAGCGAGCGCCTCCTCCACACATGCGCAGAGCCTTCTGCACATGTGCAGTGGGTAAAAAAAAGGAAGTGATGATATCCGGGTGGGTGGGCGGAGTTTCCTGCCACCGGCATTACCAGCTCTCCCGAGCCAGACAGAACCGGCTGAATTTCACCAATGGGATTGATCCAGGTTTAGAGTCTTGCTTTCCTTGCAACAATTCTAAAGGCTGTTCATTAGATGCAAAATAATATTTGAAGACTGCATGGATAGGACCAGGGAGCAAGGTGCCCCGATCATACGTTCCGTCTGGGGGAATTTATTGCATCCCAGAATTGAATTTTCAGACCTTTCATGATAGTTTGTAGTTTTTGTTGCAATTGTTAAAGTAGAAAGCCTTTGACAAGCCACTGAAATTCTCTAAGAGAGAAACCAGCACATCTAGTTGAAAAAAAAAATTATAAGGAAAAAAAACCCAACAGAGGGTAATGAAAGGAAGAGGTATTTAAAATTGGTGCAGGAAACAGCTGATTTTTTTAAAAAAAAACTTCATGTACAGACCTTAATTATACACATGGCTGTATTGCATTTTCATCTAGTTGAACAATGGCTTAGTTTCCAGGATGCATTGCAGAAAGCTTTGTATTGGTTTCCATGGAAATATTACAGCGATAGTTAATTTTTTTCTTATTCAATGATACCCACTGAAACCATGAATAGAAGTAAAAATAAACATTCGGGATAATTATGTCTATAACCATATAATAGCAGCAACATTTTACGATTAGACCATGCAGTCACTAGTTTTTTTGTATTTGACTTCCTTGCAATGATCAAAAAGATGTTTCTGGGAAAACAGCAAGTAAAAACTAAAAACAAAAGCCTTCTCCTATAGCTACAGTCCAATTTTTGGTACTCAGTAACTGAGTACCAGTATTATCTTCTAGCCATGAAGATTCCACAGCCCTCATGGAGAGAGAAGTTGAACCTCTTTCTCATGAAATAGTCTAATTTAAGTTTTAAAACTATATAATAGACACCAGCCCAGAGGTGGGTTTCAGCAGGTTCTGACCAGTTCTGGAGAACCGGTAGCGGAAATTTTGAGTAGTTTGGAGAATTGGTAGTAAAACTTCTGACACCGCCATCTATTCTCTGCCTCCCAAGTCCCAGCTGATCAAGAGGAAATGGGGATTTTACAGTATCCTTCCTCTGGAGTGGGGTGGGAATGGAGATTTTACAGTATCCTTTCCCTGCCACGCCCACCAAGCCATGCCACGTCCACCAAGCCACACCCATAGAACCGGTTGTAAAAAAATTTGAAACCCACCACTGCACCAGCCCTTCTGGCAACAAATTCCATAGAGCAGTGTTTCTCAACCTTGGGAGCTTATGGAAGATTTATGGGTTTCAATTCCCAGAATTCTCCAGCCAGGGGGATTCTGAGAGTTGAAGTCCACACATCTTCAAGTTGCCAAGGTTGAGAAACACTGCCATAAAGCAATTATTTCATGAGAATTTTTTATATTTTTTAAAAAAATTGTTTTGGGACCTTCTTGAAGATACCAACCAGAAATAGGCGGTCATTGCAATAACTAGTTTTTTTCTTTAATTCTCAGCAAGTTGGCAGTATCTCTTGAACTGAGAGGCTGTCCTTCTGTACAGCCATTTGATCCTAATAATTATAAATATTTAAAGGAACTCGGTGTTGCCAGGAAAGAAAAAGAGGAGAAAAATTATTCCCTTGATGGCTTCATACCTCTCCAGACTATATGATTCATTTGGTTCACTAAGGTACTTTTTGCTAGAAAGGCAAATTTCTAAGGCGAGCCTGTATAATTTTTTTTCCTGACAAATTAATCTTTACAGTTCTAATACCAAAAACAATAGGAATATAAACTTTAGCCAATAGTTGCTCTTGCTGCCAAGGGAAAAACAGTAATTAAAGCTTCCTGTGCAGAGAACAGGAACAGATTAATTAATCACAAGGTAGGCATGACACAGTGAACAGGAAGCAACTAATCAAGCAATTTCAAAGAAAGGAATAAGGTGGATGAATGAAAGATCAATTGTAGACAGGAGGAGAATTTCCTGAACACCTTTCGGATTTGTTAGGATGAGATTTTGCCAGGCAGGTAGAAAATGCTATTAAATTTCTGTGACTACTGTTCTAGTTCTTCTAGCTGATTAATGGAAAAGCATTGCCTGAGTGATGCTGGAGATAATCTTAGGTGCAATCCTAAAGCTTGCAAAGGTTGGCTGATTTGTGCAAATGAAGACCAAGAAACGTAACTTTCAGAAGTGGAGTTTATTCTAGCATTTTAACAGACAAGTTCTGGTACATGCTTTGTTTAAAAAGGGGAAAAAAATATGTTGACATAAATTACTTTTGACAAAGTGTGTTCGTAATGAAAGAAGGGGAAAAGAAAACACAAACTCTTCCAAAAATATTTGGAATTTCATTTTGGAGCCTCGTTCAGTAGATCTTGATAACTCTCTATCCTGTCCATTCAGTGGATAGTGGATGGCATTTTATTAATTCGTTTGTTTATAAACCCACTATTCTCCCCCCCACCTGCTTTCTTGCAATCAAGACACGGTTCATTGTTTGGCTCCATTTACAAGCTGAAGAGTTTTAATTTTCAAAAGCATGAAAAAAAATTTGATGAGTCATTGATGAAAATATTGTATCCTGAAGTAGGCAGTGTGATGTCCTTGAGCATGAGCATACCCACAGATGATGTCCTTGATACTCACTAGGCTCCCTAAGCCATCTGATTGTAATAATAGTTTTTTAAAAATTAAATGGGAAGCTGTCATGTTCAAGGCACCAGCCTTCAGCAAAATCTCAATTTACACAAACACTTCTAGACCCATACTGGTATCTTTAAAAAATCAAGTTTGACATTTGAGCCATAGTGCCAAGTTTGAGAGTCTGCTCATCTGCCCAGGAAAAATAAAATAAAATAAAATAAGAGCCCTGGAGATTAAGCACACTCTCTTGCCTTTTAATATAGGAGTGTTTTGTGGCTGACTTTGCTCCTCATTACAGCAACTTACAATAAGAATGCTTGCTGGCTCCAGGTTTTGCCTACTTCGGTGTCTGTCCATAGCTGCATAGGTTGAAATTCTTCATACAATCATTCTCTTTTTGAACAGACCATGTCATGTACAAAATAAGAATACTGGATCTTGCTCTGCAGCTCTCATTATGTTTATGATTTATGACACACTGGAGGAGAACCGCACACATTGAATTGAGCAAAATGGTGCCAAACGGTCATACTTCAGCCCACCGGGGTCCATACCTGACCATGAATAGACCAAAGTGGCAAAACATGTATTGTGATATAACAATGCAGGCTATGCTGATACATTCTTGGTATTGTAATGTTGCACACAAAAATGTAAGAGACAGAATTGACATTATGATCCATGTTTCATCATCCTTTTTTGTGGATGCTTATGTTCCAGCCATCCCTATCTTCCACTTGGATTAAAACCCTTCAGACTAGCAAGTAACACCATTTGCCAGCATGAGTATGAAGGTGTGTCTGAGAGATCTCTTTCTGAAGCAAAATTGGCAACCTTTTCGCATATATAGGCTTTAGAGCAGTGGTAGTCAACTTGGTCCCTACCGCTCACTGGTGGGCATTTCAGTTTTCATGGTGGGCGGTAGGGGTTTTGTCCGATACTGAAGCACTTTCCTTTTTTTAAATTTAATTTACTTTTTAAAAAAACTTCATAGCATTATTTAAAAACATTTTCCTTAGGTTTTCATAAAATTTCCCGTGACAATTTAAATTTCTGCAAATATACTATTTGTATCGCCCGCGCATAAGTTTAGTTCATGTTACATAAGTGAAACTAAATGGCGGTATAGTGCCACCGCAAACAAAAGAGCCTCGTCCCAGAATAGCTCACGCGTCTCTCCCTGAACCGGTGGGCAATTAGAAAATTTTACTACTAACAGAGATACCAAAGTGGGCGGTAGGTATAAAAAGGTTGGCTACCCCTGCTTTAGAGGGTGACAGTGGTGAATAGCTTGATGAAACCAAGATTTCCAAGCTATTTAAGACAAGTGGTGTCTGGTTTTACTAAGATCAGTTTAAACAAACCTTGAGCATCTTTTAATATTTTTTGTCCAAACATCCAGGAGAAATTCATGGTTCTGTATTTCAGTGTCACACATTCTGGGGACTACAATAAAAGGAGGCTTAAGATCCATATGGGGGCCGCAGACTTAAGAATGCCCTTCTCTGACTGAAAATAATGTTAGGAAGAATTAATCTTATACTTCCTCCTAACATTAGCTTATGCTCTTATGCAACAGATAAGAGAAGCATCACTTTGAAATATATTTTTGAATCTGGAAATCAGTGCTTACTTACCGTCATCTTCCTAGGATTTCTTTTTGATACTGTTAATGCTACTCATTGAAAAGTTTAATAGAGTTTTTCCATTTTTCTTTATATTGGTTCCACCCAGTGGTGTGATTCAGCTGGTTTCCACCTATTCGGGAGAACCAGTTGTTGGAAGAAATCTCCTTCCAACAGCCTTTTGTTTTTTTTCCACTTTACAGGGCTAATTCTGTCAGGAAGGCAGGAAGGAAACATTCTGGTGCTGTTTCTAGCCTAATCCTTATCTTTATTGCCCTGCTTAGGGACACTGCATCTCTGGTTAAGCCTTATTACATTGTAACGACTAAAAGTTCTTGGCAGTATGCCCAGACTTTCTGTTGCCTGAGCTTCTCCAGAGGTTTTTTTTTTTTTTTTACTTTGCTGGTACTTTGCTTTTCTTTTCTTTATTAGGGGCTTGACTTTCTTAAAGGGGAAGGGTTGTTTTAAGCTTTTTACACTGCTTTAGTGATTCCTGGTACTGTCCTTTTGGGGTGTACTTCCAAGAGGCAGGATGCAAGCTTGGCACTGATTTTTTCACTGCCTTTCTGTGGGCATGTGATTTTTCTCTAAATCTGGATGATTTCCTTAGTATACCTTCTGATGTGAGACCAGCTGTTATCTTTAAGTGGTGCAAATGTATCTAAGGATTGCTTCTCCTGGGTGTGAAAGGGTGCTTTGTCAGTTCACTGAGCACAGGAGTCTCTTGTCTATGGCGATTCTTCAGTCATCCAGGTCATGGTTGTCCCAAAGGTGTTTTTTCAAGAGGCAACTGGACTTTCTTGGTTTCCAGAAAGTCCAGTTGCCTCTTGAAAAAGCATCTTTGGGACAGGAGTCTCTTGCATTGCTTTGGAGTGGGCAAGGCATATGATTCCTCACTGATAGTAAGATTTTTTTTAAAAAAAGGAGGTAGGGGTATGGATCCTCCAATTCATTTTAGTTTTTTCTCATGGTAATAAGGCTTAGTAACATGGCACCAAGCTTGAAGTTTATTTAGATATCTGTGGCATGTACTAATTTTATTGGGATCCTGACAAGCTTGGGAGGCTTGAACCTGGGTCCCCTATATAATTTGTTAATTTGTCTCTTTAGCTCAGCATTTTGTAGCCCAAATATAACCCACTTTCTGGAGAGCTTAAATGACCTTTGCTAAGGGGTTTCACTTTATGAGCAAGAGTTGGCTGCTGATAGTTATTATTACATTTAACATAACATAACATAACATAACAACAGAGTTGGAAGGGACCTTGGAGGCCTTCTAGTCCAACCCCCTGCCCAGGCAGGAACCCTACACCATCTCAGTCAGATGGTTATCCAACATTTAAACTATTTTAATTCCTCAAGGTGCTCTGGCACCTTGTCTGGTTTGTAATTCTGGCTTGCAGGTATTTCTAATCTAATGACTGGTATTTAGGGCAGCTTTTTGCAAGCAAAGAAGCTTTTTGTATTTTTGTACAGGTAATCTTTGACTTATAACAGTTCATTTAGTGACCATTACAATGGCACTGAAAAAAGTGACTTATGACCATTTTCCCATGATCCCCACGAGGCAAAGTGCTCCTCATCGTGAGTGATGTTGAGTTGGCCACAACCACTCAGTCACATGACCACCCAGAAATATCTACTCAGTAGGTTATTAGGGCGGAGAACCAGTTGTTAAATTTTTTGAATGCCACCACAAGTTCCATCCCTCCCCAATTTTCAATTTTAAATCTTTATTGTCAGTGCACAACATATGTACAATGAGATTGGTTGAGCTCCCTCAGTGCACACACACACCCTCAACACAATACAACCCCACTGAAAAATGTTATGGGAATACTTGGTTACTGCACAATAGAAAATCCCTAGGCGCATCCTGGATGGATGGGATTCCCAGGCTGGGGCTATTATTATTAACCCAGGCATCTTAAAGTCTTGGTATCTAGTTTAGAAACAGATGTAACATCTGGAGTGTTTCACATTAGTGTTTTGTTATGCAACTTTCTCACCTTTAAGTAACAAGGTAGATGGTCTCAGTTACAGTGGCAATGAGTGCACCATTGGGAGCCTTGAAAGAATAAGGTAGGGATACATTGTCATGGAGAAAATCTATGTGGTTGCTAGGAGTCAAAAATGATTTGATAGCACATAATCAATTCACCAAATACTATAGGGGATCAGATGACATGTCTTCCAGTTGAATCCTCCTTGCTTCTTTCTACTGTCATTGCCACTTTTTTTTTTCTTATTATCAAAATGTCATCCACAGAAGGATTGATTCACAATTATTTTCCCATTCATGGTGATACGAACAACCTGCCTATCTGCACTCCTAAAATGGCCTCACACTGCAATACTGTAGTCTTTTCTTGGGTATTAAATTCCCTTGAATTTATTATTCTGGGTAGATATATACAAGATGTCATTCGTAATAAATAATATGAACATTCAAATCTTTGTAACTGTCAAACTTACATTAAAGGAAAGTTCTCAGTTTTTGCTATATATAATACAGAAGTTATACAAAGTGAGTGATCTTACAATTTTGAGAGTCTCCATAAACTGTATTTTACTACCTTGAAAAACCTCCTAAACTCTTCATATTTTCTCCCAGAAATGGGCTGAAGAGCTGCTTTCAGGTCACTACGGCATCCACCAAAATGAGAGTCCAATGTAACCCATTCAAAATAATTAGGTACTGAGGGGAGGACTTTCTTAAGGTTTAGCGATATCGATCCTTCACATTTGCAGCTATCTGTCCTAAATATACTGTTGGAGTAATCCTGGCGTTACCTTTGTCTATATGGGAATGGGTTTTTTTATATATATTGGAGATGATTGACAAGCAGAGAGTATTGTGCAAATGACCAATTCATTGATTAGTCATAATGACCATTTAATTATAGCTTACATCTTCTGTTACTTTCATATTTCAAAACAGAGTGGATGAGAGTATAGTATTTTGACAATTAACTAACAGAAAAGGCTCATCAAGTATGTTGTCTCAAATTCAGATTTGATAACTAAGACCTAGTACCTTGGCATATGGCTTCCTCAGTTGGCAAACAGGTTGACATTCTGCTGATGCTCAACCAATGTAGTCAATGCTTAGATCCATTGAAATACAGATGGTTTCAGTTTAATCCTGAGTGCATTTATTTAGAAGTAACTTTCCCTTTATTCAGATGACTTTGTAAGAAGAGAGGTGTGTGAGTCTATGGTAGCCAAAAACCGGAAGCGATCCGGCGTCACCTTTTCCAACTAACCAATTTTATTAAAAGGTATAAGTATTTGTGAACTGCAGCTTACTTCATCAGATGCATTATGTTAGAGCGAGTTACATCAGCTGTAAACTTATGCCTTTTAACATAATTAATTGGCAAAGATGCTACCAGACTCCTCCTGATCTATCCAGTTGTGATTCCCAAACAAATGTTCATGAAAATAGTTTTCTTAAATGAATTCAGAGCTAGCACTGCCTTCAGTAAAGGCACCGAGGGTCACACTCTTTGCACTTTACTGGGTGACATGGAATTATTGTGAGAATCTTGGCCAACAGTTCTTGTTTTTCAGTGAGCACATACACACATCAGGAAAAAGAGCTTTGTTTTGGGCTTGGCTCCAAAATATTCCCCAGACAGAACTAGGCTGAGAAATAGGTGATAGGCCCTTAGGAAGAAATCCAATTTTGATTAACCTAAAAGGACTGAGTGGAAAAGTACAAGCACAATTTGACCCTTTGGCCATCAGCCCAAGCTGTGTTTGCAAAAATACAGAATTGTTATCATCAGCTGCCTTTTCCCTACAACTGTACGCCAAGCACATATTGATGAAAGCAGAAGGAAATAATATGTGTTCCCTCCAGAGGGTAGAAAAATGGATCCTTTGCTCGTGTACTTTTTAACAATATTTCTGTGGTTCAGGTTTAAAGCATAAGAAACATACCAGATATCTTTCTTGATGAAGACTAGTTTAGCTTTCTTCCTGAAGTTTTATCAATCCTACCTGCCAGAGAAATCAAGGAACCCTTTCTCTGCAAGGGATGATTTCAAAACAAAAACAAAAAAAAAGCTTTACCTCTGCCTCAATTTTCCTCAATGATGCGCTTTTCCATAACCGAGCCCGCCCCCTTTCCTTGCCGTCCTTTCCATAAATCAAACAGTATGACACACATGCAAAACGAGAGGTGACATATCTGAAATCAAGCAAACTCATCAGGAGTTCACATCAAGCATATAGTCACAGACATCAACTGCAGCAACTCCATGGGATCATAGACCACAGGTTTTTCTGGAGACAAAAGAATGGAACTGCTGTCAATCAGGCTTAAACACATATTGGTTACTGAGACAGATTCTTTCACACCCAGTTCGCACTGTTACTCAAAGTGGGACAAGCTGGGCCATTTCGACTGATGTTGCCATAGAGCTCCGACTTCTTTAACATAAATCCAAAAACAGTGACATTTCATCTGAAATGGTTATTGGCTGAGGATCATAGTCAAAACATTTAGGTTTAAAAGAAAACCAGAATTTGTACCCCACCCTAGCCCCTTCCGTTCCCAGAGTCTCATGCAAAAAGTATCAGAACCAAAAGATGCTGGGCAACCATCATGTGGCTTGGAGCAGCTCCCACTGTTGACCCAGAATATCCGACTGACAGATGTTGGTCACTAATCTGCTGGACTCATTTTCTAAGCACAGGCCACTGACAAAATGTTGGATGAAGCTACCTTTCATCTTCCATTTCTGCAAGGGGGAAAATAAAAACAATAGCATGTGAGACGTGTCCCCTTCTTTCCTTCATTTCTTGTTTACTCTCTGTGTCCCCAAATATCTATTTACTAATAGAAGCAGTAATAATTTAGCAAAATTTTCAATTTCTTATTTAATACATAGTACCATTTTATATTTTGATTAGGTCTTTTTCTAATCTTATCGCTTTGGCTGATCTTCACAAGCTAAGCCAGTCGGAATTGGTTAGTATTTGGATGTCACACCACCAGGAATGTCCAATTGGGAATTCAAAAATTAAAAAAAACCCTTATTTTTAAGACCACAGAAACAAACCACTCCCATATTGCGAGCAGAAAAATCACACAGAAGGATTGAGCTTCAGTTGAAGGAGATTTTACTTCAGATTCAGGACCAATCCATCCATGAAACAGCCTTATTTTTCAGCAAACCCATGATAAAGGTGCACAAAATCCATTAACCGGTCTGTGATGGAAACATCAAGGTTGTTTTCCTTTAAAAGGTGGAACAAACAAGGAGTTTGGATTCCTGAAGTTCTAGCTGAGGAATTTAGAAATAACCCTATCTATATAATATTGAAGCACTGACATTAGATTGCTTTTGTTTTTGGTGAACTGTCATGTTTTAACATATTATACCTTAGTATCAGTTATCCAACTGTATTGTATATAATACAACTGTTGTAATACAACGGTGTTGTAGCCAGGATAGACCCTTTGGAGTAAAAGGGCACAAGTGGAGACTCGATGCTTTCCTAGGTGGATTTCTATGTATCCAAAGAGGGAAAGCATCTGTATATTTCCCTGGAAATTTCAATAATGAGGTAACATACCCTTTTATTAAGTGGATATCTATTTGAGTACATACAAAGATGCCCTCTCTTCACCAATCTTGATAACTATTGCTGGGTCTCCAGAAAGTTGTCAAGATAGTGGCAGAGCTCCAAGTATATGTTGTGTTAGAGGAACCTGATTGTCTGAATCTTTTCAGTCAGGATTCTTGCCAGGGTAGAGAAGGAAATTGTTTGGATTTCTCCGGTGAATAACATGCATTGTTTTAAGCACCATTAATCAGGGTATATTCTGGATCATTTGCAAAGTGGGGCACTGCTCTTAGCTGTTCTGTTTCTTCCTGAGTGGGCAAGGGCAATAGGGGAGAAGGAGGATACTTGTGGGGTGCCTCAGGGTTCAACTCTCTCACCCTATATTATTTTACACTGATGTAAAGCCATGCCGAAGACATTAATTGGATCACAGTTATACCTAATTTTAAATCACTTTCCAGAATGACACAGATAGACTGGAAGTCCTGGCCTGGAGCTTGGAAGCTGCTAGTCTTTGAGATCGAATCCCTGTAAGATTAAAGTGCTGTTCCCCAGAAACCATCTGGCATGGTACTATTCTGGATTGGGAAGCCCATCTTAAAATAGCAAATCTGCTTTAGAGATCCTCCTACAGGTACTACTAGACAGTGTGAAAGGTCTTTGATTCATTTTTACTGGTTGCATCTCTTCCTGAAGCATGATGCCCTGGGAGCTGTTACCCCATAACCTCTTAGCTATATTACCACAATGTGTTGAACGTGATGCTATCTTTCAAATCTACCCAAGAGTTATATCTGATATAGTTGACTTCTAGGAATCTTCACCAGAACCCATCATCCAGTTCCTTCATCCCACATGGGTAGGCCAAGAATGTTCCCTATCAGGGATGAAATCCACTTACCTTTGCTACCGGTTCACAAATGGGAGTGCACACACGCGCTCGCTCGCTTTGCTCACGCGTGACACCTCTGTGCATGCATAGGACCTTCTGTGCATGCACAGAGCATCAAAAACAGGACATGATGACATCCAGGTGGGTGGGCGGAGCCTCCCGCCACCAGCGCTGTCAGTTTGCCTGAGACGGATAGAACCAGCTGCATTTCACCATTGTTCCCTATGCAAGACTGAAGATGTGGGCTTGGGTAGAGTAATATGCACTTTTTTTAATGCTCTTTTATTATGGAATAGGTTACTTCCAGTGGTCTGATGGACTGTTCAGAGAATTTTTTAATGTGTGAGGAACTCTGCTTTTTTCTGGAATATTTGAGGTCCCATTCTATCCCACATTTCTGAGATGTTTTGATGATCTCAAAATAATAACCACCTTTGACATGCTTCATGCTAGGTGTTGCTGTTGTTGGTGCCAGCTGCAGTTCTATTTAAGTTTCTCATAATTAATACTAAACTAGCTTTAGCCGATTAACATACAAATAATACAGTACATTAATACAGTAGACAGTTTCTGTGGTTGTGATTCAACTCACTTGTACTGTACAAAACAATCTATGAGTAAGCACTATCTGAAGCCTGCACCTGTTTTATTGATCTGAGAAAAGGCAGCAGAAAAGAGAGGAAATGCACAGGCTAACCCTAACCACGGGAGATTGCTTAGCCGTTTCATCTGCCCTGTGACTTTACCCAAATCTTATGTTATGTGAAATGGAAACCTGAAACAGAGACCCAAAAATCCCTTCTGCCCCAGACAGCTGGCTTTGTATTTCACTTCTCCTATTTGTTTGGAAGTCAGCATAATAAAACTTTACAATAAATAGCAATCACAGTATTAGATCGGGGAAGATGAAATTCTAAAATGCAAATTGTGTGGCATCTGTCACCAAAAAAGAAGAGAGTGTTCTGTAGCTGAATGGCTAGAATCCTATTCTCTGCAGGGCCTTCTTCCGCCATCATCTTCTTTAGCAAGACAAGAGATGCTTTATGACAACATGCTCTTAGTAGCCTCACATCCCACAGGTATAAAATTGATTCTTGTCTCGTCTGCTTGGCTGACAAGGGCAACAAGGGACAAATAGGTAGCTTCTATTGAATGGGTGAAATTCATAGGCTGATAGAACACATGCAAGGAGCAAATTGACCTGATTTTTTTTTTTTTACATTAATGCTAGCACACAGTAAATATTCCTCCTAAGTCATTCTTCTTAGGTTAGCATCTAAGCTGTTTTAGATTATCAAGATCTCTGACTCTGGCTGCAAATATACAAATATTAAATTCTATAAATATCTAATGCAAGGGCCCTTATCAGCTTTTGTCATTAGAAAAAAAACTACATCTATCTGCTCATTCACTTCTCCATGACATTTTTTGAGTAGCTGCAATTAGCACCAGTCATATTAAAGTAGGGGAGCCAAACTGGATTTCTTTGAGGGCCGGATCAGCACTGTATTTCTCCTCCATGGGCTGGCCGGGGTGTGTGGAGATGGGATGGATATCTCCTGCAGCACCGTGGTGCCAAAACGGAGTGTGTATAGGGGCGCGCTTCTCCCAAGCCCTGTTTTCAGCCTGGACGGCCTCCTGCAGCACCCTGCCAGTCAAAATGGGGTGGGGTGGGCATGCTGCCCCCCCCATGTGCCTTGTTTTGGCTGGCAGAGTGCTGCAAGAGATCACCCAGGCCAAAAACAGGGGGGGGACACATCACATAGAGGCACTGTCGGCCGGTCCTTTGCTATTTCCAGGCTGGCCCCATGGGCCAGATTTAAGCACCCTGAAGACTGGAACCAGCCCACGGGCCTTGAGTTCGACACCTCTGTATTAGAGAATTTTTCTGGCAGAAATAGCACTTGTTCCAGTGGTGGGCTGCTGCATGGTCGCAAGGGTTCAGGTGAACCCTTAACTCTGATCGCTGGCTGGACCTGCCCACCTGCCCCTGTCCTATGCTATCCATTTATAACTTACTTTCTGGCTTGTTGACTGGCCCAGCTGCATTTCACGCCGCCCCTGCTGTTCTCATTGGAGCTGCCTGAACTGATTAGGAGTATGTTTGAAGCTCTGTTTCTCTCACAAAGGGGGGCATGCATGCGCGCTCACAACCAGTGAACCCTTTCTTAAAGAAAGTGCAGCCCACTTGTGACTTGTTCTGCACCCTCTGAAACGCCCCACCCCCCAAATGCTTCGGGCTCAGGTGCTACTACTATCGCAACTTGAAAGAAGCCTCTATTTGAGGCCTGACAAAAAAAAGTTACGGCTTCTTTAAGGAATCCACTCATTAAAGTTGAAGTTACCTTGAGTGCTGTATGGACAGAAAAGCAGGATGTTAACCAAACACATGGAATAAACAGCAACAACAGCAGAGAAGAATGATGTGATCTCAGCTGCTGGAGATGAGGTAGAGTATGTGCAGACCTTTCCAAAATTTGGAAATAACTGCTAGCAATTTAGAAGTATAATTTTATATATACAGGTAGTCCTTGACTTACGATCACAATTGAGACCAAAATTTATGCTGTTAAGTGAGATAGATATTTGTTAAATGGATTTTGCCCCATTTACAACCTTTCTTGCCCCTGTTAAGTGAGTCACTGAAGTTGTAAGTTAGTGATCTAGTTGTTAAGTAAATCTGGCTTCCCCATTGACTCTGCTTGTCAGAAGGTTGCAAAAGATCACATGAACCCAGGACACTGCAACTGTCATAAATATGAACCACTTGCCAAGTTTGAATTTTGGTCACATGACCTCAGGGACACTACAACGGTTGTGTGAAAAACAGACATAAGTCACTTTTGTCAATGGCATTTTAACTTTGAACAGTCACTAAACGAACTGTTGTAAGTCAAGGACTTCCTGTATATAGATTATTTATTAGATATATCAATTATAAATATATGTACAATTTATATATATAAATTATACCTCACATCTATTTTCTTAAAGCCATATCTGTGAATTAAATAGGCAAGAGGCCAAATACCTTTGAGGGCCCTTCAAATTTTACACATTTCTTTTCATGTGGTGATAGGCAAGGAATAATCCTTTCCTTCTACCCATCAAGGAAAACTTGGTCCTATCGGAGATAATTGATCATGATAGTTTTCTAGATTAGAGACCCACTAATCTGTAACCACTTTCAGATGCAATTGTTGATTCTGTTCATTGGTTCTTCAGTAGCAGCCCATAACAGCAGGGTTCCCAACAAACATTTTCTCTTGCTGATGAATGACACTATATAAAAGAATTCCTCCATTAATTGCAGAACTTGAAATACAGCAGCTGTTTTAATAACCATTCAGTTCAGCGAAATCATAAAGCAAGATAGGGAAAAAGAATGAGAACCAAGGGTGGAGATTACATGCAGGGGGCTACATTTCCCCAACCCTTGTATCTTGTAATTAGCTAGCTACAAACAATGAGCTTGATTTCATTAATTTCTCCCATATCCCATCCTGCAGTTCCATTTTTCAAGATGCCACCCAGGGAGCGGTAATGTAATGCAGCTATGTTTGAAATTTTGCATCTGATAACTTTGTTCAGGGTTGGCTCCAGACATTTTGACGCCCCAGGCAAAGTCATGTTCTGATCCTCCTTGTAGTTTGGCTCATCTTCTGATTTTGTAGGGCTTTCAAAAAGGCACCCTCTTGCTTCTTTCTTTTCTTGCAGTTTTTGAGCTTGATACTTATGATTTTCAGCCAATTTTTACTCTTTTCTCAGGTATTTTCATTCTATTTGCAATGCAAGGCAATGGGATGGGATGTTTAATTGATCTCAGTGACAAGAAATTTCTCCTTAATTCTAGATTGGATCTCTCTTTGATAAGCTTCTATCTGTTATTTCTTGTCCTACCCTCAGATCAGAGGTGAAATGCTCCAGGTTCGGACTTAATCACGCAATCCGGTAGCGATGGGGGCGGGTAGTTCGGAAAACCGGTTGCAAAAATCCCTGCCCCCACCACCACCACCCACGCCTCGCTGTTCCTCTTCTCTGTCCCTGAATCTCTCCGTGGTGATATAGCTGCAAACGGCCTTAAATGACTGCCATGGCACTTCAAAGGGCTGCACTACAGCTGATCAGCGCTGTAGGCGGCTAGTAGACTGGTGCCTCTATTTTTAAAGAAGGTAGACCAGTGCCACCCAATAAAAGGCAATTGGTATTGCTCTATTTTTAAAGAAGGTAGAATGGTGCCTCCCCAAAAAAGGCAATTAGTAGACCGGTGCCTCTATTTTTAAAGAAGGTAGACTGGTGCGCTCCCAAGTTTTGTATACTTTATTATTTTTATTATTTGTTATTATTGGCCATGCCCATTCAGTCACCTGACCACCAAGCCACGCCCACCTATTAAGCCACGCCCACAGAACCGGTAGGGAAAATTTTTAGATTTCACCCCTGGCTCAGATGTTTTGTAGAATAGGTTGACTCCCTCTTCTCGGTAACAGCCCTTCAAATACTAAAAGACTGCATCATGTCATCTCCTAGTCCTTCTTTTTGTTAAACTAGACATGCCCAGTTCCAGCAATCATTCATTGTATACTTTAGCCTCCATTCTCCTAATCATCTTTGTTGAACTTCTGTACACTCTTTCTAAAGTCTCAACATCTTTTTTTTTACATTGTAATGACAATATTTATAGTATTTACCCAAATTTTACCCTCCTGAATATCGGAGTCTTCTCCCGATCTTTCAGAGGCAGAATAAGAAAAATAAATATTAGAAGCACACGCAAAATTTCTATGTTATCAATCAGAGCTGAAATCAATTCTGGAGAATTCCCTACCTCACTATAAATGTGATTAATTGGGTGTGTGTGCCCACATACTAGTCAGAAACCATATTTAGAAAATGACAGGAATAAAAGAAGCAATAATATTAATAGAGTTGGTAACTACTGAAAAAGGCATCCAATTTATAAAATTAATCAATCTTTTATCTGCATACACACACATGTATCTTCTTTTCAGCAGAAATAGCAGACAAGGAAACATATCAGAGATGAGGTATTTGAAGAAGGGAATCACTCAGCATAACAAAGGAAAGAAAAGTGGGGAAAACAAAACTGACTGGAGATGAACAGGAGGTCGAGGAATTATCCAGGGAAGGTGGATAGATACTTTTTAGAGGGAGAGTAACTGCTATGAGACAAAAAAAAAATAGGAAGAAGATTCTTTGCTTTTGTTTCCCTGAGCACTGAGATCTCTAGAAAAGTGGTTTGGAGTTCAGTGATGATGCAGGTTCCCTCCATGGGCTTCAACCTTTCTACTCCTAAATGAGACATCTTTTTTTCTCCTTTAGGCAGTTTCTGTTTCAGTAAAACCTGTTTCCTTACAAGAGCATCAACTTCTATTTTGTTTATGGCTTTGATGTCATTCGGGCAGCCAACACAAGCAGCAATACCAATAGCATTTAGATTTGTATACCACCCCATGGTATACATTTATAGCATTCTCTGGATGCTTTACAACATCAGCATATTGCCCCCCAACAGTCTGGGTCTCATTTTACTGACCTTGGAAGGATGAAAGGCTGAGTAAACCTTGAGCTTCTCAGGATCAAACTCCAGGCTGTGGGTAGAGTTAGCCTGCAATACTGCATTCTAACCACTGAGACACCAAGGCTCCCAGTGCTACCTACTCTTATTTTGCCTCTCTACTTGACGATTTATCAGCTGTATTCTGCATCATTTGCAGCTTTTAAACCACCTCATGTAGCCTATAAAACTCAAAAGACGTTTCTAAGCGCATGGATCCAAGCTATCTTGCTCTAATTCAAATAGGATTGTAGCTAAAACTTTCCATGCTATTGAAATCATCTGCATTCCTAGCAAGAGACAGAAATTAGGGAGAATCCCAAGCGATACACCTGCTTTGAGACAGACAGATAGACAGACAGACAGACAGACATGCCCAGTACATCCATGTTATCTAAATTCATTTTTAGTCCACCAGACTTCATCCCTAGCCCTAAGCAACTATGAAGACCTGCTACAGGTAAAAAGAGAAATAGAGATGAGTGTTATATACTGACACCACATTTCAAATGAGCTCTCCAGTGATGTTATGCAAATACTGAACAGCACAGGAGAATGATTAGACCCTTGTGAGACCCATAACATGAGATACAAATCTCCTTTCTTTGCTACCTAGTGGATGAGAGAGCAGATAATAAAAACAGACATGACTGCACATTGTTACTAGTTTTGACCCAATTCCACTTTCAAACCAATTGAGAAAAGCACTATATCAGTTTGCGCTTGAATTCCTGCACTGCTATTGTGATAGGAGCTTTGAGAACATTATAAACCAACACCTTTCAACAAGGGATGCTGAAGAGGTGGCAGGGAGAAATGATTTGGGGGGGGGTATCACGTGGATTTTATAAAATAACAGGGGAAAAAATTAGTGCGAATAAGAAAGTCAATAGACAGCCACTGCCATGTATAGGAAACTAGTTTCTGTATTGTAGCTATTCCTTGCCTTAATATTTTCCAGAGTTGATCTTTCCATGGTGGAGAGGAGACCATATGGTACATGAAAAGAATAGTATAGAAATTATTCACATATGAGTCAATGTAAGACATATTGCTTACTTAATACCAAGACTGGGCTTGGAAAACAGTGTTTCAATAGCTCTGATTATTCCTGGGTGCTGTAATTTCAAAAACCGATAGCTTCTGTCACTCAGACTAAGGGGAGAAAAGTAGAGCTTGTGATTCAATGTGTGGATGACTTTGTAGTTTTGTCTTTTTTCTTCACCTAAATCTTCCAGGAAAGTGATAGGGTATCTCAATTTGAATATGGATAGGGTATTGGAAAGTATGAGGAAAATCAATCTGCAATATGTGTGATAGGATCACAAAGTCAATTAACCTGGACAGTGGTGTAGAAGGGATTCTGCATGGGATTGTAGTTTCCCTGAAAATTCTGATGAGAAACCTGGAAGTAGTCTTGGATATGATCATATGTGGAGAAGCCCATTTAATGGCATATATCAGGAGTACTTTTTTTTTTAATTAGTGAAGATAATTGCAGCCAGACCAAGCCTCAATTATCCATGTGTTCGGTATTTCCAAATTGTATTAACATAACACTTTACATGCTAATGCTTCTGAAACTGACTGAAAAATTGCAGCTAGGTGAAAAATATGATTGACCAAATATTGGTGTAGAAAGACATCTGCGCACCAGCTTAATCAGATGTCTCTATGCATATTCAAAACCTACATGAATGCCTGTCTCCATCTACATTACCCTCCCTGATCATGGTTGAAATCAGCTTTGAACTGGCTTTGTTTACTTCCCTGAATGGTAGGAGCATTTTTGGATGATAATACTGTAGTGGCTCCCGAGCTTTGAAACTACTTTTCCTTCACTATTTAGTGGCTGGGTTTACACTTGCCTGAAGCCATAATGGAGTTAGCTTTTTTGTAGCTCAGCGTACAATATGGATACAGACATTATGGTTATAAATTGTGGCTTGTATCTAATGTGTGCATCCAGTCAACTGAAATAGTTTCTCCTGGTCCATCTTAATCTTGGAAATTGCAGGCTGCTGTCTTCAAGTGGAGGTGTGACTTGATACCATGCCTCATTAAAAAAAAAAATCAGCCAAGAGTGATAGGCAGCATTACCAGCAAAGTATCGGTTGCTTGAAAAACTGAAGGATCGCCTCAGCTCCTGCTGCAAGAAAGGTCTTAAGAGGCTATTGGAGCAGGGGTGAAATGCTCTCGGTTCGGACCAGATTGACTGATCCGGTAGCGATGGTGGCGGGTGGTTTGGAGAACCGGTAGCAAAAATCTCTGTGCCCCCCACTCATGCCCACCCAATGCCCACTCGCCCGCTTCCCCAGTTTCCGCTTCTTTTAAAAAATGCTTTTAATGCTTTTTTTACAACCTATTCAGTTGAATAGGTTGTAAAAAAATGCTTTTAAAAGGTAAAAAAAAGGCTCTCACAATCCCAGCTGAGCTGCCTGATTGTCAAAGACTTTTTTTTTACTTTTAAAAGCATTTTTTTAAACAACCTATTTGGCCGAATCATCCCTCCCTGTGCTGTTCTATTTATCCCATGCCTCCTTTTGGCATGCACTGTGCGCACACCTTGCATTTGGTGCATGGTGCGTACTGCACATGTGTGCACGCAGCGCGTATGCGCAGCTAGCAAACAGTAGTAAACCGGTTCAGATTTCACCACTGTATTGGAGACTTACTTCAAAGACTGGCTAGTAAACATGTAGCAATCACCTGCAGGGTAGATCACCTGTAGCCCTAAGTTCATCTATGACAGCTTTCATGACATGTGTGTTGTAACAGCTTTTGGAGATACCTCACATTAGCCAGTTCTCTTGGTGAACATCTGCTTAGGCTGCCTGTGGTTTTAAAGATTTTAAAAACATAAAAGTCTTTGTTTAATGCTTCCAAAACCCACAATTGATTAGAATTGTGAAAAAAACTGATAGTGTTGGATCTAAAGAAGATTCCTAAAGTTTGCCAACAACTAGATCAAAAAGGTTTCCAACTTTAATATCAAGCTGATCACAGTTGTTTGACAATCACAGATAAGTGCCATTCTAACAGGAGATGCTGAGCTTAACACAGTAATTAAAAGCTACAGGAAAGCTTCCAGTACCAGAAATCAAGACTCTTTTTCTTTGTGTATAGGATTAAAATCAAATGTTCTTATTACATTTGCCACATTAAAGCAGTTCTTCCCACCTCTTTCATTTGCTTTTAATTTTTTTCTTCCTAAAGGCCATTTAGAGGTTCATAAATTGTATTTTTGCTGCATGTGGTAGTAACTGCAACAGCCACAAACCTTTCTCAGAAACTACACATCAGAAGTGCTTTAAAAAAACACTCCAGTATGCAACTAGAATTATGCTTTATCACAAAGCAGCAACATTTCAGGGATATTCTGGGGAAGAATAGGATGACATTAGTGGCAGGCACCAATTGGGTCTTTAATGATATAATGGCTTCTGAATGAAGCCCTACTGTGACGTAAACTACCTAATACTTGAGGGAATTATATATCAGGAAGTGGTGGCTGATTGATGATGGCTTTCTCTGCTACATTGTCATCGGTAACTGACTGATGTTTTTAATTGTATAATTTTTTTTAAGTTTTTATGATGCATTTTTATTACCTCACGTTCTGTGCAATGGGTGATTGCACATAAATGTGATAAATAAATTCTCTCAGAAAGCTCATCGCCAACTCTTAATTTCAGAAACTTGAGTTTCAAGGTTAAAAACATTGCCTGCATGAGTTCTCCATATGCACATAGAGTCATGGTAAAAGCAGGAAATCAGATGTCTTTATTTGAGGCTGTTCTTCTGGTACAGGAATCATTTCCCCCCCTCCCCCACAAGTATAAGGGCCCCTGGTGGCGCAACAGGCTAATGCAGCCTGTTATTAACATCAACTGCTTGCAATTACTGCAAGTTCAAGTCCCACCAGGCCCAAGGTTGACTCAGCCTTCCATCCTTTATAAGGTAGGTAAAATGAGGACCCAGATTGTTGGGGGGCAATAAGTTGACTTTGTATATAGTATACAAATGGATGAGGACTATTGCTTGACATAGTGTAAGCCGCCCTGAGTCTTCGGAGAAGGGCGGGATATAAATCCAAAAAAAAAAAGATGTTCTACAAAAAAGCAACCCATTTCACTGCTTCAGATCTGTTTGAATGCAATAAGCATTTGTCTTTAATTGTGTGGAACATTTTTCCACTCCTAATGTTTTTAATATACTGTGATTTTTAAAGAATTATTAATATTTATCATTTATTGTTCTTTTATATGTTTTTAGAGTAGACTGTACTTTGGTACCCAGTTTTTTAGGTTCCATAAACCCAGTGGAATTATGATGGGGTTCATTTAGGAAGAAAAATGCAAAGCATAATATATTACTCACATGACAGCTCTTTTTTAAAAAATAAAAATAAATAACAGTCCAGACATCAACCGGGTTGCTTCCTCACTCCTCTCCAATTAAATTACATTTTAAAATGTTTTTAATTCATTACATATTTTTCTTAGTTCAGGAATGAAGAAACTACGTCCCTCTCGACATTGTAAGGTTACAACTACTATGTGCCTTTTCCAATGGCCACTGCTAATTGGGGCTGATGGTAGTTCTAATTCAAATCATCTGGAGAATAACTGACTGAAAAGCCTAATCTACAGAAAAGCCATAGAACTGTGATTTTTTTAAAGCTATTCTCCGATGGTCCCCTCTAGCAAAATATCCAGGATCATTTGTGAATACTGCATTCATGCATTCTTACTAAAGAATGGGGAAGATAGGAATGAAAGACAGATGATGGACTTTGCCATTTTACAAAGATCCTCTTTTTATCAAGTTAATACATTTAAATGTGCATCTTTTCCAGGTGGCTTTTACAGGCATCGTTTTTACTTTTCCTACATTTTACTAAAACAAGTAAATAGCCTGCCTCTAAGGCTCGATCAAGATGAAGAATGTTTACTGCATCACACCAATCCCAATCTCAGTTAATTCTAATGCAAATTATTTACACATTACCATTCAGGGCTAATTAGAGAGAACAGTTTACTAAGAGCAAGTCTACCAAGTGTTTTTTCCGGTAAAAGGCTTGGACCACGTATAACAGGATATATGGATGACTGTATATCAGACCATATATCAAGAATCAGAGATGGTTTCTCATCTTCAGATCCTGTGAATCATCCTTCCAAATGCATTGTAAAAATTAAGGCTAGAACAGCCTGCAACTCAAGTGCAAGGCACTTGAGGCAACTCAAGTGTCGGTAAAGTCTGTGGTAATACTGTACCTGTCTGCCATCTTTCTGGTTGCATGCCTCGACTGTGACATGTGAGCCAGTAGAAAAGGAGGTGATTGAGAGGCACTTGTCCTGCTGTCTGATTAAAGGGTCACTGAAAATCCACTCCTTTGGAGGCAGAAAGCAAGAAGAGAATTTAGCATAATGTGATAGTACAGGGGTCCCCAACCCACTGGCCCACTGCTGGGTTGTTGTGGCCTATTCAGAATTGGGCTGCAAGAGTGGCTGGCCAGAGTCCATGCGAAGCTCAACTTGGAACCCAGCAGGCACTTGTACGTGTGTACGCCGGCTTGCCACTTACACAAGTCAAGCTGCATGCGTGCGTGCAGGCCCGCCACTGGTGCGGCCCAGTTCCCCTCTCTCCCGCCAGCCAAGCCTCAAAGGTTGGAGACTGCTGTGATAGTACATTTCCTCAATCATATCTACTAAATCTATAGCTTTTGTTTGGAATAGAAAGCTTGACTCAAACATTTCCCCCTCTTAACATTCAATTGCCTTTCAGCAGGTATCTGCCAGGGAAGGAGAAAAATGACATAAATCAGGAAAATGGTGTCCAGTTTTCAGAAGAATCTGTAATTGCAGCAGCATTTTTGTATTGCTGTTGTTTTTATCAGTGCTTGCAAAAAGTAATTGTAGGCTTCCATTGTAACAAAAGCCCTCAAGGTTCTTAGGAAATCAGCTATCTGCTTTCAAGGTTTATCTAATGCATTGACTAGGTTAGTGCTGGGAGTGAATTGGTGGGAATAACACTTATTTATTTGTTTATTACTTTATTACTTGTTTGCTACTTCTGTTTGCAAAAAATCCAAATTGAATAAACAAATAAACGCTATTCACAGCTGTTCTCTTTGTCCAAGGTACCTTCTTATGGCCATTAGTGATCCCTCTACCAAACCACCTAGTTTTGATCTGCCTCACTTTGTCTAAAATCAAGAAATTGAACAGAATTAGATATGATAGTAGACTAAGTGCCTCTGCCCTGTATCGGTGGGGATGGAAAGATTCCCCTTGTTTGGAATGTGGTGCTGATATACAAACTGCTAAACACATTGTGCAAGATTGCCCATGACATGCATTCTCAGGTTCCCTAGAAGATCTGCATGAAGTACCATAACGCCAGAGGTGGTCACCTGGGTAGCTTAATTGGACATCCAGTTATGAGGCCACTACTGTACCCCCCATAGAGGTTTTACTTACAATTATGTGGACGGTGTATATAGGTTTACTTCTCTTCTATCATGTTCTCATCATACACTCAATAATAAATAATAATAATTCCAATTTGGATGCCACCCAATGCCAACAGCTCATTAAACTTGGCTAAAAATGATGGGAGAAAATGTTGCTATTCTATCTGTGTTAACTAGAAGAACGATGCTGGTTTAATAGAGCAAGCTCAATTAAGTCAGATATTGCTGATGTTCTTGGCAGCTGCCATCATTTTAAAAAGCACTGTCCCATGGACTGGAATTGTTCATACTGTGTTTACCAGAATACAGATTGCTGTGATGCAAACTCTGCAAACACATAGAATAAGTATGTTGTAAATAAAATTACTGTGGTGAATAGGGCAGTGATTTTTTTAAAAAGATGGTCAATATCCATATATACCACTCAGAGACGATATTTTTAAAGGTCAGTTTTTGAGTACAAAGCCAAGAAAGGCAAAAGGCAAGAAACTATTTGCACATCTGAAAAAGTTCAAATATGGAATGAGAGTGAAATCATGATGTAATTTGAAAAATACCAACTTGGGCACTTTTATTTATTTAGCTTTAAAGCTGCCCAACTCCACAGCAATACTGAGCAGTCTACAAATAAAGAAAACAAAGTATTTCAAGAAAAAAGATGTTTCTTAAAATAATCTGGTACAATTCAAAATTCCTCACTTCACATGAACCTTATAGCATTCTAGTTAGTCCCTTCTAATTGGACAATAGTTTGGGACTAACTAGTCTCCTGCAAAAAGATGGTCTCCTATCTACTAACAGAAAGGGGGGGGGAGAATTATTACTATTTTTTAATGGTATTATACTATAAAGTTTCCATTCTCTCTATAATTGTGTATAACTGCACTAAATCAGCTCTAAAATGCTGCACCCTTTAACACCCTGGAAAGGTGGACTGGGGTCTATAAACACCATAATGTTTCTTCTTGTCCTCTTTCTACCAATAAGAATATTTTGGCAGGAAGTGAGCTGGATCCATTTCATTTACTGGTCCAAATATTTCAGTTTTCTTCATTGCCTACTTTTGACAAAGGCTATATATACTACAATAGACTCTGCCCCTTAATTTCTGGAGCAGAAAATAATCTTTTTTTTTTAATCTTATACAATAGGAGAACATCTCAGCCAGTTTTTAATCTATTTCATCAGCTGTTGTCTACGGTGTCACAATATGCAATGGATCATTAGGGATGCATTTCAACACCCTCAACAAACCAAACAAGGGTAAAAGCCAACGTCGTTGATTTATCCTCTCATCTAAAAACTATCCTTTCCCATAGACAATTAACATATGCTCTCTTTGTTTAAATAATTCCCTGGACATAGATACAGTTCAATGAACTTCAGCCATTTCAAGCAACCACAAAATAGCTCAACAAGTCAAATGAAAGAGCACACTGGATACATTCTGCTCACTCATTCCCAACTATTAACAGATGTGAGGGAGCTTTTGCTGGCATCTGGTATTGTATTGTAACCTTTGGCTTGCTCAAGTGGCTAGCATGTAAAATAATTCTCAGGAAAAATCCTAAATTTAGACAATGGTATTAATTTATACCATTTTGTTCTATCATCCCTTATACCATATAACTGTTTTATTGCTATCCATAAGCAATTGCAGAGACAGGAGCTAATATTTCAAGCTATTTCTGGATATTTTCAACTGACTTTTATTTAAATACAGTACAGTGATATGTAATCTATTCGAGAGAGAAAATGAACTCGGATTTAGCTTAGGATATTCTCTAGACGATTTATCATCTTTTACTGTATTTCCCAACATGATGCTCAGAGCTACTACCCCCAATCCAATGCTCTCTCTGACTTTTTACACTTTAAAGAATTCTTTTAATTTCTTTTATAGGAAACTGGCATGCTGCCAGCATAATTTTCATATCTAGGAATGCTTCTGGGCCCAAATGAGCTTCAAAAGATTTTTTTACAGAATAAAAATAATGAGTAGCAGCATTTGGGTGCTTAAATTGGAAGTACGCTCACTGGCATGGAAAAAGGACAAACATAAACAGAGGTAATGGAGAAAGTATCTAGAATAACAGATTGGGAAAAATTATTAAATGTTGATTTCTAATGGTTTTATCTTTCATGGCAATAATTTTTGGAATAGGTAAGTCATTCGTAGAAGTTCTATAATAAATTCTTAATGCTGCAGCCCCAAACATTAGGGAATCCCTGAAGAATTTTACATCATTTCAGGATAAAATTCATCTTGTGCAGCAGCATCTTTGATTGTTACACCAGTGTTACCTGTGGTGATGTATTAAACAGAACTTGCAACACTATGAATATGGAAAAGCTGTTTGATCTGGTAATTTAAAATTGACAATTTTTTTTCTTTAAATTTTCCTTCAGGAAGCACTGCCCTTGTAGGCATGTCAGGGAATCTATCTGTATAAACATGATAAAGATAAATGCATACTACAGTCTTCACTACATAAATATTCTTAGAATATGCACTCATTTCATATTCTCTTTCTTCATTGACTGAGTTTTATAGGAAAAAGGTTGCATCTGAGACAACTTTAAGAAAAAAGATCTTGACTTTCAAAATATCATCATTATCATACTCTAAAAGAAAAAAAATTCCACCCCATCTAAGAGTCACTTGGGTGAGATGGTTGGTTGTACAAGCTGAATAATTTTTTTAAAAAATCCTATTCTACAATCATAGTTGTCTATAGCTTTCTTTCTTTCTTGTCTTGCATATCTGATGGATGCAGCAAGAACCTATTGTGTTATCTTGTACTTAAATTTGTCTTGAGGGTCTTCTAAATAAATATTTGTATCTGGGTCACCTCTAATTTGCTTTTCCATCCTTCCTCACAGCTTTCTTAATGCCGCAGAATTGACCTTTGGTTGCCCTGTGCAGATGATATTCCTATCTTGCTGGAACACTTGGAACCAGATTCAGTGAGAGGCACACTGAATGGCTGTCTTTTTCCTTAAGCTTTGTAGTGAATGGCTGCAGGCAATTCTAATTTTGTAAGCTGTCCAGAGTCAGTTGGTTGAGATGGGTAGCTATAGAAATTGAATAAATTAATAAATAAATTTGAAGGATTGAATAAAAAATCAGCCAGTTTCATCTAAAAGTATAAACACGGGGCCAGGCATGAAGAAATTCTTGCATGGAAACCAGCTAGTTGACTTTGGACCAATCATTCTCTCTCACTTCTTAGAATAAGGCAATGGCAAATTCTGAAAATCTTGCCCCCAAAAAACTACATGGAGTTTTTTGTCCATGAAGTTGACAGGAGTCAAGTCTGACTCAAAGGACCTCCATCTCGCTCTCCCAAATCAGCAGACAGTTGATGAGAAGACAAGCAATGTCTATTCGGGCATTGATTCGAAAAAAGTTTCCAATTCTATAACATTTACTGTTCATATATTATTTTACCACAAGGATTCCATTTCATAACACTTCTGGGAGGAATTATTTATTTCTTCCAGGAGCTCAAGACAGCATGCATAGAATTCCTCCTTTACCTTATTCTCATATCAACTCTTTTGGGGTGGACTGGACTGAGAGGCAGTAATGGTGCTAAGTAAGCAAGTAAACTTCCATGACTGTTGGTGGCCCTGAATGAGGGTCCTGATTTGCAGTCCTGATTTGGCTGGCTGTAAGCTGCGCTGTTCTTTACACTTTGCTTGAATAGAGCACTGAGGCATGGTTGAGCGATTATCCTCAAATGACTAACTCCCTCTGCCAGAACTACAGATTCGCTGATGTACGCTTCAAATATACATATGTTTTCTCCAGGACATTCTGCAGAGCAGAAAAGAAGACTAATGGGATGAACTTTCGATGACCTTACCTGAGTAGCAACAGGATTGTTCACTGACCCTTTACAACTTCCAATCCCAGCTAGGGAATTTCCTGCGGTATCCTGGCCCTGAGATTCCAAACAGTTTGCTCCTTGCTTGATGATCCCTGGGATCAGCTCCTTTTCTGGGACTCTGAACGATTAGAAAGATCATCAAAGACAAAAGGAGAAATTACAAACAGCTTGTTTTATTGCATACTCTATACCAGGCAACTTTGCTTTGATGGCTGGGGAATTCTGGAAGTTGAAGTCCACCAGGCTTTACGTTGCCAAGGTTGGAAACCCCTGCTCTATACCCCATCAAATCAATAAATCAGCCTTTCCAGACAAGTAGGTTGGGCAATTAAGCCAAACTTCTCCAAAAAGAGGAAACTTGTCACTAAAAATACCAGTGAAGAATAATGACCTTTATATGTCTTTGTAATGCATATACTAATTTATAATTAGAGGTGTTAATTAAAAACTAATGACTGTAATCTAACTATTATATAAATGTTATTTATAAAAATAAAACCCATTACTGAAATTTAAATATTATCTCTCTCTCTCTCTCTCTCTCTCTCATTCTCCTCCTGATTCTTTATCCTAGAATGGAAATTCAATATATTGCATAAGGAAGATGGTGTTCAAGCAACCAGAGTGCCTTCTTAGTTTGCTGCCCGCTTGCTGAATATTCATGAGAAATTTTCTCATCAGTTAGACTTCTTTATCTTAAAGTGGACATAGGTCGAACAAATCTTCAAATAAAGGGCCATGAGTAGGAACCATAAATGTCATGCTCCCCCATAAATGCATTCAGTGAAAGATTGCTAGAAAATGTTTTATATAACATTTTTTTTGACATTGCACAAATTTGCCACAAACAAATCTTCACGGACTTTTTCACCTCCATATATATGCCAGAGAGTTTGACAAACTAATTCATTCTAATAACAAGGAATATTGTATAAAACATTGTTAGAACTATTTTTCAAGAAATAACCTTTCTTCTTCTCTGTGTGTGTGTGTGTGTGATCAGGGTGGGGTAGCAATTCTGACTGAGGGGCCTGCCAAGTTCTTTTTTAGACCTGCTTGGTTATCTTCAGTCCTCACCTTGCACTCAGCTCTCACCTGTGGCTGCATGTAGCTATATCACATGCAGCCACCACAGATAAACTCCACAACATCCTGTTTTCTTTCAACCCAAAGGATTACCAGAGAGAGAGACAGAGAGAGAGGGAGGGAGGGAGGGAGAGAGAGAGAGATGGAATATACATTCATCTCATATTTTCTTTTTTCTTGTATCATTATTATTTTCTACTCTTTCATTCTTTGCTAAAGTAGGTTATGTATATTTCAAATCTGTCTTTAAATTTGCCTTTATTTAACAAAAAATATATATAACTGTTTTTGAAGATCTTATACTTCCTTTGCTGCCTGCAACCTGAGGTCAGCCTCACTGCGCTGTCTACCAATTAGTTTTCTCCACATAAACTCTTTTTTCCAGAGTTCAAAGAAACCAAACATCGAAAAGACATAAGTCAGACAGAGTATAATAGGAAGAAATATTTTAAAAAATAAATTCCTACTGGAACAGCCACATTAAGGAAATAGTTGGTGCTTTCTTATACCACAGTGGCAAAATACATATCATGCAGTTTTGTTGAGAGGTAAAGAATGACTCACTTGAGTTCTGGATAGACATTCTCCAAATACCATTGAAAGGATTTACAGTTCAGCTTCCTGCGGTGTTCCACTCGGTCTGCAATACTAGAAGCAAAAGTACTCTATATCTATCTTTATTGTAAGCATGAATAAAAGAGAATTGCATGGCACAGCAGCACACAAGTACATTTGCAGAATAATTAAAAGCACAGACAGCACTGCTAAGGTGCAACCACATTGGAATCAATGTTGTGGAAGCTATTCAAAGACACATTTGCATGGTGCTTGTGCTTACAGAGTTGCCCATGCCCATGCAAGCTCATTTCTTAATTTTAGAGCAGAGATCTTTTCCATCTGCCCACTGTTTTCTGATTCCCCACCCAAACAAAAATAATTCTTTATTTTTCTTTCTCCATTAATATTTTTATGGTCTAGAATAGGGGTGTCAAACTCATGACCCGCGGGCCAGATGCTTAATGCACTGGCCATGCCCAATCCCAGTTTAGCGAAGGAGAAAAGGTCATGATGATACATCACGTGACGACAACATGATGCCGCTAGTTTGACACCCCTGGTCTAGAAGATCATATACAAGATAAAATGTGTCGCAAAGTGACTGCATGGGTGACAGTAATGTAGCATGTGAAATGACAAGGATTTTGTCATTTACTTTTTTCTTTCTTTTATCAGAGTTCACTCTTAATGTAAGATTGAGGAGAAAAAGATCCTATTCAAAAAATGCATACTTATTATTCATTAATAAGTATATACCAGAGATTCAAATACTGGTTTATCTGTCAATTTTGCCGTTCTTAATAATCCAGGCGATAACTTCTTTATTGTTTGAAATGTTGATGTACTATATCAATTACTGATTGGATGATGATGATGATGATGATGCAGATGATGATAAAATGTCTGTTTGAAAGGATAATAGTTGGTGTCCTATGATTGGCTTTTTTACAATGTGAGTTAACACTCCTCCGTAACCAACAAAATATCTTATCCCATCAGACTTGAAATTCTAGGTTTAGAAAACTTGGAACTCCGTCGGCTTCGACAGGACCTGGGTTTAACTCATAGAATCATCTATTGTAATGTCCTTCCTGTTAAAGACTACTTCAGCTTCAACTGCAATAATACAAGAGCTACCAATAGATTTAAACTTAATGTCAACCGCTCCAATTTGGATTGCAGAAAATATGACTTCTGTAACAGAGTTATCTGTGCTTGGAATGCATTACCTGACTCTGTGGTCTCTTCTCATAACCCCAAAAGCTTTAACCAAAAACTATCTACTGTTGACCTCACCCCAGTCCCTAAGAGGACTTTAAGGGGCGTGCATAAGAGCACAAACGTGCCTACCGTTCCTGTCCTATTGTTTCTTTATATATGCTTATACTTCCTTGTTTCTCCTCATATATATGTTTATATATTATATAATCTTTTTGTGTGATGCTTGTGTATATTGTTATGACAAAATTAAATAAATAAATAAAAATAAATAAATAAATAAATAAATAAAAAAAAAAAATTAAAATAAACATGAATATAAAAATTTAAAGAAGAGTTTTATGAGTAAGATATCAAAAGATAAATAACATTCCCTAGCAACAAGACACATCACTGGAGTAAATTGCTTGTAAGAACTGTAACATCTAATAAGGCAAAATAACAGAAGCACTCTTGAGAAATGAAGCACAAACGCAGCACATCATGTAGCTGTTCAAAGTTGGATTGTTTTCATGAATTTTCCAAAGCATCTCTTCCAAATCATTTCTTACTTATTTGTTCCCTATGACTATCATTAAGTGTTATATCTTATGATTCTTGACAAATGTATCTTTTCTTTTATGTATACCGAGAGTGTATGCACCAAGACAAATTCCTTGTGTGTCCAATCACACTTGGCCAATAAAGAATTCTATTCTATTCTATTCTATTCTATTCTATTCTATTCTATTCTATTCTATTCTATTCTATTCTAATTCTCCAAGCATGTATAGTTTTAATGTTAATGTTAATTCCTAGTTTGGAGAAATCTTTTCAAAACTCTTCATTGTTTTAACCACTCTAAACAGTTTGAAATCAGCTGGAAATGTGGCCACTTACCTATCTCAGGGTAAAATATGTTTAAAAGGCAATAATGGAATAAAATAACAACAGAAATCCTATTGTTAACATCTTTCTTGTGAAAACATTGTTTTTGCTTTGAATTATTTAACCGTTCACCAAGCCATAAATAGTTTTCTCCTCTTATTCCATGACTACTCAGTCCTAGAGATTTGAATAAGGAATTTGTCAAAAACTTTCGAAAGATCAGTATACAATATCTTGCTTCAGATCCACTGGGAATCAAATGGCGTATGCTTAATAAATCATTATTCTCCTCAGAAATGTAAAAAATTAGCAAGACAGGCATTTTGCAGAAACTACATAGATTCTTCTTCAACGGTGTTCAATAATTTAATTTTAGTAACTTTTTCTGCACATCCTTTCGTGAAAATTTTACATTTTAAATACCATTTGTGTCCAAAATACACACATTTAAGTTAATTTTTCTTTTATAATGTATATTTTAAAACATGCTTTGAAGTATAAATCAAAACATATCCGATCAGTTACTGTCTGACTTGCATTTTAATCAGGGAGTTTGAGGACAATCAATTTGTACCATAATTCACAAAGAACAAAAGATTCAAAGATTCAACAATTGCATCTTCCTCGGAGCAATTTAACTGAGGTGGTTTATAGCCTTACCTTCCAAATGACTTTCCAATGGCAGAAGGTCTGGCTTCATAATAATACTGTTTGTATTCATCCATCCATACCTCTGCTGTACGTTTGGTATTTCTGCAGGTAGTACAAGATGAGCCCTATTAAATGTCATTGTTGGACAGGCCACAATATCTTGCCACAACATGAAGTTGCAGCATATTTTCAAGAATCTGCTATCTGGCTTAACTGTCATTATGTCATTAAACTTTGATGCAGGAGTAGAAATATCTCAAAAAGTAGAAACCAAATGAAAAAAAAGCTGTCTTTCCTCAATGCATGAACAAAATATAGACTCAGTGTGTAACATTTAAAAAGAACATATCTGAAACATTCCAAAAAAGTATGATGACTGAGGTACAAAGATAATGGAGTCAGGTATCTAGCCCCATATTTATATCTTCATTTACCACTCAACTAGTCCCTGATTCTTCCTGACTTTCACAAGGAAGTCTGAAGGACAGCTGTACTCTCATTTGCTTGAAGATGAGAACAGCTCCCTGATCAGTGATGTGGAGTACAACTCTTCTGAAACTTGAAATCATGGAAAATAAGGAATGGAATATAAGGGTGTGAGTATGTAAGGAAGAGATATGTTCCATTTTCTATGAACTTTAGCAGATAAACTTCCCAACAGAAGACAACTTAGCTTTCCAGAGCAAGTGTTCTGGATATACAGGTACAGTATTTTGTTTTTTAAATTCATTTTAACTTAGAGTAGAATAATTTCTGACAGACTCTTGTATACTCAAAAGTCTTTTTGGAGGGACTGAGGAATACTCCTAACCAAGTTTTGATGGGTTGCAGAAAAAGTTAAAAGAAATAAAGCATCCTGTTGCACAAGCATACTTCTATTCTCATAATGTTAGAATCTGTCATTAAAGATTATTTAACTCCAACAGCCAAGCACTTTTCAGCAGTATTCTTAACATGGAGAAAAGCAAACATATTGTGGGCAAGGCAACTAAGGAATTCTTTATCTATTACTATCATAATAACAACAGCTCTGTTGCATGTAAGACAGATCTAAGTGTTTCAGTTATAGCCTCTTAACCTTCTTGCCTACTTTGGGTTGTAAGCCGTGCCAATTATGTAGCAGGTTTGATAAATTTTACACCAAGGAGGGCTCTGAAGGGTTGTTTGTCAGCGGACCTAATTGATTGCAAAATGAGGACAGGGCGATGGTTGACTTATCATCTGGTCTTATTTTTGGACTTTACTAATAGAAAACAGGAACGTGCAACATGTGTGTGTATATGTATATGTATGTGTGTGTATGGTTAACTAATGCACTTAATAATGACTGCTGCCATAAATATCAGTAGTCATTATTTTTCAGATAGTTCACAGTATCAGCAGTAAATGAGGTCTGTAATGGTATTATTTCTGTAGTATTTTAGACCATAGCTCTTATATCTATGCACAGATATGAACATCTGTACTCCCTCATTATAAATCTTAAGTTTGGATATGATATTTTTACATTAAATGAAGCTCAGTGTCAAATGCATATCGTCATTTTTGAATTGCTATTTAATTACAGAATTCTGTTTTAGATCCGTATTTCTTCCAAGTACACAATGGTTAAGCTAGTCTCCAAATCCCAAAGTACAGTCTTCACAAAAATAATTGGGTCACAGTTTTTTTAAAAAAATATTTTCTAACCATCAGGGAAGCTCTCTTTGCAAACTTGTGTTATTAAAACATAAGGGACAATATTAATTTGGTTAAGATTAGTCAGCTAATGCAAACATTTTTTGAGTTTATATTCATATCCCAGAGTAAGGTCTAATTAGTAAAATTCTACTAATATAATAAATATTAATAAAATGAAAAATTAGTAAAAGAGAGAGAGGGAGGGAGGGAGGGAGAGGGAGAGAGAGAAGGAGAGAGAGAAAACTAACGTGTTGCAGTGTTTAAGATTCTGGCTTAGAAACCAGGAGACTATGAGTTGTAATTTTACTCATAAAGGCCATCTGGATGACTCTAGCCCAGTCTCTATCTCTTTCAGCCCCAATGTAATTTCATTTAATGTAAAAATATCATATCCTTGTGGGGAAAACAGGAGAAGAAAGGACTATTATGAATATTTGCCACCTTGTATTACTTATAAAGTAATAAAGACAGGATTTTTAAAAAATCTAACAAATAAGTAAATAAAATACACAAAGGGATCTCTGACCAAACACCATACTTCAGTGAGAACTAAAGAAAGCCCCTCCACCCTCCTGTTCTCTGAAGTGGAATCAAGAATTAAGCCATTCCTACTTTATATAGGTTAATGCATTGCCCTCAGGGAAGTCATATGGATGGCGTTTTCTGAAAACGTGACCCACTCGACTGCAGGGGACAATCTCCAAGCTACCTCCACACATCCAGACACGGAAAGAAAGCTCTAGAAAACATCCAAGGAAAGAGAATATAAGATGAATCAAAAAATAACCATCTACTTAATGTGCAAGTAGGCACGGAACTGCTAGTGATAGAGGGACAACTGGATTATGAAAAGAGAAGAAATTTATTGAAAATAAAGTTTTGTATGAGGGGAGGAAAAATCCTGTTCCTCCTCAGTTGTAACCTTTCTCCTGTTTCCACATACCAGATCAGTAGAATTTCACGTGGAGTGCTGGAGGCTTTTAAAAGGGAATCTTGCTGAAAGCTCCCAGAGAATGTATGTTGCTATTTGATTTGATTTTTAAAAGGCTGTCTATCAGAGGAAGATTTTCTTAACGTAAAGAAAAAAATCCATAAAAATTTAGAGTGGAGAGGAGGAGGAGGCTCCACATGCAAGTACAAAATTAAGAGGCAGAAAATGTGAGGTCTTAATGGCACTGATGAAATTAAGTCAAGACAGAGTGTTACAAAGACCTATGCAGTCCCAAGCAAACCATTTCAGCTGTATGAATCACTGAGACAGAAAACCTGAATAAAAATTGTCAGAATTCTAGAGACACATATAATCAACTCTGGTCAGTGCTTAGGAGGTGTGTTTGCAATAATCAAATTTCGTGCTCTTTAAAGTCTTTATAGATTCCTAGTGTCTGGGCAGTATTATAGGAATGGCAAAGTCTGGCCATCATAATAAGCTCCTAAATCTGTGGAATACATCTCTTTACATAACATCTGTTACAGGCTGAAGCGGAAATCTTTTGGCACGCTCTTACTGTAGGATTCTAAGCTCTCCTAAGAATTCGTCATTTGGCAATCTAGATTCTGAGACACAGCCTCATCCTGTTTATTCAGACTGAAGTATCCATATCCCCTGCCCTTTGTATTGCCCCAGAATGAAGCTCAATTTTTTTTATTAAAAGGATCAGAGGACTACCAAGGCTTTGATGGTAAAAACTCATTTGAATCTCAGAAAAACAGTGACTTTGCAAAGGTCCTTTGTTTAATAAACATGGAAGCTCACCGTTGTTTACTGATTTGGGGGTACAAAGAAAACAGCAGAAAAGCTGCAGCAAAACAAATCAGAAACTGATTTGTTGACAGAAGAGGGGGGAGTCCAATAACAGGTTCTCCAGCTCTCTATCAAATTCACCCTTTTATTGCACATTCTTGTGTCTTGTAGATCTCATCTTCAGATATATGGTTGGTGATCATAATATCTACCCCTTCTTTGTAGACGCTGCATAATATAGAAATCCAGAGGCAGTTGCTGAGGAATGTGGCTAGTTTTTATCAAGAAAGTAAGTGCAAAGCTTATTTCACAATCTGATTTTAATGAATTTATCTTGGAACTATTTATCTGTCGTGCTGCTCTATCTTCTATTATTTGAATGGTTTTAACTAGGTTTTATTATACAAGTATATTGACTTGTACCCAGGTCCATATTTCCCCAGTTCAAAATATTAGGGTTAGGGTTGTAAAGTCCCTAGATATTTTTCAATAATGGTGCATTTCTTTCTTCCATGTTTTTAGTTTTATCTAACACTACTAGGATAAATACAGATTTAGTAAGTGAAATATTTAACATAACACTTAATTTACAAAAGTATTTTCTTGTAGACCCTATCAGTAAATAAACCCACAGAAGATTTCTAGGATAACAAATAATGCAGATATTGCCAGAGCGTCACTTAAGAATGTGTAGGAAATGTTGACTTACCTAAAGATCTGCTGATAATCTTTGGTGACAAGAAAGAGATTCTATCTCTATGCAAGTAGATCCTGAATAAAGTCTGTGTTTTCCGTGCTTCCAATCAGGAGAAAATATTATGTGTCCAGGATTTCAGATTGATTTGTGAAAAATTGACAAGAGAAGGCTACATAAACTCAAATCAAAGCAATAACTTACCAAAGTTCTCTCCTCCCCAGATATCCATCTGTGTGTCATATTTTCCAAGATGGTTAAACCAAGACTTATTGATCACAAAGATTCCTCCTGCTATGACAGGTGTTCTAGTAAAAATGACAATGAGGAAGTGCAAAAGGTTATAAATAAAAAATGCTAGAGTGAAAAACAGAACTCTTCTACATTTGTAAGCAACATATTCTGTATGAAATATTTTAGAAAAATAAATAAAATAATTGGAAAACAATAACTTTCCTATGATCATGTATCATGAAAAAGCTGTAGGACTGTAATCTTTTCATGATCATTTTACAAAAAATGTCTACTCTGTACTTAAATAATCTGCAAGGAGGTGTCAAAAACTGCAAGATGGAGGGCACAGTGTTGTGATCCTAACACCACTCATTGTGTATATGCATGCAGTGTGAATGAATGTACAAAAAGTGCAGGGCTTGGATCACAATACTACAAATTTTCATTTTGCAAATCCCCCTAACTTCTGGTTTTAAATATATGCAGTGATCACTTAGTTTTTCTTTAATGAGATTTTGGGGGAAAGTTTGGAATTTTAAAAATCATTTTAATTCTGCATGAGAAGATCTTTAGTATTCAGTGTGGCTCATTTATAGGTCCCTGTAGCTAATGGAAGCAGAGCAGTCTCCATCAAAGGGGATGGAAATTGAGAAAATCACAAACTTGTTCCTGGCCTGTTAAAGTAATTAACAAGTCAAGTGAAAATGAACTGAAGGATGGTTCCCAATTTTCCCATGCGTATTGGGGACATAAAAAAATACTGCTTCCTTTGCTTGCTTGTGAATTCTATGAGAAGGAGGAGACCTCTTCTAAGGGAAAACAGATCACTTCCACTCATCTCCACTGCCCAGAACACTAGGTCAGACTGGTCCATGTTTGCAAAGTTGACCAGCAAAAAACAGAATTGACTAAAAGTTCCTTTCTATTTGGACTGTAAAAACTGAGAGCGCTATACTTGTCTGCAACATTTTCTCAAATTAGACATTCTAATCCTGTCATATATAAATCTATTTTTTAACACAGTTTACATAAATGTGGGGATAGGTGTTGTTGCTATTTGAATATACTGCCAACATATTCTTACTGTTCAAAGAAACCCTAAACTTAGCTAGACTTCATGGTCCTTAGCTACAATTTCCACCATGCTTTAAATAGAACACCGTGCACAAGCCAGTGAATATGCAAGTCAACACACAAGCCCTGTGTTGATGAATTTGTCTAAATTTTGAGGAAAAATTCCTGTGCTGGAAGTAAAAGATAGATTCTATTCCAATTTGTAGCTTGTATATAGCCTGGGAAAAGATCAATTAAATACAGATATTTTTTCAAACAGGCACAGTAAAATTTCCCATATTAAACAAGTACAATCTATAAAAGCCATACACGATTATACAATAACCAATATCTTGCTGTTATTATAGCAGTGCAGTGGGGCCACCAGACAGAATCTCAAGTAGTTGTCAAGAATGTTAACATCCTTCAGGAGCAAAAGAGACTTATTGCATCTCATAAGTGATATAAACATAACTTCTGAATGTTCCTCATGGTTACATCAACCAGCGAGACCACTTCTTCTATTAGATAAAAGATGAAAGATTACATCTAAACTGGGATTCCAAGAGGAGCTCGCACGAAAGAATTTACCTAATAGATTGGGTAGGGTCTGTCCGGGACAACTTTTGCTCAATGGGAATCTGTTCCCATTTAAAATGAAGACTCCAGTCAAATCCTAAAATGTAGAACATAAAAACACATAGAACCTTGTATCCAGACTTAAAGATTAACTAGCATAGCATGACAATTAGGCATTTTTATTTCTACAGATACGATTCCAGAGCAGAAAAGGCTTCTATACCAGAGGTCTCCAACCTTGGCAACTTTAAGACTTGTGGACTTCAACTCCCAGAATCTGGGAGTTGAAGTCCACAAGTCTTAAAGTTGCCATGGTTGGAAACCCCTGTTCTATAGGATACTCCTATGCTGGCTTTAAGATCAGCCTGGCTTTAAAGAATCACAGTAAGTACACTCACTGGTATTTATCTGTGCTCGGTTACATTCCAAATTTCCTATATTGGTTCCCAGAAAGAAAGGCAATCATTAGTGCTTTAGCTTTCTACTCAGGTTGTCCTATGCCTCATTGGCTGCCAAAGTTATGAGACATTAATCAGTACTCTCAATGGGATGACATGTATTTCCGGGAACAAAGTGTCTCTGTTTATTGTAATTGGCTTTTCCCCATGTACACCATATAAAAATGCCATCTGACTTACAAGTGTTACAAATTGAGTATATCCGGTGGGAAGGCCGTGGCTGGAGAAAGATGCATGCAGGTGAGAATGCATTGCAGAACTGAAAGGCAGAGGTGCCTTCAGAAATAAAGAACAGTGAGGGAGATTTCAAAAATTAAAAAAGGTGCTTGAGGCACTGCAGTTCTTTTAGGAAAAAGACTGAGTGCTTGGATATCCTGCAGTCCAGCACAGTTGGAGCCGACCGTTGCATCTGAGGCTAATCTGCACAAGTGCTTTATCCTGGCAGTGTGAAAACTGGCTCACATGATGCATAGAAGGCAGTTTTCTGGCACAGTTTTCCTCAATGTTTTGTTTTCTTCCTTGACTACTTTGCTAAACCAGGCATGGGCATGGCCAGCATCTGGCCCAAGAGCTGCGAGTTTGACAGCCCTGCTCTACAGCCTGTTGAAAGTTACAGCTGTTATAAATTCTACAAACATATAAGCTAGGTCAATTTTAACAGCCAGGAAAAGCATAAGTGTAATATCATTTAATATCAGTGGTGCTTCCAATGTGGCTTTTATTATATCATCACCCTGTCTTGTTCAGAGAATTGTATAGGGATCAAATTATGCTACCTTCCATTTATACATTTCATACATTTATCCAACCAATTGTCTCTTCTTGTCCAACAGAAAATCTGTTCACAAGCATACAGCAGAATACTTGGACAAAGTTTTTGGACTACTTAGCTGGAAGTGCCTCAGGAGAAAAAAGGGATCTGTCATGGGGCTGATTCTCAGCGATAAAGAGCCAGAAATATCATATTTCAGAATCAATTTATTCTTACCTACCTCCTCTCAAATCTGCAGATGCTGCTAGATAGGCAAAATTGTCCAAGCTGATGACATCAATGATAGGACTCACCACCCGAGTATAATCCTGAAAAAGTGGGAAAAAAGAATGTTGGATTTTTCTTCCTAAGAGGAAAGTAATATTTTAAGAGGGTTTTAAGATGAAGATGATAAAAGGAAAGAAGTGGTAGAAGTATTACCTCTAGGTTTTTAAATTGATATTCACATACACGACTGCGGCCCATAGCTTTTTTTCAATGCGAAGAGTGAAACTTTCACAGTGCAATTATTGTTCTCCACTTTCAGGCATTAAGTACAGCACACCATTTCAAAGTTTTATTGATCAGATGGACTCTCAGATATTGTTAATGTTACTTCTTGCAATTGTCTAGAATTGTCTGTTGCTAAAGTAGAGGAGTAGACAGCCTGGTTCCTTTCAAGTATTTTTTTTAACTATGCCAGTTACTGAATAGGCAGGAAGTTATAGTGCAAAACATCTCAGGTTGCTTTCCCCTCATGCTAGTTTTTCATGGAGAAATCTCCCAATTTTACACTTGAGCTATATGCTGATTAAAATACTTCCTCGGGCTTGTTCTTTTCAAGTTGTTCATTAAGGTAGTCAATAATACCTAATTATTTATCTCCTCTCATAGGATTCATGTATCTCTAACATTGTTCTCCAAGGATGTGTCCACATCACCTAAGAATGTTTGCACCCATACAGGATCTATGGCATATGTGCCAAGAATAGCTGGTGTCGTTTCAGTCAGCCAACTCATACCCCTCCCGTTTTTTTATGGCTGCTGGAGTTGATCACCAAAAGTCAGCAAAGCGATTTCCTATAACTTTGAAGCAGGAAGCTCATAAAACAATTGTGATTTCCACAAATAAATTCCACATAGAGCATTTTCATACTGCCACCGTTTCTCCTTTCTGTTTATTCATCTGCTGATTCAAGGAGGCTGAGAAACAAAGAGCATCAATCTATGACCCCTCCCCAGCATGTCCTGCAGCAATAAAATCCATTCCCCTCATGCTACAATAAGGGAAAGGAAAAGAAATTAAAAAACCAGCCAGCCTTGCAGTTTGAAGAAGCTGGTGCATGGGTGAAAAGCAAAGGAACCTTGTCTTGTTCAACAGAACCTTGTAAATATTGTTCTTGCTGGCTTCAACTGGGCTAAGGGAGACAGAACAAGACCCAATGAAGCCAGGATTTCTAAAGCTGAAGAGCGACATAAAGAGCCAAGCCACAAATTCCATCTAATGGTAAAATGGCCTGCATTCAAGCTCCAGCATTACAGCTAAAAATCAGCTTCCAAACAGCATTTCTGCACAGCTGAAGAGAGATGATGACAGAGGTGTGGAGCTGATCTAGAACTGGGGTTAATACTTCATGGAAGTGCCCATTATTAAAACAAAAAATAAACTAAAAAATGCCAAGTTTCCCCCAAAAGACACTGAAGAAACATAAAAGTATAATTAGTTCCAGGAAATGTGTGATAGACGCATTTTTTATCCTGGTCACTGAACAAAAAATTGTGGGAACCCAAATTTTTGGATCTTGTTGTTCTTCAATATATTTTAGGTAGCTCCCTAACGAAGGCCCTAACTCCAGGTTTTGCCTTTGCAAATTCAGTCTTGTCTCTTCATTTTTTTTTATGTTTCAGAAATGATAATATCAAAAGTTATACTGAATTTATAATTATATAATATAATCAGAAATTCTTTTGATTTTTTTTAGCAGAAAAAGTATAATCATAAGAAGGTCTGTCTATTCATGGATAAACTGCCCAATTTTAAGTGATAATTCACAAGCACTAAATTCCACTTCTGTGGTGCAAAAATAGCATTTATCATCTTATTAGTGACACTAAGATACTCTGGAAAGTTTCCTTGTAAAAAAATAATCAACACAGCAGCAAGGTATAACTTTTTTCTGGCAGAGGATTTACTAATGAGTAAGTTCTTCAGTATTCTGATCAAATAAACTCTGCCAGGTTTGGATGCAACTTGTTGCGTGCAAAGTAGAAAGAACAAAGAAATATAGGAAGAGACAAAAATATTTGGTTATCTCTTCTTGTTCAAAAAAAAAATCTTTGCAAGAGAATGGCAGTAGAACATATGATGATATGATGATCAATACAAGTCTGGTAAGCTTTACTGTCAGCATCAGTGGAGTGGTAATTCTGGTTAGACAAGCCTGTTTAGTGGGGGTTTGTTTTTCTTAATCCACAGAAAAGACCATCATTTTTTACAGCTGCACCATTTTACAATAACTCTTTTTGTAAACCATAAATTATCTGTAGCTATTTTATTCAAGGCTTTAACTCCATTTTTCTTAATGCTTTTATTTTTTGGCATACACAGGCTTTTAAAAATTACATTTCCTCAACAAAAGCCCTTTTAAAAATAAAAATACTGTGTACATAGTTCAATAATGTGCTTTCTTTTCATATTTCTCTTGTTAACTTTTCTCTGGGGGATTTCCTCTGATGTTAACATTTATGCCACCACAAAGTTTGATGAGGGCATGCAATGGAATCTAGGGTGGAATTAAAAGAATTAAACGTCTCTAGAATATATAATCAATAAAGAAAAAACTCAGGAGAAAGTTCAAGTTTTATTGGAACTCCAATAGTTTGCAGCAATTGTGTACTACTTCAGTTGGCCTAATAACATTGCTTAGCCTGAGTGCTTTGTCAGTAAAAAAATCAGGATTAAGCATTTGAAATCCATAAACACAATTTAAATACTATCGTCATTTTTCATAGCTCAATTTGGGATTATATAACCAAAGGAATGAGCAAAGGACTAGAAACAGGTATTTATCTATTTTTTTAGGTTGATTCAATTTTTGTAACTTTGCCAGATGTTAATCTTTAAACATGATATATTTTGGGGCTAAAGAAAGCACTGATAAGGTACTGATAAACTGCAAAAGATCTCAGTGCTAATTTATTTTATTTATTTATTTATTTATTTTATTTGTCATAACAATATATATAAGCATCACACAAAAGATTATATAGTATATAAACATATATATGAGGAAATATAAGGAGGTATAAGCGTATATATATATATCTTCATATATATATATATATATATATATATATATATGAAGAAAAAAAAAGAAAAGAAAGAAAAACAATAGGACAGGAACGGTAGGCACGTTTGTGCTCTTATGCACACTCCTTATGGTCCTCTTAGGAATGGGGTGAGGTCAATAGTAGAAAGTTTTTGGTTAAAGCTTTTGGGATTATGGGAAGAGACCACAGAGTCAGGTAAAGTGTTCCAAGCACTGATGATTCTGTTACAGAAGTCATATTTTCTGCAATCTATATTAAAGCGGTTAACATTGAGTTTAAATCTATTGGTTGCTCTTGTATTATTGCAATTAAAGCTGAAGTAGTCTTTAACAGGAAGGACATTACAGTAGATGATTCTATGAGTTAAACTTAGGTCTTGTCGAAGGCAACGGAGTTCTAAGTTTTCTAAGCCTAGGATTTCAAGTCTGGTGGGATAAGGTATTTTGTTGTTTTCAGAGGAGTGGAGAACTCTTCTTGCAAAATATTTCTGGACATGTTCAATTGTATTGATGTCAGAAATGTGGTATGGGTTCCAGACAGGCGAGCTGTATTCAAGGATTGGCCTAGCAAATGTTTTATATGCTCTGGTTAGTAGTATAGTGTTTTTGGAAAAGAAGCTACGCAAGATTAGGTTTACAACTCTTAGAGCTTTTTTTGCTATGTAGTTGCAGTGGGCTTTGGCACTTAGTTCATTTGATATGAAAAAGGTCTTTAACTGGGTGGGGGTCATCTGTAAGGTAATGTCCATCAAGAGTGTACTTAGTGTTTGGGTTCTTTTTTCCAATATGTAAGACTGAGCATTTGCTGATTGACATGTCTAATAGGTGTCTAATAGAGACCAACTTGAGAAATAATGGTCTTTAAAATGATGTATAAGAAAAAATTATAGTAAAAAACATAATTTGAAATTCTTCAATGCAAGGATTGTGTGCAGAGATTGTGTGCAGATTGTATCCTGGGATCTAGACATGGGAAAAAGGCAGAGGTTTGGAGATATCTATACCAGGGTTGAAATCTATTTACCTTCCTTAAGGTAAAAGGTAAAGGTCCCCCTTGCACATAAGTGCTAGTCGTTCCTGACTCTAGGGGACAGTGCTCATCTCCGTTTCAAAACCAAAGAGCCAGCGCTGTCCGAAGACGTCTCCGTGGTCATGTGGCCGGCATGACTCAACGCCAAAGGCACATGGAATGCTGTTACCTTCCCACCAAAGGTGGTCCCTATTTTTCTACTTGCATTTTTTACGTGCTTTCGAATTGCTAGGTTGGCAGAAGCTGGGACAAATAACGGGAGCTCACCCCGTTACGTGGCACTAGGGATTCGAACCGCTGAACTGTCAACCTTTCGATCAATAAGCTCAGCGTCTTACCCACTAAGCCACTGCATCTTCCTTACCGGTTTGGAAGTCCACGCACCCCATGCATGTGCGTCACATGCACGCGCAGACTTGCACATGCGCAGAAGGTAAAAAACACATTACTTCCTGGTTAAAACCAGGAAGTAATGACACCCGGGCAAGTGGGCGGAGCTTCACTCTACCATGGCTACTGGATGGCCAAACTCCCGGACACGATCGCTACCAGATTGCGCAATCCAGTCCAGTCCAGGAGCATTTCACCCCTGATCTATTCATATATTTAATCCATTAGTCACTTCTTGGCCTTTTAGCTAAGATCAAGTGTAGCACTTGACTAACCTATTAATTTATATCTATCTTAGCTTCCATTATTATAAAGCAAAAACAAAAAAGAAAAATCCTGGTAATTAAAAATGTTCAAAATCCTTAGTGCTCTGACAGAAGTACACATTTTCTTAAAGAGATGAATGACTGGCTTTTTAGAAAACAGTATATCGATACACCTGATAAACTCACAATGGTTGACACTGAATTTACCAGACAAACATCCAAGACCAATCCATATTCTCTACTTACCTGCAGTAAAGGTAAGTCTTTCACTTCTCATCCTGCCATCTAGTCCTACACTAATAGGACATTTTGGAGCAATCTTCTTGTCTACCACAAAGCTGCTAGTGGAACTCCTTTTGTATAGGAGTAGTTGTCACTATTGTTGCTCCATTCAGCAACATGATTTTATGAACAAATATAAATCAGACATTTATAGGCTGCTGAGGGGGAGGATTTATTAAGCTGAGGGTTTTCAAATCTCCATCTCAGACATTTCACCTTCTTCCCCTCTTTGCACCAAGCTGAACATATCTGCAATTTGCATCCCTACCAGTTCCTCCCACCTGTCTCTTGGGCCTTGTTAAATATCTAGGAAGGTTCTTTCTAAAAAAGACTGTGCAGGCATTACAGCTGGCAGGAATATCAGCCTACCTATCTCTGCTATTGCAGATCACACCTTTTTCATGACCCCTTGGCACATCCAGAATGAGAACTGCCTACTCAGCTGTATCATTTATTCTTCTTTTCCCTCTTTTACTTCAAGGTTAACCCCTTCTTGCCATGTTCACTCTACACAGCACTGTAGGGATTCACTTTGGATAATTCAGGCAGAGGAAGGGGAAACAAGTAGACATAGGTTTCATCCTTATTGCTTATTCTACTTATTGCTTCATAGATATATTGTATAATAAAACTTAAAGATTACCTAGCATATTACATCTTCATCCTATTCTTATACCTAACTTAATATACATTCTGGATAGTTTTCTATAAACTTACTTATTTATGGATTTTTCAGCATTTCTCTTAGTTTGGAAGATGGAGGTCAAATAATATGCAGTCTCCACTTTTACTTTTCATTGTCAATTTCTTTAAACAGTATTTTCTTAGCCTCCTAATTCACACTATAGGAGACCTGTTTGCCTATCTCTTGCAGATTCCAGATGCATGAGTCACTTGGAATACACTTTCCCTTTTATCTTAGATTGTATATTCTTTACCTGCGTGGTAGCTATCCATTCGCAACCAACACTGCTTGTTTTTGTCAGTTCAATAATGATTCAGCTGCCCTGGTTGTCCCATGTTGTCTATTTCCCAGTCTCATATCTTCTACTTTCTTTAGATGAAAGGGCATCGAACAATGTTTCTCAACCTTGCCAACTTTAAGATATGTGGACTTCAGCTCCCAGAAGTTGGGGAATTCTGGGAGTTGAAGTCCACACATCTTAAAATTCCCAAGGTTGAGAAACACTGCTCTAGACTCAAAACTTTAACAGGACTTTCTCCAGCACACTCCAGATTTCAGTACCACCAGCCTCTCAGTTCCCAGCACTCTTGCTCTTCAGCCATCTTTGCTTCCGTATGGTATATTTATTTATCAATCAAAAAGTACCAAATAAGTGGAAAATAAATTCCTACTTGTGGGATCTTTGGTGCTCTCTGAGCTTGGTTATTTTCTTGCAGATGTTTCATTACCAAACATGGTAACATCATCAGTGTAGAATGGGGTTTACTTTCTCTTTGTGGCTTCCTATTTCTTCTGGAATAATTGTGACTCCTCTATGGAGGGAAAAACCCGAATCTTCCATGAACTTGGCTTCTGTCCAAATGCCAGGCAGGATTAAAAATTGGTTCTTTTCCAATATGTTACCACTGCCTTTCTGTCAACAGTATATAAAAAAGAAGAGTTCATGCTTTCCAGTTTTCCTTCCATGAGAACTTTATTCTACAACATAGGAAATTAAACTTCATATTGGTTATCTTCATAGTTTTGAGACCATGGACCTTGCTATATAGTGAGAGCAACAACTGCAGCAAGATAAGGAATGCATTAGAATTCCTCTTTTCTGTTTGTAACACTTTTAGATGTAAAAGTCAATTCCAAACTGATAAAAAGTTACGGAGCCTCTTAGGTAAAAGCTCACAGCAAGCTTCCACATATTGAGCAAAGAAGATAAAGGTTGCTGGAAAGAAAATCAGAAAGCCCTAATATATAGAAAGATATATCAGAAAACGGTTTAACAGCTAGAATTGTTGTAATGTGATTCCTTTTATTTCAATGAATCTTGGTTAAAAAAAGAACTCTGAGAACTTTGTTTGGTAGAATCTCTTTTGGTTTTAGGCAACAGCCAAAGAACCTTGGTTACCACCTTTAAAGCGCTCCATGGCTTAGGACCGGGATACTTACGGGACCGTCTTCTGCTACCATTTGCCTCCCACCGACCGGTGCGCTCCCATAGAGAGGGTCTCCTCAGGGTGCCATTAGCCAAACAATGCCGGTGTCAAGGTTCCAGAAATACCTCTTCTGCGTAAAAAAAAGACTCGGAGGCATCCGTTCCTTTTCTCAAAGTCCTTTACTAGCATGAGGAGACTGGCACACGATGAGTGCAATTCCCAAAACTGAAGTTCCGGATTCGTTTCCCCAGTTATACAAACCCCAGTAGTCCCACCCCCCTGACCCCTCTGATGATCACACGGTCCCACGTCCTTCCAGTTCATTCGAGTAACTACTTGCCACTCCTCGTGCAGACGTGAACGCCATCCGACCTTGACCACCGGAAGAATGTTACCCTGCCCCTCAACCCCCTTCTCCCTTAAGATAAAAATGTGGCAGCGCCCCATAGAGAGGGTCTCCTCAGGGTGCCATTAGCCAAACAATGCCGGCTGGCGACCCCCAGGGCGAGAGCCTTCTTTGTGGGGGCAGCTGCCCTCTGGAATGAGCTTCCCCCAGGACTTCGTCAACTTCCTGACCTCCGGACCTTCCGCCGCGAGCTGAAGACATATTTATTCTTCCGCGCAGGACTGGCATAAAATGGGTTTTATTAGGATTTTAATGGGGTTTTTATGATGTTATGTATTTTATATTTGAATTATCAGCCAAATTTAATAAGTTTTTTAACTCTGATTTTATTGTATTGTATTTATGAATGTTATTTTATCTGGCTGTAAACTGCCCTGAGTCCTTCGGGAGAAGGACGGTATAGAAATTAAATACACACACACACACACACACACACACACACACACACACATAATAATAATAATATTATTATTATTATTATTATTATTATTATTATTATTATTATTATTATTAACCTGACATGATTCTGGTCAACTGAAAGCAAAAAATGTGGACTAGAGACAAGGAAAACGTGCTCACCTCTTTTACTCTCTGAAGCATTGGCTGCAACCATTCACTGTTCACTTCACAGTGGCTATCCAGGAACGTGAGAATATCAGCTGTTGCTGTATCAGCACCTCTTACGCGGGAGCGAATTAGACCTAAAATGGGGAGGCAAGAAAATGAAGAGAAAAGAAACTAACTTATTTTAGTGAATTTATCAAAGAATCGATAAAGAAGAATGTTTGTAGTTCAGAGTTGAAATAAAGGGGTCCTTGATGCTCTCTGAACTTGGTAGTTTTCGTGCAGACATTTCATTACCCAAACTTGGTACCATCATCAGTACTAGTAGAGGGTAGGGTTTGCTCTGAATTTATATTATAGTGGCTTGCCCTGCCAGTGCTGGTGGGAGTAGTCTCAGTGATTCTTTGGTTGGACTGTTTATTGTTAGCTTGTTTGGCAGTTTCTCGATTGAGGTATTGTTCACTTCTGAAGTTATTTCTTCATATACAAAAGACTTAAGTCTACAACTCCCTTAATACATAGGAAACATTCTTTCTTACTTCCTCTACACCTTACTCAATCTCCCTTCTCCTTCCTCTGAAGACCTCTGCTTGTATGTTGTATTCAGATCTTGTTCCGCCACATCATTCTCTCTGTATTTCCTTTAATGTTTTCTTTTCCATAAGGCCTAGGAATTTCCCAAGACAACTGAATTCTATTGAACCTAGGTAGAACCTGACTGATAATAATAACTTCTTTTCTGCATTTAAATTATTTCCTTGTTTTTTTATCTTCTAGTCTTTTCTTTTCATCTTTTTTAAACAACCTGACATGTTTTACAAAGGTGAAATGCAACTGTCTCTATTCACAAGACACGTTCTACTAAAGGAAGTGCTGTATAGTAATTCCTTCCCTACAGATAACCCCCACTAATCTGCTCATGAGGATTGGGGAAGCTTTGAAGGATATCAAGGGGAATGTTAATTGTTTTGACTCGAGTTTAAGGGGAATCTGGATATTTAGTTAGGATTTCTTGAGAAAATTTTATTTTTCTGAAGTGCTCAGGTTCCACTTCTTTTATTCTCATTTGGAAAATCTTAGGAGAATACTTTAATTCCTGGTCTAAATGGTCCCGGTTATCCATATTTGGCATCTGCATAATTTGACTCAAATAATATTAACTCTAAATCAGCTCTGTTAGATAAGACAGCAACCTGTATTCCAGAAAGATTGACGAGCCAGAGTTTTCCTGAGCAGAAGTCTCTACTCTATAAGTAAACTATATTCCTAACTGTCAGCTGTCTTTTAAGTCTTTCAATTATGCCAGTTGTTATCTAGCAAAATTACCTGGGTTGTAGCCCTATGATTCTTTGTTATTCTATCATATTTTTCTGGTTTAGCAATATGGGTTGGGAATATTAATAAGCACTGCTTGCAAATGCCAGGATAGATTGTATGAAATTTTCGAGTAGATTGTAATTCCAATGCCGAAAACCATCAGTTAGTTCTATTTCACCTAAAAATGTTGCCAGATTGCAACTTGAGATTTATGAAAGAAGGAGAGTTACTGCATTAAAACTCTATTCAGGCAGTACAGAGTGGCTTATGCTCATGATAGTTGGTCTGTTATACAAAAGTTCTGGAAATTGCATATTACCTCCTTGTCAGTACAGCTGAGTATAATCTCTATATCTCAATCCTTTCTTATAAAGCCCCTTTGATCTGAACTTTTCCAGTTGGCCTGACAATGAGAGTCAAAAATCTGAATGTCTCCAGGTTTTTTTAAAAAAGTAGATCTAGCAAAGGCGCATGCTCAGTTCAAAAGAGATAATTCCATATTCTTTCTGCCACAAGCCTTAATTTGTATTTCCATTAACAGTGTATGCTTTCTGCAAACTTTATCATGCTCACCTTCTCGACGTCCATTGCGTAGACACTTGACTTTTGGGATTCTGGTAAGTAGCTGGCAGTCTTCAGCTAAAGAAAAGGGAGGAAAATCCAGTTGGCTGAAATGCCTGGTTCGTTTGGCACAGACAAGAAAGCTGCAATTAATTTGTCCCATGTTCTCAAAACAGATCAATGTTTTGTTTTCAATTTATTGTCTCAATCAATTTGGTGATTCCAGGGTAAATAATTCTGTTGCTTAAGTATCTCTGATAGGTTTCATTTAACCTGCCATCTCCTTTCCTCATGACCGATCTCTTTGAGACAGTAAGGCAGACTCCATATATTATATTACAACTGTGTGTAAGTATAAAAAGATACCTAACAGCTATCATAAAGTGCTATTATCAGTAAGAGTGAATGAGAAGAAGGTGCTTAAATCTTTTCCTTGCAACCAATTTTCACCTGCATTTCCCTTTCATTATGGTATTTTTATACCTCTGGGGTTATACTTGTAAGATAAGAAATGTCCAGTTCATTAAATGCACCTGGAAAAAAAGATGAAAGATTCAGAGCAAAATCAACTGAAAGGAGGGTGGGGATTAATACTTCTTCTTTCATATTTTCTCTGATACAATTCAGCCTTGATTGTGGGTGCCTTGCAAAGCTTATAATGTTCTGTGAGATGATAGCTACTAGATGATACTATTATGCATTGTTTGATGTCAGACATCTTTGATCTGGAGTGGGCAGCTTGTCATCTCAGGGCTACAGGTGATCCTAAATTCTCCTTATTGAAGACTTGGAGCTCATCTGACTTTAAAACCGATGACACAATTTCCTATCATTTTATTAACACTTTGTCAGTCATAATATAGGCTGACTTCAAATACAATTTGCTCCCACCACATTGCAGCTCATGGCCTCTTGAAAATGCAAAATGTAGCCCTTAGCCACAAAAAGATTGCCCACCTCTAGTTTAGAATATAAAATCATGCTAATTTTAAAAAATATGTTTCACAAAGCACACCAATTCCTGACTGATTTATCCTTAATTCCGTTCCTTTTTTTTTTTTTACCTTCAGTCATCTCCAAGTTTAAAAAGAAGCACTCTGAAAAAGAAGGAAGAAAGAAGGGCTGGAGAAAATCAAGAGATAGAGGAAATATTTAAGTTCCTGCCCCAATCTCTTATGTTGCCCTTTGTAATTATCAGCAAGATCCTTGTGTTAGAAACTTCAGCATTTGCTCCATATAATATGTCATTCTGCCTCTTGAAATTCCTCCAAATTGAAAGAACATCAACTTGGACTGAATAAGAGAAGAGACACCAAGAGAGTCAAACAGCAGGATGTGCTAGCCAATATCTGGCTAGCTTTATAAGACTACAGAAACAGGTTTTCCTTACATATTTCAGTTCCGGGACATTGTCTGTGTGGATGATGTAACTGATAAGAAAAGAAGAATACAGAGTAAACCTTAATCTACCACCATTTAGAGTTGATAAATGGGAACAAACTAAAGAACAAAATCTGTCTGTGATTGCATGGCCAGTAGTAATTAACAAGGCTTTAATTACTTGAGAAAGGAACTGAAACCAAGAAGTAGAAAGTATAGAAGGCTGGAAGAAAGTGTGAACTAGCACATAGTGTGAGAATTAGCACAGATACCATAACGCATAACAATATAAAAAGATAGCATGATCTCTTTTCACTATCACAGCTAGCATTAGGGTTTTTTTAAAGCAACAAAAGAAGAAATTTTGCTTGGCAATTTTACAGCTAACTTTTTATAAAAACTGCTCAGAATTATATGCTTTTGCTAGAGATAGATAAATGCTTATAAAGAATTCTAGGGAAGGAGAGAGGTATCAGTTTATTTTATTTTCCCTTTTTGCCAAGAAATGGGGTTTGAAAGGATATTGTTGCTCCAGAACCTGGAGAAACCTAAGATTTGGCACTGACTGATGGTTTTTGCACTCTTTTATTGGTCAAATGGAGAGTGAAAGAGAATGCACACACTGAGTGGCTCATGTTGTCTCTGTTCTGTTTTCCAAAGACTGCAGAAATGAAAATAATCACAAATTTTAAAATGGCTTAAAGGGGTTGTGGAGCAGAATCGGTGTTATCTGTCAGTGTCTTAGACACACGGTTTTATTTGTAAAGGACAATAAAGCATCAGGTAAGTGATTACTGAGTAATCCGAGGTAATATTCTACATCCCAATACACAATGTACACAATAGAATTGGAAAAGGACTCTTAACATCATGGATTAGCTTTTTTAGTTTCATTCTAAATTCACTGGATTATTCTTTTGTCTCCCTTTCATTTGGCTCAGTCTGAATTACTCTATGAAGCTAGGATACTGGAAATGAGACAGACTCACTATCACAGAGAATGAATTCAGCATTGTGTATGTTTGTCTCTGGATCAAGAAATATCAGATGAATCTTGTTTCCTCATGTTGATTGCTCGTAATCTCCCAGCACTAGCCATAGATACATGTTCTGTTCTTTATATCATCTCTGTGCAACCTTGATATCCTGCAAAACTACAAAGGCCACCAGCCAAGTACTGTACTTGGCAATCATCTCCTGGACTGTCTGAAATGTTGTTCCGATGAGTATGTTGTTCTCAACAGTGTTCAGCTGAAATCCCCCTTTCTTGATATCCTAGCAATTCTTGAAAGACATATGTTGAAAGTCAGCAGAGAAGGTGAAAAACTGGAAGGCTTGTTCAATATCTGTTTAGATAAGATGCTTTATAAATAATGACATCATTTATCCAGTGACTGCTGTATATCTGAAACAATGAGACATCCTTGGAGGGTAAACAATGCAGCAACATGCAACAAGAAAATTAAGATTTGAGATAAGAAATCTGATGAGACGTTTTCTGACATTCTATAATAAATGAGGGAAGTGACAACAGTTCTTCAAGCCTCTTGAGAAATATCTTGTTTTATCATACACATAAAGAAGTTTTTTTAAAAAGACATGATTTAAAACATGAAGTTCAAAGTGAGAGAGAACAAATAGATTCTTGCCATGACTTTTCACATGTGAAGGAAAAATGGATTAGATGTGCAAGGTAGCGGTGTTTTTGCTGCTGAGTCGCTCGTTCTGCTGTGTTGTCTTTACAATTGAATTCAGGAGTGATGCAGGATAGATACCCTCAGCTATCTACTTCTTGCTACCTCGTGATTTGTAAAGGAATTGAACCATGTGAGTTGAATAATATCTATTTTGTATTTACATTATATAATAAACTGTTCTTCATCTAGACACTCTCAGGCAAGTACATATATTTTTAAACTGGATTTCTTTTGATTTTACCTTTTAATCCAAAATTGTTAGCCTTGTCTGGCTCCCAACCATGGATGACGTACCATGCATATTTCAAAATATTGGCTATGCATCTCTTTTGATTTGATTTCATTTTAAGTTTGTGAAATTAACAGATGGAAATAAAACATATCATGGTGATAATACAGTTAAAAAGAATGATAATAAGCTGAAAAAAACAAAAAAGAGAAAAAAGAAAAAATCTGCATAACAACATCCAACCTATTTAAGATGGTATTAAATCCAGTGGTGGGATTCAAATAATTTAACAACCAGTTCTCTGCCCTAATGACCAGCTGGGTGGGCGTGGCTATGGTGGGCGTGGCCAGGGGGTGACAGGCAGCACTCGGCCTTCTGCACCCCCCTGGAAGCAAAAACAGGGCACCGGAGGTACTGCCCTTGTGCCCCATTTTTGGTCTAGTAGGCCTCCCTGAGCTCCTGGGAGCAAAAATGGGCTGTGGGGGGGGGGCTGTTTTGGGCCTTGTAGGCCTCCTGCATCCTGCATCCTTCTGGGAGCAAAAACAGGCCATGTGGGAGCGTGCTGCACCCTCCCCATGCCCCGTTTTGGCCCTACTAGGCTTCCCTGCACATACCTGGGAGCAAAATCAGGGCATATGGGGACTCCTGGAAGTGGCAGGGCAGGCTGGGGCCAGCCAGCAATTTAACTATCATTCTCCTGAACCGGCCGAACTGGCTGAATTCCACCACTGATTAAACCTAAACCATATCAAAGCATAATGCTGCATCTTCTCCTTTCTATGATTTAAAGGCATTTCAAAGATTAATGGAGAACACATTTCTTGAGTCCATTTTAACATCCAAAGTATTGCTTTCTTCCCACCTACATAAAAGAATTCTTAAGCTCATAACCCTTTTCACACTGGTAGCCTTAACTTTCCATAATTCTTCAGATCAGTGAGCTCCCAGGTCTTACACACAGCAACCATACCACAATGTGTTTTTAAATCAGGAACAGAGATATTTAATAATAGGGCAAGCCAGTCTCCACACCCATCTGAATTTGTTAAGGTATTACTATATGGAAAGGGAGCATTTATTCCATTCCATCCCTGGAATTCCAAAGAACTCCCAAAGAGAATTGCCTTTTCTACTAAAATGTTTTTTAATAAGAAGAAAAGCTCACAATACAACTTTTGCTTTTGCAATTATTAAGGATTTGGTGCTGGGTAATTTTCATCCAAAAATACAATAGGGGAGGAATGAGTTAATGTTCTTTATCATGAGGGGATTGGGATAATCTGGCCCTAGGATTCTAACAAAAATAATCATGCTCTCTGCCCCAAGCTGCTATTTGAGTTTTTTAAAAAATTACAGATGCAATTGTTTACAATATCTTCAATGTCTCACTGATTTGGTTCTCAAAATAGTTTTCGTCGGCTGAGGTTCTAAATTATTTTAGCCACATATTCTAATATTTAGGGGAAAACCAGTAAAAAGTCCATCTGCAATGCGGGAGTAAGCAGTATGCTCTTGTTCAAGGTTCCTGGTGAAAGGATAATGAATTTTGCAATAGAATTCTACTTTATTGCTCTGGGATAATTCTGCTCTATAAAAACCACAGCAAGAACAATTCTCATCTACAAGAAGCACAATATAGCATGCATTATCTTCTTTGTCTTAAGCTTATGTAATTGGGAATTCTAGCTGTGCACGCTACTTGCTATCCTTATGATTATGGCCCTCAATTGATAGTTAATGAAATCTAATACAACAGTCTAACTTTATGGTTAGGATTGTCTCCCTGAAAAGGTATGGAAAAATGCCATTTTTTATTTTCTTTTTTTCTTACACAGCCATCCCCCCTCAAAACAAGAAAAAATTTACTTCTTCCCCAATTAGTTCTTTCTTCCCCCAAAATAAAAATGAGATTAAATATAAGGGAGGGAGGGAGGGAGGGAGGGAGGAAGGAAGGAAGGAAGGAAGGAAGGAAGGAGAATAAACATAATATAACATTAAAACATAATATAACATAAAGGAAAAAAAAATACTTACGATCCAAGCTGAAATCATCCACTAAAATTATTTCCTGAATCAAGTTTGCAGGAGTACGATTTAGAACACTGTAAAAATAATAAAAAATCAGCAATAACCAAATCCAGCATTAATTGAAAGTAGTTTTCCATACATTGACTGCCCTCAGTTTACTACTAAGACTTTCTTCCCAAAAATGTTATTTCCAAAACACAGTTAAGAGTCAAAAATGGCAACCTAGATGAGACAGCTTAGATAGCCTGGATCCTATGTACAGTACTGTTTTAAATGCCTACCTTTAAATTTATATTTGTTACATTCCTGAATTAAACAATTAAAAACTAGCTTTGAGGAAATCTGGTGTGAACTCTATGAAAAAGTTAGGCGCCAAAGAGCTTTTTCTATCCAGAAATCTGTGGGTGGAAATAAAGCATGTTCCACTTTATATCTAATTTTTGTTTAATAGGGGAAATTAAATGAAAAAGAGAGAGAGGGAGATCTGTGAGCAGTGGTTGTAAAATAGATCTATAGAAAAGGAAACCCATTTAGTTACCCATGCATTCATCATGCTAATGTACTACACTGTAACTCAGTGTAAATAGCAGCCTTGGTGTCACATTCCATTTCTTAACTCAAATTATTGCTTTTTATCACATTACTGCTTTCCAGTAACTTGTACCCTATCTAGTTTATTTCCAACAGGCTTGCATGCTAGTTAAGAATTCTCTGACATTAAAAGAATACAAAGCTGGCTAGATTTATCTACACTGCTACTTATTTTATTCCAGACCCTGCTAGGATAGTCTTTCCATTCTCCAGATATGTTGGGTTGCAATTCCCATTATCTTCAGCTTATTTCATCCATTGCTATTTCGTCTAACACAGTGAGAGTTATAGTTGATCCAGAGGCATTTACCAGGAGGGTAATAAAAAAAAATCCAAATGGAGCCTATGTGGAGAAACTCTAAAGATACTCTAGCATCTTTAGTTCTGGTAATAATCCATTGTATAATCCTTACAAACTTCATCTTGTTTGTCTATATCCTGATATTGTCCACCCTATTGTATATACTACTAAAACTGTCATTGTCATGACCTTTAATTGGGTGAAATGATGCATCATGGGATAACAACCAAGTATCTCAAATGGGCTAACTTACAAAACGGGTCCAAAATCCAGGACTCATGACTCCTGAAGGAATGAAATTTGGCAATATTACTAATCCCTGTAACCCCATGCATTCTTCTTCATCTTTGTCACTTCTCCACAGACTATTTGGTCTGTGCTGTTCTTCTTACAAATGTCCATGAGAAACACGCACCCTTCTTAAGGTGCTGCCTCACTATGCACCCTATTCAACATATGTAGCCCATGTGTGGGCCCTCCCCTACACATATATCATCTCTGGTGCACACCCATACATCTTTCCAGGGGTGAAATACTTACCTTCCCTACTGGTTCTGAAGTGTGTGCTCTGCGCGCACATGTCACATGCAATTTTGGACCCTCTGCACATGCGCAAAGCCTTCTGTGAATGTGCAGAGGGTAAAAAACAGGTTAATTCCTTACGTTGCCGCTGCTACCAGTTTTCCAAACCACCCACCACTACTACCGCATCCAAACCAGTAAGAACCGGTAGCATTTCACCCCTGCATCTTTCCCAGCCACATGACACATCTCTCACACACGCAGTTCCCAACCTGTAGCCATACACTCCTCACTCCTTCCCTTACCCAGCAGCAGTCAGTTACCTTATCTGGTACTGGACTTACAACTTCATCTTGTTTGTCTATATCCTGATATTGTCCACCCTATTGTATATACTACTAAAACTGTCATTGTCATGACCTTTAATTGGGTGAAATGATGCATCATGGGATAACAACCAAGTATCTCAAATGGGCTAACTTACAAAACGGGTCCAAAATCCAGGACTCATGACTCCTGAAGGAATGAAATTTGGCAATATTACTAATCCCTGTAACCCCATGCATTCTTCTTCATCTTTGTCACTTCTCCACAGACTATTTGGTCTGTGCTGTTCTTCTTACAAATGTCCATGAGAAACACGCACCCTTCTTAAGGTGCTGCCTCACTATGCACCCTATTCAACATATGTAGCCCATGTGTGGGCCCTCCCCTACACATATATCATCTCTGGTGCACACCCATACATCTTTCCAGGGGTGAAATACTTACCTTCCCTACTGGTTCTGAAGTGTGTGCTCTGCGCGCACATGTCACATGCAATTTTGGACCCTCTGCACATGCGCAAAGCCTTCTGTGAATGTGCAGAGGGTAAAAAACAGGTTAATTCCTTACGTTGCCGCTGCTACCAGTTTTCCAAACCACCCACCACTACTACCGCATCCAAACCAGTAAGAACCGGTAGCATTTCACCCCTGCATCTTTCCCAGCCACATGACACATCTCTCACACACGCAGTTCCCAACCTGTAGCCATACACTCCTCACTCCTTCCCTTACCCAGCAGCAGTCAGTTACCTTATCTGGTACTGGACTTACAACTTCCTGCTGGCTTTCCCATAGACTTTCTTCCTGCAAACTTCACAAAGCCAGCAAGAATTCAAAAGAGATGAGGAGGGGGAAAGGAAAGGAAAGGAAAGGAAAGGAAAGGAAAGGAAAGGAAAGGAAAGGAAAGATTCCTGATGTTGTTTGCCAGCTTTCTCCAAGGAAATTCAATGGAGAAGCTGGCAGGAAATCAAAAGATGTTCTCACTTTCATTGCTTTTTTTAAATACATGGACATTCTGTTTCTTTGTTTAAATAAAGTAAGGAAATATTTCTAAAACAATGACCCAATGGGTCACAGGTTATCTAGTTTCTTATTAAAATCCATGTACAGCCGCCAATGTATTTGTGGTGTGGAAAGGAAATCATATCCTCCCACCATGCAGTAGACAGAGCAAAAGATTAAAAATTACAGGAATGGGCCCAACACAAAGATTAAAATGTAGCAAGAGTCCATTTGATTGAATATGCCTTCCAGGCTGAGTTTAGCTATCAGGTATCCCCGATTAAATAAGATCCTTTCCTCAAAGAGATTGCTGTTTCCATCAGCAATGCTAAACAAGAACCACAACTCAACAGAGTGCATGACTACAGAGTGCTTCCTCTTGGAACCCTGGCTAACTGCACTTCCTTGGAATTCCTAAGGAGCTGCTTTTCTATATTTTCAAGGAACAAAAAAAAGAAGGTTTTCCTATATGAAGGGTTTTGGGGGAAGGCTCAAAGGAGAGGCTGCAGAGTCCTAGAGTGATAAGTGACAAATGAAAGAGAGACCATTCACACAGATGCGTAGCTTCTTCTCTGGTAAGATTACACTACTAACCAGAGCATACAAAACATTTGCTAGACCAATTCTCGAATACAGCTCATCTGTCTGGAACCCACACTGCATATCGGACATTAATACAATTGAGCGCGTCCAGAAATATTTCACAAGAAGAGTCCTCCACTCCTCTGCTCACAACAAAATATCTTATGCCACAGACTTGAAATCCTGGGTTTAGAAAACTTAGAACTACGCCACCTTCAGTATGACCTGAGCATAGCTCATAAAATCATCTGCTACAATGTCCTTCCTGTCAATGACTACTTCAGCTTCAACCACAACAATACATGAGCACACAATAGATTCAAACTTAAAGTGAACCGCTTCAATCTCGACTGCATAAAATATGACTTCAGTAACAGAGTTGTTAATGCCTGGAATGCACTACCAGACTCTGTGGTCTCATCCCAAAATCCGCAAAACTTTAACCTAAGACTGTCTACTGTTGACCTCATCCCATTCCTAAGAGGTCTGTAAGGGGCGTGCATAAGAGCACCAGCGTGCCTACCGTCCCTGTCCTAATGTTCCCTTTAGTTGTATTCATTTTATATATTCAATTTATGCTTATACCTATATATATTATTTAATATGTATTTGACAAAATAAATAAATAAATAAATTCTTTGACTGTTTCATTGTCAAGCCTAAAGTTACATACCCCACTCATGAGAATATAATTGAATCTTACTTGTCTTCCCAAAGACATCTTGAAAGCAAATTCTCTTCTATAATAATGAATAATTGCAATTTGTTTATTTATTCGGTCAATGACCAGCAAAACAAGCAATAAAAAAAACAGGAAACCCAATCAGAATCAAGAGAAGCAGGTGCAGCCACACAGCAGCTATAATACTGAATAGGAATTGGTAGAAAAGAATGCAGGGCAATTTTTCTGCACAGCATTATTTGAACTAATGTATGTAAACTAGCCTGCCTAGTTTCCCAGACTTTAGAACCATCAGGAGGGTATTCTTTCTTCTGAACTTTTTCAAATTAGGAACTTTGAATGAGTCTAAAACATTCTGTCAATATTAAATATTATAATGAAGCCCTAACTTCCCTGAGATACCCAAGACGCAGTGTTGCAGACTGCAGTATAGATATATCTTGTGACAAACTAAACACAGTGCACATCAAAGCTGTGACATACAAAATGCTCAAGAAGCAGTGGCCACAATCCAATCCTTCTATTTTATCTGAGGAGCACAAAATATACCAGCACCACTGAATTTTTTTTCAGCTCGGGGTTATGCACAATCGCCTTCCAGTGCCCAGTTAGGTACCTTATTCCTTCTTTACCCTTCTCAAAAGGGTTTAATCCAAATTTCTAAGGGCTATACTCCAGTTAGCCCAGTGGTGGGATTCAAGTAATTTAACAACTGGTTCTCTGCCCTAATGATTTCTTCCAACAACCAGTTTGCCAAACTGCTCAGAAAGTTAACAACTGGTTCTCCCGAAGTGGTGCGAACTGGCTGAATCCCACCACTGAGTTAGCCCCCTGCATTCCTAACACAATACTAAGGTGGGAAGCAGGGTTGTCTAAGGTTGAAACAGGTGCATGAACTTTCATCATAGCATGCTGGCTGAAATTAATGTTCTTTCCTACAGCTATTTCCTTATGGAGGATAATTATAAATCAATATAGGACAAAAATACCTTGGCCACTCCAAGGAGATGTTCCTAGTGATAGGCAATGAGCATGCACTCAGTATCAAGGATGCCGCTCGAGAGGTAGTCAACAGTATTAAGTATCTGGCGGTGCAGATCACTAACTTCTGAATTGGTCTCTCCACATGTCATCCTTAGTGAAGTGTGCAAACCAGCACGTTTGCATTTTCTGAGTCAGATGAGGACAGCACATCCTTCTCCTTCTGACTTTGCTTTTACAGAGGCATGATTGAGAGTGTTTTAACAAATTGCATCACTGTTTGGTTTGGTGGTAGCAGTGTCTCAGATAGAAAGTCCATACAGAGAGTGGTGAGGACAGCCAAGAAGATTATAAAAGGCTCACTTACCGTTACTCAGGATACTGCTTATAAGTGTTAGGTGCTTAGAGATCAAAGCTTTGTTAGAGACCCCACACACACACTGGGAGGAGGTTTTGAAATATTTCTAGCAGGACTATCCGATTCTGTAACAGCTTTGTTCCCTAGCCCATCTGTCTGGTAAACATGCAAGATTCGTTTTTCTCGCCATGTACATGTATACATCCAAACTCGATTGTGTTGTTTCTCTGTGTCATAAAATATATATGGGTATATGCATATTTATTTATTTATTTATTTTTGTTTTTTGTTTTTTATGTAGTGTATATTGGAGGTGGTGACACTGAGAGCTGTATGCAATCAAATTTCATTTTGATGTATGCTGATTAGTGTACATTTAAAGTGACAATAAAGTTAGTCTAAGTGCATTTAAACATTAAAGACCAGAAAGTCCAACAGGACCTGTCTGCTCCAGCAAGAATGTTTTCTTGAGTAGTCAGACACCCCCATAAACAAGCAAGATATTTATTTTTATTTTTTTATTTATTTTTTGTTTACATTTATACCCCGCCCTTCTCCGAAGACTCAGGGCGGCTTACAGTGTATAAGGCAATAGTCTCATTCTATTTGTATATTTTTACAAAGTCAACTTATTGCCCCCCCAACAGTCTGGGTCCTCATTTTACCTACCTTATAAAGGATGGAAGGCTGAGTCAACCTTGGGCTGGGCTCGAACCTGCAGTAATTGCAGGCTTTGTGTTCTTAATAACAGGCCTTACCAGCCTGAGCTAAACCGGCCCCTGGTTTATATTCTATAACTGCTTTGAAATTTTGAAGGGTATTGACTATTAATTAACTCTAGCACATTGTAATGCTTTCCCCACAGCAGTTCTGGAGGATTGATGCAAAAAAAAAAAAATCCCATAGAACTGAGATTGTGCCCCTGTGGACAAGCAGCCCATTGAAACTTCAACTCATGTCCATGTTGTGTTGTACCCCCTATGGACTCATTTTGTATCACCAAGTCTGGTAAAATATCTGGAATATTCTAATCTTTCTAATGTACAGCTATTACTATCTGATCAGTGTGATGCAGTTTCTTGGACAAAGCTAAATTCTGCTATATTGTCTATAAAATTAGGCTGGCCATCAATGTTCTCACCACAAACTGTAATATATGACTATGTCTTGTTCTGTTCTGTTTTATTTTCATGTTTTAATTTGTGATCCTAATAAAAGATTGACTGATTGATATCTTGTTACCACCTTGACAGTCATCTTATGTACAGCAAAAGGAAAAAGGAGTGAACAGTCATGATGGATAACTGTGGGGTGAAAAAGTCAATTCAATAAAATGGGTCTTGACTGACAACAAACATCATCACTACAACACTAAACACTAAAACGAATATCTTATCAAATTTTAACATGACCTCAAGAGTTTTCAGTCTTAGCCTTGACCTATCTATAGAAAAAATCCAGTTTGTTGAAGCCATGGTAGAACAACCCAGTTGACATATAAACATATTACATAGGAAATCCTGAGATTGCAATGTTTACTTACATGTTTCTAACTTTCACCCAGAACATACTATCCAAACCGTCGTCTGAAGACAGACTTTCAGCTACCACTATATTTGTTCTGACTCATTTCACAGAGAGGCTCAACTAATGGAATTAGTTTTAACATTAATTAATTAGAATTAATTAGGAAACAGGCATTCAAGAGACAAATTAATAGAACCAGATTGATTTCCAGAGATTACTTAGTAAAATCAGACCACAAAAGCATAATGACCGAACAAAATTGGATGCCACCTACAGCTTACAGCTCAAACTATTCAAATACATTATTAATAAGCAGTAGCGCCTATGCTGGACAATGACACTGTACTTTTTCAGCCATTAAGTGAGAACCTGCATATAGTCAACACCAAACTAAGGCAGATTCTCATGAAATAACAGCAGAATAACAGGAGAAAGAGCAGGGTTGAATTTTTTTTTTTAATTTACATTTATATCCCGCCCTTCTCCGAAGACTCAGGGCGGCTTACATTGGGTAAGGCAATAGTCTCATCCTATTTGAATATTATATACAAAGTCAACTTATTGCCCCCACAACAATCTGGGTCCTCATTTTACCTACCTTATAAAGGATGGAAGGCTGAGTCAACCTTGGGCCTGGTGGGACTTGAGCCTGCAGTAATTTCTGGCAGCTGTGTTTAATAACAGGCTATCTTACAGCCTGAGCCACACCGCGGCAGGTTCTGACAGGTTCTGGAGAACCGGTAGTGGAAATTTTGAGCAGTTTGGAGAACCGGCAAATGCCACCTGTGGCTGGCCTCAGAGTGGGGTGGGAATGGAGATTTTGCAATATCCTTCCCCCAGGAGTGGGGAGGGAATGGAGATTTTGCAGTATCCTTCCCCTGTCACGCCCACCAAGCCATGCCCACAAAACCAGTAGTAAAAAAAATTGCATTTCACCACTGAGAGAGGCTAATGTGGAACCAGACCACATGTCTACTTTCATATATATAATGGATTTTACATGGGGGATAGCTTTTTGCCCAAGTATTAATAAATTTGAGTTTGACTTCAGAACTCAAAATAACAGAGCATTTCAGCCTCCAAAAACAGTTCATTGGATATCTCAAAACAACCATTCTGGGGGTTAAAAAAAGAATTTTAACAGCACTGAGTGAGTTTGCTGAACTTGCATATATTAATATATATATCAATAAACACAGTATGTTTTAAACACTTTACAGCTGTTATTTCATAAGGTACCTATGATCTGTCTCACAAATATATCCAACCCCTCTTCCTTCTCCCATAACTTCATCTCAATTGAAATACTATCGCAGTTTAGCCACCCCAGGGAACTGAAGTAGTGAGCTCTATTTTATTAAAGCTTATGCCTTTAAATAAACTATGTTAGTTGGTGCTATCAGAATCCTTTTCACCCCAGAAGGAAACAAAAAATGCCAAGCAGGAAAATGGTTTCTGGCATAGATGTCTCCTTGTCCCTTGATAGGAGCTTGTGATAACACTGTGTGTGAACTGAAAATAATTCACACACAAGTACTTTTATTTTATAAGATGATTTTAGCGATCGAGTATTTCAGAAATATAATATATAGAGAACTTTCGGTGGTGCCACAGGCATTGGAGACAGCCCTTTTGGACCGTCAGCCCCGTGATCTCGTTAAAGTCGTTCAGACAGCACTCATCAGCTGTCTAACAGCTTGGAAACCTTTCCCTTGGGAGAAGAGGGAAAGGTGAGCTGCCAGGAGGAGGTAGAGCTCCCTGAGAGCCCCAGAAAAAATTCTAGGGGCAAAAAGGGTGAGAGCTCCCTATTTAAGCCTGGCGAAAACTCCGGATCCGGAATCCTCTGCATTAATTTATTAATGCAGAACAAAATGCCGCGACCATCTCTGCTATCAAGATCAGTCTTAATTTACTTTAAGCAGATGGAGTAAAGGCAGGAGGACAGGCTGATGTAAGCACCAGACCTCAACTCGATCTTTGAACGGTACTTGAGAAGAAAGGAAATGGCACCTCTGCTTAATAGGGCATGAAAACGAAAGTTAAGGAAGTCCTCATTAGCATCATTAGTGTCCTTAACTCTGTTTAAACTTGCTGGATTTTATACTTATGTGAATAAATGTTAAAGAGAAAAGTTGAAGGACTGCAGAATTTATTTATCCAACCCAAATAAGGAATTTATGAACAGATTTGACTTTGTTGCAAAGTATAAAGTTTAAGTAAGATGGCTTTTGTGCAATTAAAGCCTGCTGTTTTTAAGGAAACTGGTGCCTCGTTAGCTCAAATATATAAATTACAAGAAGAGTTGAAGGAATTTCGAAAGGCTCAAATTTTTGCTATAGACCAAAAGTTCAAGGAAATTGAAGAGAAAATAATGAAAGTTAAAGATACTCTTGAAGCTCAGGACGAAGAAATAAAAGAAGATATGGTGGCAGCATTTAAAAGTTTTCTTGAATACACAAATCAGCTGGATGAAAGAGTTGAAGAAGTTAATCAAGTTAATTTGGACTTAAAAAATAAAATAGAGGAGCTTCAGACTAAGGTAGACACTATAGATGAAGAACAAGTTTTGTTGCAATATAGAGTAATGGAATCTGCATTGAAAGTGAGAGGTTTGAAAGAAAATAAGCTAGAGAATTTAAAAGATGTCTTTGCAGAGGTTTTTGCACAGATGATTGGACAGAAACCTGTAGATCTTAAAATGCAAATTGAAAAAATCTATCGTGTTAATTCATGGGTTGCAAGAGAAAGACAATTACCAAGAGATGTAGTGATTTATTTTACAACTAGGAAGATTAAATTTCTGGGTTCTATCATATCGCAAGATCTCAAATGGACAGCTAACATCAAAAACATCATTAAAAAAGGACAACAAAGAATGTTCTTTCTGCGCCAACTCAGTAAGCTCAAACTGCCCAAGGAGCTGCTGATCCAATTCTACAGAGGAATTATTGAGTCTGTCATTTGCACCTCTATAACTGTCTGGTTCGGTTCTGCAACCCAACAAGAAAAACACAGACTTCAGAGGATAATTAGAACTGCAGAAAAAATAATTGCTACCAACTTGCCTTCCATTGAGGACCTGTATACTGCACGAATCAAGAAGAGGGCCGTGAAAATATTTGCAGATCCCTCGCATCCTGGACATAAACTGTTTCAACTCCTACCCTCAAAACGACGCTATAGAGCACTGCACACCAGAACAACTAGACACAAGAACAGTTTTTTCCCGAAGGCCATCACTCTGCTAAACAAATAATTCCCTCAACACTGTCAGACTATTTACTGAATCTGCACTACTATTAATCGTTTCATAGTTCCCATCACCAATCTCTTTCCACTTATGACTGTATGACTATAACTTGTTGCTGGCAATCCTTATGATTTATATTGATATATTGACCATCAATTGTGTTTTAAATGTTGTACCTTGATGAACGTATCTTTTCTTTTATGTACACTGAGAGCATATGCACCAAGACAAATTCCTTGTGTGTCCAATCACACTTGGCCAATAAAAATTCTATTCTATTCTATTCTATTCTATTAGGACTGAGATTTTACAAGTTTATAAAAATAAAACTCAAATATTAGGACAAGAGGTATTAGTGTTAAAAGAAATTCCCTCAAAAATTTTAAGAAATAGAAAAGAGTTTGCTTTTTTGGTGGACGAATTTAGAAATTGTCAGATACGGTTTAGATGGGATGTTCCAGCTGGACTAACAGTAAATTATGCAGGAGAGAAATATCGACTTAATACGGTGTTTAAAGCAAGAGATTTTTATACTAACGTATTGAAGGCTGGAACTCCATCACTGCTAGAAGTTAAAATGGGAAGAGAAGTGGATGTGGTTAAAAAGTATGAGAAGGTAGCAAAGCAAATACAGGCTGTGACTAAGGAAGAAAAGTTGAAAGCAACAGGGGAAGAGCAAAGAATGATTGTAATTACTAAACGTAAAGAACAAGGAGTAAAGAAGCAACAATTTTCAAATGAAAAGAGTTTCTTTTTATGGGAAAGGGTAAATCACAAGCAAAATTTTTGGATATAAAAAGTAGAAAGGATAATTTATAATTGGCTTTAATAAGTAGTTAATTAGATAAGTATAAAACTCAGGAAAAAAATTCTTATATAAAATGCTTTATAGATGGTATTTGGAAATTAAATTGGGGTGTATATGTCTTAATCTGTAATTTAAATGTGGGAAATATATTATATTGATGTTATTTTATTATATATGGTGGATTTAGTTATGTTGGACAAAAACTGATGTTGGGTCATGTAAAGTGTTGGGAAAAATTTTTTTAAAAATGGTATGGGTTAAGGCTTGTATGACAAAATGGTTGTAAAATATTTGGTAATTCATTGATATGGAAATATGGGGGAGGGAAAAAATTGGTTAAATGTTAATTGTATATAAGTTAAAAAGTTAAGAGAGAAAATTTTATAAAATGTTAAAGTTTGGTTGATTATATATTAAAAAAATCTAGAAGAAGATAATGTTTATTTAGTAATTGATGTTATTGGGTATGGATGCTAAAAGTACTGAACTGTTGGAAGTGGTGGAAATTTCAGTGTACCTGAATGAATACCCACAAGAAAATATACTGGAATGAATAAGATGGACTGACTACAATTAGAACAATTATTGGATGAAGAAATATTAAATATATTATGAACGAACATTTCCTTTTTTTTCTTTATTATGGAGAAGGAGAGTTGAGGCTATAGGGGAGGGATGGGAATTTATGGATAATTAGTGTATTTTAGCTTATGATTGTTAGATCTTATACCCTGTATTTTGCTCTGGGAAGTCCAGGGGGGGTGAAGATGGGTGGAGGGAGGGGAGTGGGATGTATTGAAAAAATTCTTTGTAAAGCTCTTTAATAAAAAAAGAAAAGAAATATAATATATTAATAAAAATAAATTAAAGTTTCCAGACATCTGTTGCCCTCTAGCCATGTGATGCCTTTTGGTCACAGTGGTCAATGGCATGACAATCGTTCCCAATTACCAATAATGATCACTTTCCTTCAGGATCCCCTGCCAGACATGGGATTCCTTTGAATATCTCTTTCCTGAAATTATGTTCTGAAGAGAGAAATGCCTTGCTTCTTACATGCCTCTTGGAATAGGCCATGGACTGGTTATTTATTATTATTACTGTCTGATTTGCTAATCCAACCCCCCCACCCCCATTAAACTGTATGTCCCAGTTTGGCTCAGCATTTGCAGAGTCTCAGTACTCTTGCCAAGAAATGAGACAAAACAGCTGTTTGCAGCAAGCACTCCCTTTTATAATAAAGGTGGCATCTGGTGATCTGGAATGAGCCTGAGAGGCATGCCTGGCTGATCTGAAAAGGGGTAGAGAAGTGAATGGCTTTAGGGAATAAAATAATATTGCAGTGTGGCCTGGACGACTCTCTCAAACTGATAACGCTTCTTCTATGAGGTTGTGCAAACATAAAACCCTTCACCCTCCTTTTCTCAGCTGCAGAGCTGATTGTTGGGGTCTTATAAAATAATGACAGATCTGGTAAGAGGATGTCTGAACAAGCCATCATCCTTCTGTGTTTAGAAGCTGTTCAAGGAACCCCTTAATCGTTCAGTGGTTCTCTCTAATTCAGTATCTTACTTTCTTTCGATCCATTTTGCTTTAGCCCAAACAATTCCTGCACAATGGCGTCTCCCTTTCTTTCCCTACTTCCAGCCCTCCTTTACATTTCAGTGTGTCATCACTTTTCCAACATCCCCCCTTTGAAATATACTGTGTGAGATACAGATATACTGTGTATTTTTAGATAACGACATACACTAGCAAAGCAAACTAATGCAGCTCTTCTACCTCTTATTCCTTCATTTAAAAATCTTTTTCATCTTCCATGTTTCCCCCCAAGCATGTAACTTCCTTTTTTTATTTTCTATTCCCAAACCAGGTTGTTGCATTCTGTCAGTATATGGTGTGTAAATGTTATATTTTAAACTTCTTCCTTTGCTAGCGCAAGAAGCTTTAACAGTACTTCTGTAAATCTTTGGCTTTCATTCTTGTAACAAGAAGCCTTAAAATGCTTCTTTTCCATTGCTGTAGCCTGCAGCCTTTTTCTTTCTCAGTTTAAGGGTTCTCCTGCAGAGCAGCATTAAAGCATGGGGACCCTGGGTTAAAGTATGTTGGCTTAAAGAAATATTAGCTGTATTTCCAAATTCTGTTTTGCCTTGGCAATGAAGTAGAGCAGGGGTCTCCAACCTTGGCCCCTTTAAGACTTGTGGACTTCAACTCCCAGAGTCTCTCAGCCAGCAAAGCTCTGGGAGTTGAAGTCCACAAGTCTTAAAGAGACTTTAAGTAGAGTATTAATTCTGCTCATACAAGGAATGGAGCGGGGAGGGGGAGAGGGAGGAGGGGAGGGGGAGGAGGGGAGAATGCCTCTTTGCTGCCAGAGAGATCAAACAACTGGCACCAAGACAATTTTCTTTTTATATCCTCCTTTTCCTGTCAACCCATGGCTGGGAGGAGAAAGTGATTCATTTCCTCCCTTCTCTCCTGCACGTTTCCCTTTTTCCCACAGGATAGTTCCCTAGTTTCCTTTTTTCTCCTAACTAAGGTCAGCTGCTGGTGGGGAAAAAATCACTAATTACTCTCCTTAGAGCAGGGGTCTTCAACCTTGGTCCCTTTAAGACTTGAGGACTTCAACTCCCAGAGTTCCTCAGCCAGCTTTGCTGGCTGAGGGGCTCTGGGAGTTGAAGTCCACAAGTCTTAAAGGGACCAAGGTTGGAAACCCCTGCCTTAGAGAGTGGTGGGGCAGACTTGAATGAGTGGGACAGGGGCTTTAGCCACTTTTTAAGATGCCCAAATGATGGGCCACTAATGCAGAGGTGCTTTGCATCAGCAACCCATCAGTTGGTCTATTTTGAAAAACAGGTTTTGCCAATCTTCTGGATACAGATTTACTAGTCTTATAGAAGACTAGTTGTGCCTATTATTAAGAGACAGTTGTGCCTATTATGGGCTAGAAGGATAAATTGGCAGGAATCTTAACTTTACCCCATATTCCAAATCAGTAAGTGTTGCAAGGGAAGATAGACAGTAGCCACAACATGTGGAAATAATCTATGGTATGCGAAGTAGCATTTGACTAGGTTAAGTGGTGCATTCTCACTGCATTTATATGAGATACTCTTCTGTAGGATGATAGGCAGAGACAAGAAAGTGAAGTGAGCCTTGTTAATCCCACAAACCACTCACACCAGCTGAAATTCTGGTACAGCAGTGCTGCAAAAACCAGGTATATAAGGAGTCTACATAAGGGCTGAGACATGCCTGAATGTGTCTTTATAATCATAGTGGGGTTAGAAAAAGCAGGGCAGCAGCCAGTGACAGAATGGCTTGGAGGGCAGCTATCAGAGACTGGGGAAGAGAGGCATGACCACAAGACTGGAATGGAAGAATTGCCTCCAATCACTGAACACTACTGAACACTCTAGATGTTCAATTGAAGGAAATTATTTTCCAACATCTCCTCCCTCCTTGATCTTCTTGGACAAAGTGTTCATAGCTTAAACTATCTGGATTAGTTTAAGACTGTTCATTGTCCCTTCTGAATACGAAGGGATTAGTTAGGTGCCTTGCCATTAGCCTTTAATAAAATCTATAAACTGCATATGAATTATGATTTCATCATTGGACTTCCAGAACACATAATACTAGCCACACAGTTATGTTCTGAGAGGTTTGGTACAGGAGGAGGCCTCATTTTGTTATGTTCTCCCTCTATTACAAAGTGTATCTGAAGCGACGTTTTTTACACACATTTTAAAAATGTTGACTATGAAAACACAACCTTAGAAGTTGCAATCACAAACACAACCTTGCAACAAGCAATCACGTTATCATTCCAGAGATATATCCTGCAGCATCCTGCAATATATTGCAATGCTTCCCAGATCTCTCTCAACTCTAAAAAGCCTACTATAAATCAGCTTTTGATTTCTACAAACACTACTGTGGTGACTTTAAGTTCACCAGTGAACCAAGGAATCCTCTTGTGGCCACTCTGCAGTCATATGACCCTTTTTTCTCTCTCATCCACTTTTACTTTCCACTGTTAACATCTCCTCTGCAATACAAAATGTACCCACAGCTGTCCACACTCACTTAAACAGCTTGCCCATATGCAATGCCATATTTGCAGGCACAAAGCCATGATATTCTACCCTTCTATAAATTCTATATTCTACTTTTTGCAAATACCATTCTCCATTTCCTCAGATTTATAACAGGGATTAAAAATTCTAATCTCTACAGGCTTCAAGTAATCAAAACACCTATACTGCTCATTCCTAACATGCAGTAGAATTATCTTGTATTGTATTATTGATTGTACACAATAACTATCAAGGAAAATTCAATGACTACACCTTCAAATAGTAAAAATTATGACAGCCATTAAAATAGCACAAAAGCATGGCTCGGAAAGCGAGTTTTCTAACAAAAGTTTATATTGTCGCTTGTATCAGATCATTCAGCCATCTCTCCAGAATTATTCACACATGATCTTTTCAGTCATGTTGCTACTTGAGAGTAAATCCTGTAAATAAGAACAATCTCAGATCTCTGCCATATACATATCTGATTTGTGCAAGGGAATCTACAGGGCGTGGTCAAAAAAGGCAAGATGGCAGCCATCATGGTGACATATATAAAACAGAATTTCAATTGCACCATCATGATAGCAATCTAGACCATGCCCTACAGATATCCCACAAATCTATGGCTGAGGGACCACCCGAAATGGGTTGTGAGAATAACCTTGGGAGACAGGAGACAAAGCAGTTTAGACAGCAATTTGATATAGTCTTAGCCCAAAGGATTATGGGGATAGAGAAAGCATCTCAGAAGTGATCCCTTCTTCCCTACCGGTAGTTCTTTGGAAAGGGAGGAAATGCTTTCAAGACTTGCAACATTATTATTATAACTTTACAATAGCAATAGCACTTAGACTTATATACTGCTTTACAGTGCTTTACAGCCCTCTCTAAGCAGTTTATAGAATCAGCACATTGCCCTCAACAATCTGGGTCCTCATTTTACCCACCTCAGAAGAATGGAGGGCTGAGTCAACCTTGAGCCTGGTGAGATTTGAACTGCCAAATTGCAGGCTGCCTGCAGTCAGCAGAAGTAGCCTGCAGTACTGCACTCTAACCACTGCACCACTGTGGCTCATAATAAAGGTAGTATTGGTACTCACAGTCTTGGTTTCTGCTCTGAACAACCTGAAAGAATGATATCTTAGTATCTGATATAACTAGAATTTTGTTTGAGGTACAATATTCTATTTTTTACAGGATTTTCAACATATAAAAATAGAAACAAAGACAATTGCTTATGAAACTTCTGCATGCAATCCAGTGCTGAATTTAGCTTGGTCCACTTATTTAAACTTAGTCATTAGCTTAGATTCATAAGGGCTCAGTGGTGGTATTTAATTCAGCGGTTCTATTTGATTCAGGCAAACCGGTAGTGACGGCTGCAGGAGGCTCCGCCCACCTGCCCAGACATCATCACGTCCTGTTTTTTATGTGCTGTGCATGCGTGGAAGGCTCTGCACATGCGCGGAAGGTGCTGCGCATCCACGGAAGGCATGCACGCTCCCATTTGTGAACCGGTAGCAAAGGTAAGTGAATACACCTTTGTAAAGGGCGATATGGATGCTTGTTTTCAGAACTGCTCATTAGCCCTAGTTTTCACATTTACTCTTTGAGTCTCACTCTTCTTGAAAGAGAAGTCCCGTGGGGTTTCTGACCATTTGTGTCAGACCTAGAAACTCATTAGCTAACTTTATAGATTTCGGCTTTAACATTTCTCATCAATCAGACTTCATCACTGCTATTTCCCAAAGTGACATTAAACTTCTGTTTAGGAAAACAACTCTGTAATCATCTCTTAACAATTTAATTACATGTAATTTTCAACAGGTGCTACCAGAACAGCTAATTAATTAAATCAAATCAGCCCTTAATTGTCATGGAAGGCCTAATACACTGGCTTCACTTTTCAGGAGGAAAAAAAAAACCCAGATCTGTATTAGAGTGTGACCAGACAACACAAAATAAGCAGACAGTGCAATTTTTACCCTGTCATTTTCTGCTTGCCAGATTTTGCTACGGTCCCATGAAGGCTTGTGAGAAGACAATATTTGGAACAGAACAGACTTTTCATACTTCACATACCCCACAGCACTTCACAGTAATTACTTAGAGGAAGGGGCACTGGCTGAGTAAAGGCATAGCAATTATACTCACAGTAATAATTCATGCCCAGCTGAGTGCATTCAGAACCATTTCATTGAGATACATGGCTTTACCTCAAGCACCTTGGGAACTTTGCTAGAGTTTTGGTCCTTTTTTTTTTAATTGAGCAGAAAACCAATTGCAAAAGAAACAAAGCAAAAGATGCATTTTGTCATTTTAATTAATTTTTATGGCATCTGTATTTATTTGTCATTTTTGTATTACTGTTGTTTTACTTGTGAGCTGCCCAGGGTCAGTTGGAATCGAGCAGCATTTTAAAAAATAATATTAAAAGTAAAGATGCATAAAATACACAATGTCCCAGCCCCCCCCCCCTCACAAGATTAGGAATTCATTCAAATGTTCACAATAGAGTGAGGCATGGGTATTCTACCCATGAAACTTGCTCCAATATCAGAAACTATTTCTTAGGTAGAACTTTTCCTTTTCTTGAACTTTCCCTCAAATATAAAATTTGCTTATTTCATTATATTATATCTAAGCCACTTCACTTTGCCTCTAATTTGTGTAACATCAGGGATCTTTTTGGTGCCCTATTGAAGTTTCTTTTGCCAGCCATTTTAAGAAATTCCTGAGTGGTTTTCAAAATTCAGTGTTTTATTGCTGCTAATGCCTGTGATTGTGTGATGTATTTATTATCCATATTAATACTGCTGCCAATTTTTACTATATTGTGCTCTGTTATAATTTGGCTTTCAATATATTTTTTTTTAAAAAAATTGTTGTAATTGATTTGTACATTGCCTGAAGAACTGCATACATTGAAAGGAACACAGTGGGAGGGAGGTCTATGGATCTGAGGGGAAAAAATCACAAAATGCTGAAAAAAAATGGAAATCAGACTCAAGGTTTTTCACTGGGACTTAGCAGTACCTTCTCATCGGGATTTTATTTCTCACTGCATGAATGGGGTGCTTGCTTTGGTTCCAATCATAATGTAGACTGATCCAACCTTGATTTTCAATTGAAACTGCATCTCACCCCACCCCAATCATCTCTAGTAGGACCACCACATTATGCATAAGGTCAAGGTCAATCAATCTTCTGATTCTGAGTGTACAAAATCCAGCTGATGTAGGATGTCATTAATGAATATCTGCTCATCTCTTTACCCCTGCTTCTCTTTATAAACGTTTGGAGAGACACAAATCAGATTTTATCATCAGGAGGAAAGACTTGCATTTATAATGAGTCCCCAAGCCCCTGAAGATAATCAGTGTTTAATAGAAATCAAGATTCACTAGTACATAAGCCTTAATCTTATAGTTCAGCTCTGGACAAGTGAACATGATAGATTCCATAAAGCCTAAGCTGAATGCCTTTTTGCCAACTCTGACCAGCAACTCTTCTTTGTTAAAGGCAGAGAATAGGGGAAAGGATGGGAAGGAATTGATTTTAGCCAATATTTGGAATTAGTGATTTGACATTTAAGTCCACTTCTACCTCAAATTTTACTTTTACATGCTGTCTCAGAGACTGCCTACTTTTGAATGGTACATCTATTCTTCACATTATGATCACTTATTCAGTGACCGTTGAAACTTGCAATGGTGTTGAATGAGGGGACTTATTGTGAAGTTGTGAATTCTCCAACATTGGAAGTTTTTAAAAAGAGATTGGACAATCATTTGTCTGAAATGGTATAGGGTTTCCTGCCTCAGCAGGCAGTTGGACTAGAAGACCTCCAAGGTCCCTTCCAATTCTGTTGTTCTGTTATTCTATTCTAGTCTTATAACAGGTCCTCAGAGTTCCAGTTGTCTTAGCATCCCCACAGTCACAACTGTGATCCTGGTGCTCAGCCACCCAGTTCTCAATTATGACAAGCAACAGCAAGCTGCAGTGGGGGATTGCAGCTTCCATCATTCCCTGCTGGCTCCCTACAAGTAAAGTCAATGGGGAAGCCAGCGGAAAGCTACGGTCATGTGAAGTCTTCACTTAATGATCCACATGATCCTTGCTTAACAACAGCAGCTGGGACTGCTGAGACTGCCATTGCCAAGTGACATGGTCACATGACACCATTCTTCAGTGTTTTAGTGCTTAGCAATGTCATAACCCAAGGACTACCTGTAACACAACTTTTTCAAGCAGGAATTCTGGATATACAAAAAGCAAATGGTCATCTTGTTTGGCTCATTGGTTTTTAGCACTGGGGAACACAAAACTATTTTAAGCCTACCCTGCTTGCCTACAGCCCCCTGCAAGCAAATGCAGTTGCTACTAACCTACCTTCCATTGAGGACCTGTATACTGCACGAGTCAAAAAGAGGGCTGTGAAAATATTTACAGACCCCTCGCATCCTGGACATAAACTGTTTCAACTCCTACCCTCAAAATGACACTACAGAGCACTGCACACCAGAACAACTAGACACAAGAATAGTTTCTTCCCGAACGCCATCACTCTGCTAAAAAAATAATTCCCTCAACACTGTCAAACTATTTACTTAATCTGCACTACTATTAATCTTCTCATCGTTCCTATCACCCATCTCCTTCCACTTATGACTCTATGACTGTAACTTTGTTGCTTGTATCCTTATGATTTATATTGATATTGTTTCCTTATTGCTTATTTGTACCCTATGATTATCATTAAGTATTGTACCTTAGAATTCTTGATCTTGTCTTTTATGTACACTGGGAGCATATGCACCAAGACAAATTCCTTGTGTGTCCAATCAACTTGGCCAATAAAAAATTCTATTCTATTCTATTCTATTCTATTCTATTCTATTCTATTCTATTCTATTCTATTCTATTCTATATGCCCCAGGTGGAATAGCAGGATATTTGCAAGACATTTATTCTCACTAGCATGCAATGCCATCCCTCTGTTTGAAATCCTGAGATAAAATGCCTGTTGTTATTCACAAAGAAGTTTTGTGCAAGACCCCAAGACCCAAAGTGAGGGGAAGGAGTTCTAATGAATAATGGATTAATGTCAGAGTTCTCTGTTGCCTTCCAGCTGAGATTCATTCTTATTGGCTCTCTGTCCACCCCACCCCACCCTCTTCCCCACTATCTTTATGTCCACAGGGGAAAAAAATTCCCTGTGGCTGACTTGGTAGATTGCTAAAGGGATGCTCTGAATGAATTTTAAATATATCAAAGAGCAAAGAACCTTTTTTCCCCAGAAAAATCAAAGAATAAAAAATCTTGCTTGGAAATAAATTGGAAAAGTGATCAGCTTAACCCAAAAAGAAAGCCGGAGTCACCGAGCTAAGAGGAATAAAATTTTAAAAATTGTGCCAAACATTGGCATATTTGGCTCTTACCCAGGGCCAAAAGATGGGAGGAAAATAAATTGGTTCATCATGTAGCAGGTATCAGTTGTTCCTATCTGGGCATGATAGGTACTGTCACATGACCAATTAATTCTCTATCTCTGCAATAGTTTTTTTAAAAACCATTTAGCAATCTTTACCTATTAAATTTATATCCTGGCTTGTCATCAAAAATTCTATTTCCATCTGCGCTTCCAGCAAATAAGTCATTAAACCGACATTTTCAACATTACAGGGCACTTATTAGGATCAAAGAACCAAAGCCAAAGTAAAAGGAGGCAGCACCCGTAAACGTACAGAGAAAGTGCTTGGCCTCAGTACCTTTTTCTGACTTATTTTTTAAAAACGATGTATTAGCCAAATAAGTGATAATCAGATAGGGTCCTGCATTAAGTGATAGGATTTCAGGATTTCAGCAAAGGCCAGATACAGATTCAAAGAAAAACATGGGAGAAGAGGTGGTTATTTATTCTTTGTTTTTCTTCCTTTTTATTTATTTATTCTTTGTTTTCAACTCCTGTTTCTTTGCTCTGGAATCTGCATATATGTGTTATTCAAGATGATCATCCTTGTAGGCTACAGAACTTTTACACTAAGAAATAGACTCTTAGGAACTCTCTCTTCATATAGTTATAAATACAGTTTCTATAAGTATAAAATACTTTTTTTTTTTGCTAATAAAGCTGTTTTAATTTAAAATCTTTCTGCCTCTGAATCCATCCCACATGTAGCAGATATCAGCTGTTCCTAGATGGCATTTGCTATCTGTTGCTGCCTTCTCAATTCTGGCTTTGTATGTATTTGTTCTTAATGCTTGGTGTTATGCAGCTAAAATTAACCCTTCTGTCTCTTTCTTCACCTTTCTTGCTCTTCTTCATTCCCAGGTCTTTTTATCTGTTTTGCCTGCTAGATTTTTTAATGCCTTGGCCATGAAATATTTAGCCTTGCCTTGTCTCTTTTCTGTTCTTCATTTGCTTTTTTTATAGGCCAATTTGGTCTCTCAAGTACTCAGTAAATTTTCATAATGTACCAGCTTCAGTGCATTTTAGATATTCTTCATATGCCATGTTTTTCTTCTTCAGTTGCCAGGAGTACTTGCGACATTCCACATTAATCTATTTTTTTAATAAGTAAAGTTTGTCAAAATCACTGTGTGGATGAAGGGCATGATTCATTGTTATTATTTTTCCAGTCTTTTTATACAGATTAGTTCTGCTTGAATCCAATCCATTATTCCAACTGTGTGTCTAATGACTGAAATTGTCCAAGTGTTAATTGACTTGACGGTATTTCCTCCACTGAGTTAGACTTTAAGTTCTTCTTCACTCTCATGATGTATTCATTTCTAACCACCTTCTTGATTCTAGTGTGCCTGATGTTGTCAGCTTGAAGGATACTCAAGTATTTGTAATGATTGTCTTCATCCAGATGCTTGATGTTATTTCCATAGGACTTGATTCTTTCAGTTTTTATTATCAAGTAGGTTTTACTAAATGTTAAAAAGTCTTCAATTTCACTTTCTTACAATATATTGTGAAACTGCTTGGCAATAAGTGTGTGTAGACAAGTGTTGTGACCCATGCCCCAGTAGGTAGTAGAAAACTCAGTCAGTGTAAAAACAAACAAACTTTATTCTAACAGTTGAGAATTACTTCATTCTCATAGTAGTTCAACTAAATTAAAGCAAATTCCTCCCAACACAATTCCTCAGTCTTATCACCAACCTTGGTCCAATTAGGCAAACTGCCAAAGTCCTTTCTTAGCAAAAGTTCAGAAGACACAGATACAAAATAAATGCAAGAAGATGAAGCTATCAATGTTGTTTTCCAGCAAAGAGCCCAAATGCCATTGCTGGTTTTTAAAGCCTTATGGGAGGGGCCAATCATCTCTTGGCCCTACTCCTGAGTCGTCTCTTTGCTTGAGCTGCTCTTGCCTTCTGGCAGCTCTTCTCATGTGTGCATTAGGAACAGGCTCCTCCTGTTCCTCTGCCTCACTACTGTCAGGCTCTGGAAGTTCTGGAGTCCGTACCTCACTCCCCAATGGTCCTGACCCCACCTCAGCCTCCGACGCAGAGCCCTCATCCGGGCCTTCCCCAGCCTCCAGGACTGGCCCACGCTCTTCCTCAGCCTCATCGCTCTCCGACTCCACTGCCAGCTCCACAGGCTGCTGGCAGACCACAACAACTAGTCAGAAATTTATATCAAAAACCATGCTGTTCATCTTCACCCGGTGATGGCCAATTCTTGATTTTCCTTGCCCCTTTCTTCACTATTTCTGCCCTTATTTCAAATTATTTCATTGCAGTTTCTTTTCTAGTCTTATGTACCCCCTTTTTCCAAGCTGCATTCTTGTATGTCTTTGTGTTGCCCCATAGCTGTACCTAGAACTGCACAGTGTCTTCTTTGTCAGGTGCTAACTGCTTTGTTGCCGTCCCTCCATTAATGGACTGGTAGAAACATTTCTGATTTAGCTGAAATTGGAGATTCTGTCTATAATGTCCAATTTGAGATTTGTATTTGCTGATCTTCCAGGCTATAACTGTCATTTGCTGCTTTATTATTTCCAGTGCTTCTTTGATCTTCCTGGTTTCCAGGTGATACTTCTTGAACAGATATTTATTTGATCTTTTCCTTCAACTTTTTTTTTCATCTGTTGTAGCTTGTTTGCATCTGATTTTAGCAAAGGTAAAGGTAAAGTTTTCCTCTATTCCTAGTCATATCTAACTCTAGGGGGCAGTGCTCATTTCCCTTTCTTAGCCAGGTGAGCCAGGGTTGTTCGAAGACACTTTCCTCATCGTGTGGCCAGCAAAACTGTATGGCGAGGTGCACAGACTGCTGTTACAAGGTGGTACCTATTTATCTACTTGCATTTACATGCTTTCGAACTACTAGGTTCGCAGAAGCTAGGGCAAGAACACTGATCTTGTTTCTAACCTGAGCTTCCATTTTGGTGGTGACTGCTTGACTTTCAATTTATTGATTTTGCATCCAAGATATAGCTGTAACTGTGTTGCATATTAGTGTTGTGGTCCACTAGAAGCCTGCGGAGCTGGCAGCAGAGTCGGACAGTGAGGAGGCTGGGGAGAACAATCGGCCAGTTCTGGAGTCAGGGGAAGGCCTGGACAAGGGCTCTGTGTCAGAGGCAGAGATGGGGCCAGGGCCATCTGGGAGCAATGCACAGATTCCGGAGCCTCCAGAGGTGAACAGCAGAGAGGCAGAGGAACAGAAGGAGCCTATTCCTAGTGCATGCATGTGAAGAGCTGCCAGAAGGCAAGAGCAGCTAAAGGAAAAAGGATGACTCAGGAGTAAGGCCAGGAGATGATTGGCCCCTCCCATAAGGCTTAAAAGAACAGCAAAGGCTCTTGGGCTTTTTGTAGGAAAGCAACGTTTCTACATCTGTTTTTAGTCGGGGCCTCTTCTTTCTGAATTTCATGGGGCTTTGCCAAGAAAAGCCTCTGGTGCCAAAGAAGATAAAGATTTGTGATAAGGCCAAAGGACTTTTTCTGAAGGACTTGTTTTGGAATTAATTTGGACTAATTTGGGAATGAAGTAATTCCCAGTTGTTATAATAAAATAGGGTTGTTTAAGACTAAGTGTGTCTTTTATGCCAAAGTGAGCCTAGGTCACAACAATTAGTTTCCTTCCTGCAATGATTTAGTGCTTATATTTGATATTGCAGTTTTGGCATCTTTTAATACTTGTGCTATTTGTTTCTTTGGAATAAGTTTCAATTCAAGCAATCTTTTTCTGTTGTTTTTGTGCTGTTCTAGATGCTCAGTTTTTTGATAGAGGGCTTTGTTCTTTCTGAGGAGAAGGCAGAGGAGAAGGTAATATTTTTGGGGATTTTTTTATTATTATTATTTTTTTAATTGAATTTATATCCTGTTCTTCTCTGAAGACTCAGGGCGGCTTACAATGTATTAAGCAATAGTCTTTATCCATTTGTATATTATATACAAAGTCAACTTAATTGCCCCCAACAATCTGGGTCCTCATTTTACCTACCTTATAAAGGATGAAGGCTGAGTCAACCTTGGGCCTGGTGGGACTTGAACTTGCAGTAATTGCAAGCAGCTGTGTTAATAACAGACAGACTTAATCCGTTGAGCCACCAGAGGCCCTGGTGGGATGAAAATGATTCAATAGTTATGTTGTTGTTGTTGTTGTTGCTGTTGTTGTTTCTATTGCAAACTCCCCCTAGTTTGCCTTTACAGTCTGAGTTACTTCTGACAAGGCTTCGATTTCTTTGCCCTGGGTAGACCTTTGCAGTTTTTCCAATTCTGATTTTGTTTTTCCAATTCTGATTTTGTGAGTACTTTATTTTATATTGAAGAATGACATTGGTGTACTAGCTTGTGTTCTATTATTTATGATTCTGGAAGTTGTTCTTTATAGAGGTAGTGGATTCTTTTCTTCTTCTTGGACTTAATAATAACAGAGTTGGAAGGGACTTTGGAGGTCTTCTAGTCCAACCCCCTGCCCAGGCAGGAAATCATTTCAGACAAATGGTTATCTAACATTTTCTTAAAAATTTCCAGTGTTGGAGCATTCATTTAGTGACAGAACCTGTGTCATGGTCAGATCATTTTCTCCTTCACCTGGACTTTCGGACCGCCACCCACCACCGCAGGGAGAGGGAACCAATGCGTTGGTTCCGTCCCAGGCGCCTGATGGACCCTGAGAGGTCTCTGACGGAGCTTAGGCCGTTCCCTGAGGATCTGGCCCACGGCACGGCTGAAGAACTAGTTGTGGCCTGGGAACAGGCCGCGGCTGGGGCTTTGGACCGTGTCGCATCTTTGCGGCCTCTGACCCGGCGCAGATCTCAGCTGGCCCCTTGGTTCTCCGAGGGGCTGAGGGAGATGAAACGCCAGAGAAGACGCCTAGAGAGTACCTGGAGGTCCAGCCGTTCCGAAGCTGACCAGACACAGTTAGGTCTTATTCTAAGGCCTACCTAGTGGCATTGAGGGAGGCAAAGCGTTCTTACGTTTCCACCCTCATTGCGTCGGCAGATAACCGCCCGGCCGCCCTGTTTCGGGTGACCCGCTCTCTCCTTCACCAGGAGGCGTGGGATGACCCTTTGCAGGGACGTGCCAAGGAGTTTAGTGGTTATCGTTCAGCTCCGGGATGGTTTGGACCGAAATTGGGATGATCCAGGTGAAAGGGCGGAGTCGCGTCTTGTTGAGATTGTCTGGGATGAGTTTGACCCTGTGGCTCTCGAGGACGTGGACAGGTTGTTGGGGAGGCTGCACGCCACCACATGTTTACTGGACCCGTGCCCTTCCTAGTTGGTGCTGGCCACACAGGAGGTGACACGAGGCTGGCTTCAGGGGATTATTAATGCTTCCTTGTTGGAAGGGGTTTTCCCTGCCGCCTTGAAAGAGGCGGTAGTGAGACCCCTCCTCAAGAAGCCTTCCCTGGACCCAGCTATTTTGGGTAATTATCGTCCGGTCTCCAACCTTTGCTTTGTTGCGAAGTGTAGAGAGTGTGGTGGCATGGCAGCTACCCCAATACCTGGATGAAGCTGTCTATCTAGACCCGTTCCAGTCCGGCTTCCGACCCGGATATAGTACGGAGACAGCTTTGGTCGCGTTGGTGGATGATCTCTGGAGGGCCAGAGACAGGGGTTGTTCCTCTGCCCTGGTCCTATTAGATCTCTCAGCGGCTTTTGATACCATCGACCATGGTATCTTGCTGCACCGGTTGGAGGGTTTGGGAGTGGGAGGCACCGTTTACCGGTGGTTCTCCTCCTATCTCTCTGACCGGTCGCAGACGGTGTTGACAGGGGGGCAGAGGTCGACCGCGAGGCGCCTTACTTGTGGGGTGCCGCAGGGGTCGATTCTCTCGCCTCTCCTGTTCAACATCTATATGAAGCCGCTGGGTGAGATCATCAGTGGCTTTGGGGTGAGATACCAACTGTACGCTGATGACACGCAGCTGTACTTCTCCATCCCGGGCCACCCCAACGAAGCTGTTGAAGTGCTGTCCCGGTGCTTGGAAGCCGTACGGGTCTGGATGGGGAGAAACAGGCTCAAGCTCAATCCCTCCAAGACGGAGTGGCTGTGGATGCCGGCACCCCGATACAGTCAGCTGCAGCCGCAGCTGACTGTTGGGGGCGAGTCATTGGCCCCAATGGAAAGGGTGCGCAACTTGGGTGTTCTCCTGGATGGACGGCTGTCGTTTGAAGATCATTTGATGGCCGTCTCCAGGAGAGCTTTTCACCAGGTTCGCCTGGTTCGCCAGTTGCGCCCCTTCCTTTATCAGGATGCCTTATGCACGGTCATTCATGCTCTTGTTACCTCTCGCTTGGATTATTGCAATGCTCTCTACATGGGGCTCCCCTTGAAGTGCACTCGGAGGCTTCAGTTAGTTCAGAATGCAGCTGCGTGGGTGATAGAGTGCGCCGCACATGGCTCCCATGTAACACCACTCCTGCTCAGGCTGCACTGGCTGCCTGTGGTCTTTCGGGTGCACTTTAAGGTTTTGGTTACTACCTTTAAAGCGCTCCATGGCTTGGGGCCTGGGTACTTACGGGACCGCCTACTGTTACCTCATGCCTCCCACCGACCCGTACGCTCACACAGAGAGGGACTTCTCAGGGTGCCGTCCGCCAAGCAATGTCGGCTGGCGGCCCCCAGGGGAAGATCCTTCTCTGTGGGGGCCCCTACCCTCTGGAACGAACTTCCCCCTGGCTTGCGCCAAGTGCCTGATCTTCAGACCTTTCGCTGCGAGTTGAAAACGTATTTATTTACTTGCGCGGGGCTGGCTTAAATTTTAAATTTTAAATTGTTAAATTTAAATTTCTAGATGAATTTTAAGGGTTTTTAGATTTTAAATGTTTTTAAATCTCGGCCAGTTATTTAATAAGTTTTTTAATTTTGTTTTAATTGTACATTGCTTGGGTTCTTATTTTTTGGGCTGTAAACCGCCCTGAGTCCTTCGGGAGAAGGGCGGTATAAAAATCTAATAAATAATAATAATAATAATAATTCACAACTTCTGCAGGCAAGTTGTTCCACTGATTAATTGTTCTAACTTTCAGGAAATTTCTCCTTAGTTCTAAGTTGCATCTCTCCTTGATTAGTTTCCACCCATTGCTTCTTGTTCTACCCTCAGGTGCTTTGGAGAATAGTTTAACTCCCTCTTCTTTGTGGCAACCCCTGAGATATTGGAACAGTTTGATTATTACTTGATTTGTAATAACACATCATTTCTTTGTTTTCAATCTTTGTATATCTGCAAGCAGTTCTTCCAGTAGGCCTGCAGCTGCTAGCCTGGTTGTTCAGCCAACAGTTATTAGCTCTATAGCTGATTTTTCATTAGATGTCCAGGAACTCTAACATCTAGCATAGTCTTTGTTGACCTAGGTGATGACTGATGTGGTATGGGTTTTTGTAAATTACATTTCATTATATTGTTTATGAGAGAAACACTATCTTCATCTGGTTCCTCTGATGAGACCTGTCCAATATCATTGAACTTCTGCCATAGCTCTCATCTTCTTTAGAGCACACAAGTTCCACAACCAGGTCAAGGTAGTGCCTTACTTGGGGGGATTACTATTATGGTTGGTCACACAGTCATCAAGATGTTTTGCATTTTTCTCAATCTATTGAGTCCTTCCCATAGACCTGGGATAATCAGATGCTGTTGTTTGATGGTGCTAAAGGTATCAGTCACAGGATGTAAGCTGTTCCAAGTAATATTATTAGAAATAGTAATAGTTGCTGATGATCACGATTTGCAACATTTAATTTAAAAATGAGGGGTGAGATGCAAGTATAGGATTAATGACTTTGTTTTGTTTTAAAATGATCCTGATAATAATGCTATGATTACAGAAACAGCAATGCTTCTGAAAATCGAGAAGGATGTGAGATACAGATCAGACAATTTGAGCTAATGCTGCATTTTCTGAAAAATAGCCCATGGATCTGAACAAATGCCTATCCAGTTGCTCTTTTAATATTAACAGAGATTAACAGTCAAATGAGGGCAACCTTAGTCAGACATATGTCATGTTGAGTTCAACAAGACTTTCTTCTGTGCCTGGGATTTCAATATTAGATTGTTCTCTCTTTATTAGAATACACTGCATTAATCACAGTGGAAATTAATTCTTGCATACATTAGGTGCATGGCTCCGAGGTCTAAAAGTATGAAAAGTACCTTTTCACTGTACGGAGCAATGTGGAGCGAGCCTCGTTGTGAAAAGTGATAATAATGCTTGTGGCCGGCAGGTCTGCGCTGTAGTGAACTGATGCACATCTGTAACAAATGAGAAAAAGAGTTTTCATCAAACAGAGTGCATGCCTCCATTTCTGGAGAACTAACTAAATCATGAAGAAAATCCCGATCTGGTAAAAGCTCACCAGTCCTGATACATGTATTTAGCACCCAACTGAATTTTGTTAACCTGCCAACACATTTCCCATACAGCATATTTTATACAATTGCAATTCATCACATGCTGGCAGTGTTGACAACAGGCTTTAGCACACATTGGATTATAACTGCCAGGAACACTTGTTAACAAGCCTGTAGATTCAATGCCATCAAGACACAAGATGGCACCTATTTATACCTTTTGCTGCATAACTGATACAGGGGTGGGAAGAAAGACGCAGATGTAAATCCAGGATGGATTAAATCAGCAGGTGGTCTTAATTTTTCCACAAACCTAGCAGCTGATGATGAGGTGATGTGGCATGTAGTTACATGGCTCAGCAGCAACTGGGGAGAGTGGAGCTCATGCTCTTAATAGCAGGATGCATGGAGCAGTTAAGCTGACATTATCCAAATCACATACACTCAGAAAGACTGTTTGAATTGAAAGAATGGGATCAGAGCAGCTTCTATTGGCTACTCTAGGTGTGTTCAGTAATGGCCCCTCCCTTCTGATCCCCAGACACTGTCCTGTATGTGGCTCTTCTGATGTGATTAGTGGGAGAGATTGGATCTTTCACATCAGTATGTCCCATGCCTACAAAGTTTCAAAGCGGATCCTTGGCTCAGCAATCTGACCTGGAAAAAGCAATCAACCAAATTAACAACTGCCAGACACTGAAAGGCTATGATATGTTGAGGGAGAGAAACATAATGCAGAAAGCAACTATATTAGCTTTTGCACAATACCCTTGATAGAGTGCTGTCCATCCATCCTTGAGTTAACGGAAAACTATATCCACCATGAAAACTGCTGTCCCCTGTATTGTCCTCTATTGTCTTCGTTCTCAGTCACTGCCAGTTACTTAAGCCAAAATGATCAGAAACCACGGACCTCAGAACTTCACTAGATGTCATCACTGACCCACAAAATTACATTTTAAAAATAGCTGAATTCTTACAAGCTATGCTCTCAGGAACCTTTTGCAATTTTAAATTGTTGTTAATTATGTGAAATATTGCTTACATTTTAAATTGTGGTTCTTATGATATCACATGACAGGCTGAAGTGCTACTAACTGCCTAGCAGTGATCCATATGGCTAAACCATGGACTAGGATCGGTAGATCTAGCATGCATTATTTCATATCTGGCAAACTTCTCCTGTAGCAACTTATATTGGAAACAATTAGAATCTCTCAGAGCTTTGCATTGTAAGATTTATTTCAACAGAAGCAGATCCTTATCTGAGATCCTTTTCCTTTGTATACCTTGTGCAATGGTTCTTGAAAGAATCTCCAACTTGAACTTCAGCTAAGTGCAAATCCATCCTAAATAGGCTACAAATCCCCAAATACATACATAGTACCTGCATCTTCCATCACTGCTGTTTAGTTAAAATCCTAAGAATAAAATCATCACTTGCACTAAACATAACATGAACTTGTCCAACAAATCTTCCTCCCTCTCTTTTTGGCTTTATCTTCATGATATTGCTTCATCTCACCCCCAACTCTTATACAAGACAGCCTTAGCTATCTTTTGAGGCTCCAGTTCCATAGTAGTGATCCTATTTCTAAAGCAAGGGTCTCCAACCTTGGTCCCTTTAAGACTTGTGGACTTCAACTCCCAGAGTCCCTCAGCCAGCAAAGCTGGCTGAGGAACTCTGGGAGTTGAAGTCCACAAGTCTTAAAGGGACCAAGGTTGAAGACCCCTGCTTTAAAGTACTGTTTTCTACCTCTTACTAAACCTATGTTTAAAATTAGCTTAGCTTAACAGCTGGCAGGGTGTGATGGATGGCAAGAGAAGGAGGTGCAGGCTCATTACCCACTACATAATGCTCCCATGACTGACTGTGATCAGAGATTGGGAGCTTTGAAGGAACCAACTAGCTCTTCCTACTTGGCATCTTCATCGAGCCTGGAGATCAGCTGCTGAGAGTGTATGCAAAGCCTGGAGTGAATTTTGACAGGAGATCGAGCCCATCAACATTTCCCTCCTATCAAAACTGGCCTTCCTCCATCTCCAGCCACAATCCTCATTAGTAAGAGGGATCAATTGTCACCCGGTTGGTGACAAGAGAGGAAGTTGAAGGAATGAACCAATCCATTTCCTTTTGGCAGCATCTGTGTGCAGCAGGACAGGGATAGGCAATGGGATTAGCAAATTTTACACCTATACACTAGTAGCTGTTGTCCAACTTGAAATAATCTTTTCTTTTTCCAGTCTGAGAATACAGAAAACAGAATAAGCCAATTAATATTTCTTCAGGCAAAGCAACAGGAGAATGCAACAAACTGCATTCAATCAGTTGCCCTATATATAACCATCACCAATCTTAAAGTAAGAGACACAAACCATATTCCTCACAAAATAGGAAGCCCCCTGCTCTGCTTGTTTTTCCAGTAGATATGATGTTCATTTATTTGATCATTTGTGAGCAATCACCCCATTGTGCATAAAATGTATGCTAAGCTGTGATGGTAAAAAATTATCCCTGTTGATACCTTCTGCAACCAAGTGTTTTCTTCACTCATTGTTAGTGTCTGGTGTGAGGGAGAATGGGGAAATAACAGTCTAGATAATATTCCAGGTGGGGCCTGGCAACTCTAAGGGAGATGGGGGTTAGTTAAAACTGCAGAAAAAAGTGAGATGAATTTTTACAATGAGAAAATAGACTGGCCATAAACTAACCTGGTTTCAGATAAATTGGCATAGAGCCAGGACAACCTCCATTTTCAACGCCAGCCAAAACATGCAAGCACATGTTTTGTCCAGATCCTCAATCAGCCTTTATAACAGCTGCAGAAATCAAATAACTCGTGCTACTCTGAGAACAAGCCGGTCTGATATAGAGGTTAAGATATCAGTCTAGAAACCTGGAGATTGGAAATTCTAGTCCCATTTTAGGCATGAAGCCAGCTGGATGATGTTAGACCAGTCACTCTCAGCCCTAGGAAACAGACAAGGGCAAACTACTTCTGAAAACCTTGCCAGGAAAACTGCAGTGTCTGGTCCAAGCAGATGCAAGGAGTTAATGCTGACTTGAAGTCACAAAAAATGGGATTGAGAAGCAAAAGCACAATAATTTTCTGTCCCTTGCCATTTTGAATGGCCTAGAGTATATTCTAGTAAGCATATAATTTAACATTTCAACAAAATTGTAGACAAATGTACTTGTGGAAAGGGCCATCCACAAATGAACCAAGCCTCAAATTTTTAACCAAAATATTGGGAGGGGGGAAATGGCCCATAAACTGCATTTTTCATATGTTTTTTCAATATATTCTAAAGGCCTTCACTTATTTTCATATTTTGTGTCAATAAATGTTTTCTAGGACAGATTCCATTTCAAATTTTTATAATTGTTTTATCCACAGACAATTTTTCATGGTATTTTGGTGTGGCTTATGTGCAGGTACTGTATATACAGGTACTTTAGCAAGGATTACCATATAATACCATACATGCGGATAAGCTGAGCCCAAATGGGAGGGAAGGTGTAGTTTGGGACCTAAAATTCTTGGCTTATCCATGAATATCTACAGTACCAGTTTTTAAATATTTTATTAAATTCCTGCTTCTGTGTTTTGCATTATTACATACTATGAACTCGGGATATTCTTCATTTTGGAAGTTCAGTCCACATACCTTTTTCTTGTTTCTGACCAATGCTGCATATCTTATAGCATGCCATATGCTTTTTGATCTAGCCCCATGGCTTTTCAATATTTTTATTAATGACTTCGTTGAGAATGTGGGGTAAATGCTGATCAAATTTGTAAAATTCACAAAAATGAGAGAGATAGCTAATACTCAAGTAAACAAAAATAAAGTAAAAATGATTTTCATAAGTTAGAGAAATGGACTGAAAGAATTAGATTCAACACAAACAAGTGCAACATTCTTCACCTAGAAAACAAAAATCAAATGCAAAGGAATAGGATGGAGCAGTGGTAGTCAACCTGGTCCCTACTGCCCACTAGTGGGCGTTCCAGCTTTCATGGTGGGCAGGAGGGGTTTTGTCCGATACGGAAGCACTTTCCTTTTTTTTTTATTTAATTAACTTTTTAAAAAAATTTCATAGCATTATTTAAAACATTTTCATTAGGTTTACATAAAATTCCAAGTGACAATTTAAATGTCTGAAAATATACTATTTGTATCGCCCACACATAAGTTTAGGTCACGTTACATTAGTGCAGTGCTTCTCAATTATTTTCTGTCATGCCCCCCTAGGAAGAAGAAAACATTTTTCGCGCCCCCCGCGTATCCGATACAGAGACATAAACACGGGGCTTAGCTTGTTATGACAGTGTTTGCTGAGGTCAAATGCACCCCCCTTTACGGAGCCTTGCGCCCCCCCTGGGAGGCGCGCCCCACTATTTGAGAAGCACTGCATTAGTGAAACTAAATGGCGCTATAGTGCGACCGCAAATAAAACAGCCTTGTTCCAGAATAGCTCGCGCATCTCCTCCCACACCATCCAGCTATAACAGACAAGCAGAGCTGGTAGCTGGCACCCACCCCCCAAACCCAATCCACAATGCTCAAGAGGCATTCACAGACGACGATACATGGCTCATTACTGTGGAACCGGTGGGCGGTTAGAAAATGTTACTACTAACACAGATACAAAAGTGGGTGGTAGGTATAAAAAGGTTGACTACCCCTGGGATGCAGGATAGCTGAAATGATCGTGATATTGTACTTCTGGAAAAGAACCTGAATTTCTGATAGGATGCAAACTAAATATGAAACAGCACCTGATATGGCTTCTAAAAAGACAAATAAAATGTTAGATTGCAACATTAGTACAGAATTCAAATTATGGGAAGCTATAATTTTATTTTATTCCACTTTGGTCAGATCACATCTTGAATATTGATCTAAGTAAGCACCAGATTTTAAGAAGCTTTTTTAGAAAGTGGACAGTTTCAGAAAGGATAGCAAGAATTATTGAAGGATTACAGAATCAGTTTTGTAATGTGAGATGGAAGAAGGTAATTGTTAATATTGAGAAGAAAAGAATGAGGTGATAGATAAAGAAGATAAAGATAGATAAAGAAGATAAAGACCTGTTCTCTATCAGCACAGAACACAGGACATGAAAAAAATGAATTTAAATTTTAGGAAGGCAAATTACAAATGAATCCTAAGAGTAAGAACAGAACAATAGTGGAACCAATTACCAAAACGATGGGCTTCCTTTTCTGGATCCATGTCCACTGGACAGCCAACTGCCAGGAATGTTTTAAAATTCCTGCACCGAACAGAGCGTTAGACTCAAAAGCAGATCTTTCCAAGTCAATAGGTTGATATATTTTTCAGTACTATAGCCTTTCCCTTATATTGTATAGATTCCTTCTCTATTGGTCTCCATTTATTAAAGGGATGAATGATGTGGGAAACAGCATTGCTCAAAACAGGCAGAACTAATTTGTATTGATGAGAAATTTCAGGAATTGCAGCGGTGGCTCAGGGGCTAGGACGTTGAGCTTGTCGATCGAAAGATCGGCAGCTCGGCGGTTCGAATCCCTAGTGCTGGCGTGTAACGGGATGAGCTCCCATTAATTGTCACAGCTTCTGCCAACCTAGCAGTTTTGAAAGCACGTAAAAACGCAAGTAGAAAAAATAGGGACCACCTTTGGTGGGAAGGTAACAGCGTTCCGTGCGCCTTTGGCGTTGAGTCATGCCGGCCACATGACCACAGAGACGTCTTCGGACTAGCGCTGGCTCGTCGGCTTTGAAACGGAGATGAGCACCACCCCCTAGAGTCGGCAACGACTAGCATGTATGTGCAAGGGGAACCTTTACCTTTAATAAAGATACCACCTTTATCTTCCATTCTTTCTGTCTGTGCCCACTTGCGGATCAGAGACTTTGATGTTACACCCATGCACTATGGACTATGAGCTAGTCCAACTTTTATCTCCTGGAACATACATGGTCTGTCTTTATATTATGGAGGACCTGGCCATTTTGCCCATAAGTACCCCTGTCTCACCTCCAAAGCACCAACTAAGTGCTCGAAGAGTATCAGTACTTTTCATCGTTTATACTCCTTCACCAAATCCTACCTGCTCCTTTATTGAGCAGGCTAATGCTTCAGATTTTTTTCCTTGGGAACTGGGCTTTGCTATTAACTCTGGAGTGCTGACTCAGTGCTTGCCAACAATTTCGATTTTGAAGTGAAGGAAAGTTATATGAAGAAGTGAAGGAATGTTATATGAAGGAAGAGAGGGAGATATTTCCGCAGGTACTGAAAGAGACACAAAGATTGCATGCCCCAAAGTTGTTTGGAGGGCGCTCCTGATGAATTGGCATAGGAGAGACACAATGCCCATCTTTCCCACACATGAAAAAGGGAGATTCACTTGGCACCTCCAAATTCAGCAGAAGGAGGGGTGAGAATGAGGATTGAAACTGAATGGTGATACTCCACAAATGGAACAGAACCGTTATATAAAAAATGAAATGGGTGCTTCACAATCTCAAGCCAAGTTTGGGGGGGAGGCCAAAAGTCCTTTGAGCAGAAAAATATGCAGATACATATGTATGAATCCACATGTTTCTGTGTTCTGCATAGGCAAATCTGTGTACATAAGATATGAGGCTTACTTCTATACAGTAAACCATATATCTATTGGTATATGATACGTTAAGCTTCAGCTGCTGTCTAGTTTTTGAAAGCAAGGTTGTGTTTCAAGAGAGATTTCTAACCATGCCAGATTTGAAGTCAGATCATTTGGGATCTTACTTAGAACAAACCATGTTTCCTGGATTCTTTCCTTTTCAATTGATCTGAAAGTCCTTGTTCTAGAGCAAAATTGTGTCCATCCTAGTCAGGTTCTTCAGATGACAGTCTAGAATTAAGAACAAAATGCAAGAATACATGTTCTAAAGCAGTGGTTCTCAACCTTTATAGTGCTGCAACCCCTTTAATACAATTCCCCACAATGTGGCGACCCCAACCTTACACACTGTAAGCCGCCCTGAATCTTCGGAGAAGGGCGGGATATAAATGTAAATAATAAAAAAATGTAAATAATAACCGTAAAATTCATCGCGGTGATAGGCAGCGATCTCAGCACGCCTCAGCAGCTGCAGAAGGAGGAAAAAAGCAGCAAACTGTTTTTTTTTAATTTATCGCGCCTGAAGCCGTATTGGCTAGCGATATGAACTGCTTGCGATTGCCTTGAGGACGGAGGCATTAAAGCGGAGACTCCTCCCCTATTAAGTTTATCGCGCCTGAAGCCAGATTAGGCTAGCGATTGGGAGTGATTGCAGCTGGCTTGAGAGGGAGACATCAGAGCAAAGATTTCTCTTTTTTTTAATTCATCACGCCTGAAGCCGAATTCGGCTAGCGATTTTTTTTTTTTTACATTTATATCCCGCCCTTCTCCGAAGACTCAGGGCGGCTTACATTGTTTGAAGAGCCTGCAGCTGGCTTGTGGAGTTAACCATTGGAGTGCGATTCTTCGACTTGCAAGTATACTTCCCATATTTCCGATGGTCTTAGGCGACCTCTGGCAAATCGTCATTCGATCCCCAAGGGGGTCGCGACCCACAGGTTGAGAACCGCTGTTCTAAAGAATTTTGTTCATTCTTTAGCAACTGCTCTGTATAAAAAGATACATCCACACAGTTTTTCACCCTCAAAAACTTTAAATAGACATTTCTCTTCTCCTCACATACACTTTTTCTCTCCATACATTAGAGCAAAGCAAAACTTATTATTGAGTAATATGAGCATTTCCTTTTCCTATTGTACAAGTAATCCATGACTTAAAACAGTTCACTTAGTGACCATTCAAAGTTACAACAGCACTGAAAAAAGTGACTTATGACCATTTTTCGCACGACTGTTGCAGCATTCCCATGAGCGTGTGATCAAAATTCAAATGCTTGGCAACTGACTCATGTTTACCAATGACTGCATCTCCAATGATCCATTTGTTAAGCTACTGAAGTTCGCAGATGACACAACAGTGATTGGTCTCATTCGAGACAATGACGAATCCGCATATAGACGAGAGGTCGAACGACTAGCCTTGTGGTGCAACCAAAACAATCTGGAACTGAACACACTCAAAACCGTAGAAATGGTGGTAGATTTTAGGAAAAACCCTTCCATACTTCCACCTCTCACAATACTTGACAACACAGTATCAACAGTAGAAACCTTCAAATTTCTGGGTTCTATCATATCGCAAGATCTCAAATGGACAGCTAACATCAAAAACATCATTAAAAAGGACAACAAAGAATGTTCTTTCTGCGCCAACTCAGTAAGCTCAAACTGCCCAAGGAGCTGCTGATCCAATTCTACAGAGGAATTATTGAGTCTGTCATTTGCACCTCTATAACTGTCTGGTTCGGTTCTGCAACCCAACAAGAAAAACACAGACTTCAGAGGATAATTAGAACTGCAGAAAAATAATTGCTACCAACTTGCCTTCCATTGAGGACCTGTATACTGCACGAATCAAGAAGAGGGCCGTGAAAATATTTGCAGATCCCTCGCATCCTGGACATAAACTGTTTCAACTCCTACCCTCAAAACGACGCTATAGAGCACTGCACACCAGAACAACTAGACACAAGAACAGTTTTTCCCCGAAGGCCATCACTCTGCTAAACAAATAATTCCCTCAACACTGTCAGACTATTTACTGAATCTGCACTACTATTAATCGTTTCATAGTTCCCATCACCAATCTCTTTCCACTTATGACTGTATGACTATAACTTGTTGCTGGCAATCCTTATGATTTATATTGATATATTGATCATCAATTGTGTTGTAAATGTTGTACCTTGATGAACGTATCTTTTCTTTTATGTACACTGAGAGCATATGCACCAAGACAAATTCCTTGTGTGTCCAATCACACTTGGCCAATAAAAAATTCTATTCTTATGATGGTTGCAGTGTCTGGGGATCATGTGATCATCTTTTGCAACCTTTTGACAAGCAAAGTCAATGGGGGAAGTGACCTTCACTTAACAACTGTGTTACTAACCTAACAACTGCAGTCATTAACTTACCAAATGTGGCAAGAAAGGTTGTAAAATGGGGCAAAACTCATTTAAATATCTCATTTAGCAAAAAAAAAAGTTTGGGCTTGTACCACTTGTACAAATAAGTTACCCATTCGTAACTTTGGTAGCTACTATTGCTCTCTCTAGACAGTAAATCAATGAGCATTACTGAAGTAGGAGTAAGGTGAGTTCAGTTCTCAAAGAGGTGTAAGGAACAAAGTGTCACACAATTAAAATGAAAAAGCTTTTCTCAGCTGCTTCTAAGTGCCTCCTATTCATTAAAGTGAATACCTATGGTAAGATGGGTGGCCAATAAATTTAATAGATGATGATTGATAGATAGAAGACAGACAGACAGACAGATATATGATAGATAGATAGATAGATAGATAGATAGATAGATAGATAGATAGATAGATAGATAGATAGATAGATAGATAGATAGATAGATAGGAAGACCATGCATTTTCCGGGTCTTCCAGGACCATCCATTCATTTAACTGTCTTCTTCCACTGCCATGTATGGTTAATGAATGTGTTAATCAGTCAGCTCTAACTCAATTTTGGAAGCTACCATCTAGAAGTATGTCAGTCTTTTATCACTGGTAAAAATATTGTTAAAAAGAGAGTGGAGATATAAGGCCTCCAAGTGAAGATCCTCAATACTCAGTAGCAGTAATTATTGCAGCAATATTAAAGCAATAAAGGCCAAAGCTTTAAGTAGAGATATTCAAAGCATTGGATAGGTAAGAGAAAAAGGAAAAGACCAGTGGTGGGCGTGGCAGGGGAAGGATACTGCAAAATCTCCATTCCCACCCCACTCCAGGGGAAGGATACTGCAAAACCCCCATTCCCTCCCCACTTCTGGGAGAAGGATATTGCAAAATCGCCATTCCCACCCCGTTCTAGGGACAGCCACAGGTGGTCTTTGCCAGTTCTCCAAACTGCTCAAAATTTCCGCTACCAGTTCTCCAGAACCTGTCAGAATCTGCTGGATTTCACCCCTGGGAAGGGCCACCATAAAGGAGTCAAGCTGATAGCATGAATACTTAGCTCACCAAGGTGCCTTTTAAAGTAGCTTTCCCCCACCCACCCAAAGCTAGGAAAAGCAACTATTCTATTCATGACTTAGTTAAATGAGATTATTCTATATATTACTACTGTTTATGGTTATTACTGAATTGATAGTATTTTTAATCTCTACGTTCATAGCTATTGTTAATAACTACCCTAAGTAGCATCTAATTCTTTTTCATACACCGTTTTATTATTATGACACTAGTCAATTATTGTAATTTCCAAGCCCTAATGAAAGGTAAATGGAAAAGCTACAATTAAGCACATTAGTATCTTATTGCACTCATTTACATTCTATTTAATATAGAGAAATTACATATGTTTTTATGTCTTATGTTACTTTGCACAAAGGATTTTTTGTGCTTTTTTCAGCATGGGATGAAATATAGAATAGACATTTCCATAGAAAGGTATCAATCAGGAACACCTGGATCCTAATCATGGTTGGACCATATGCTGCTTGCAGCTCCCAAAGTATCTGTGATACCTCTAAATAGCTTCTGGTGAACAGAAAATTTCAATTTTTTTTTTCAATATAAGAAGGACCAGATGACTATGGAGATTCTCAATCATCCAGACATGGTTGTCCCAAAGATGCTTTTTCCAAAAGGCAACTGGACTTTCTTGGTTTTTTTTTCCTTTGAAAACATTTTGCTTCTCATCTAAGAAGCTTCCTCAATTGATTGGTAGGAGGTGGAAGGATTTACATTCAGTCATTTAAAAAAACTTACAACCACCCTCAGAATGCTAATGACCAGATGACTTCAAAGAATATAAATCCTGATCAGTACAAAAGTATGGGTTGCCTGCCCAAGGTGTAATATAATAGTGTTTTAAAATAGGCACTATACAAACCTGGCACTAGGACTATGTAAAAACCACTTCATACATTAAACGTTTATAGGAAAAGCATATATAAAAGTCGAGTCTTACAGCTGCTTGATAAATGTACATATGTCATTGAATGATCCAAATGTTCATCTTATTATTAAATTCATTAAGTATTCTTAGTCACCACCTCTGCCTAATGGACGAGGTTCTGAATAAGAAAAGACAACAATAAGTGTAGTAAAGCAGAATGAAGTAGTCTTAATAAGAGCAGATGTTCTTCCAAAATTGACTTTGAAAGCACACTGCTGATATGAATCCCAAATCATCCTTGTATTGCTTGGGGAAAAAAATGAATTGAATGCTTAACTCGTTCAGCGATTCCCAAAGAGATCAGTAAAGTCACGTCAAGTGAACCAGCTTTTGGCTGGTTTGAAAGCAGACTCAGGGCTTGAATTATGTGTGGCATTTTTGAAACCTATCTTTTCTTCTCAAAGTCAACCCGCTGGTCCTCAGAAAAGGACTACTTGATAAGAAAGCAAGCTAAAAGAAGGCATTATTATTGTTATTATGTCTACAGCCCTGCCAGATGAGAGATGATCATATGCAATCTTTTACCATTAAAACTGTCATCCTCAAATTGAAAATGGATGATTAGGCATATTCCATAGATGTACTTTTTTTTTTTAACGTGGGCTTCAATGGTTTTTCAGTTGTGTGTGCACCAGAATACATTTTGAAATGTAGACATGTTGGGGACAAAATTAAATGAGCTGAAATAAACTAAGTTAATTTAACTGATTGATTATAATTGCCCCTCCCCAAACTTTAAAACAAGTCGGTCAAGATTATTTTAATTAAATATAATATACACATTTGCCTATATAGTTCCTTCCCCACATAGCCTTTCCCTTATTCTGAGCAAAGAGCCCATGTTCCAGAAAGTGCTTACAGATAATTAGCATGCAGCAGCAAAAAATTAGGCAATTGCGTAGAGTTTGTGAGATTGGGAAGAAAAAATGGAAAGCCCCAGTGCACAACCAGCCTGACTAGGTGGCTCAATGGCTAAGACACTGAGTTTGTTGATCAAAAAGGTCGGCAGTTCGGCAGTTCGAATCCCTAGTACAGGTCTCCTGCATGAGCAGGGGATTGGACTAGATGACCTCCAAGGTTGTCGTGTCCCACTCCTCCGCTGACGGCCGGGTCAGGGAAATCCAAATCAGGCGTGCCTCTGCAGCTCTGCCAAAGTCCTAGCAAAGTCCTCAGGGCAGGCAGGAGACCAGAAAGTGACTTCAGCAAGATAAGTTTAGACTTTGCCTGACTCAGAGAATGCCAGAAAGCAGGTCCTTTATACAGGCCATGGGGTGTGGCTCCATGACTCAGCACTTATCCAGGCCTGCCCCTCCCTTCCTTCTTTTGCCTCCATCTATCAAGTCTTCTGACATGAGGGTCACGCCAGTCTGCAGCTGTTGGCAATTGACCTCCCTCAGGCTCACATGCTGTGGAGGAGGGGGAGGGGTCTAGTTGCTCCATTTGCCTGGGCATGGAGCCAGAGCTGGGGGCTGGAGATACTTCCTCCTCTTCAGCCTGTCTGGGCATGGAGCCAGGGCTGGGGCCGGGAGGCATACTAGGACATTCCTCCATGTTCGGAAGCAGATAAGAAGGCCCCGGCTGTGGTGAGATTGGACGAGACACAACAAAGGTCCCTTCCAACTCTGTTACTGTTACTGTAACCACCTACAAAGCTCTTTCTCCTCTCTGTCACTTGGGAATGACTCAGGAAGTTGGGGCTTTGGCTAAGGTATATATTTACCTTCCAGATACCCTTGGAAGAAATATTCAGAAACCATTCTATAAAAAGAGCAATGGCAGAATTGTTCTTTAAACTCTGGAATGGTGTTAGGTAAAGACTCCGGCTGGTTCTCTCTGACTCAGTAGGGAGGGAGAGACAATAAAACACAAGCAGACTTACAAGATTCTGTTGCTATAGCTTACTTCAATAAAATATTATTTTACTCTTCCTGTGGAGTTGAGATCCTTATAAAATCTACCTTGTAGGCTGACATCTTGTAGGCTGACAGAAGATGGAATATAACACAAAGGAGCAGCAACTGTAGACATTCTTTTAAGCAAAGATTTGAGGAGAAAAACTAATCCGGGGGGGGGGGAATAAAAAAAGGGTCAAAATGTAAAATCATACCCAAGCGTTCTACATCAGATGTCTTAGGAAAAACAAGAGAAGACTGATTACATTTAGGCAAGAAAATTGTTCTACATTTAGGCAAGAAAAAAACAAATGCACAGGTAGAGAATAGGTGGTACCTGGCTCAATAGTAGTAAGTGAGAGAGGGATCTTGGAGTCCTAGTGGACAATCACTTAAATATAAGCCAGGAATGGGCTGCAACTGCCAAAGAAAAGCAAGGCAGTCCAAGATCAAGAGAAGTGTTAATACTACTTTATACTGTAATGCCTTCATAAAGCCACATTTGGAATATTTCACCCAGTTTTGGTTGCCACGATATAAAAAAGGTATTGAGCCTCTAGAAAGAGTGCAGAGCAGAGCAACAAAGATGATTAGGGAACTGGAAGGCCAAACGTATGAAGAATGATTGCAGGAATTGGGTATGTCTAGTTTAATGAAAAGAAGGATTAGGAGTCACATATTAGCAGTGTTCCAATATTTGAGGGACTGCCACAAAGAAGAGGGGGGTCAACTTATTTTCCAAAGCACCAGAAGGCAAGACAAGAAACAATGGATGGAAACTAATCAAGGAAAGCAGCAACCTCAAACTAAGGAGAAATTTCCTGACAGAACTAATCAGTGGAACGACTTGCCTCCAGAAGTTGTGGGTTCTTCAACATTGGAGGTTTTTAAGACGAGATTGGACAAGCATTTGCCTGAAATGGGTATAGAGTGTCCTGCTTGAACAGAGGGTTGGACCAGAAGACCTCCAATTCTGTTATTCTGTTATTATTCTGATTGGTGGGGAACTTCTGAAAGCATGGGGGGTTCCTCAATCTCTTCCTCCCATCCATAGGCTTCATGGAAGTGTTGTGACCCAGGCCCAAGTAGGTAGTAGGAAACTCAGTCAGTGTTAGCAAACATTATTCAAACAGCTGAGAATTACTTCATTCTCAGGTGAGTTCAACTAAATTAAAGCAAATTCCTCCCAACACAATTCCTCAGTCTTATCACCAACCTTGGTCCAATTAGGCAAACTGCCAAAGGCCTTTCTTGGCAAAAGTTCAGAAGACACAGATACAAAATAAATGCAACAAGGTGAAGCTATCAACCTTGTTTTCGGGCAAAGAGTCCAAACGCCATTGCTGGTTTTTAAAGCCTTATGGGAGGGGCTAATCATCTCTTGGCCCTACTCCCAAGTCATCCTCTTTGCTTGAGCTGCTCTTGCCTTCTGGCAGCTCTTCTCATGTGTGCATTAGGAACAAGCTCCTCCTGTTCCTCTGCCTCACTACTGTCAGGCTCTGGAAGCTCTGGAGTCCGCACCTCACTCCCCGATGGCCCTGGCCCCACCTCAGCCTCCATCGCACAGCCCTCATCTGGGCCTTCCCCAGCCTCCAGGACTGGCCCATGCTTTTCCTCAGCCTCATTGTTGTCTGAGTCCGTTGCAAGCTCTGTAGGCTGCTGCCAGACCACAATAGGAAGCATGGTGAAATAGGCAGATTTTTACCCCAGGATTCTGGGAAATATGGGGAAAGGATTCCACCACCTCCATGTTGCCTGTTTTCAGCAAAGCACTGGTCTGGAAATTTGTTTTGCCCTTGTCATTTAGGATGGAAAAGGTAACTCTCTGAGCTTCTCTTCATGATGGATTGCTTCAAGGCAACAAGCTGCTTGCACTTCTAGAGATTTGAAAGACTTGGGTGAATTGCAACGATTTTCTAAAACTTTGCATTTGGGACAAGTATTACAATATCATTAATATTTCTTAATTCATATAATGACTTAATTCATATAATACTCATGACAGAAATATCTCCCTCAGTCTTTGAAAAACAGTTTCCCCCTTTGAGATTATCAATTGAAATTAAAGATAGCAAGTATCTCTGAAGACAGTAAAGCCAACTGATTCTTTCTGGTAATGTATAATCACCAGGTGTTGTTTCGTAAGTCAAGAATTGTTGAAGTATTCATATCCTGTTCAATAGACCTGCCAGCTCTATTGCTTTGAACAGTAGCCTGCTGGCAATCTTATCTACCATCCGTTTCATACATTGTTATCTCTTCATGCACTTAAATAAGTATCAACTGGTAAATGATTAGGGCTTCCCACTACATCCATTCTACAGCTTGCAATTCAATGGAAATAGCAATGCCCAGCTATATCTGGAAAAAGACTATGGGGAGGATGTTACTTTATTGAGTTTTTACCATTCTTTTGCACAGCTGGTGACTCAATCTTTAAGAATCTAGTTTTACAATAGCGTCTAAAGAATTTAGAAAGATCAGCCTTATAAGTTCAGTTTTGCTGACTAATGTGCAGTGCAGTAGAAATAAAATATGTGGGAAATTGCATTAAGATATGTGGAAGAATGAAAACCAATTTGGGGTACTAGTTAAAGGCACCAGGCTAGAAACCAGGAGACTGTGAGTTCTACTCCAGCCTTAGGCACAAAGCCAGCTGGGTGACCTTGGACCAGCCACTGTCTTTCATTTCTAGCAAGAAGGCAAGGGCTAACCATTTCCAAAAATGTTGTCTAGAAAACTGCATGGGAATATCCAGGCAGTTGCTAGGAGTCAGGGCTTATTTACACACAACATCAGAATGGCATAAATAATAGGAAAATTGACAACAGATTGATATCTACAATAGAGTCAAAAGAGAAAAGATGGTTTATTCAACAGCTCTAAGGTGTAAGAACATGTACCAATTACATGCACTCATTACAGTCCCTTTCAAAAATGTTCCACTCAAATTTTCTGCATTGACTGAGTTCCGGTGGGATAAAATTTGAAATTGCAGGGGGAAAAAACAACCTCTGATATTTCTACAGTTTGATACATTTTTTTACTTAAAGAAACTCAGAATTCATTTTTTTTCTTTGCACTTCACTTTTGTTCTTTTCTGAGGTTTTTCTTGTTTTGAATCTTTTTTTTTCTATTTATCTTTTAATATTGTATTTTTTTAAAATCAGTAAAATATTAAAGAAAAAGAAAAGACGGGAAAAAGGGATTTTTTAAAAAAAGTATACCAGATTGTGGCTACAAAAAACCAGTGAAAGCTAAGTATGTTTGCAACCTGTACCAGGTAATATGCACACACATATACATAGTATATTAAAATCTTTTTAAATCCTGAAGCCCCATCAGACCAAAAAGACAAACTAAGTATACACTGGGCCATGCTGTCATGCCCTTGCAGAAAATGCACAATTCCAAAACGTAAATAAATATTCAGCTGGCCCAGCACAGTCTAATTACAATCTACTCTGAAAATTCAACAGCTCTAAGGTGTAAGAACATGTACCAATTACATGCACGTCAAAATTTGAGCAAACCAACTAAAACCACAGAATGTTTGTATTTTAAATGCAGTCAGAAATAGCAATGGATACCATTGCCGAAGCTCAAATAATTACAAGTTAAAGCAAACAGCAAAAAAACAAGCTATAACCAGTATAACAAAGCTGTTTTGAAAACACACTGTGCAGGCCTGATTAATTTAAATATAGGTGCCTGTGTGCACATTCTATGCTAGATCTTCTACTCTGATGCTGAGGTCCATGAATTGATTGCATTGATTCATATTTGACTTGATTCTGTAACTCTGAACAGCTGAGTTCAGGCAGACAAGTAATGACATGACGCTTAGAAAGGTCCATCTAGCCTGTGGGCATCCAGGCAGAGCATTGCCTCCAGACAACATATGCTGGGTGTACTTTGTGGCTTCAGAGCTAACTTCATCACTGAACATACATGAAGGACGATTGAGAGCAGGATAAAATTGGATGGAAGATTGTGGGAGGAATCATAGCTGAATCCTACGGTTATTCAAAAGGCACGGGCATTAGAAACACAGCAGGGGATCACATCAACTTCTACCCAGTGTGGCATTACTCAGCAGGGACCAAAGAGACATGCAAATGAATCATATTATTCTCCATTTAGAAGACATCTCACAAGCAATAAAATGGGGGTGGGGGAGAAGAGATTATCTATTATGATTCAAGTCAAAATTCTCCTTCTCTTTGTGTTACAGCTGGCAAGCAAGAATATTTGCTTGTTAACCAAAGCTTCCAGCCAGGATATGATGGCAGTGTGTGTTTGGTTGGCAGGACTCAAAGAACATTCAAAACAACCATTCTGACCTTGAAACAAAAAAAACACAATGCAACCTCCCTTGGTTTTGAACATTCCTACTCTCTAAAACTGGATTAGGTTCAAGAATATAAAACAAATGGTTTACAATGATAATAATGGAAAAACAGATTGGTATTCATATTGTCAGTCTCATAAATGGTTTGTCTCAGAAGAGAAATATATGGATTTCCTGATCTTTTTTTTCTAATTGGCCCTATAATGTTCTGAAGCAAAAAGAAATTGTGGAAAAAATGAACAAAAATCCATAATTTTAAAATCAATATCAATGTAAAGCGTAAATATCTTCAAACATCAATCGCAATGAAAACATAACAGATGATAATAGAAGTTTCAGAAGATTGTATCTCAGTTTAATAAGCCTATGGGTGTTTTTTTGTTTTGTTTTTTTTAAATCTGGCCCTTTGTTGTGTCAGGTGTAATGTGCTCTTTTGTTAATACTGGGCACATTCAGAATGAGTCATACACCTGTACATGTAATCTCTTCTTTGTAGCAAAATGATCAGATAAGAAAATATCTAATTAACCAGAGCTTCCTAATGTTTATCCAAATGAGGAAACTATGGTTACCAACTAATAGAAAACATTTCATGAGCCAGAAAAATTAACTGGGTACCACTCAAAGGAATTTTGGAGATGGTACAGTAACTGCATTGAATATTGAAGAAAAAACCATAAAGACATATAGCTTCCCCCAGACCTTTAAGGTGAAAAGCTAACAGGACAGTAAATGCAGCCCCATCCCTTCTATTCCCGATCCATATCTTCAGCTGAGAAATCTTGCATGAACATAATTTTACTGCTTCATCTGGAACTTTAATAAATAGGGTCCCAGACCACACAGAATATCAGGCGGACATGGGGAAGTCAGAAAGAAAATAAGGAGAGGACAGTGGGCCTATTTTCCATCAGTTTGAAACAGGGGTGAAATGTAACATTTGTTACTACCAGTTCTGTGGATGTGGCTTGCGGGGGGGTGGGTGTAATGTGACTGGGTGGGCGTGGCCAACTTTTTTTTTACTTTTAAAAGCATTTTTTCTACAACCTCTTCAGCCGAAGAGGTTAGTTATTAAAAAATGCTTTTAAAAGCCTCTGATGATCAGGCAACTCAGCTGGGATTGCCAGAGGAGCCTTTTAAAAGCATTTTTAACAAACTTTGGCCGAAGAGGTTGTAGAAAAAATGCTTTTAAAAGCCTCTGACGATCAGGCAATTCAGCTGGGATTGTCAGAAGAGCCTTTTAAAGCATTTTTCAGCCAAAGAAAAATGCTTTTAAAAGCATTTTTTCAGCCAAAGAAAAAATGCTTTTAAAAGTTAAAAAAACAACCTCTGATGATCGCGCGGCTCAGCTGGGCGTGGGGGTGGGGGCAGGGATTTTTGCTACTAGTTCTCCAAACCACCTGCCTCCATCGCTACCAGATCGGGTGATCTGGTCTGAACCGGGAGCATTTTACCCCGGTTTGAAACCTATGTGCTTTAAGAGAATCTTGGTTTGTTTTTGTGACTTCTTGTCCAGTCTGAAAATCTCTAGACTGCCACCAGTGCACTTTTAAACAAGGCCAAATATAAGAAGCATAAGACTTCTTTGCCCACAAAAAAAAGCTATACCACTTCAAAAAGCCAAGAAAATATCTAACTATTTGTTGTCATCTAGTGCAGGGGTCTCCAACCTTGGTCTCTTTAAGACTTGTGGACTTCAACTTCCAGAGTTCTTCAGCCAGCTTTGCTGGCTGAGGGACTCTGGGAGTTGAAGTCCACAAGTCTTAAAGGGACCAAGGTTGGAGACCCCTGATCTAGTGTTCATTCAGACGTTTGCAGCCTAGATGCGATAGCTCTAACTTCTTGTCACATAGGACCTTCAGTGGTCATCAGACTATTTCCCGGCCTCAATGACAGATCAAAGATTCACAACAGAGCCTTATTTACAAGAAAGGACCTTCTTATTTACTGTTCTTATTTTGGACTTGCTTGCCAAGGTAGGGCAGGGAAAGGCTGCAAAAACTGCTTTGAATCACTGTTTCAAACTAAGTTAAATCACAGAATGTGGTAGTTTGAATCACAATTACATTTGGAAGTGGGAGTAACTTTAAATGTAATTAATTTACTGGATTCTCTGAATGGATTGCCCATGCAATTATGTGGGCCAGATAAGAAGGAAGCTAAGCACCAGATTGTGAGAACGTGAGTGAGCAGTTAGATGAGGAGATCCAAACTCATTGGTAGCCTCACAGTGCAATGAACAAGGGCAGGCATTCAATTTCGCAGCTACTCCTATTGTTGGCCAAGCAGGAACAAAAATAGCCAGAGAAATGTTTGAAGCCTGGAAAACAGAGCCCCTGTCAGTCAACAAGGGTGCTGATTTACCACCAGTTTATCAGGTACCTAAAGCCCAGGGCACAGCAGCACAAGAAATCAACAATCAATGACAGTCATCAACACCCTAATTAACAATTAAAAGCTACACACACACACAACTAAGCACCATATGGATACAACATGTAGACTAGCCCAGGGCACATATTCTGAAGAGAGAGAAGTTCATTGAAAGCTTGGAACAATAAACCTTTGATCTCAGTAACCAACTCAGATTGCATCCTGAATCACTATTATTTACTATTATCATTCAAGTGTGAGCTTTAAATGCTTTTTAAAACAATGGGTTGCTCATTGGTCTGTTTTTATTTGTTTATAAGCCTGCATTCTAATCTGTATTTTATTATTAACTTCTTAAGAACAATTGTAGAAGAAATATGAGATAAATTGAATAAATAGATTAAGGTATTTTCATAGTTGGAACAATGTTATCTCATTTTTCGAATCAACTGAAGGGTCTATATAACATTTGACAAATTGGAGCAATATGCTATAATTAAGACGTAATTTTTATAAATGTGGAAAACCAGTTATAGGACTGCTAGTTATAGAAGAAGACAAATAGTAAAAATTGTGTCAAAAGTAGTTTGAAATATGATTGTATCCTTTGCTATTTGATCTATCAGTGACTTTCCAGGATATTTTTAAAAAAAGAGTTGCAGAAAACAGGTAATTATACACTTTTGGCTGAAAAGATAGAAAATTAATGTCTTTGGAAGAATAATTCATTCTTCATAATGCTAAACTACCCAGACAGGTTAAATTACTCAGATTATGAGAAGAAAAGAATAGTTGCTATACCTCTGAAGACCTTGCCAATTAGTTTTGAAACACATGTATGCATAGAAACATTTTCTCTGAGCATAGCCTTTGCCAACCAGATGCTCATCAGAAATGTTAAATGCTCAGATTGACTACAAATTAGGGAACTGAAGCCTTAGATAGATATTTTTTATCTATCTATCCCTATCTAAAGGGATTTTAAAAGTAACCCAATGCCAACTTCAGATAATTTTTCAGAAGCCTGGAAGGAGGTTATTAAAAAAAAATTAGATTGTGCAGAAATAATAGATTAACTTTGATGATCAAAGAAAAAGAGGATTCAGAATATTTTAAGATATGGGATTAATTTTACCATTGGCTAGAAAAAAGATATAGATAAGCAATTGATAGTTATGTAAGAAAATTGTATAATTAGAATATTGTACTTGTGAAAAAATTGTAATAGATTAAATTGAAGAAAGAAGAAACAGCAAAAAGATGGAGCCACGAAGAAAACACCGAGATGTCACACGGAAGGAATGACTGATATATTAAATGTTTGTTTGTTTATAAAATTTAAAAAAAATATTAAAAAAAGAAGCCAATGTTCTGGAATAGCAGCATGTTGTCTACTCTGACAGGCAAAGCAACCCAGATTTTTTATTGGCGTCATTCTCAGAAATCAGGAATTAAACCTGCAACTTCTATCATGCAAAGCCAAGGCTACATACCTGACCTACAGCACACCTGCCAACCTGCAAGGATGGCAATTGGTTTTGTTTCATATATAACTTAAGGCAGCAAATATGCTAGCATTTATTTTTCCTCCTATTCTCCTCGCAACAACTATGAAATGAGCAGCTGGCCCAAAGTTACCCAGCTGATTTTTTTCATGCCTAAGGCTAGACTAGAACTCACAAATGATCTCCAATTTGGGCACAATCTATAGCAGCAAACTCTATAAAAACGGGGAGATTCTGACTGTACAGCTGTGCTGTGAACATAGAATCTAAAGCATAATTTGAATTAATTTCAACGTAGCCTAGATTTTCTGAGGAATTCACTGATGCTGTCACAGCTGAAACAAGAGCCCAAGGGAGATTACACCCCTGCGACAAAGTTGTATGATAAACATAGGTGTTGCAGACATACAATTCCTAAGAATTTGTTGCAAAATATTAGTATTGGTACCGGGACCTACTTTTTGGGATTATTGTAAGCCCCAGGGCTGATCCCAAATAACTTTGGTCAGTTGCATTTTAGAAAGGGATTCTTTGTTTTGCACTTTTGTTAATTGTCTAAATCTGATTTATTCCGTAACACCTGGGGATATATACTGTATTAGAAAGAGTTCAAAACGATATAACAAAAATAAGCAATAAATGTCAAGAAGACAATAAAATATATGTCCCAAACATAAAGCATTTCCATTAAAGATCTCCAGGTCTCCCGAGGCCTGGGGAAAAACTCAGTTTTTACAGTCTATGTAAATAAGGGCCAAATAGGTGCCATACCAATGTCTGGGGGAATGCTGTTCCAGACTACAGACACAGTGCCAGAGATGATCCATCATTTAATTGATGAGACCCAAAGCATGCCAACTAAAGTCCATTATACATGATGGGCAGAAAGTACAGGAAATAGAGGGTCCTTCAAATGCCCAGGCCATAAAGCTCTCCAGCAATTTACCACTTCTAGAAACCTGTTTCTGAAAAGTGGACACAATTTTAAGATGTCATCAACCAGATTGCAAAAACTGTACTTGGACTGAAAGCCTGGGCCCATCAAGACTGGTTTGATGAAAACTGCAAAACCATTTCAGCAGCCCTCCAAGTCAAGAACAAGGCCTAGGCAGACTGGCAGAATGATCCATCATCTGCCTCAAAGAAAGATAATTTTAAGTACTTGCAGTCCAAAGCACACACAGATCTGCAAGTAAGGCCGGTGGCAGAGGAAAGCTGAGAAGGTGGAACATTTTGCAGGTGTGCATGCCATCACAGAGTCCTTCAGTGCCATAAAGTCAGTTTATGATCCTTCTAAATCAGGATGCTCCCCTTGCTATCATTGAATGCGTCGAACCTAATCAAGGACCAGGAAAGACTGAAAAACCCACTGAGCCAAACACTTCTCCAACTTACTCAACAGGCTGTCCACAGTTGGTTTTACAGCTGCCAGTCCTGTATTCCCTAGATCTGCCTGCCTCCCTCTATTGATGAGACCAGGAAAGCAAACGTGCAGATGAGCTCAAATAAAGCAACAAGGCAGGGTTGCATTTCTATTGAGATCTACAAAGCATTGGACCCAAACACCTTGCAGGCATTCAAGACTTTTGGAAGACATTTGGTCCACAGATGAAATGCCTGATGACTTCAATGATGCCCTCATTGTGGTTCTCTATAAAAATAATGGAATCAAATGAGACTGTGGAAATTACAGAAGTATTTCACTGCTGTCTCTCACAGGCAAGATCTTTGCCCACATTCTTCTGAACAGACTTGTCCCTCTCTCAAAAAGGGACCTCCCAGAAGTGCAGAACGGCTTTCAGCACATGAAATTTGCCATGAGGCAAGTGCAGAAAAGTGCATCAAGCAGAACAAGCCTCTTTATTCCGTTTCACCATTGATCTGAGGAAGGCATTTGTCGTTGTAAACAAGGAGGGCCTCTGGATTATCCTGAGACATTGTGGATGCCCAAGGAATTTGTGAAGTTGATTCAGCTACTCCAGTGAAAGGACAGGGGTTTTATTTTGTTTTTGTTTTTTTACAAAATTGATATATTAGCTGCGTTTCCAGTGAGATAAAATAGGGTTGTGTGCTAGCCCCAGTCTTATTCAATCTGTTTTTACTGGAATGTTGTCACATGCTGTCTGAAAAAAGGAGTGTACATCAAGTACTGATTGGATGACTCTCTTTTTGACCTTTGCCAGTTGAATACATGGATGAAGAGCCTCCATACAGTCATTCAAGAAATCCATTTTGCTATGACTTTGAGCTTCTAGGGCACAAAGACAATGATCTGCAGTTAATGGTGAACAAATTCTTAGATGCCACTATGCCCTCGGCCTGATTATCAGCCTGAGCAAGACTGAAATCCCATACCAAATTAGAAACCCATAGGACCAAAAATCACTGTTGACAGCATCTGGCTGACAAATAAAAGCTTCAAATACTTGGGAAGAACCGTTTCAAGTAATGGGTCTTTGGAAAAGAAATTAACTTCAGGATCAATAATGTCAGCCAGGCACTGGGGCAGCTGTGTACTAAAGTGCTTAATCAACACAACATCCATATTGCCATAAAACTGAACGTCTACAGACATGTGGTTATCGCTTCCTCCTATATCAGTGGTTCTCAACCTTTATAGGGCTGCGACCCCTTTAATACAATTCCCCACAATGTAGCGACCCCCCAACCATAAAATTATTTTCGTTTTAAATTTATTGCGCCTGAAGCCGTATTGGCTAGCAATCTGAACTGCTTGCGATTGCCTTGAGGACGGAGGCATTAAAGCGGAGACTCCTCCCCTATTAAGTTTATCGCACCTGAAGCCCGATTAGGCTAGCGATTGGGAGTGATTGCAGCTGGCTTGAGAGGGAGACATCAGAGCAAAGATTTATCTCTTTTTTTTAATTCATCGCGCCTGAAGCCGAATTCAGCTAGTGATTTGAAGAGCCTGCAGCTGGCTTGTGGAGTCAACCATTGGAGCGCGATTTTTTGACTCGGAAGTATACTTCCCATATTTCTGATGGTCTTAGGCGACCCCTGGCAAATCGTCATTCGACCCCCAACGGGGTCGCGACCCACAGGTTGAGAACCACTGTCCTATATAGCCTCCTATAAGGCCAACAGCCCTTCGTTCAGCTCAGAAGTTAAAAACTTCTGATGACTCATCATTTTTCTTTTGGGTTTCTTAATTGTGATGAGGCAGAAATGATGTTACCTTAGGGCAGATTTTAAAAATGGCTTTCCTTATCTAGAGAGTTTCAGACATTTTATGAGCTGTTCTTTCTCTGGCTAAAAATATTAAAGAGTCTTCCTTATAAAGCAAAGGAACAGAAGAATCACCATGATTTTAGATTAGCTCTTTAAAAAAAAACCAGCAGGGATTTATATATATCTGGTAAAATTACAATTCCAGGAAGAAAGATTAGATAAACTTTTCTGGCAATTGCAAACTCCTTGACCCTTTCTCCAGAGTTTGTCATCCTTTCTTGAGTCAGCAGAAAACTATACTGCAGCTCCACAGACTGGCCGCAGGTGGTAGCAGGGATTGTTTCATGCACACAACCCAATCCCGTGCATGCACAAATGAAGCTACACACGCTCGCCCACCACTTGTGCAGCCTGGTTCCAAATGGCCCACAGACCAGGACTGGTCTGCGGACCAGTGCTTGGGGACCCTTGCTATTCTCGCATGACATTGGCCATCCCAACTGATTTTCCTCCAAAATGATAGGTGGCAAAGCCTACAGATTTTATATGCATCTTGAGTTCTCATTGGACCATATCAAAATAAAAATGATAATACATTTCTAATGCTGATCCAACCAAAGATAACTTCGATCTATTTCACTCAAGGGCTGGAGTTGAGATGAAGGGAACAACATAGGATCCAGGGCAGAAAAAAATGAAAAAGCTCATTACTTGGCTTTTTACTGGTTACTATTTAATAGGATCCTTAATAGGAACTAAATATACATAACCATCTGGCCCAGTTCATTGCATTATCACATTTCTAGAGATTTGTTTAAATGCTAAATAATGTTTACATCTTCTGTGACATCTTTACCTTAACTATATCCAGATGTTAAAATAAATAAAACAGCCTGCATTAAAGATGAGAAGTCCTTTGTCAGGTGGGATACAGATAATACTTCAAAATTAAAATGGCCCAAAGATTAGGTCACAGAGATGCCATGGTACAAAGTAAGGATTACAATCAGTGGTGGGATTCATGTAATTTAACAACCAGTTCTCTGCCCTAATGATTTCTTCCAACAACCAGTTTGCCAAACTGCTCAGATACTTAACAACCGGTTCTCCCGAAGTGGTGTGAACTGGCTGAATCCCACCACTGATTACAATCCATACTCATTTGCATTACAGTACCTGTAATGTCTAGTGTCTCTAATGGGCCGGTCACTGCTCAGTTTGTCACTCTCCAACTGATTGAAAGCATGTTGCCGATAAGGGTCTTCTCCAGCCTTCAGTAGCTTTGACGATACATAGGCCTTTTCATCAAATCCTCTTAAGCCATTTTTCTCAGCTTGTGGTGGCTTGGATGCCTGGAGAGAGACAGAGTTAAAAGTTAGTCCTATAAAGGAGAAGGCCTTTTAGGATACAAGTGACAATCTGACATTCTATTGAGAGCCAGAAACAGATTTTCAAAGTAATATGTACAAAGTTTTATTTTGGGGAAAAAATGAGACACAGAAATTTATTTTGTCAACCCAATCATTGGCTGATTGATTATGATCATGATGCAGAAGAAATGAAGACTATGTTTCCTTCTTATTTTTTTCAAAACTTTTGTATACATTTATATTCTTTTATTTTAGTAGGGCTTTTTTTTGTTCCTTGGAGTCAGTTCTGAAACCTAGTGACTACTTGGACAAATCCCTGCAGTTTTCTTGACAAGGTTTTTTGAAAATGGTTTGCCTTTGTCTGTTTCCTGGGGCTGAGAGAAGCAAGTGGTTCAAGGTCACCCAGTTGGCTTTGTGGCTAAGGCAGGGCTAGAATTTACAATCTCACAATTTCTAGACTAGGGCTGTCAAACTCCCGGTCCATGGGCCAGATGTGTCAAGTGCTGGCCATGCCCACATCCACTTTAGCGAAGGGGGGGGAAGTCCCGATACGTCACGTGACACCACTGTGACGACATGAGTTTGATGCCCCTGTTCTAGACCATTGCCTTAATCCCTACAACCAAAGTGGTTTTTGGTGGGCTCTACTTCATAGTAATACACTTAAAATATTGCAGACTTCAGTTTAAGATATATACCTATATTTTGAATGATATATACAACATATACCTCTGGACTCTTTTTAACAACAATATGGAACTGGTATATCTTTTCCTTTTTTTCATTCTTTCTTTCGTTCAACTTTCTGGTCCAACCAATGGCCTTTGTGATCTCCCATCCAAATGCTATCTTACTTAATGTTTTAAGATAAGTCATGGTCAAATTAAGTGCTGCCACATAGCTGGCCTTTCCTTCCTAAATTCCTAACCAACATCAGCTTCGGTCAAGGATGAATTCTAAGAAATATGGACATTACATCTGAGGAGCATTAAACTGGGAAAGGTTAATATAGAATCATCTTACCTGGTCAACTACTTTGACCTAAAAGGATACTTGTCAAAAGTCTACTACGTAAATCTGTTGAAAGAAATTGCTTTACAATTTACAGTTCCACAGATACATGCTGCAGTATGTATTCCTCCTCCTTCACCATTGCTTGCATGAAGAAGTTGTCCTTCTATTAGTACAACAACTACTTTCTTCTCCTGTAGGCTGACGTGAGCCTCACTGTTAGAATAAGCTGGTTAGATGCCATATAGGGATGCACAGCTTTACTGAGAGACACTAGATACTAAATGATGAGCAATGTTTGTTAACATTGTTAAAGTTAGTCATTGTTGAGCTTATTGTCAATATCGGTCCAGACTTATTCACAGGAGAGAAAGCAGATTTAAGAAAAGTTTCCTAATGAATACCCAAGGAAAATGCATCCTATGATGATACAGCAAACTGTATAGAAAATCTATATCTTTTTTTCCAGCAGTCTTCCTTTTTGTTTTAAAACATTTAAAATAAGCTCTCTTCTGAATGACTCTTGCCCAATTGACTATTCAGTGTAGGTCCTGCCCAGAGGTGGGTTTCAGCAGATTCTGACCAGTTCTGGAGAACCGGTAGTGGAAATTTTGAGTGTTCAGAGAACCAGAAGTAAAAATTCTGACTGGCCCCGCCCCCATCTATTCCCTGCCTCCCGAGTCCCAGCTGATTGGGAGGAAATGGGGATTTTGTAATAACCTTCCCTTGGAGAGGAGTGGGAATGGAGATTTTACAGTATCCTTCCCCTGCCACACCCACCAAGCCATACCCACCAAGCCACGCCCACAGAACCAGTAGTAAAAAAAATTGAAACCCACCACTGGTCCTGCCATCTATACATGAGAATGCAAAATGAAAACTGTTATAAATAGTGTACACATCTTTTATCCTTTTTAAAGCAGTGGAAATATAGGTAGTCATCAATTAACAATGGTAATTGGGACAGGGTACTCTGTTATTAAGTGACAGAGCCATTATCACGTGACCACACAATGATTGCTATTCTGGAAGTTCCAATTGCAGTCATTAGACAAATCCTGTCTAATGGCAGGGGTGTCAAACTCATGTCGTCATCATGGTGTTAGGCATGACATCACATGATCACCATTTGCTATCTCCTGGCAACTTCCTCATTGACTTTACTTACTGGAAGCTGTGGGGATCACATGACTGTGGGATGCTGAGACCATCTTAATTACAAGCCAGTTGCCAAGCACTGAATCACAATCAGATGGTGATGGGGATACTATGATATTTACAAGTTCAAGGACCAGTTGTAAGTCTCCTCATTCAGCATTGTTGTAACTTTGAACAGACACTGATTGAATGGTTATTAGCTGAAGACCACCTGTAAAGAAAACTACACTTTTGTGAGGAAAACTGTATAAACCCTTTTCTGAAAACCATTACATTAGCAAATTCATTAAAAATAAGTCATCAGAAAAGGTTAGAATTTCAAGTAGAAAAACAGCTGATAAATGAAATCTCTCTAATATGTTTAAGATGGATGAATTACATTTGACTAATAACTTAGAATTGAACTGTTTACCTTTGACATCTCAGCTTTTTCTTCTTTTCAAATGTCTGAAACAATTTTCAGTTTTAAAAGAAGGTATTGGACAAGTGTGACAAGCATTTCGATGCCTGTATGCTGTTTTATCTGCAAACATTTGCTGGCTTTCCTTCCTGATCTCTGAAAATGCCAGAGGCAAAATAATTAAATATTTATTTTCTTGTGGGAGCATTTTCCCTTCACAGCTGATAAAAGCTGCCAATGAGCCCCCCTTCCCCAAAATCCCTGTCCATAGTTTTGTACTCTGAAGCAGGAGTCTCAAAGAAAAAAAACATGGGAGGGAAGTTAGGAAAAACATCTGACAATGGCAGCTTGCTTGACTGCCACATGCATGACAATGTATTCAAATTTGCCATGGAATATATTTGTTTCTGCAGATTGCATGAAGCCTATCTTCATTGTTCTTATGGTTGAGTGATTCTAGAAGATGTGATGAGTGACTAGTGAAGAAAAGGCCCAAATGCCTTCTAGAGCTATTCAAATATTGCTGTATCAAAATTACAATGAAGACAGGTTTTATATTGCTTTAGTGTTGGGTGAAGTGTCAAGTTTAGGCAGTTGCTTCAAACTGAAAATATTTCTCCTAAGCAAGCTTCTCATAAAGCCTTCTTTAGTGAGATTTATCTAAATGAAACGGACAGAATTATGAGAATTTCAGTTTAAAACTAATTGATCTTCCAATAACAACCAGCCTTAGACCCAGCAATGAAAATATTGAAATGGTAGATAACTTCTGTCTATCAGAATCAATGGTCAAATATAAAGGAACAAGCAGTTAATAAATACACCATGAGCCAGCACTTAGTAAAGCAACCATTAAGGCCTTGGAAAAGTAATTCAAATGCTGTGAGGTGTCTAAACCTGCAAAGATCAGAATCATGCAAGCAGTGATATTCTTGGTAACCCTCTATTAAAGTGAAAATTGGGCTTTGAAGAAGCAGAATAGGAAGAATATTTGAACTTTGGTGTTGGAACAGTCTCTTCAGAACATCATGGACAGCCAAGAAACTAATGGAACCCCAAACAAACTGATACAGAGTTCTCACTTAAGGCACAAATAACTAGGCTCTGCCCAGTTGCTGGGTAGGTGTGGCCATGGTGGCCATGGCCTTCTGCACCATGGCGGGGTGGGTGGGTTTCACCCTCCCCAAGCTCCGGAAGCTTTCCTCGCGCCTCTGGGAGGGCAAAAATGGCCTCCCCTGGGCTCTGGAGGCCATTTGGGGGCTGGAAACAGGCTCGTTTCCAGACTTCCAGAACTTCTAGGAGGCCTGTTTTTTGGCCTACCAGAGCATCCACACGGGCGCTGCACTTACCTGGCATCCAAAATGGGCCACGTGGAGACTCCTGGGAGGGAAGAGGGGTGAGGTGGATGGGGTGGGAGGGACCAGCCAATCCTTGCAACTACTGGTTCAGCGAACCAGATGTAAAATTAGCATCCGGTTCCCCCAAACCCGTCCCTGAATCCCACCCCTGATTACAATGATGATAGAACATGCTTTAAGTCACTAATTTTCTGTTTTTTGTTCTTGGTGCTATGCATATGCCAGTTTAGTGTAGTGGTTAAGGCATTACTCTAGAAACTGGGATATTCTGAGTTCTAGCTAGTTTTAGGCACAAAGCCACCTGGAAAGAGGCAATGACAAATCACTCCTGAAAAACCTTGCCAAGAAAACTGCATAAACTTGCCCAGGCAGTCTCTGAGAATCAGACACAATCAGAACAGAACAGGAAAAAAAATGATTGTTAAGCATTATCTAATTGTATTCATACAAAAATGCTGTCAAGTAACTTAAAAGGGCTTAATAAAAATTGAATCAAAAATATCCTAATTCATTTGTTGTATTTGATTCTCACTGACTCTCCAATGTCTGATAGTATTCCATTCCAAGGTATTGGGAGCTGTTTTACCATTTTTATCTGACAGTGTGTGTTGTTTACTACTTTTGCTTTTTATCTGATCTCCAAGGGAAAAAAATATCTCAGCTTTCTCCTTGATTTTGACTCATCGTTGCTATGAACTGTGGCTCTAGAGGAAACATGGCTAACAATTTTTGCCTTAGCAGCCTGCTTTTCTCCTGTATAATTTATTATTTTTTAGTTTAGGTCCTACTTCAAGGCATGTCTGGAGTTGATAAGAGCTGAAGTTCTAACATATCAAGAGGAACAAGTTGGGGAGGCTGGATTAATCCAATTCCTTAAAAGAATATTCCCTCATAAAAAGGTCCTGAGTAGCTAATTTCCCTGGAAAAGGCACCATCCTCAGGAAAACATAAGATGGCTTTCCAATACTAGTTATTTCAGCTGACTGAACTCTTCTGTGATCTTTGTTTGCCCTGTTGGGTCCCAAACTGTTGCAGAGTCAGAAGTTCTTCCACTGTCTGCTCATGTTTATTAGTAACAGTAACAGAGTTGGAAGGGACCTTGGGGGTCATCTAGTCCAACCCCCTGCTCACGCAGGAGACCTGTACTAGGGATTCCAACCGCCGACCTTTCTGATCGACAAGTTCAGTATCTTAGCCACTGAGCCACCTAGCCAGGTGGAATGTAAATTAAAACCTGCATTTTAACCATTGCCTTCAATAGTTACTTCACTTTCCACTGTCTTCCATCAATTTATATATGAGCAACACAGTAATCTAAAGATTCTTATGGCACAGGCATTATTAATCAACCACCGCAGGTAGAAGCAGTAGGCTTTGAAATCATCCAAGTACAGTGCTAAAGCCATCATTCAATGTTGTACATGCAAATCTTCTCCCTTCTCTTCTACTCCTGTGCCATGTAATCCTTTGCTAACAAGAGTAGGTTTCCATATTTACTAGAAAGTACTTTTAGTTTTAATTGTATTTTATTCAGACAAGCCAGATTCATAAAGCACAATTTGCTCTGACCTTATTCAGGCAAATAATGGAAAACCAGGCATAGTTTATTCTAGCAGATTGCAAACAAAAGCAAGTATTTAGCCTTCAATAAGAGAAGAGATAGGGAGTGAAGAAGCCCAAGACACTTTCATATAATGTTAACCCATAGATTAACTGGTAAATGAGGCATGAACACATTCTCTTGGTCTGTTCATAACATAATAACAGAGTTGGAAGGAACCTTGGAGGTCTTCTAGTCCAACCCCCTGCCCAGGCAGGAAACCCTACACCATTTCAGACAAATGGCTATCCAACATTTTCTTAAAAATTTCCAGTGTTGGTGCATTCACAACTTCTGCAGGCAAGTTGTTCCACTTAATGATTGTTCTAACTGTCAGGAAATTTCTCCTTAGTTCTAAGTTGCTTCTCTCCTTGATTAGTTTCCACCCATTGCTTCTTGTTCTACCCTCAGGTGCTTTGGAGAATAGTTTGACTCCCTCTTCTTTGTGGCAACCCCTGAGATATTGGAACACTGCTATCATGTCTCCCCTAGTCCTTCTTTTCATTAAACTAGACATACCGAGTTCCTGCAACCATTCTTCATATGTTTTAGCCTCCAGTCCCCTAATCATCTTTGTTGCTCTTCTCTGCACTCTTTCTAGAGTCTCAACATTTTTTTTACATAGTTCATAGTTCTAAGTAGTTTTAAACCCAGTTTCCATCTGGAAAGTAAGACTCCACTCAACAGAAAACAGTTCTGGGAAGTGTAGAGGTGATGGGCTTTTTCTTCTTAGTGCTGCCAAGGTGAGCAAGATATTTTGAGGACACTCTTTATTAGCATATGTATAGTTCCTCACAGGGGTGAAATTCCTTGAAGTCTGCTACCGGTTTGCTTTGCTACTGGTTCGCTGCGTGTGGCTTGCGCACCGCAGGCACTACTGCGCAGCGCTGAAAAAAGAGGATTAAGAAACCTTTTCTAAGGTAAGTAGAACAGTGAGGGAGAGGGAACAGCTGTGCCGCGCAATTTAGATTCGCTAGAAAGCAGGATTTCCTGCTTTCTAGCAAATATAAATTGTGTGGCACAGCTGATTGTCGGAGATACTGATTCATCTGAACCGGTAGCATTTTTTTTACTACCAGTTCGGGTGAACGGGTCTGAACTGGTAGCATTTCATACCTGGTTCCTCACCTATAATTTCTATTTCCTGTTATCTCCCCTTCCTCCTTGCTGCTGCATTTCCACACATGTGGGTGTCACAATCAGAGAATGTTTTTTCTGGTTACCCTGTCTCTGATTTCATAAAATGTTTGTCAGAGGATGCTCAGTATAGGATCTCAGACAATGAAATTAACATTGACATTTAAAATGAGCATTAATGTAATTAACATAAAAGCCTAGACTCGTGGATGTGACATCTCTTCTGTGGGAAGTGCACTGGCTGCCAGTCTGCTTCCACATACAATTCAAGATGCTGGCTCTCTCCTTTATTGGGGCCAGGATATTAGAAGGCCAACCTCTCCCCTATTTCATCCACCTGGCTCACTAGGATGGAAAGGCAGGGCACGTTACGAGTCTCATTGATATGGGAGGTACATCTGGTGGAATCATAAAATCGTTTTCGGTGGTGGCCCCTTCTTTATGGAACATCATTCCCCAGTGGTGAAGTCTGAACCGATTTACTACTGGATCGCTGGCTGCACATGCATGCTGCGCGCGCACATGAAAGGTGTGTGTGTGTGCAGGTGCAGTGCATGCCAAAAGGAGGCATGGAGTAAGTAAAACAGTGCACGGGGTGGGCGATCTTTTTTTAAAATTATTTTTAAAAGCATTTTTTTTACAATCTATTCGGCCAAATAGGTTGTAAAAAAAATGCTTTTAAAAGTAAAAAAAAAAAAAGACTCTGACGATCGCACGACTCCGCTATGATTGTCAGAGCCTTTTTTTTTTAACCTTTCAAAAGCATTTTTTAAAAGAAGCCGTAAGTGGGCAAGCGGGTGACCGGGCGGAGGGTAAGAGGGATTTTTGCTACTGTCGTGTCTCGCCTGCTTTCACCGCAGCCGGGGCCTTCTTATCTGCTTCCGAACGCTGAGGAATGTCCTAGTATGCCTCCCGGCCCCAGCCCTGGCTCCATGCCCAGACAGGCTGAGGAGGAAGAAGTACCTCCAGCCCCCAGCTCTGGCTCCATGCCCAGGCAAATGGAGCAACTAGACCCCGACCCCTCCCCCACAGCATGTGAGCCTGAGGAAGGTCAATTGCCAACAGCTGCAGACTGGAGTGACCCTCGCTTCAGAAGAATTGATAGGCGGCGGCGACAGAAGGAGGGGAGGGGCAGGCCTGGATAAGTGCTGAGTCATGGAGCCACACCCCTATATAAAGGATCTTCTTTCTGGCATTCTCTGAGTCAGGCAAAGTCTAACATATCTTGCTGAAGTCACTTTCTGATCTCCTGCCTGCCTTGAGAACTTTGCTAGGACTTTGGCAGAGCTGCAGAGGCACACCTGATTCGGATTTCCCTGACCCGGTCATCAGTGGAGGAGTGGGACACGACAGCTCTGAACCACCCGCTGCCATTGCTACCGGATCAGCCGTTCCAGTCTGAACTGGGAGCATTTCACCCCTGTCATTCCCCCAGAGATACTGTTGGTCCCCAGCCTATTGCTCTTCAAAAAGGATCTTAAAATGTGATTTTTGTCAGCAGGCCTGAGGACGACGAATGGAAATGAAGCCTATCAAGTGGTTGATTTGATTGGTTGCTACCATGGAGAGTGAAGTGGTTTTTCTTACTTGTTTTTCTTATATGGTAGATTTATTTTAATGTTGTAAGTCCCCCACGGTGTAAGTTGGGTGTACTATATAAATTTGTTTGATAAATAAATAAATTTAAGCAGCCTCCTGACAGGGCAGGCAATCCCCAAACTGAATATAATATATACATGAAAGTTGGGGGAAGTCCTTCATTGATAGATGGACAGAAGCCCATTGAGATAGGAATGAGAAGATCCTTTAATGTTCCTTGACTTTTTAAAACATCAGTGATAAGAAGATTATTACTGCTAGGAGGAGCTAGGTTATGGGCCAGGATCTGAAGCTGTCTTCTACACAATTGACATCTGGAATGAAAGACCTGCCTACAGCAAAGCTGGCTGAGGAATTCTGGTAGTTGAAGTCCACAAGTCTTAAAGTTGTCAAGGTTGGAGACCCCTGCTTTAAAATGTGGAAGTGACAGACCGGAAAGAATCAGCTTACCATTATTAAGCTTTTTCTGTGATTCTGCCTCCAGAATCTTAGAGTTTATCATGATTTTCAAACCAAAAATATTTATGATTTCATTTGTGATTTTTGATCCCAGACTAGATATGATAGGGAAGATCTACAGTATAATTGGATCTCCTGTCATTTTTGTAGATTTAAAAGCAACAGCTTTTAAAACAGGACAGGGATGCAATTGACACCGAAGAAGCTCTAGAAAATGGGATGCATCAATTGAACACTTCCTCTACAGCACAGTACAGTCCTAAACACAATCTCCATCTATTCATAATTTGCTAGATACGATTTACTTGCTTTTTGCTCCTTTCCTCTACCCAGATGGGCAAATCACAGCTTGTTGTGTGATTTTGATAAAACTCAACTCCCTCCTTAATAAGATTGCTTTAATGACTTTAAAAAAGCATCAGGAGATTCAGTTATAGATTATTTTTTTTAATTTGAATTTATATCCCGCCCTTCTCCGAAGACTCAGGGCGGCTTACACTGTGTTAAGCAATAGTCTTCATCCATTTGTATATTATATACAAAATCAACTTTATTGCCCCCAACAATCTGGGTCCTCATTTTACCTACCTTATAAAGGATGGAAGGCTGAGTCAACCTTGGGCCTGGTGGGACTTGAACTTGCAGTAATTGCAAGCAGCTGTGTTAATAACAGACAGACTTAGTCCGCTGAGCCACCAGAGGCCCTTCTCAAATATGTTTTGTTCTTCCAGTAATAAAATACAAAAAAATGTTACAACAACAAGAATTGTTATGCAATTTGCACCGTCAATTGATACACATACTGTATAATATTTGAATACAATATAATGGGGGAAGGGGTGGTTAGCATGATGCAGGGGTTTCAAACTCACGGCCTGGGGCTGGATACACTGGCCACGCCCACACCCAGTTTAGTGAAAGGGGGGAAAGTCACAAGATGTCACGTGACAAATGCGGATTTGACACCCCTGGCATAATGTGTCAATCAGCTATTTAGTCATATTATTTGTTGGCTAATAGCTTGGTACTATGTGACAGCTTGTTCGTTAAACTATAGCTTCCAAAAACTTGGCTCAACTTTATGTGTGAACTCATCTCCCAAGACTCATAACTAATTTTTATCTTCCTAGAATTAAAGTCTGTTACAATGCTTATCCACATTAGATTATGTGATTTCACAGCAGATTTGCAGACAAATAATTATCGTTATATTTTAGGCTCACATCATTTTAAATGTTTAATGAAACATTCTGCTATTCCCATACAAGAATTTTTTCTCGGTTTCAAGTTTGGGAGGGAGGAACACATCTGCAGCAGAGGTGAGACTCACTTACCTTCCCTACCTGTTCGTAAATGTGAGCATGCGAACGTGCTGGCCTGACTCACACGCACCATCTCTGTGCATGCTCACAGTCTTCTGCACATGCGCAGTAGTCACGCATTACATCCAGGTGGGTGGGCGGAGCTTCCCGCAGTCGTCGCTACCGGTTCGCACGACCCGGAGAGAACCAGATGAATCCCAACACTGATCTGCAGTTTACTAAGTTGGGATAACTATTTGTTGCTATCTAGTGGTCAGATGGAGTTCTGTAGTGCAAATATGATAGGCTTGGTACTGCATTGGTATTATCATTTAGTAAATAACATTTGCATGGATAAGGTTTTTGATTGTTTCGGGTTTTTGGTAACTTGGGATAGTTGAATATGGGGCAGGGTTAGAAGGACACATTACCTGCTTATCTAAGCATTTCAGTCTACATACTGTATGCGAAGCATATTTAAGAACCTTCAATTATACCCTTACAGGTTAAACCCTTAAATTAAATCAATGGGAATACCAATACTTCAAATATATATCATATCAGCTTCCTCAATACCTGGAGGAAACTGTCTATCTGGACCCATTCCAGTCCGGTTTCAGACCCGGATACAGCACTGAGACAGCTTTGGTCGCGTTGGTGGATGACCTCTGGAGGGCCCGGGACAGGGGATGTTCCTCTGTCCTGGTTCTGTTAGATCTCTCGGCGGCTTTTGATACCATCGACCATGGTATCCTGCTGTGGCGGTTGGAGGGATTGGGAGTGGGAGGCACCGTTTATCAGTGGTTCTCCTCCTATCTCTCTGACCGTTCGCAGACGGTGTTGGCAGGAGGGCAGAGATCGACCCCAAAGCGCCTCACTTGTGGGGTGCCTCAGGGGTCTGTTCTCTCGCCTCTCCTGTTCAACATGTATATGAAGCCGCTGGGTGAGGTTATCCGTGGTTTCGGGGTGGATTATCATCTGTACGCTGATGATACTCAGCTGTACATTTCCACCCCGAACCACCCCAACGAAGCCGTCGAGGTGATAGGCCAGTGTCTTGAGGCTGTGCGGGTCTGGATGGGGAGGAACAGGCTCCGGCTCAACCCTTCCAAAAAAGAGTGGCTTTGGGTTCCGGCGTACAGTCAGTTTACACCATCGCTGACTGTTGGGGGGCAAGTACTGACCCCCAGGGGAGGAGTGTGCACTGGGGAGGAGTGTTCTCCTGGACGATCGGCTGTACTTAGAGGAACATTTGACAGCCGTCGCTAGGGAAGCATTTTATCAGGTCCACCTGATCCGCCAGTTGCGCCCCTTCCTTGACTGGGACGCCTTACACACGGTCACTCACGCCCTCGTCACTTCCCGCCTAGACTATTGCAATGCTCTCTACATGGGGCTCCCCTTGAAGAGCACCAGGAGGCTCCAGCTAGTCCAGAATGCGGCCGCGCGGGTGATAGAGGGAGCACCGCGTTGCTCCCACATAACACCTATCCTGCGCGGCCTGCACTGGCTGCCGGTGGCCTTCCGGGTGCAATTCAAGGTTTTGGTTACCACCTTTAAAGCGCTCCATGGCTTAGGACCGGGATATCTACGAGACCGCCTTCTGCCGCCGATTGCCTCCCAACGACCTGTGCGCTCCCACAGAGCGGGCCTCCTCAGGGTGCCGTCGACCAAACAATGTAGGTTGGCGACCCCCAGGGGGAGGGCCTTCTCTGTGGCAGCACCGGCCCTGTGGAACGAGCTTCCTCCGGGGTTACGACAACTCCCTGACCTCCGGGCCTTCAAACGTGAACTGAAGATCTTAGTATTCCAGCGAGCGGGACTACCCTAAGAAATATTTTAGTGAAATTTTAAATGGGTTTTAAATCGATTTTACCGTTTTAGTGATTCGGCCATCTAATATTTGGTTTTAATTGTTTTTATATTGTTATTTATTATATTGTTGTATTTTAAATATGGCTGTGAACCGCCCTGAGTCCTGCGGGAGATGGTGCGGTATAGAAGTTTAATAAACAAAAAAATAAATAAATAAATAAATAAATAAATAAATAAATAAATAAATAAATAAATAAATAATAAATAAAAAAATAAAGCCAAAATAGAACATGAGCAAATTTGTTCGAAATTAGTAATGCTAGGAAAACCAGTTACATAAAATGGGTGTGAACCAATCTCTTCTTCACATGTAATTGAACTAAATTATAGTTAGTTGGAATTTGTTGTTATCTAAAATTCCAAATACTTAAATCAGTGAGAAACTAGCTCAGCTATATAATGTGCAGGTCCTATGGGACTGAATGCTATCACATAATAATATGCAATGTGAAGCCTGATCTGCAGGATCAATCCCCCAGTGGCTTCTTTTGAGTCTCCACTATGCAGAAAATCTGAGGCTTTCAAATTGGCCACTGGAAAAAGCAAAGCAAAGCTACAGTTTCCTGGCTTTGCCTGCCTTATTAAAGCCTGCCTCAGTTATCTATACACACAGCTGAAGCAGCAATGCTTCTAGTTAAAACAGACCTAGCCCACAACTGGTGAATTGCACTCTCCAAGGTACTGATTATTGTTTGATTTGCCAAGAAACAGGTCTTGCTCACTACTATATGCCACCATTCCTTGACAGCATTCACATCACAAGTTGCCATCCTCAGAATTTTCAGCTAGATCAAGGTCATGATGAATATAGTCCATTATCTGGAAAGTCAGGGGGGCAGGAAATATGGTAATTAAATTTAAAATAAATATTTTTGCTACAATGTCCCAAGACCAAAAAGCAGCAATACAAAATGGAATATTTGGGAGCAACCTCTGAAGGGAGATAGCCTGAAGATAACTGGACACTGAGCCTGCTTCAGAAATGTGAGCACTTGATTCCAGAGACATGACATGAATATGTCATTTAGTAAAATATAACAAAAATATGTGAATCTGATGACAATTATGAGAGTGGGAATTTTGAAAAGCTTCCCTAAAAAAAGAATCTGAGCCACCCTCCCAGATAAAATAGAAGTGGGAGGCAGCTGGATTCCTGTCAACAATGAAGTCAATATCTCTCTCTCTCTGACTGGCCACACACAAAGGTGTTAACACATCTAAAAGAATGAAAGAATCACACTACAGTAATTCTAGTATTACATCTGAGTTTGTCTAAACTGCAATCTTATATTTAACCTTGTGGTTCATGAGCCTGCATCCAATTTGCTTTACCAAATTTCCCTCGTTCTGCTCTATACCAATTTTCTGATCTCCTTCCATCTAGCACGTAATTGCTCATATTGAAACCAAGTATAATTTTTCCTTCCTCTCTTAATACTTGCAGAGATTTTAACTGCAAATTACCTCTTTCAGTATACAAAAGATCTTTATATGTAATCATTTCCTGATTCTGTTCTATGTTTATATTTTCTACTGTATGTCTAGGACATGCCCATATAGGAACCTTATAATTTAGTTTATAAGAGTATTTTTCCAAACACATGAAGGGCATTTCTTAGCACATGATTTTTAAAGGCCTTATCCACTTTTTGTCATAAATTAAATATGCATGCCATCCATATAACAAATCATAACCTTCTATATTCAAAATTCTGTCCTCTGTTAAATTAAACCAATCACTTATTGCAGAGAGAGCAGCTGCTTCATAATATAATTTAAAATTAGGCATTTTAAACCTCCCTTTCCGAGAATCTTGAATTATTTTCATTTTAACCCTAGCTTTTTACCTTCCCATATAAATTTGTTAATTCCTTCTGCCATTCCTCAAGATTCTTATCTTTCTTAATTATTGGTATCATCTGAAAGAGGAATAAAAATCTAGGTAAAACATTCATTTTAATAGCAGCAATTCTCCCAGCAAAGATAATTGCAATTTTTCCAAACAATCAACTCCTTCTGAACTTTTTGCCATAAAACCTCATAGTTATTCTTATACAATTTCACATTTGATGACGTAATATAAACCCCTAAGTACTTAACCTTCTTTACAATTTCAAATCCTGTTACTTCCTCTAGTTTTTCTTTCTGTTGTCTGGCCATATTTTTTATTATCACTTTTGTCTTTTTCTGATTTACCTTAAACCCTGAGACATTCCCATATTGATCAATTATTTCCAACAAAGATTTACTAGAATTTATAGGGTTTGTTAAAGTAATCACCAAATCATCTGCAAAAGCTCTTAACTTATATTCATACTGTCTAACTCTAATTCCCTCTATCTCCTTTACTTCTCGTATTTTATCCAATAATGGTTCTAGAGTTAAAATAAACAATAATGGTGATAAAGGACATCCCTGTCTTGTTCCTTTCGCAATCTTAAAAGGTTCTGTTAAGCTACCATTGATTATAATCTGTGCTGTTTGCTCTCCATAAATTGCCCTAATTATTCTTAAAAAACCATCTCCAAATTGCATCTTTTCTATTAATTTAAATAAAAAATCCCAATGCAATCGATCAAAAGCTTTCTCTGCATCGAGAAAAATAAATGCTGCTGGAATAAAATTTTTCTTTTCTAAGTACTCCAGTAAATTAACAATCTGCCTAACATTATTCCTCATCTGTCTCCCTTTTATAAATCCAGATTGATCATTATGAATTCTTCGCTGCAGAATCAACATTAATCTATTAGCTATTATTTTAACAAAATCTTATAATCATTATTTAAAAGTGAGATTGGCCTATAATTCCCAGGTTTAGAACAATCCTGTTCCTCTTTGGTATCAATGAAATAAAAGAGGTTCTCCATGAGGGGAATTCTCCTAGTTGTATCTGATTAAATAATTCCTTAAGTGGACCTAACATCTCATCCTGTAAATTCCTATAATAACTAACTGTAAGCCCATCCGTACCAGGAGTTTTCCCCATTTTAATTGTTTAATTACCAAAATAATTTCTTCCGAGGTTATAGGCCGATTCAATTCATCCGTTTGTTCTAAAGTTAAATTTTTAACCTTATATTCCTTCAAATAATTATCAATATCCCTATTCAATATATTATCTTTAAGATATAAATTTGTATAATATTCTAAAAAAGCTTTTTTAATTTTATCCTGTTGATATCTCTCTTTACCTTTGTATTCTATTTTTTCTATAGTACGTTGTTTTTGTCTTTTCCTTAAAGTGTATGCTAACCACCTACCAGGTCTATTTGCGTTACAAAAGTATTATGTTTGGCATATTGTATATTTGTTGCCACCTGATCAGCCATTATCATATTAAATTGATTCTGTAGTAACTTTATTGCATCTTTAAGTTTTTGATCATGTGGGTTATGTATTAATAATTGTTGTTTCTTATAAATTTCCTCTTCTAAATACCTACGCTGTCTTTGTTGCTTATTTCTCTGTCTATTATTAAGATATATTAATACACCTCTCATAAAAGCTTTACTGCAGTCCCAAACCATTTCTATCGATGTTTCATTATTCAAATTATAATCAAAAAATTCTTTCATCTGCTTTTTACATTGATTTACATTATCCTGATATCTAAACAAATTTTCATTTAATCTCCAAGTTCTTCTACCCTCTTTTCCATATTGCAATTCCATCCAAACAGGACTATGATCAGACAAACATCTTGGAAATATCTTAGTTTTCTTCACCCTAAAAAGCAAATCATTAGAAATTAAAATAAAATCAATACGTGAGAAGGATTGATGCCTATCAGAGAAAAAAGTATAGTCTCTTTCCTCCAAATTCCGCAGTCTCCATACATCTCTTAACTCAAAATCTTCTATCATATCAAAAAAGGATTTAGGCAGCTTTGCATGTGCAGGTATCTTCTTGGAAGAAATTCTCTTGTCCTTTCGTGTATCTATTACTCCATTCCAATCTCCCAATATAATACACGATTTATAATCCCATAGAATCAACTTATCATATAACATTCTATAAATTTTTCTTGTTGCTGGTTGGGTGCATATATACCAAGCAAGAGAGTCCTTTTTGTTTCTATTGTAAGTTCAATAGCAATATATCTTCCATAAATATCTGCCTCTATTAACTTGGCTGGTATATCTTTTCTCAAATAAACCACTATGCCATGTTTTTCTCCAAAGCTGAAGCAACAAAATGTTTACCTAACTTTGAGTTTATTAGGTACTTTTGATCTGATAATTTAATATGCTTTCTTGTAAGCAAATAACATCATTTTAAATTGTTTCAAATAATGAAATATTTTTCTTCTCTTCTGAGCTGAGTTCAAACCATTGACATTCCAAGTCAAGATTTTATTTGCCATTACTGGGCTGCTGAAGCCTTTGGGCAATCAACTGAAGATCGTCCTCCCGTATCTTCGGCCGTGCTCCTCCCACCGCTTCTGTAGCAGAGTCCTGAACTTTACTTTGAGTTTGTTGCTCCTTTTCTTTACGCTTAAGGGCTCCTCGTCAGTCTTTGTTCTTGTGGTTGTTCCTCTGATGGTAACATCACTGGAATCACCTCAGCTTCCACACCCATTTGAGTCTCTTGAATTCTTTTTCTATTATTTCTATTTCAAATTTCAGCACTGTAGAAAGAAAATCTTTGGCCTTAAGCACTGTGTCAATACGATATCTTCTTCCTGATAATACACTGTCAAGCCAACTGGAACCTCCCATCTAAATTGAATCTGGTATTTCTTAAGTTCTTGTGTAAAAAATGTAAAGTCTTTTCTATCCCTTAACATCTTGGGAGGGATCTCTTTCAAAACCTTCAACTCCTGTTCCCTATTTTCAAGTTTTTCTGAAAAGCAACTTGCAAAATTTGATTCCTCACTGTTCTTTTCAAAAATAAACCACAATGTCTCTAGGAAGTTTCTTTTGCCTAGCAATCCAAGAATTAACTCTATAAATTTTGTCAATTTGATAAGCAACCTCTTGTGGATCAAGTTCAATAAATTCAGCCAGAGCTTCTGATAAAATTTTTTAAATCTTCCCTTTTCCTCATTCAAACCCCTAATTCTCAGAGCTCCTTCCATCATTCTATACTGCATCACCACCACTTGATCTTCATTTTTATCCAATTTGATTTGCATTCCCCATTCTATTTTCTATTTGTTGATTTGACTGAACAATTTCTTGCACCTCCTCCTCCACCACCTCCAGTCTTTTGCCAAACCTTGAAAAGCCATCAAGATATCTTCTCTTATTTTTTATTATTCTCTTATTTCTTCTCTTATTTTCTCATTATTATCCATAATCTCCTTAAACCTTTCTTCAGACACTTTCCCTTGCTCTTTAATCAGATCTTCTAAAGCTAGTTCAGAACCCCTTCTGCCCCCAGTCTTAGGTGGTTTAGTAGCCATTTCAGTTTTAAAATTCACAAAATATAAGTCTAGAAACTTCTCTTTTCCCCTTTAAGTATAGGAGAGCTCAGTTCACTTCATTAAAATCTACACATAACTTTTCTTATCTTCTTATTCGTCATTTTCACTCCCGTTCAGGCGCCATCTTTAAGAGTCAATTAAAACAAAGGAGAAAAAAAAAATTCTCTTTTTTAAAAGGTAGAAGTCCGGAAATCAAAAATACTTGCAATCCAATAATCGTCCGCTTGCACTCATTCCGTCTGCTTAAAGAGATCCATAAAGATAAGACAATTAGCAGAGATGGACACCTTCTTCTTTTCCTGCTTTTGCAGACACGCACTGAAGTCGGAGATGGCAGGAATATTTATGGGACCCGTCAACCCTTCGAGGCTCTGCTTAATTAAAACAAAGCCTCTGGGGAGGTCTACCAACATTTCCTGCGCTCTTATCTTCCCCCTTTCATCCAGGGAAAAAGATGAAAGCCGGCTTTTCCTGGCTTTTACGATGTTCAGCGCGGAGCCCCTTTAATTAGGGCTCAGCGAAGAGGTGGAGCCACCCGGAAGTCTACATGGGGCTCCCCTTGAAGAGCACCAGGAGGCTCCAGCTAGTCCAGAATGCAGCCGCGCGGGTCATAGAGGGAGCACCGCGTTGCTCCCACATAACACCTATCCTGCGCGGCCTGCACTGGCTGCCGGTGGCCTTCCGGGTGCAATTCAAGGTTTTGGTTACCACCTTTAAAGCGTTCCATGGCTTAGGACCGGGATATCTACGAGACCGCCTTCTGCCGCCGATTGCCTCCCAACAACCTGTGCGCTCCCACAGAGCGGTCCTCCTCAGGGTGCCGTCGACCAAACAATGTAGGTTGGCGACCCCCAGGGGGAGAGCCTTCTCTGTGGCAGCACCGGCCCTGTGGAACGAGCTTCCTCCGGGGTTACGACAACTCCCCAACCTGCTGGCCTTCAAACGTGAACTGAAGACCTTACTATTCCATCGAGCAGGACTAGCCTAAGAAATATTTTAGTGAAATTTTAATGGGGTTTTAAATCGGTTTTACCGTTTTAGTGATTCGGCCATCTAATATTTGGTTTTAATTGTTTTTATATTGTTATTTATTATATTGTTGTATTTTAAATATGGCTGTGAACCGCCCTGAGTCCTGCGGGAGATGGTGCGGTATAGAAGTTTAATAAACAAACAAACAAATAAATAAATAAATAAATAAATAAATAAATAATAAAAAAATAAAGCCAAAATAGAACATGAGCAAATTTGTTCGAAATTAGTAATGCTAGGAAAACCAGTTACATAAAATGGGTGTGAACCAATCTCTTCTTCACATGTAATTGAACTAAATTATAGTTAGTTGGAATTTGTTGTTATCTAAAATTCCAAATACTTAAATCAGTGAGAAACTAGCTCAGCTATATAATGCGCAGGTCCTATGGGACTGAATGCTATCACATAATAATGTGAAGCCTGATCTGCAGGATCAATCCCCCAGTGGCTTCTTTTGAGTCTCCACTATGCAGAAAATCTGAGGCTTTCAAATTGGCCACTGGAAAAAGCAAAGCAAAGCTACAGTTTCCTGGCTTTGCCTGCCTTATTAAAGCCTGCCTCAGTTATCTATACACACAGCTGAAGCAGCAATGCTTCTAGTTAAAACAGACCTAGCCCACAACTGGTGAATTGCACTCTCCAAGGTACTGATTATTGTTTGATTTGCCAAGAAACAGGTCTTGCTCACTCAGGAATGCCACCATTCCTTGACAGCATTCACATCACAAGTTGCCATCCTCAGAATTTTCAGCTAGATCAAGGTCATGATGAATATAGTCCATTATCTGGAAAGTCAGGGGGGCAGGAAATATGGTATTTAAATTTAAAATAAATATTTTTGCTACAATGTCCCAAGACCAAAAAGCAGCAATACAAAATGGAATATTTGGGAGCAACCTCTGAAGGGAGATAGCCTGAAGATAACTGGACACTGAGCCTGCTTCAGAAATGTGAGCACTTGATTCCAGAGACATGACATGAATATGTCATTTAGTAAAATATAACAAAAATATGTGAATCTGATGACAATTATGAGAGTGGGAATTTTGAAAAGCTTCCCTAAAAAAAGAATCTGAGCCACCCTCCCAGATAAAATAGAAGTGGGAGGCAGCTGGATTCCTGTCAACAATGAAGTCAATATCTCTCTCTCTCTGACTGGCCACACACAAAGGTGTTAACACATCTAAAAGAATGAAAGAATCACACTACAGTAATTCTAGTATTACATCTGAGTTTGTCTAAACTGCAATCTTATATTTAACCTTGTGGTTCATGAGCCTGCATCCAATTTGCTTTAAGGGTATAGGTGCTTGCATTAGAGCAAAACTGTTGCCCTTGCACCAGCAGTGGGAATCCAACTTAAATCTGAGTTTCAACTGCAGTGTGTTGCTGCTTTGACCCTGAGAGTGTCAGATTGCTTTTTGTATCATGTAAGGACAATTGTCCTATATCACCAAGCTTGTCAAGTTTGCTACTTTATCGATCCTTCTCAGTCCAAGTACTCCATGATGCTGCCACCTATGAACCTATTAAGATAGAGTTGGCGTCAGGTTTCATAAGCTTTTGATGCCATCTTATGATTTCTCTGTTTCATCAGGCCCCCTCTGCATTTTATCGGTCACTTTCATACAGTTCTCTATGACAAGGTTGTAAGGAATAGATGTTTTAAAATATTTTTATACGCAAATTACTTGTTTTTAAAAAATCTAACCATTTTTAAATGAACTGTATTCTCATTTTGAGATGGTTTATAACCATGAATATGCAAGATAGAACAGACTATACAGGTAAATAAATAAATAAAATGACAATTGTATCCCAGCAGATATGAGGCACCTAGTGAAAGGAAGTCAAATCTCATCTATCTGCTGTCGTTGTAGGATCCTCTGCAAATTAAATTCACCTGAACCAAGAATGGGTTCAATTCTGCTCTCAGGAAGGAGAAAACAGAGAATCTAGGAAGCGATCGTACGAGTTTGCAAGGGGACAAAACAGAATGGAAACAACTGTCACTGGAAAGAAATACAAATTACTATGAAAATATAATCCATTTTATTACCTAAAGAATTTCAGTTGAGAGAAGGAACCCTGAATAGTTCACAATTTTCCACATCTTACTTAAGCACAACATCATGCAGTTTTAATAGCATCATGAGATTTCTCTATATTTCCTGCTCCAGAAGCAGATCTTTTCAAAAAGGCCTGTATCCCAATCCCTGATAAAGCTTTCATTTGCCTCTATTTCTTACAGGTTATTCAGTGTTTTTGGGACTCAACACAACAATTTCATTATCTGTTCATCCCATTTGGGTTGCTTCATTCTTATATGGATTGATAATATCTGACGCCATTATTTCATTACTGTTATTCAGAACAGAGATTATTTTCAATTACCAGCATCTAGAAGGCAGCAGAATGGGCAGCGTCTGAGATTGTAAGTCAGGGCTGTCAAATTCGTGGCCCACGGGCCAGATGCATAATGTGTTGGCCACGCCCATGCCCGGTTTAGCAAAAGGGGGAAAGTTGAAATACATCACATGATGCTGCCGTGACGCTGACAGTTTGATACCCCTGTTGTAAGTATATAATTTTTATGATGTTTGAATGAGTTCATCATTTTCTCTAGTGGTGTACTCAATTTTTGAAATGTTAGAAGTAAAATACAAGAGACATGTGATAAAAGCAATCAAATCTGCCTAGAGACTATATGTTTGGATGATAAAATGAATTGTGTTTATCAATATTCTTTCTGCTAAATAACTAAGAAAACTGAACCTTTTTTTTTTTTTGCATTTGCATTTGCTCCTGAAATAACTGTCTTTATAGGTTTTTTTGCATTTAGCTAGTATTCTTTCCCTATCATGCAGTAATTTAAAATGAATATTCCCTCTCAATAAAACTGGAGGAGTTGTCAGCATGTATTGTGAATTTGCCTCCCACTGAATTCTATCAGCATACATGCAGGACATTCGTTCCTTAGTGATTTATGACTTTCTTAAATACAGAAGCACTTTCAAATCAAAAATATAGCAAAGAGAAGGAGATAGTGCCTTTACATCAGCACATTAAGTTTTAAAAAGAACTCAAGGTTTATCATCTTGCTGCCCAAGGCAAGAAGTCTTGACACTTAAATGATGACAAATACACTCTTTTAGTGAAACCAAGAGACACAGGCTGTATCTGCACAAGGTAAGAATATACCAAAAAGTAAGAAACACATTTAAGAGAAGTCTGAAGATGAATACTTGGGAATCAGTTGAGTAGTTCCTTAGGCTCTACAAGTGCATGACCCATTAATGTATTTTCATTGTGGTTTCTCTCAGCTACAGAAAGGAAGTTCCATAGAAGATTAATAACATGATAACATCCCCTTGTGATTTGTATTTCTGAATCATGGATCAAAGACTGCCTTCTATTTACATTTTTTCAGCATCCCATTTTCTTCCCACCCATCCCCCATTTGCTACTGTTCTCTAAAGAACTTCTCTAGACAAGAAGATAAGGGGAACCATTGCTTTGACTCTGATCAGACAATGGGCAGATTTTTTTTTTCAAAAAGAAAGAAAGATAAGAAAATACATATTTATGTATTTATCTGCAAAAACAGATCAACAGTATCTTTGCCTACTTGAATAGTTTAATTTCTTGAATTTATATTTGCTTTAAATATAATAAATGATAACAGTATAAATAAAAGTGAAGAGAAAGGATTCTTTATGGCTGATGGGGTCTGGGGACCAAGAATGAGGAACCTCTGGCTAAAAGCAGACACTTATTAATCCATAAGAAAGTGCAAGCAAGCAAACAAGAGTCAGCCTGCCAAGTTTTGAAATGTGACATGCAATTGAGTCTTCGAACATTATATACACTGTAGGAATTTAGCACCCACCCCCCTCCTAGAAGAATGAAATATTTTAGAAAATATTTAAAAAGGCAGAATATATTTCCCTGGATGAGAAATGGTGAAACATGTTTTAAAGACAAAGCTGCTTCCTGACTCTCCCCCCCCCACCTTTGTCAATGGGCCATTAAGGCTTGAGCCAGTCCATTGTCTACATGACAAAGATAGGATTAGCCCCTACCCATCTAGCAACAGAATCTTACCACATGGCAAGGCTCAAGCAAGCTTGAGAGACAACCTACAAGGCTAGCTAAGACTCCCACCCCCTGGGAGTCTGACAGCCAATCAGGATACTCTTCCTGTGCCCCAGAAAGTTCAAAGCTCAGAAAAAGCATAAAACCAGGGAGCACACAGGATCTCAGCCCTTTTCTGTTCAGGATCTCAAGCCATGTGATCCTGGCCACCATTAAACCATCTTTCCAAGCAGCCTCCATGTTTCCAGTGTCTTTGTCCCCACTTGGAACTGAACCCAGATGGATATTTCTTCCAACAACACTTACCATAATTTTCACATTCATAAATATCTTTTCTACACAGTTATAGAATTTCAGATTTTCAGTGTGAATACTGATATCCACTTCGTAACAGTTGGTACCTAGCCATGGGATAACTTGTAAATATACAAATACGATAATGCAAATGTTTCAGTGTATATGCTTCTCTCAATCCACACTTTTTAAAAAAGAAAAGTTTATGTGAAATAAAAGTCTGTAGAGGTTCTCAGTCATCCAGGTCATGGCTGTCCCAAAGGTGCTTTTTCAGCAGGCAACTGGACTTCCCTGGTTTTTTTCTTTGAAGATGTTTCACTTCTCATCCAAGAAGCTTCTTCAGCTCTAACAGGATAGTGGGGGATGGAATGGAATATATATTTATGTGAAATAACTTTCTCTCCCTGTCTCTGTCTCTGTTTCAGAAACTCTTCATAAGTCAATCTCCGTGGGTTTGTTTTGTTTTTTGTTTTGTTTTGTTTTTGCTTTGTATGGTACATGAATGTTTCTTTAAAACCAAATAAAGCTGATTTAGAGGGCTGATCTGACCTATCCCTAAAACTTTATTTATTAAATAAACCAAACTCAGTATTTGTATTCTGTAAGTGATTCTCTTGATCCATTTATTTTGTACTTGTATCTTCCCACAGGAAGCCACTTATAATAATAGGTAGCTCTTTACCACTGTTTTGTCAAAGATTTGAAAATGTTAAGTGATCATTCTAATCACTTTAATTAATGGGTAGCATTTGGAATAAAAGCCTATGGTGTGCAAAGAAGTATAAGAAAATGTAAATGTGAAAAGAATTGAGATAAGCCACCATTTTAACCCTCACCCCTTCCCTTTGTGATGCAAATACTGTTATAAGCATACTAATATTAGGGATTTTTTTAAACAAACGTGTTCTCTGGAAAGCAAAACTTCAACTGAGTCTAAAAAAATAATGAATCCAAATTAATTCATTGTAGCTGCTTTTCTCTTTTGTTACAGCTAGCGGGCATGATATTCCACAAAAGAAAAATGATGTTTCCTCCTAGGCCATAAACATTTCACAAGACAATATGTGAGGCTTAGCACATAGCAAATATTTATGGCTATGGGACAATTAGAGGAAATATGAAAACCAATTTTGCACAGCCTAAGTTTCTTATTACTTTCATTCCACAAAATCTTTTATCTTTGCAGCTCCAGAACAAAGTAGAAACTGCCTGCTAGAGCAAAGGGATAAGATTCAGAAGAAGACCGGGGAGCAGAGAATGCATAAAGGGTAATCATTTCTTTTGAAATGTATTTTTCATCATTATTATTATTATTGATTCAGAGCAACTGCTGATATGATCAGACTTGTCTACTCAGACCGTTTATTGATTGAAACGTCTAAGATGTTTTAATATTTTACTTTTTGTAATTAGGAACGTTTTGATTCAGATATATTCTTAAATATCTCCCCTCCACAGTTAAACTGGTTCTAACAGAATAACAGAGTTGGAAGGGACCTTGGAGGTCTTCTAGTCCAACTCCCTGCTTAGGCAGAAAATCCTATATACCATGTGAAGAGTGTCTGCGTCCATCCAAGATTTATCACCTCTAAAACTCTCTCTGAAAATAGAAGTATAGTATCTTCTCAGCCTTCTCCCAATTTAAATTTTGCCGCAGAAGCTAAGTGCCTGGGATGTGAGCCTCCTTGTTTGAGTGGGCATTTCTGCAGTATTTGATATTGCTTACCACAATATTCTTCTGTCTAGATTCACTCCTCTGGATTTGGGGAGCACACTGATTCTGATATTTCCATTACAGCAGGTAGCATGGATGGCTTTCTTGCCATTATATTTTCTGCAACTTCTGTATGAAGCTATTGCAGTGGTGAAATGTAAAATCTATTACCACCGGTTCTGTGGGCATGGCTTGGGAGGGCAGGGGGTAATGTGACTGGGTGGGCATGGCCAACTTTTTTTTTTTACTTTTAAAAAGTTTTTCTTTTTTTGCCTTTAAAAGAAAAGAAAAGCCTGACGATCAGGCAACTCAGCTGGGATTGCCAGAGCCTTTTAAAAGCATTTTTTCTACAACCTCTTCGGCCGAAGAGGTTGTAAAAAATGCTTTTAAAAACCTCTGGCGATCCCAGCTGAGACGCACGATCATCAGAGCCTTTTTTTTTTACTTTTAAAAGCATTTTTCAGCCGAAGAAAAATGCTTTTAAAAGTAAAAAAAAAAGCCTCTGATGATCGCGCGGCTCAGCTAGGCATGGGGGGATGGGACCGCAGGGATTTTTGCTACCAGTTTTTCAAACCACCCGCTGCCATCACTACCAGATCGGGAGATCCGGTCCAAACCAGGAGGATTTCACCCCTGAGCTATTGAAAGATGTTATTCATACTTGCAGCTTTGTCTTTCTTTTTCACCTACTTGTTCAGAGAAATTGTGGGGCTTCTGAAACTGTTGTACTGGTTATGTATAAGGGTAAACAAGTGAAATATATAGGTTGCATTTGGAAAGTTACCTAACCTGGATAGTAGAAGAGGTTTTAAATGGATTACAATCCTGCTAAAGATTAGGCATGCAGCTTGAAAGTGTTCTTGGAGATGTTGGGAAAAACTCAGCTGCTCACAACAGCCAGGAATCATTCTTATCAGCTTAGATATTTTATAGCAACTTTATTTAGAACCCTATTCAGCATAGGTATGTTAAAGCCCTTCAAATTAAATTTAAAATAGTTCAGATGGTGCAGATTAAGGGTATCCAGATGCTGGTGGAAGATAATAAATCTGGACCATTTGTGCACTTATAAAATCAGATGCTGACATACTTCAAAGCCTAATTCAAAGTGGTGTTATGAATGCTAAATCCTAAATAGTTGATATAAATATCTACCTTTAGTTACATGGTCATGTCTGCCCACAGCTGAAATCTGAGGTGAATTTACTTTTTCTATATCCTTATAGAAACTGCTAGGTCCGTGGTGGTTGGATTTGTGTATTGCTATATATATTGTGTTGAAGCCAAGAATTCTAGATGCCAAAATATACCCAAACAATAGGGTTCAACTTATCCATAGATGAGCTTATCCACAAGTAGATATAAATTTTTAAAGGACCTACATATCCTATATATTCTAAAAATATAAGCCCATCCACAGCTAAATAGATCCTCAAATTTTAATCAAAATATCATGAAAATATGGGTCAGCTTATCCATGGATTATGCATTTTCATGGTGGTTTGATTAAGAATTTGAGAGTTGGTTTATCCGCAGATAGTTTATGTGCATGTATATACAGTCTGCTGTGTCATAATGTATTCTTCTGTTAGATTAACAAGATGTATGGATCAGGCCCTGGAGTTTGTAAATTTTGATTTATGGAAGAGGTGCTACGTTTAAGCTCCTTGAGATTCATATGATCTTTTGATCAGCCTTCATTGCTTCTCCAAAAATTAATTGTGATCTTAATTAGATAAAAGGGAAAGTTGTTAAAAAGATCAGGTATGATCATATTAATTATATTCAACTAATTAAATTACATTTAAATGCAAATTATACTGCATTAAACTTATGTTTTCTCATGCCACATTTAAATCTCTGGCCGGATCCCATTTTTTTTTAGGGGGGAGGAGTAGTTCCTGACAAGCTACACAATAGGCAATTCAGCCTGAAAAAGTTATGCACTTTTGGTTTATGGTTTAGCATAATGTGTGGACCCACCTAATTGTGGCATTCAACAAACTATTATTAAATAAGTCATGGTTTAGCACAATGCATGAATCCAGCCAGGTTCATTTAAATAAACCTTGCAACTCTTTCTTTTAGAATTGCTTTTGACTAATGTGGTAAATTGTTTATAGGCTTGTATGCCAAAATATTTTTTCTCCTCTTACATTATTTACAAACTGATGTCTTTTAATTTATTATGCTAGCAACATATTTCACTTTGAGAGGGTGTGCTCTAAAAAAGCAACTATAAACTTACACACACATACACACAAACACTTTAAATGCTATTGATTGGTTCTTTTGTACACAACCAAACAGATTAACTGCTTTTTTGGAGTGTTGGTCAGACCACATTAAAAAGATTTTTAAAAAAAAGGTCCTTCAAAATCTATTAATGAAAATCACTGTAAAACACTGAGTGTTTTCTTAATTCTTTATTATAAGATTTCTTGATAATAATTTCCAATATAAATTGGGCTACTGAAGAATAAATATTCTAGAAATCAAATGCAAACTTCCGTCTAGAGTTTAATAAAGCTTTTAAAAAATGGAAAAGTGTTTGCAACAGTCTTTCAAAAGTAAGACCAGCATTGCTTTAGCAGATATGCTGGCAGCTACAAATGAAATATATTTGCTGTGTCCAAAGAAAAGTGTTTTGGGCAGAACAAAAAAACCCCCAACATTTCTGCTGATATATCTCCCTATAGAACTAACATGTATGGATACACACACAAATACTAATTTTGCCAAGCATTTTCTTTGTCCAAAAGAATAGCGTTTGCTTTATTCAATTACCTCAGACTACGTGCCCTGCCAAAAGAAATAGATGTTACCATGGAAACCAACAAAAAAAATTTCAGCCAGCTGTTACAACTGATGTAGCCTTTCTATCCTCACCACCCAATTTTTTTTAGTGACCAGCTAAACAGAAAAAGAAGTGTTAGAGAATGCTTAGGGAATATTGGGATTTTAAAAAAAAACAAAAAACATTGAATCCAGTATGGGGAATTATTTGTATTCTGCTCCATGGACGATGCCCATTTTTCTCTAGTCTTCTGAGTTCTCTCCCACTCCCACGTTCACAACACATAAAACAAACCTATAATTTCTAAACACGCTCCTTGTTGCAGAACATTGCTTCATCACTGGACCACACACACCCCTTTCCTTTTTCATCTACAAATTCCAACTACTATTGACAAAGACCATTTTTTATTCCAAAATGCTGATCTAGCAATTTGTTCCAATACAGCGTTTTTCTCATTTTGGGGTCAATAGAACTCCACCTTATTCTGCCATATTCTGTGCCTAAACTTGCTGACTGAACAAACCGTGTCCTTTCCCTTTTCATTAACCATTCCTCACTGCTGCTGAGGCCTGATTACCCTCGAGATCTTCTGAATGACAGGTTTTCTATCCTATCTCGCTTACATTAATCACCATTAAAAATGACACCTCAGCCAGTTTCTGCATTACAATTGAAGCAGGGTTTAAGCACAGTCCATTGGGCAAATGCAAAGAAATGTATTACCGGTATATAATATCTCTCTGAGAATTTATATCTAAAAAGCACTTTTCAATAGAAAATTCGAATGTAAGAAGAATTGTAGCCCAGAGAATTTTCTATAATGCCACATGAATGTTAGCTAGTGTGTTCTTTAGGATTAAACATTTACTTAGAAACTCAATCTCCTCGTGGCTGTTAAATGCTAGGATAATTGGAAATGTGCTATTAGCATTTTTGACGCAAATAATAAGTGGCAACAGTAGAATCTAACTGTAAAAGAGAAAAGATTAGCACTAAAACAACCTTATTCAGCAAATGTTATCAGTTGACAGAACAGTCCTGTAATACATTTTCACTCAAGTCTCCCTGAGTTCACTGGTTTTCATTCTTAAAAAAGCATGCTTTGTTTTATTTATTTGTTTGTTTGTTTGTTTATATGAGCCAGTTTGGTGCAGTGGTTAAGGCATCAGGCTAGAAACCAGGAGACTGTGGATTCTAGTCCTGCCATAGGCCCAAAGCTACCTGGATGAGCTTGGCTCAGTTATTTTCTCTCAGATCTAGGAAGGAGGCAAGGACAAACCACTTCTGAAAAATCTTGCCAAGAAAACTGCAGGGATTGAACAGACAATCTCCAAGAATTGGACATGATTGAATGGAAGATTTAAAAGATCTATTTATTTACTTATTGTTTTGTTTGATTTATATGGCCATTCATCTTACCATAGTGTCAATGGGCAACTCACACAGTTAAAAAACAAGAAACCACAGTAAAAAAAAAAAATAGTCAAGGTTTTTTTTAAAAAAAACCCAACAATCCAGCTGTGATTAACATAACCATCTGGGCTCTAAATGAGAATCCAACCCCTAAACCCAAGTTATTATGTTAATATACTTAGGCTGCAATCCTATGCAGTGTTATAAACTCAATGAATAATCCCTTTAATGAATAGCGTTAGGAATCCCTCACCTTACTTTCACCAGTCAGAATATAAAATGCTGTGCAAACAAAAGGATGAGGAAGGAAGACTGCAGATCTGAAGAGCCAGAGGACCTTGTTCCAGTGGGACTGCATCATGGCCTCGAACTGGCTGATCATCTCAGCCCACTGAGCCTCCAGGCACCTGTACCTGGCTTTGCACTCCTGTAGGTCTTCCCTCTGCTTGGAAAGCCTATGCTCATAGTCCTCAGTGAGGTGCTTCTACTGAGCCTCCTTCTCGGTCAGATCCTATTTGAACTGAGCTGTTTTGCCAACTCCTTCTCTTAGCTCCAATTCCTGCTTCCTGTTGGGGCCCTAAGGAGCCCGGGTGGGGAGGGGAGGGGTGAATAGAGGCTAACAAGGCACCCCTCAATGTGACTGACATTGAGTTGGCCATGCCCACCCAGATCATATTAGTGGTTATAAAATTATGCATTTAGTGGTCCCTGAGGTCCGAAAGGTTGATGATCCCTGGCCTATGTGTTAAGCTACAACTTCCATAATTTGCAGCCAGCTAAGTCATGTTAACTGAGAATGTGAGCAGTTGTATCATAAAAGATTAGGGAAGACAGTTGTAAATCAAATGCATATGTAGGCATATCCAAAAATCTAATAAGTCTGTATTTTAATAGATCACATTCAAATCAAGCATGATATACTATAGTTGTCATGGAGTGAAATGCATTTCCTATTTTTATGCAAATGCAGATATATTATGCATCATGCAAACTTTTGGTATATAGAATATACGCATTGCACAGATGCTGGAAAATTGATGTGTGTTACCATCTACATAAACATATGATTATATTTGCATAATAATATATTTTAAAAGATAGAAAAGAAAGAAAAGAACTACAGTATTTATCTTTGAGATGGCAGTATATGCTAGAGAATGAAATTACTTCCAAACTCAAACTAAAGTAACTTGATAGTTTCACAATAACAAGATTATGACAAAATCAACTTGTGTTTAAGCTGCATGAAGGGCATTCTGCACTCATCCTAACTGTCCTCCAAAATTTGACATCCATGCATTTATGTTTACCAACCTTAGATAGATAAGTAGATAGGTAGGTCATAGATAGATAGGTAGATAGGTAGGTCATAGATAGATAGATTGTTCTGTCCTCCCTCGCCTCCGTCCGAATGATGGCTTAATTAGCCGTCACTATCAGCTCTGGCAGCAGCATAGCCAGCGTCTGCCAAGAGCCTCCGTTATCTTCCACGACACTGGTGAGTCACTTAGAAACAAACTTCAGCTCTTAATCAGTGGATTTGCCTATTACAAAGAGACACAGCAGCTCTGGCTGCCTTTTATATCCTGTGGGGTGTGGCTCCATGACTCAGCACTTCCTAGGCCTGCCCCATCCTTGCTTCTGTTGTTCCCTCCTCTCCTGCCTACAAAACCAAGCCTGATTGCTGTCAGCTGGGTCTGCAGGCGTGGCCTGGGGGGGGAAGAGTCAGGGGATGGAGGCCTCGTTATCTCTTCCACCTGGCCTGTTTCTGGCTCCTGGAGCTGAGCCAGGCAAGCCGGTGCCCCCGAGGTAAGTCCTAACGGCCCTTCCCCCTCACTGTCCAAGTCACTTTCTGGCAGCAGGCCCAGCTCGGGGGGCGCAGACACAACATAGATAGGCAGGCAGGCAGGCAGGCAGGCAGACATTAACTAGGATACCTGCAGTCTGCTCTTTGGAATAGCATTCCCGCATGATTCAGATGTTTCCAACTCTGTTGGCCATCCAAAGGGATAGGAGGGTCTGGTTTCTTCCCCCCACCCCACCCTACCCAGGCATTGGGGTATAGAATTGCATGAACTCATTCTGAAATTGCTTTGAATTGGATTATGTTCAGTTTAACCTCACTTATTCCATTTTCGTTTCCCTGATTTTATAGTTTTAATGTCATGTAAGCCTCCCAGAATAATCATTTGTCAATTGGTCACCTAAATAATCTAAAGAGAATAACTAATAAATGATAGACAGTAAAGAGATACCATGTATAAAAATAAGACCCACAAAGATTAGTAATAATATGAGGGGAGGGGAGGACAGAATGGCTACGGAGAATACCATTTATTCTTTCTTAACAACTTCCAGTTTACTCATTTCCTTAAAGATATCTTAATTTGGCCCCTGAGAATCCATACTGGCGGGGAAATCCAGCAGGTTCTGACAAGTTCTGGAGAAGCGGTAACGGAAATTTTGAGCAGTTCAGAGAACCGGCAAATACCACCTTTAGCTGGTGCCAGAATGGGGTGGGAATGGAAATTTTGCAGTATCCCACAGAACCAGTAGTAAAAAAAAATTGGATTTCACCACTGATCTATACTGATGCAAAAGAACACAAAGAATAACTAAGAGGTTAAGCTGAGCATTCTGAAGACAGAACAAAACTGCTGTAAACTGGAAGCAAAGAGCAAAAGAATGGAGAAGGCTAGAAAAATGTTAGCCAAAGAGCCAGAGTAATCTTTTTGGCAGTGAAGAGTTTGCAGTGAAACATATTGGGTTTCCCTTGTACTGCTTAAGGTAGAAGCAATTTTCTACTCTTGGCATATGAACTGCATATGAATCTACATGAAGGAAAGTATGCAGTGGAGTATCCCAAGGCTCTGTTTTAGGCCCAGTACTCTTCAACATCTTCATCAATGACTTGGACGAGGGGATAGATGGGGAACTCATCAAATTTGCAGATGACACCAAGCTGGCAGGAATCGCCAACGCTCCAGAAGATAGGCTTAAGATACAGAAGGATCTTGACACTCTTGTTTCCTTCCTATTTACTAAATCTGCACTACTATTAATCTTCTCATCGTTCCTATCACCCATCTCCTTCCACTTATGACTGTAATTTTGTTGCTTGTATTCTTACGATTTATACTGTAATTGTTTCCTGATTGCTTAATTGTAGCCTATGACTATCATTAAGTGTTAAATTTGTACCCTATGACTATCATTAAGTGTTGTAAGTGTTGCACCTTGATGAAGGTATATTTTATGTACAATGAGAGCATATGCACCAAGACAAATTCCTTGTGTGTCCAATTACATTTGGCCAATAAAAAAAATTCTATTCTTCTGTTCTATTCTTAGCCCTAACTTGTTTCCTGGAAATAAAGTGTTACTCTCTATCTAACATTAAATATATTTTAAAATTATTATCTCAACTCCCTTATTCTGAAGAAAAAGAAGGTGCTTAAGTCCTTCCTTTAAATTATATTCCTGATCAGAATTGGGAACTTGTATCTATTTCTAGCCAGAAAATATCAACCAGTTCCTATATATTTCTATTTGGTCCCAAACTGGTATTTCTAATTGCAAACCACAGACTGTTAATGAATAGAAAGTGCAAGATCCCCGTTCAGACTGAGAGCACAATCCAAATCAGGATGCCCTATGGCTGTTTTTTCATCCCAGTGTGAGGTGATTGCTATGTAAGTCTTGTCCAGGAAGTCTCTGAGAACCAGTCATAATTGAACTGAAGAAAAAATATTCAAAGCAATATGACTGTCATACTTTATATTAACTCTTCCCTATATTATATTTCTAAATAAGTGATTAAAACAGAATGTTTAAAGAGAATGGAAACCTTAAATAACAGTGGACAGAGAAGACTGGAGAGAAAATAGAGAACTACCTGCCTAGGTGATCTTTAAAAGCTTAGTAGGGTTGTACTTGGTTAATATTTGGATGAGAGACCACTAGGAAATCCCAAGGGATGGACCAGACTGAGAAGTTGAAAAAAAAAATCCTGGAAAAAGATTATGACAAATTACTTCTATTCCGTTACCATGAAAAGAATAAATGGATATATTCAGGAGGATATCAGAACTTTCATTTTAGAGCAAAATAGTCAAAAAGATTGTTGGCTGATGAAGCAAGAATTAAGAATCAAGAGAGATGTGATTTGGCAAACATTGAAATTTTAAAATGTTAAGCAATCTAATAGTTCGTATCTGAACCAAATTAGATTTAGCACTTCATATAAAAATTATACATACTGAGATTCCAGATTATAGTACTTAAGGTCACAAGTGTCCTTAAGCCATCAACTTTTGCACAAAAGCTTTGGGAACATGGTTAACTTTGTGTACTGAAACCAAAAGCAGCAGTGTTGTAAGGCTGGGGCATGGTTAACATATGCTGATGTTTCTATCATAGGCCACCCATGCTTTCAGTATACATCCATGTACCCACTGGACATACATCATCTGTTGATTGGATCTTGACTCTTTATTTTCTGGCTCCCTTCCAGTGAGCCATGTCTACTTTGGGAACAGCTGGTGTAGTGACTACTCTCAGGCCAAGGCTGAATCCATTTCAGACCTCTCAAGTCGGCAGAATTCCAGGAAGTAATGGGACCAAAAAAATAAAGTGTGGCTAGCCGGTCCAGCAAAAAGGCAAGAGAAACAAAAAGAACCAGAAATCAGCAGAGTGGAAGTGATAAATCAAAGGATGGTTGAACAATTACCATGTTATGTTTCAAGTGCCGAAGAAAAATATAAGCTACTTTTAAATTCATTAACGCCATTTATAGAAACCTATATACTGTATCCAACACAAAACCGAGCAAGAAACAGTAACCAAAAAAAAATTTTTTTTTTAATTTGTTAAGTTGGATCTCCCACTTTTTGTTCAAAAGCGAAAGCCAACACATATGAGTGTTTTTTCCCTGCAACAAACCTGTTAGGTAGATTGGCTTGAGAGAGACTGACTTGTCCAAGGTCACTTTGTGGTTGAGGATATCTTGAATTTTAGTCTCCCTGCATCTGTCAAATTCCTCAACCATTATATCACATTGGTGCTATCAAATTAAGCGTATCAGATAAAATAAAAAAAAGGAAATACAGCTAAATCTGGTTTAGAAGAATACATTCACTGTATCTCTGTGTATCTTTCTATCTTTGGAGATTATCTACCATAACCCATATACAGTTTCAACGTTTCTTATTCTTTGTTAAGCTTGCAATCTCTATCTTTTTTGAGAATCTCAGCTCCATCCAGCCATGATTTATTCAGTTCTCATTCATCCTTCCTTCATATTTCTTTTTGCAATCCATTTCTCCTTCATTCTTTTCTTATGACCAAGTCACCTGAAGTCTCTCACTACGGTATTCAATCCATATTTCATTCACTACCTACCCATTCATTCTTCATCCTATCTTCACTTTTTACCACAAAGCTTTTTTTAAAAAAATCAATACCCGCTGCATTCAACTTATTTTCATGCTTCCCCTGACATTATCCGACTCTTACGTCTTTATAACAAATTGTATAACAGCATAGTTTGTCCACCAATCTTTTCTTCTTTTGACATTCATTCCTCATCACAAACTCCATAATGCCAGCTATCTTTCTACTAGCATTTTCATGTCTTAAATGTTTTCCATTCATTTCCTCATATTTAATTAACATTATACTGACTTACAGGTAGTCCTTGCTTAATAACTGGTCGCTTAACAACCATTGAAAGTTATGACAGACTTCAAAAAGCTACTTACAACCCATCCTCAAAGTTACAACCCCACTATTCCACGGTCACGTGATCTATTGGTAATTGACCTGCACTTACACAACCTCTGTTTATGTGATTGTGATTTGTTACTTTTTTGCCACTTGCTGGCAGAAAATAACAAAAATAACAAAACTCTACTGAATATGATGGATTTGCTTAAGGACCATGTGGTTCACTTAATGAGTGCAATGACTGCTTAATGACTGTTGTAAAAATAGTCATAAAATCTAGTTAGGGCACATGGTGGCCCATTTAAAGATCACAATGACTAACAACCCAAATTCAAGGCTCAATTGTGATCACAAGTCAAGAACTAGCTGTAAAAATACACCTACTTGCTTTACTTGTCTGAAATTTATGAATAACTTGCATTGTTCTTTCCATTTTGCCTGTTAAACCCACTAACATGGTCTTTGATGATTAATTTTCATACACATGCCCTTACTTGTATAAACTATCAAACATTTGCTACAAATTATTTGGCTCTTCAATGAACCATCCAATACAAAAGCACCCATATATTGATGGTGTAGAAAAATGCCCAAATAAATCAGGAACCAAAGCAATTTGAATTACAAAATATTTTTTATTTGGCATGTTGGAACTATAATGATCATTGGGCTTCTTTCCAAAGAATTGCAGAAGGGCCCAAACAGAGCAAAATTACAGGTTATAAGTGTTTGGTTTGTTATATCACATACAAAAGATAAAGGTAATATTGTAAAACACAGCATGAACACTACACAAAAATACCTTTAATACGGTGGTATTATTATTATTATTATTCACATTTTTATACCGCCCTTCTCCGAAGACTCAGGGCGGTGTACAGCAAGTAAAACGACAATAATCCAAAACCATTTAAAATACCATAACAAAATTAAAAATCTAATTAGACTGCTGTATACTTAAAACTATTAGGTAAAAATACAAAAGATAAAAACCCCTGTTAAGAAACCTGCTAAAATCCCCAAATATTAAAAGCAATCAATCAGGCCAGCCCCACTTGGTGAAAAAAGAAAGTCTTGAGCTCGCGTTTAAAGGTCCTAAGATCAGGAAGAAGATGGAGTCCCACCGGCAGCTCGTTCCACGGAGCCGGGCCCCCCACAGAGAACGCTCTTCCCCTGGGGGTCACCAGCCGACATTGGTTGGCTGACGGCACCCTAAGGAGGCCCTCCCTGTGAGAGCGCACTGGACTCACCGGACAATGGGAGGTAACTGGCGGCAGCAGGCAGTCCCGTAAATATCCCGGTCCGATGCCATGGAGTGCTTTAAAGGTGATAACCAACACCTTGAAGCTCACCTGGAAGACCACCGGCAACCAATGCAGCCCACGCAGGAGAGGTGTTACATGGGAGCTACGAGGAGCTCCCTCAATCCCCCGCACAGCCGCATTCTGTACCAGTTGGAGCCTCTGGATGTTCTTCAAGGGGAGCCCCATGTAGAGAGCATTGCAGTAATCCAGACGGGAAGTGACGAGGGCATGAGTGACTGTGCATAACGAGTCCCAATAACAGGTATTGGGGTGGCCTTACTTTGGCACGTCTACATTTCTTCATACTATCAGAAATCTATCTCATTAGATATTCTCATCTATAAACATTCTATAAAAAATAGCAATTATTATATACTATATCCTCTTTTCACACTATTCTGTTCATACTCTAAGGAAGTACAATAGTCTAGTTTTTAATATAGTTCGTGAAGGAACTATTTTTAAATGAATAAAATTCTGAGTAACATAAATGAATTAAACCTCCATGCCCCAACACACCTCTACAAGCATTCTTACACATGTATTCTTAAATACATTAAGCAACCAAGGGAACATTGCCCATCTCGGTCTTCATTCATGCTTAATATTAACCAAATGAAGGCAAATATAATATTAAGCATTCCATTTATTCCCACACATACTTTATTTCCATCATAGACCATTTTTTATCAATAGTCAAACTTCAATTCCATATTCTCACGGAAGATTCCATAATTCAGGCTTATACACTTTCTCTAAATCAACAAATGTTCAAGAAATCTTTAATGACTGGCTAGAGAGCAAAAAATCTCATCTGCACACAGACCATGCCTGGCACAAAGCTACACCGCTCTTCTTAAATTTTATCCATTGTGACACTTCATACACTTTCAACCAGAAATCTGCCAAATACTTTCCAAGGCAACTTAACAAACTAATCCTCCAGTGGGTTATGATAATACAGTGTTATTTCAGCCTTCAGGCATGGATGCCATTTAAGTCATACAGTCACTCCATAAGCAAACCACACCCATATTTGTCCTTTCCATTTTTCAACATTCTCAGAGTATTTACAATTTCTTTTTCATCATTTTTACCTTGGACACTACAATTTATAGGATTAGTTTCACTCTCTAATGTCTTATTCCCGTGCAAATCTGTAAAATATATGTTCCATCATTCCCTTACTATAGTTTCATCCCAAATAATTGTATCACTTTTATTTTTCATTCAGCTCAAACTGCTGATTCTTGTTTATTCTTTTCCATTCAAAAATAATTTTATTTTCATTAATTACAGTATTCTCTGCCTCTTTGAATTTTAAACTTCCTTTGTTTTCTTTTACTGCATTCTTTGGGATTCTCTTTTTCTTTTAATAAAGATTATCTAATAACTTACTTTGACACCCCACCTCCTTTATTAATTCTCTGATATGAATTGCTTTCAGCCATCTTGTCCTGTACAAACCTTAGACTGTTGCAAAAAGAAAGCATGGCAATTACGGGTCTGAGTACTTTATTGGTGAGTTGTAAATCTTCCTCCAGTAACTGAGGCAGTGTTAATGGGTGGTAATTTAAATAGAGGATAAAGATTTAGAGAGTTCAAAGAGTGGTTACTTGCTCGCTTTATGTCAAGAGATCTCCAAGTCTATAGGTCAAGTGTCAGAAAATTCCACAGCAGCGGGTCCAAAAATCAAGCCAAACAACCAATTACCGGACAAGAAGCAGAAGGAATTGGCATGGGATATTACAAGAGCACTAGCCATAAAGCACAAGAATTGTTTCAGAAGAGGGGAAAGGGTCAAAAGCATATAGCCAGAATTCCTAGCTTGGCTTAATTAGAGGAGTCGTTACCCCCTTTTCTCCAGAAGCCATGCTGATCTCTGTTGATTGGCTCACTTTAGCTGGTAGCATGATTTAGGACTTGGCGTTCTCCCAGAAAGAGACTCTGGCTCTTTACTCTTAGGATCAATGGCTGCCTGTGCTGGGTCAGACACATCACACACAGGTGCCTGACAACCTTTTGCAACTTGGACTGCAAGCTGAAACTCTTTATCCTCTGAATCAGAGGAGTCAGAAGACTTCACAACACGCAACCGCTTTCACCACATCATTCTACCAAGTGTCCTTTTTCACATTTCACATTAGCATAACTCCACAGAGCCTGGGGCAATCCATGACATAATTCTGTCTATCCTGTTCCAAGAATATCAATCTTCCATTTCTTCTGTTGGGGAATTAATATATCTCCTTACAATTTTCATACACAATTCACATTTCCAGCAGTCGTTCTACTCTCACTCTGATTTGTTTCACTTCTTTCCTTTTCTTTCATGTCCACTTCTTCTCCAAGATCCACTTGGGCCAGTTTCACGCTCAGAACACATTCATTTATGCATCTTTCAATCTTTCATCCTAAAATGATCCAATCAGTCATGCTTTTTTATTTATTCCTTTTCCGTGTGGAAAGGAAATATGAATAGACTTTGGCTTAAGCCATTTTATTCATAACCACTCTTCCTTTGAACAGATACTTATCAGCATTTCATTCATTTTTGAGTTTCCAAATGGTCCAATCAGTTTTGCTCTACTTTCTCATCCATTTGTTCACTTTGCTCAACAGGATAATCATCCCCAACCATCAACTCTTGGCTTGATCACATTCATTTTGAAATTGCACAATTTCCCCCAAAATTCATTTCTAGTTTTTCTAGCACTCATTGGATTCTATGGCTTCACTCCTTCTGGACTCAAAGGAAACCGTGTCCATTTAAATCAGTTTTCCTTTAACTTGAGTTATAAGGAGAAAATAACAAAACTCTTGTCAACATTACCCGGCTATGGAAAAATAATCCAAGTTAAATTGATTGTTTCAAATAATACTTTTACATTTGTTTGGCTCGCTATCTCCCCTTTTTCAAACATTGCTTACTTGTACACTGTTACCTCCTTGAACTTCAGGATTAAACATGGATCTAAATAAATTCTGTGGTTGATATCAACGATTACACTGTTAACATTTGTGAGATCAGACAGTCTGATATTGTGTTAATCCTCCTTTCCAAGCACTTAGGCAGGTAGCATGACACTTGCTTATACAATACTGAAAAAAGCCTCACGCTCCATTTGCCAGTATAGATTTCAGACCAAAAAAAATGGACTGCTGGCATTTTGTTTAGAAGCCAAATAAAATTCAGCTAAATTGATTGAATTTTTTCACTAACTGCATTGCTTCAGTTCCAGAACTGAAAGCAATTTCAACTGACAGGATCTTCAGCTTTGCATTTCCTGCCTGTTGCTAGGGTCTCCATCCTTTTTTTTTTTTAATGAGCTCATCTGATCGTGAGAATAAAAAGAAACCTGGCATGAATCCAGAGAGAGCTGAGTGATGGACAAAGAGCACAGAGGGAGGTAGGAGGTAGCAGCTTAAGAAGCAAATGTCTTGATTGGGCCCAGAGTTGTGCATTTACTAATTGGTCAGAGGTATTTGCACATTAGTGTCTCCCCAGATATACCCTGATTTAACTGCATCATTTGCTTGGCGGCAATAACCTTTTATGATCTCTCTAGCCACTAGCTAGCCTTTACAGGATATCTTTGGACTTTGGACATCCTCCACATTATATTTCTTCAGAGTAATTTCTTTTCCAGTTGTGATTAGGCATAGGCCATTCCAACAGACTGAAGAGCCAAGGGAAAAAGGACCCTGTTGCTTTGCACTCTGCCCAACGTCACTTGGCTGGCAGCGGTCCCATCAGGCTACTTGAATTGTTCTACCCCTGGCTAGTCATGCTAAGAATTCTAATTACAAGAACTGGCCTTAAGTTTTCTTTTTTCCTTCCTTATACTGTTCCCTTCCATGCCATGTCTTTTGGTTCGTACTCCTTGGGATAAAAAGCCCCTTTATCCTTGGGAATAAATCTCAAAATGGACAGAAATTATGCTTATGCTGATTTTATGCTTTGAAATAATTAGCTGGAGAGCCTCTGAGGGGATTCAGAATTGCATGCAAGTTTAGGATCACAAGCCACCAACCAAACTGAAACAAATTACACTTTATTTAGTCCAGTATCTGAGCCCATCCTATCTGATCTTTATTATAATCATTGTTATTAATGTTTTAGGTTGTCCATCAATGCTCACATCTCTATTTCAGTGCTTTTATGACCATTATGTATTTTTCCTTGCTAACTATAACACAGTTATTTAAAATAGATTACCTATGCTGTCATATCTCAAAAAGCACCAATTTGGGGAAGGCTGAATTTAAAACAGAGAGTAAGAAGAAACTAGTCATTTTCCAATCTTTTATCCTCTACCCAGTGAAATCAGCACCTCATCCATTAAAGAACTTTGTAAATGAGACCATTCTATGGATATTTCTGGTATCCATAGAAACAATCAAATCCCACATCAAACCCTGATCAAATGAGATTCTAAACAGCACAATAAATACGAACTATCTGAAGCAAACAAAACTGCCATTGCAAGATGCATGGTTGACCAATTAGTCTAAGAGGCCACATCCAAAAGGTGCCTTTTCAAAAGGAAAATTAGCAGGCTTTCATTTCCTTAGTAATTACACAAAGGGTTTTACACAAAATCCAAAGACTCTTGATTTTTGCACCATGCCCATATTCATAATATTTGAAAAATTATGCTGCTCTTTCCAATTAGAGGCAGAACTATCAACTTGTAATTTAAATAGGTAGTGAACTAAAGTCAACCTAAATGAAATATAGCAAAGCCTCAGGTATACTAGTCTTCAATTCCCCTAATTCTCAGCCAGCCATGCCCATCATTAAATTTCAATAGATCTAAAAACTGTATCATAGCATCTCAAATTTGCCAGTAATACTTGAAAAACATTCAGTACATCATAGACCAGGGGTCTCCAACCTTGGTCCCTTTAAGACTTGTGGACTTCAACTTCCAGAGTTCCTCAGCCAGCTCTAGAAGTTGAAGTCCACAAGTCTTAAAGGGAGCAAGGTTGGAGACCCCTGTCATAGACAATCATCTTGATTATATCCTAATTGAATTATTAGACAAACCTAGTTCTTTGCAGCACAAATGTTCTAATTTCTAAAATCCTTTGAATGTATCTTGGAAGACAGATCAAAATACATTTCTAAGATGCTTTCCTACCCTCACCCAATTAATACTAAATTACTATTTTAAAAAAGGTGCACTTCTATTTGGGAAAAACTTCTCCTGAATTCAGTGGAGTTACTTTGAGTAAGCAGGCTGTTTAAATTTATTAACTGAAGTACTTCTGTTTGAATTGCTGGACAGAGCATGTGAAATTGGTTTTATTCACCTGACCCAGAAGAGGCAGATGGAAAAGTGAAAAAAGCTCTGGAGAAGCCAGCAGCAAATCTTTAATAACATGAAACTCACATATTTTTTTACTTTTTTCTAGGAGAAAAATTACTTTTCCTAGACAGTCAGAAGTGAAAGAAGAGAAATAAAAACGCTAGGGGAAATAAGAAAATATTTTTACAAAGCATGTGTGTAATATGTTCCTTTATCACACAGCATCTGAGTAGCAATAAGCTGGTTGGCACCATAACCTTGTGGGTGGATGTGGCGGTGGGTGTACTTGTCTGCGTGCTTGTGGTTCAATTTTATATTAAATGCTTTGCAGGCAGAAGATCCCGCTGCAATCCAAACTGAAAGGACCAAACAGCAAGAGATAAGGAAAGATCCTTTTTTTAGTTTTACACAGTCTGATTGGAGATAAGGCAGCTTCCTTTGAATTAAGTAGAAGGATTTACACTGGCAACCAAGACCTACTGTTTCCTCTTTCCCTAAGCCAGGGGTGTCCAAACTTGGCAACTTTAAGACTTGTGGACTTTAACTCACAGAATTCCTCAGCCAGCAAAGCAAAGCTGGCTGAGAAATTCTGGGAGTTGGAGTCCACAAGTCTTAAAGTTGCCAAGTTTGGACACCCCAGCCCTAAGCCTTCCTCCAGCTGTTGTGACCCAGGCCCCAGTAGGTAGTAGGAAACTCAGTCAGTGTAAAAACAAACAAACTTTATTCAAACAGCTGAGAATTACTTCATTCTCAGCGTAGTTCAACTAAATTAAAGCAAATTCCTCCCAACACAAATTCCTCAGTCCTATCACCAACCTTGGTCCAATTAGGCAAACTGCCAAAGGCCTTTCTTGGCAAAAATTCAGAAGACACTGATACAAAATAAATGCAAGAAGATGAAGCTATCAATGTTGTTTTCCGGCAAAGCCCAAATGCTGTTGCCGGTCTTTTAAGCCTTATGGGAGGGGCCAATCATCTCTTGGCCCTACTCCCAAGTCGTCCTCTTTGCTTTAGCTGCTCTTGCCTTCTGGCAGCTCTTCTCATGCGTGCATTAGGAACAGGCTCCTCCTGTTCCTCTGCTTCACTATTGTCAGGCTCTGGAGGCTCTGGAATCTGCACCTCACTCCCTGATGGTCCTGGCCCCACATCAGCCTCTGACATAGAGCCCTCATCCGGGCCTTCCCCAGCCTCCAGGACTGGCCCACACTTTTCCTCAGCCTCATTGCTGTCCAACTCCATTGCCAGCTCCGCAGGCTGCTGGTGGACCACAACACCAGCTGGTAAATGATTGTAAAGTCTGGGAATTCTGGAAGCTGCCAATGCAATGCATTTAGGAGACATCAGGCCAGGGGAGGTCTGCTTCTACCTTGAGCATCAAGTCCTGTATGAAGAAAATTCCAGGACACTTTCAGATGGTGGTTTCTGTTTAATGTAAGATATTAAGAGACTGCAGAATTGGGCACCAAAACAGCCACCTGCCAAGTCTTTCGTACTGAGCTGGCACTTTTCCCCTCTGGAAAGTGGTGGCTCAATAACATCTTGTATTAAGATCGGGACCCCGTTTGTTTCATGCCTTCCAGCATGTCTGACACCAAAACCCTGCCCATTTGCCAGTATCATTCAGTTTGTGGCTTTCTGCAAGATGCACATAGATTGCTAGTTTCAGCTCTGCAAGGGCCAAGCAGTATTCAAGAGATGTATATTGCAAACATTTCTGCTAGGAAACTATATAATAATTGCGAGCTTTTATCACCTTGCATGAGAGAAACTGAATTAATAATTATGAATAACTGATAAGAGGATGAAAAATTAATTTCTAGATTGTTCATATTTGCATTGTTAATGCAGGCTTCTGATTTTGAGATGCAAATCTCATCAGAGGACACAAAGAAGCATTTGGCTGTTTATAAAAGTGGAAAGTAAATCTCAGTATAAAAGCCAGTTTTGGTATGAACTAGTTGACTTGACTGAAAACATACATGGGCTGTGTGTTGTTTACTAAAGTAAATTTACAGTAAAAAGTCTTGCAAGTTTCATTTCATCTGCTTCCTTAGGACCAACATTAGGCAGATGTTATATTACCTTTTTTTCTTCTTCTTAAAAATGAGCTTCTAATTTCTGTGTCAGTTTTCCTTAATGATATTCAGTTATGTCAAGTGACTCTCTGTCTATCAAACCATTCATTGCCTTATTCATTTTTCTGTTGTGAACCATACAAGGTGTTCTTAATTCCCAATAGAAAAATAGAAAACAGATATATTTATTTATTCAAAAGATCTGTAGGCTGTGAACCTCAAAGCATGTCTTTGTAATTAGCAAGTGTGGCCCATTTTAAAATATGTTTGGACTACAATTCCCATTATCATTTCAGTTGAGGGAAACTGGAGTCTCAAAACATATGAGAGGCAGTGGGTTGGTTGCTTTTGTTCTATACCACTTTCTGGCCATCTCTTGTCTAGGAATTATAGTTGCAATATACAAGTTGAGAAAACTGAGGAATGGCTCCCTCATGTGCATTTACTATACAGTAGTAGAGCTGATGGATAGAACTAGCAAAAACAAGAAACTTTAGCCTCCTTTTTTCCAAATGCCTAGACTTGTGATTAGGATCTTCATTCCAGCGATATCCATTGTGTGGACCTAGTGTAGGTATTTAGCAGAACTCGAGAGCATGTGAAAAGTAAAGGCCAAAGTGGCCTCAAGGGTAGTAGAAGCAATCAAGGGTGTCTTCCCTAAGATGGAAGAGTGGCTCCAACAGATCCCAGGAAAAGCTTCAGAGCTGTCTATCCAAAATAGCTAAGGGATAGCTAAGATAGTGCGAGATTGAGGAAGCTAAAATAGTCCTGAGATTGAGGAAGGCACAAACCATATACATCTCTATATCTCAGGGGTTGCCACAAAGAAGAGGGTTCCAATATCTCAGGGGCTGCCACAAAGAAGAGGGAGTCAAACTATTCTCCAAAGCACCTGAGGGTGGAACAAGAAGCAATGGGTGGAAACTAATCAAGGAGAGAAGCAACTTAGAACTAAGGAGAAATTTCCTGACAGTTAGAAAAATTAATCAGTGGAACAACTTGCCTGCAGAAGTTGTAAATGCTCCAATACTGAAATTTTTAAGAAAATGTTAGATAACCATTTGTCTGAAATGGTGTAGGGTTTCCTGCCTGGGCAGGGGGTTGGACTAGAAGACCTCCAAGGTCCCTTCCACTCTGTTGTTGTTGTTGCTGTTGTTGTTGTTATTATTATTATTATTATCTCTATCTCCCTCCCTCCCTCAGTGTGTGTGTGTGTGTGTGTGTGTGTGTATCAAATGAGGGAGGGAATATAGGGGATACCAACCAAACTTTTTCTTTAATGATTTCTGTTTCTGTAGATTTGCAAAGAACTGTGGGAGCTAATTATGAAGTCTCTAGTTACCTTTTTTTTTTACCTGAAGAGAACATACTATATAGAAAATGCTTAGAATGTCTTTTGCAGTGTTAAAGAACTGCCACATTCTGTGTTCGAGGTAATTTCATTATAGAAGCAGAAGCAATCATTCTGCTAGTCTTGGAAATTTGATATTTGGAGTGATCCAGAGAGAAAAACAAAAATGCTTTATAAACGTAATGCATCTACACAATTGTTGATTTACTCCACAGCACTACTACTTTTCACCTGGTCTATTGCTCATTTTGAGTCTAGCGTGAAAGAAATAAACAGCCAATTTGGAGCTTTGATAAACCTACAGAGTTTAACCATTTAAAAAGAGAAAATATCACATCATTTACTATAAAAGTTAGGGTAAAAGCACAATAGCATCTACCAGGGTTGACTATATATCAAGACCAAATGAGGCAGCCATTGGAAACAACACATTTTAGAACCAACAAATCACTAACCATTTATTTCATTGCCCTTTTTAAAAAACTAGGCAAATGGCCCTGCCTCAGGTGCTAACAGGACTCAGCCTGGCTCTGGGCACAATTTATTTTTGAAAGAAGCATCAAGGTCATTACAAGGAATTTCCAAAAGAAAGCAAGTCTTCAATCAGTATTTTAGCCCCAGTACTTCACTCAAAGATTTCAAAATGGCTCTTCAATTAGGAAATCCCATATGATCAGATCCGAGTTCAGTCTGGACTGACTTCATGGGAAAAGGTATTCTTTGTGGGATTTATCCTAACCAGTGGACTCCACAAGTAAACTCAACAGTTGAATTTCAGTACGAAACTAGCAAACATGAATAAAGGTATCAGGCAATCAAGACCAGGAACTCTACAAATGTTTGTTATGAGGATGGAGTTTGCGTTGAAGTTGCCATCCATATCTAAAGTTATAGAAACTAACACTTGGCAACTTGTTAACTTCTGTAGAAGCTGAACTCTATGGTATGAGCAGATTTTTAAGAGGTCGTGCAGCCATCTTAAATTCAGTTGTTTTCAATTTCGTTGCTGCACACATCCAGCTACAGCTCCGTTGTGGAACATGATAAATGATGCAAAAGGAAACGTGTACGTGCATGTGTGAAATAGGGGAAATCAGCCCTTGGAAAATTAGTCCCATATTTCACCCAATAGGCAGAACTATAACCAGTTAAGCAATTCCTGTAAATAACCCTATATTGATTATGGCTATGAAGCCATTAAAAAAACTGACAACCATTTCAGGAGCAAATCTTATATATAGAAACGATTTTCAACTCTTGTTGTTCCTCTTGCTCATTCCCATCAAATGTAACAGACTATCTGGGATCCATCCTTTGACTGGGAGTGTCAATTTGCATCTGTCACTTGTTTTTGTAATAGGCAGATTTACTGCATCGTGTTGTTTTGCATTAACTAACTAACTGCATAAGAACAATTTTTGGCCCCCAGGTAGGGGATAAGAAGACCCAGTATTCATCACAGCATTGCTTTCTAAAATTAATCACTTTGGCTGTGTAAATATGCCATTGCATACAAATTAATCCATTGAGTATTTATAAGTGCAGAGGAGATAGCTTTCTTTAAAGGAAGAACCATTGATGTTTCCTCACAAAGGCAAAAATACCAATAGTTCATTGTAGAATAAGGACAAGGCAGCAGCAGGAATTGTTCCAAAAAGTTTGGACTAGTTGACTCTAAAGTATGAAAAAGACTGAACTCAATTACATCCATCATAAACTACTACCAGATCTATGTGTTTTTTCAGCATCTTGACAGCTAGGCAAGATGTGTGCAATTCAAATTAAATAATACATAGGTATGAATCACCAACCTGTCACTGTTAAATTTTCCATTCAATATTAGCATTTTAATTGGAATTCAGAACCAGACTTTGAAGCTGGCTGCAAACTGTAACAAAATTCACTTTCTTGAATTAAATGGTAGTGGGTTTAATTGTGATTTGCTGATTGTGCCACAATTGGCTAGGTTTACATGGCATACCAAGCCATAGGTTTACAAATCATAATGCTATGACAAACTATATTATGCCTTAGTGTTAATGTCAGCCACTATTTAGTTTAAAAAATAAAAAAAGCTAGCTATTGTTGACCACAGTTAACATTACTAGTATCATTAAGAGAAGAAGAAAGGATGGCAGCTGCAAGCTTTTCATCATGGTTAATAAACGAGCAGTGTTACATCTATATCTGACTAATGTGAATGTGCTTCTGTAGACTGAATCTGGAAACAACTGCTTCCATTTAAATCCCAAATGAATAATCTAAAGCTATTATACACAAACACACACACACACACATATATATCATCAACATTTTCCACATTTAAATGTCATATATTTTGTACATATTTTCCTGCCATGTATGCATGTACATGTACATATACACGTACATGTACATATATGTGTTTTACGTACACTTACGTACGCCTGGACTACTGTAACACTCTCTACATGGGGCTCCCCTTGAAGAGCACCCGGAGGCTCCAACAATGTCAGCTGGCGACCCCCAGGGGGAGAGCCTTCTCTGTGGGAGCACCCACCCTCTAGAATGAGCTTCCTCTGGGGCTACATCTACTCCCCCACCTCCGGGCCTTTCGCCATGAACTCAAGACCTTTCTGTTTCACCGCGCAGGGCTGGCCTAATACACTTTTTAATTGGGGTTTTTTATCATTTTTATTATAATTTTTAAATGGGGTTGGCCAAATTGAATAAGATTTTTAAAATGTTTTTAAATCTATTTATCAAATTCTTCTTATGTTGGCTGTAAACCGCCCTGAGTCCTTCGGGAGAAGGGCGGTATAAAAATCAAATCAAATCAAATCAAATCAAATCAAATAAATAAATAAATAAATAAATAAATATGGAAAAATATGGAAAAATATGTGACATTTAAATGTGGAAAATGTTGATGGGTGCAATACACATTCTGAACAGAAATGTGCATTTTGATGTTAATATGCCAAAAAGAATTTCATGGGGCTTTTTGCCAAACTTCATGGAAGATATTCTCCCACTTGGCTATTACATTATGAATGGACTGCTCACTTAAATATGAAACCTATTTTTCAATGGCAAACGGGGAGGAGTATGGCAAAGTTGTTCCAATACAATACAGCTTCAATAATAAGGCAGTTCATATTCACAAAGTAGATGTTGAAATGTTTGCCCAAAGACTTGCTTTGTATTGTAATATCAAAAATAATACTTTGAATTGCTTTTGCAGTCTGCTAAGCTTAAGTCAAGGGCACTCATCTGTCTCAGCTGCTATGTGTCCCTCTAATGGTAGCTGTCTTTAACAATTATGTAATTGTCCAAAATTGCAACAGATGCCCTTTCCCAGAATGGAAATGTAGTGATAGTTAAATATGTACCCACCCATCCTTGACTAGTGATGTGTGTCATAAACAATCTGAATCCAAGATCAGCCATCCTCTGCTCACTGCCTCAAAATACATTGAACTACAATTCATATAGTGCCCAATTCCAAAACATTTGGGGAGTTTTAGTCTTTAGTCTAGTTGGTAGCTGCAGATGTTCCTTCCACTGCAATATCCACATCAGTCAGCAATGTGAAGTAACGGCAACCACATGGGCAAACATTTCCGCTTTCCGGGTAAAATATTTATGCAAATACAAATAAATAATAATTTCCTCATTTCCTGCTTCCCTATTGGGCTTTCTCCTTCCTCCAGTTATCTCCTCTTTCAGGAGGAGATTACAGGAGATCCCCCTGGCAGCTATGAGTCAGGTTTTTGTCACTCTTCTGCGTGATGACCAGTGTGCTTCCCCCTCCTCCTTTATTTCAGACAAACAGAGATCAAAGCCAAGGTTAAGGGTGAAGCAAAGGAGCAACTTGCCAGTTTTTCTATTCTCCAATTGACCAACTTGAGGAAACATTGGCCGGGTGAGTGGCTGAATAGAAGATGGCCAAAGATGTCCCTGGAATGAGTTAGGGGTGAAGACAATACAGCAAACATCTCTTTTGAAAGGCAAAGAAGACAAAGTAAAGCATACTTGGAAATATAGAGAGTCGCCTTATGGAGAGATGGGTGGAAAACAAATTTAATAAATAAAATAAAACAAAAGTCGTGGGCTCTCTAAAAATTATACGCTCATGTCACAAAGCGCCCTAATACTTGGCCACATAGCACCCTAATACTTGGTAATAATGACTCTAAAATCACTGTATAGGGCTGCTCCATTTTTAGGGCAATTGCTGTAGCATACCCGCCTATGTAAACCTGATTTGCTCTCTCTGCTATTCACTTCAGAAGGGGTCAAATGTCGGCCACAGTACCCAGCACACTTTATCTCAAATAATGCTAAGATTGGCAGTGCAGCAATTCCATCAGAGCTTTGGGGCTTCTAACCCTGAAATTAATTGGAACCAATCTGCTTGCTATGCCAACACTTGCTGCGAGCGGCATTCTGAGATGGACAGGTAATCAGATGGTCATAGATCATTGATTCACCTAAAGTAGCTCTTCTGCTGATATCTGTATATTTCCATTTAAGCATAGTACCCATGTTCTTCCAATAAACCTATGGATCAACTACTATACAGCTGTATGCTGATGACTTGTGCAATGAATCACACGATCAGCCAATTGCATGGTCCTATCACACACATCAGTCATGTTTATACATAGCAGTAAACCAGATTTTTCAGAATGGGCAATTTGCTAACATGTCCTGCTTAGTTCATCCCTTTTGAATGTTTTTGTAAAGGGTCCATCTGCAGTTTGCCTTTCACTGTACGCAGACCAGGAAAATAAACCATTTTTTTAAAACCTGATTTATTTTGTTTTTTGCCTTTGTATTATTAGGAAAGGAATAAGCAGAAATCCAGATTCATATGTAACAATAAGCAAACCACAACTGGAATTATCTCCATCTATTTAGATGGATTTGTTTGTGGAAGGAGCCAAGTGACAGCCACTGATCAGGATGTATCATATTGCTATTTTAAGTAATCCAAATTTTGAAGAACACTTTGCGTGCAAGTACATCCATTATCTTGTAATTGTGACGGGCCAGTGTAAGCATTTGCTCTTCCCCTCAGTGCATGGAGAAGTGATTTTATTATTAACCTAGAGTCAAATCTCAGGAGCATTGTTCTCAAATCTATCACATCAACATAATTAAGGCACACTATTTTCATCCATCCTGCCAAGTTCAAACAGTGCTATGTGATAACAATAATGCAGGTTGTGCAATTCTTTTGGGGCCAATGGCTGTATTTGGGTTTTGAGTGACATAATGATGAATGCAGGGGAAAAAAGAGAGCTAGTCTGAAGAAAAACTAAATTTGATTTAAATTAATTAAATTCAGGAAATAAATATACTTCTGTTACAATTTTTTTTTAAATACCATGGGCATCCTTGCCATAAGGACATTATAAAGAATTGTCTGTTTCATACATACCATGGGAACAGAAGGACAGGACCATTTAGCATCATTTACTATATTATGTGTAATTTTAGCAGACATAACTCTGTAAATTATTAGACAAAATTAGTCACAATTATTTTCTCATAAAGGAAACAATAATTGACTGCTGGTTATAAACACACCACAACTCAAAATGCCTGTCATTTATACAAGATGATATTATGGATGGAAATCTAGTTTGCTCATAAGTGGATTACTAAATATAAACAGAACTGAGATTTTAAAACCAAATATCTGCATAGACTATTTTGCTATGTGTATGACAGCAGACAAAATGACTTTCCACTATAAATCCTCCAGAAGCCACTATAGCAAAAATAACATTTGAGAATCCAGAGATTCATACGTGTTTATTATACTTGCTTATAAACTCTAACCATTTTCCTGTTTATGACATCAATGTGGACTGATAAATAAAAATAAAATGCAGAAATCTAGCAAGACAAAAATAATGATAGAAGTTTCAACGGAGGGAATTAGTTACTCCACAATAATTAAGAATTAATTTAGTACTGTTTATTTCCAGATTAAGCAATTCTCCATCCATCCATCCATCCAAGTTCACACTACTGTAAATCACTATTATACTGCCGATGTTCAGTGCTGTGGAGGGACCTGTACAGGCAGGTAAATGTCATCAAAATGACAGATGCAAGTGGGAGATTGAAGTCTAACCCCTTTTTATGTCCCTACAATATGTGTGAGGACTTCCCTAATTCTAACATTCACAACTTTGCAACAGACGTATATCTGTCACATCTTTCTTTCACATTATTGGTTTCTTTTGGCGGCAGGATGACCTGTTGTGGCATATCTATATTTAACTAACTGTGATACCAGCCAGCCTGTGTTAGTAGTCTTCATGTGACAAATTAATTCTCCACAATTTATTTATCATTTATTTACTCAAGCAATTTATAAAAACCCTCTATTTTCCAATATATTGACTCTAGATCAGTGGTGGGTTTCAAAAATTTTTACTACCGATTCTGTGGGTGTGGCTTGGTGGGCATGGCATGGCTTGGTGGGCATGGTTTGGTGGGCATGGTAGGGGCAGGATACTATAAAATCTTCATTCCCACCCCACTCCAGGGGAAGGATACTGTAAAATCTCCATTCCCTCCCCAATCCAGGGGAAGGTTACTGCAAAATCCCCATTTCCTCCCAATCAGCTGGGATTTAGGAGGCAGAGAATAGGGGGCAGGGCCAGTCAGAATTTTTACTACCGGTTCTCCGAACTACTCAAAATTTCTGCTACCGGTTCTCCAGAACTGGTCAGAAACTGCTGAAACCCACCTCTGCTCTAGATACCGAACAAGGATTAAAACTGAAGCAAAAACATAGTACTTATAGCATGCAGAAATAACAAATAAGTATATGCAAAGTGTCCAAGAACATTCCACCTCTAATTCAAGAGCTGGAAACAAACAGATCGGTCAAGAGAGCTGGTCCAAAAGCCTGGGAAAACAACCAGGTCTTTAATGCTTTATGAAAGACTAACAGGGCTGGGGCCATCTAGATCTCCAGGGGGATGTTGCTCCATAGAGCAGGTGCTGTGAGAGAGAAGGCACAATTTCTAGCCCCCACATACTCCCTAATAGGTGGGAGAGCTCCCGTCAGCTCCAGTAGGATGTGCAGTGGGGGTGGGGAATCCCCTTTATTAAGCTTTAACAAATGCTACACAGTATTCTTAATGCAAGTCTCAGTTTCATCTTTCTTTGCTTAGAGAACAGGAACAATTTTATTTGTAATTTGGATGGAGGCCATCAACCAAAAAAAAACAAAAAACAGAATTAAAACCATGACTTTCAAGCTATGCCAAGGCACTCTGGTGAATTGGGAGAAAATGATTGGTGTGCTGCAATAAATACTGTTTAAGAAATGTTTAATGGCCTTTTCAAGCTCAAGGTATTTGCCTTCAGAAGAGATTGCTCATTGTATCTCTGTGAGATTTACTCTTCTTCTGACCTTACCACTTTTGAAAACGGTCTGGCTTGGAATAGATAATTACTGTCTACAGAGATGCAGTGGTCTAATTTGCACACATAACACTAAGTTATAACCGGGTCTGTTAGATTTTGATTTAGCATTAAGTACAAACCAGGACATTATGGCTTGTGCAACAAATCAAATCATCATTAAAAATCCTAGCCTCAGGCAGCCTCTGTCCCCCAAGGAAATTATTTATTGCAACTTTAGATGAATGTCTTTTCCTTTCTGCCATAAAATCAAAAGGACCAGATTGAGGACTCATACAGAACCATGGAAATTGGCCATTCCTATTTTAAAAGCAAACTTTTTCAGCTCTAAGATTAAAGAGGACCTTCAGTTTTAATTCTGGGGGGAAATCACTTGATTAATGAAGCAGTGACACAGACGGCAGGTTTAATTCTTAGAAGTAATAGATGAGGGTTTTCTACTACTGTACAGATAAAGATAGGATCCTTACCAATGACTTGTGTCTTCTTGAGTCATCCAGCTATTGATGCTCAAAAATAACATGACCACAGGCTTTATATTACTTTGACAATGGCTTGGAGATACAAGAATACAAATGGCAATCCTGCTAAAGAAAGATTGGTATCTGTGTATAAGGTCATAACCATAAAGCACTGCTAAATTGGCCACCAATTTCCAAGAAAACCACGTTCAGATTGATATAAATCAGGGGTAGTCAACCTTTTTATACCTACCGGCCACTTTTATATCTCTGTTAGTAGTAAAATTTTCTAACCGCCCACCGGTTCCACATTAATGCACTGTGTATCATCGTCTGCGCATGCCTCTCACGCATCGTGGATTGGGTTTGCAGGGGGCACCGGTTACCAGCTCTGCTTGTCTGTTACAGCTGGGTGGTATGGGGGGGAGATGCGCGAGTTATTCTGGGACGAGGCTCTTTTGTTTGCGGTCGCACTATAGCATCATTTAGTTTCACTTACGTAACGTGAACTAAACTTATGCGCAGGCGATACAAATAGTATATTTTCAGAAATTTAAATTGTCACAGGGAATTTTATGAAAACCTAATGAAAATGTTTTTAAATAATACTATGAAATTTTTTTAAAAAGTCAATTAAATTTTAAAAAAGGAAAGTGCTTCAGTATCGGACAAAACCCTACCGGCCACCATGAAAGCTGGAATGCCCACTAGTGGGCGGTAGAGACCAGGTTGACTACCACTGATATAAATATAAGAAAGAATTTAAAATGTAAGAAAAATGTGTTTTTCTTGATACATTGATACATCTCATAGACGTATCTGTACTTATCATTTAGAATCATAGATTGGAAAGAACCTTAGAGGTCTTCTAGTCCAACCCCTGGAGAGAAGGAATCTTCATACATTACTACTTTTGCTACATGTCCTTGGCTGGAAAATAACCCTAATAGAGGTTTAAGCAATTTCTGCCCTGAGCTCATGACACCTTGACTCCAAATCAAGAAAATTTGCCTGGAGTGACAGGCAATGGCCTTGAAAGACAGGTGTAAGATAAAGATAAAGGAGGTGAAGAATCTTGCAAGTCCGTGCTTCCCCCTCCTTCATGTTATCTTGATGTGAACGAGGAAGGAGCTTGTCTGAGTTGTTTTATCAAGCTATTTTTTTTGGCTCAAGACCCATTTATGTAATGGTTGTCTTGGTAGCAGCTCTTCTACCTGTCCTTCAAGTCCATTCTCTGTGATCAGTACAAACCCTTTGTCAAGATATTTGGTCTGAACAAAAGGCTATCATTAAAATTCCCTTGCTTGCTATATCCTTTTATTCATGCAAAAAGGTCTTATTGAACATTCATACTTTAATATATGTCTTTGTGTGTGTGGGGGGGGGGAAGTAGCGATTAAATGTGTGTGATTGTACATGCGTGTGTGTCTGCTTGCATGCACCAGGCTTTGAATAAGCAACTTTCTAATTGCAAGACAAGTGCTCTAACCATTGTGCAGTTACATCCTTACATGCATGGTAAGGATAGTTCTAAAAGGCATTTGCAACCATGGCAAGCATTGATGCTTTCCTGCTTCTGTGAGGTAACCAGTGAACTGCTGGATTCACCTGCAATTAATTGAACCCTACTAATTAAAACAGGTAGGAGTGCTTGAGGTGATTTAACATGAAAAATGTATTTTGGCAGTTGTTTTGACAACGAATGAAGGATTAATAGAGGATGACATCATCTATTTTCCCCCAGTTAGCCATTTTTTTTATTTTATTTACCGTCTTTCCCCAAAAATAAGCCATAACCTGATTTTTAACATGCTCCTAATATAAGCCCTACCCCAAAAATAAGCCCTAGTTAAGGTCGTCATCTGCAGAGGGCGTGGCCAGAACCAGAGGTGGCGAGGGCGTGGGAGTCGATGGTGTCTGGAAGCAGCCTGTGTAACGCAGGTGAGCTGATTACCTGTCCAAGCAGCAGCCAGAGGCAGAGGCATATGATCTGGACGTGCCATGCACCATGCGGCATGCAGGAAAGCTGAGTCAGTGGGCTGGAGCAGGCAAGTGGCTGTGGGAGGCTCGTCTTCATGCAGCAGCATCAGTAGCAGGCAGAGGCAGCGGCATGGGGGAAAGGCAGGTGATCCCGATGCGCCATGCAGGCTGCAGGAAAGCCGAGAGACATGAAGATGAGCCTCCCGCAGCCGCACACCCACCCATTCCATACCACAGTCTCTCGGCTTGCCTGTTCTGTTGTGGCTATGAGCAAGCAGAAGAAGCAATCCTCTAGTATAGGGGTCCCCAATCTTGGCAACTTTAAGCCTGGTGGACTTCAACTCCCAGAATTCCAGCAGAGCTGGCTGGGGTATTCTGGGAGTTGAAGTTCTCCAGGTTTAAAGTTGCCAAGGTTGGAGACCCCTGCTCTAGAACATGGGGAAAAAAATTAACATCTCCCCAAAATATAAGACTGGGTCTTATTTTCAGGGAAACACGGTATTTGGCTGCCTGTCTCGAATACAAGATGTCAGTGTTCCAGAACAATCCAACTCCAGTCAAAAACTCCGAGACAGGCATTATCTCAAAACTTCCATTTGTTAGAGTAGGTATACTGGTACATCTGGGAAAACCCAAATCTGAGAGTTCTGGGTTTTCCCTCAGTAAATCAAAACCCCAAATCCAACCCCTGCACCCATCAGTCCATCATATGGCCCAATCACCATCCGTCCCAACTTGAGCCACCATTGCAACCACTCTTCCTCCAGATGCAGGAGCACCACAACCTTGACCGAAGAGAAGATTGTTCTTATGTCTAACTACAATCACTCCACTAAATCCTCCCTCCTACTTTCCCAAGCGCAAGAAGGTGGCAGCGTGGAGGCTTCCGGTTTTAATATGGCTTCCAGTGACTGTGTGCAATTCATGATATTAAAAGCAGGTATATTTATAATAGTCAGGAGACAGGTTCCCTCACCCACCTAGGCCCTAGGCTTAAGAGCAATTAAGTACAATGGGGCAATTTGCCAGTGTGGATAAGCGCTTAGCCTATTTTGTTTAACCTACAGACCGGGTTAGAAATGACCTCTGATTTGATTCATCCCCATTCTGTTAATGACAGTATAGTGTCTCATTATATTTTATTGCTCCCTTCTGTAAATGCCCATCAGTTTTCCTTAAATTTCCTCTCAAATGCAGTAGATAAGAGGAAAATTATAAACATTAAATCTCTGTAACTATGGATCAATTTAGTTTACATATCACATTAGACATGATTTACTTTACATATCACCACAATTTATTCATAAACTACAGATATCGGTATTTGTCAGAAAGCCATAACCTACAACTAATCAGAAAAGCTAAATTCAGAAAAGCCATGTGAAGGTTTACGCAAATCCGAACTCAGCCATTTTTTTGCAATGCAGATTGTAGAATATTTATCCAGAATAAGTGAAAGATGCTAAGTGCCTTTGGCTATTTTACTTTCAAATGAAAGAACAGAAGCAAAAAAAAAAAAAGTTTCAGAATAAAGAGAGGCAGGCTTGTCAAATAACTTTTGACCTTCATGTTTAACTACAGACTGTTGCCCTTCTTTTTATAGAATTGCTTGACATGGTCCAAAATCAATGCACTGATTTCTTTGACTTCAGTTTTTTCCCAGCTTCCTTGGAGAACAACTTCTGACATTTTAAGCTGACTGAAGCAGTTTGTGTTAGCTCCCTCGTGACTTCTGCCTGGCTAAATCTTGGTAACTCTGTTCTATTCTTATCCTTGATATTTCTCCTGCTTTTGAAGCTGTTGATCATGCTCAGCTATGGAATTTTGAGAGATGGATCCTTCCAAGACAAAGTCATCCTTGCCTAAAACCCCTTTCTGCTCATTTTGAATATGTGGGAGGCGGAGTCTCTTTGCCTTTGATCCGCAGTTTCCCTCCTCCCTGCCAGTCCATCCAGCTGACCTTTATCATTCATCATTCATGTACAAGTGAATATGTCTATTCACTTGGCATCAGTGTTCATTGTTCTTATCTCTGCAACTCCTATCTTATTACCAAGGAAAGATGCCTCAGCTCTCAGATTTGGATCAGATTGTCCTTATGAGCAAAACCACTGACAGAAAAGCTTTGTGAAGGACATGTCTGTTATTAACCTTGATTGCCATGCTGAAGGGGCATTTAAGTTTGGGGACAGCTAGCAACAGGACAAAATTTGTCGACATGGTTGCAAATGATGGACAGGGTGTTTGCTCACTCAGTTCTCCAGCCACTTCTACAAGCTATTCACTTTCATTTTTTTAAGGCTTTAATAATTCAGCGACAGGAAACTTCTCTATAAAAAAGGCCACATTTTGGGACATAGGGAAAAAACCTTTAGGCAACACACATGTTTGTTTGTTTGTTTACATTTATACCCCGCCCTTCTCCGAAGACTCAGGGCGGCTTACAATGTATAAGGCAATAGTCTCATTCTATTTGTATATTTTTTACAAAGTCAACTTATTGCCCCCCCAACAATCTGGGTCCTCATTTTACCTACCTTATAAAGGGTGGAAGGCTGAGTCAACCTTTTAGTGACCCTGAGTGACAGCAGGGCTAAATTTGGAGCTGGACAGAATTAGCTCCATTACATTCACACATCCTTTTTCCATATATCTATATCTACATAGATCTACATACCTATATCTACTATACATTCACTCTCTCTCTCTCTCTCTCTCACACACACAAACACAAATTTGTGATCTGTTGGGTCATTCTTTCAGAGATAATTTCTTTAAATAAAACAGAGCCCCTCCTTTCTAGTATTTCTGATGTTACCTGGTTTAATAATGAAATATTTATTTATTTATTTATTTATTTATTTATTATTTATTATTCGTATTTGTATACCGCCCTATCTCCCGAAGGACTCAGGGCAGTTCACAGGCAAATAAAAAACATATATATACAAATTAAGAAAACCATTAAGAAACTTATTCAAAAAGCCAAATTATTAAAAATAGTATAAATATTAAAACCAATTAAAACCCCTATAAAATTTAAAAAACTAGTCCAGTCCCGCGCAGATAAATAGGTGTGTTTTAAGCTCGCGACGGAAGGTTCGGAGGTCTGGAAGTTGACGGAGTCCTGGGGGGAGTTCGTTCCAGAGGGTGGGAGCCCCCACAGAGAAGGCCCTTCCCCTGGGCGTCGCCAGACGACACTGCCTAGCTGACGGCACCCTGAGGAGTCCCTCTCTGTGAGAGCGCACGGGCCGGTGAGAGGTATTCGGTAGCAGTAGACGGTCCCGTAAGTAACCCGGCCCTATGCCATGGAGCGCTTTAAAGGTGGTTACCAAAACCTTGAAGTGCACCCGGAAGGCCACAGGTAGCCAGTGCAGTCTGCGCAGGATAGGTGTCATACGGGAGCCACGAGGGGCTCCCTCTATAACCCGCGCAGCCGCATTCTGAACTAACTGCAGTCTCCGGATGCCCTTCAAGGGGAGCCCCATGTAGAGAGCATTGCAATAATCCAGGCGAGACGTCACGAGGGCGTGAGTGACCGTGCATAGGGCATCCCGGTCTAGAAAGGGGCGCAACTGGCGCACCAGGCGAACCTGGTAAAAAGCTCTCCTGGAGACGGCCATCAAATGATCTTCAAAAGACAGCCGTTCATCCAGGAGGACGCCCAAGTTGCGCACCCTCTCCATCGGGGCCAGTGACTCGCCCCCGACAGTCAGCCGTGGACTCAGCTGACTGTACCGGGATGCCGGCATCCACAGCCACTCTGTCTTGGAGGGATTGAGCTTGAGCCTGTTTCTCCCCATCCAGACCCATACGGCCTCCAAACACCGGGACAGCACTTCGATAGCTTCGTTGGGGTGGCCCGGTATGGAAAAGTACAGCTGGGTGTCATCAGCGTACAGCTGGTACCTCACACCGAAGCCACTGATGATCTCACCCAGCGGTTTACATAGATGTTGACCAGAAGGGGCGAGAGGATGGCCCCCTGCGGCCCCCCACAAGTGAGGCGCCTCGGAGCCGACCTCTGCCCCCCTGTCAACACCGTCTGCGACCGATCGGAGAGATAGGAGGAGAACCACCGATAAACGGTGCCTCCCACTCCCAATCCCCCCAACCGGCGCAGCAGGATACCATGGTCGATGGTATCGAAAGCCGCTGAGAGGTCTAATAGGACCAGGGCAGAGGAACAACCTCTATCCCTGGCCCTCCAGAGATCATCCACCAACGCAACCAAAGCCGTCTCAGTGCTGTAGCCGGGCCGGAAACCGGACTGGAACGGGTCTAGATAGACAGTTTCCTCCAGGTGCAAGGGAAACTGATATGCCACCATACTCTCTACAACCTTCGCCACGAAGCGAAGGTTGGAGACCGGACGATAGTTACCTAAAGCAGGTTTTCTCTGCAAGAAAACCACCAAGCTGAGAGAGCATCAGGGATCCTCCACCAGAAATATTTTTTTAATTTAAACCAGAGGTCTTCAAATTGGCAGCTTTAAGACTTGTGGATTTCAATTCCCAGAATTCTCCAGCCAGCTATGTTGAAGTCCACAAGTCTTAAAGCGGCCAAGTTTGAAGGCCTCTGCTTTAAACAGAGTGACCATGGGTGAGTTGTTGTTTTGGTTTTAAAATTAAAGAAGAAAACATTAATTAAAGAAGAAAAATACATAGCAAGACAAATATAGATGCTTTTTGTTTAACAAAGGACACTTTTGATGAGACTTGTGGTTGATCCGCCATTCTTTAAGAGTACAGTACTCTAACGTTTTCACTTCTTTTCCCTCAGCTTAAAGCAATATGCAGCTGACCGTGCTGGAATACCAGTGTCTCCAAATAAATCAGCACATTCTCCATGGTTTGTCCTTGCAGCATATATATAGTGAAAGCAAACTATGACTATATTGGGAACTGTGTTCACTGAAGAGGGACATCTTCACCTTCTGATAAATTGAGCATAATTTTTGGAATCATGGCAACATCATTTTTTAAAACAGTCTTTTTTTTTTTAACATAAAGTTGTACATTACCATTCTCACCTCAGAACAGTTTACAATCCCTCCCAGTTTCTCCACTGAGTTGTAGGAAGCTGGAGAAACCGGAAGTGTCACGGTGAGACTGGCTGGAAAGTAGCAAGCTCCAATGATCCAGCCAGACAAACCGCTGTCGGGGGGTCTTTGGACTGGAACCATCTTGTAGGGATGGTGAAGAAGGAGAGGCATCTCAGATGACTAGGAGGAACAGGCAAGTTCCTCGGGAAGTCAGAGAAAACTCTTTGATCCGGCAGCGGGGTCGGTGGCCATGACGAACATCATGAAACTGGAGCAACCGGACTAAGAATTGTGCAGGAACGAGGTTTTGGACAGAGTATTGATACTGGGTGAGTGATTGGACAACTCACAGGTAATAAAGAAATAATTTGAAATCTTTGAAAAGAATCCTGGTGTGGAAATAGCAGCTAATTAGTGCTAGGGAATGTTAATGGAGGGAGAAGAACAAAGCAGAAGTAAAAACACTAAAGCCCAAAACAGAGTTTGATATTTGGATTTGGAAATTGGACTTGGAGAGCTTGTAAATTATTACAAGAAAAAGAAACCCAAAAGAAAATCATAAAGGATTGGATATAAACTTTAAGAGTTGTAGGAAGCTGTCAGCGAGTTTAAAAACAGGATTGCATAACCTCCTGAGGGACAGGATGAGACTAGTCTACCTGATCTCTGGTGGCTGAAGGAAGGGCTGTCTAAACTCAGTTTCAGAGTAGGGAGCAATTGAAAAATGAATCAGCCAGAGCATAGAAAACCTCAAAGAAATAGTTCAATATCGGATGATGGGGAAAGATCTGGCCCATAGTATTGCCAAGAGTTGGACATGATTGAATGGATAAACATCATCATAGCAACTAATGTATTTGACTGACACCAAAAAGATCCAGTTTCTAGACCATCTTCAGCCACAGCTTCGCTTGCCTCACACTTCAGACCCAATTGCCTCACAGAGTTGTTGTGAAGAAATATGGGAGGTTGGAGTCAATGTATCTACCCTGAGTTCATGCAGATGGGATATAGATACTTGTGGTTGTTTGCATGCTAGAGAAGGGGCACCTAAAATATCCAGGTCTTTCTTCGTGTGTTTTAAAGATGTTTAAAGTTAAAGTTAAGAGCATATGATGAGTCAATTCCTTGTTGCTGGGTGGGTGAGGGAATAAGGGAATGTGAGAGTGGCTGGGAAACTGTTACAAAACATTCAGAAGGAGCATCACATGACTGCAACAACAGCCCAGCAGCAGCCAGTAGCACTGAAGCAGTCAGAACTTTCCCAAATTTCATTCCCATGGGAGTTGTGAATCCCAGATTTTGGACACATTCTGTAAGTTAGTTCATTTGAGGTAAACTAACCCATTTGAACCAATTTGGGGTTCAAAAATTGTTGCCCTATGATGCACAATTTCATAAAAGGTCATGACAAGAGTTTTTATTAATACTGGAGCCAGTTTGGTCCATTGCTTAAGGCACCAAGCTAGAAAGCGGAGGTGGTGAGTTCAAATCTCCACTTAGTTGTGAAAGCTATCTGGATGATTTTGAGCCAGTTACTCTAACCCACCTCACAAGGTTGGGTTGTGGGGAAAATAGGAGGGGGTAGGTGTGCTGGATATATTCATCACCTAGAATTATTTGTAAAAATAATAAAGATGGGATACAAATAAACATACATACACATACAAATAATATTTTTCCCCTTTCTCTTCTTCCTTTCCTTGCTTATTCACACACAAACACGTTACAACATCCACTAACAGAAGTGGAAAGCATAATATCTTGTGGAGAGACTCAAGGATTCCACACAGCCCCTAAATAGCCTATATGCGTTACAATGCGTTACAATGCAGCTATGCAAATCCAAATGCGGCTCAGGCTGTAAGAAGCCTGCTATTAAAACACAGCTGCCTGCAATTACTGCAGGTTCTAGTCCCAGCAGGTCCAAGGTTGACTCAGCCTTCCATCCTTTATAAGGTAGGTAAAATGAGGACCCAGATTGTTGGGGGGGGCAATAAGTTGACTTTGTAAATATACAAATAGAATGAGACTATTGCCTTACACACTGTAAGCCGCCCTGAGTCTTCGGAGAAGGGCGGGATATAAATGTAAAAAAAAAAAAATGCAATGTGACCGCTTCATGTCTCAGTGCTTTAAAAGATTGGCCCAAACAAACAGAAATACTCCAGAGGAAAATAAGAACAAGAGCATTTCCCATTCCATTCAAAATCCACTCTAATTTTAACTTGTATCTTGAGAAGTTAAGCTTTTGAATCAGTTTCCAATCTTTGTAGAATACAGGTAACATTTTTTTAAAAAAAGAAAGACCAAAAGAAAGAAGGTCATTTAATTTAATTTCAGGTCATTTAATCACCCAGCTCAACTTTTAACAGTTTTTCCATTATCATAAGCAGCGTCTTAGAGGCAATGCTTGACTCACTATGACTGTAGGTTTCTCTAACTCATAGGAATGTTGGGACTTACAGTCCAGCAAATGAGAGAGCAGCAGATTGGAAGAGGCTGAAACACTGAGACTAGTGAATCATTGTAGTACCGGTAGTCCTCGACGTATGACCACAATTGAGCCAAAAATTCCTGTTGTTTTTTATGACCTTTCCTGCCAGAATCACTGCAAGTCATCCGTTATTTTGATCATGTGACCATGGGGATATTGCAATGGTTGTAAGTGTGAAAAACGGTCATAAGTCATTTTTTCAGCCCTGTTGTAACCTAGAATGGTCACTGAATGAACTGTTGTAAGTCGAGGACTACCTGTACTGCTATTCACTCCTATTTAAGAAAGGACTACAGGATACTTAAATGAAAAGGATTTTGAACTGCAAATGGTAGAGAACGTTTGTTCTCTGACCTGCTTCATGGTCACCTTACAGAACTCCACTTATGTATGGTCAACTGTGGTCAGTCAGGTGAGGCCTCCTGCTGCACATGAAACATTACCTTCTGATCATGTGTCTCCATTGTGAAGAATATGGTGTATCTCCTCTTGATAACTTTCTCCTGCATTCCCTGTTCTGTAATAATTCTATTTCCAGCAGCAAATTCTGCAGATACATAGAGGTTCCTCAACCATTCATGGGATATCTGAAGGTACTGGAGCTTCAAAAATTGGCTGGTCTGCATTGCTGTGGCAGCATTTTCAGCTCTCATCACAGGTTTTTGCCTGCTCCCTTTTATACTGTTGACCTGGACTGTAATTTCTTAGAAGGTGTCACAGAATACCCTAATTCTTATCCTCTGACAGGTTGTTCAATGGGCAACTTAGCAACTTAATTACTTCTGTTCCAACCACAGTTACAGGAATACAAGCTATGGCTCGGTTATTGTTTCTTAAAGTAAAGACAGATGCAACATTTTCATACAGGAATAGAACTAATTTGAAAATACCATCACTGTGGCCTAGCCGATAATATATTTTCCTTGCCAATTAAAGCATTGTAAAAGGGAAGAAGAGAACTAGAGCGGCAGCTCCCTATAGCTACTCTTTCTTATGCTCCCATGAAGTTAGCAAGATACTGTCAGAGAAAATTTGCAACTATTTTAAAAACCTTTACTACAGAAGACAGAAATTAGATAAAACTGATATAGAGTTGTTCATTTGGTATTCAGGCTATGAAGCCATAAAGTATACCTTGGAGGCTATAAGACAAAAAATTGTGCTAAGATATTATACAAATTACAATAATCGATTTCATCTTTACATTTACCAGTGGCTTGTTTTCAGCTCATACGGTATCCAATATTGCTAGACATATAAAATCTCTCTAGAAACTTTTGCTAGGAAAAAATGTATTCATTTTTTAGATTCTGTGTTAGCTGAGAGATAGCATTTGTTGAGACAGAGATATTAGTTATGTCAATAGCCAACATTAACCTAGCTTCAAGGTCAAGAAGCACAGACCAAAACGTTTGCTAAATCGTAGGAAAGATGAGAGAAATGCACACAGGACTTAAATTTCAGTGGCTATAGAAAAAGAACTGCATCTTCATGTTGACATGGGCAATCAACTTTATCTGTTCTTTCTAGAAAGCAATAAAGAAACTTATTCAGCTGTGCCATGCCATGTGAGGAGAGCCTTAAGCCAAGTGTGTGAGCCTAGAATTCAGTCACAATCATCCTGAGTCAAGTATTTGGAACTTTCAGCCAATGGCTTACCAGCAAGTCTGACAGAATCCAGGTTCAAAAAACAATAAGTGAAAAAATTCTCTTTATTGGGATTTGAGTATCATCTGAATTATTATTTTATTCCTTCAGTTCCAAAACCAGCTTTCTTTTCCAGGATTTGTAATATTTTGCTCATTATGTAGAGTAGTGGCCAGACCGGTGCAGTGGCCTACAGGTGGAGCTCTCACCTCACAATCAGAAGGCTGTGAGTTTGATCCTAGGTAGCAGCAGATATTTCTCTGTCTGGCCACAATGAATAATAGTTTGCTGCAAACTCCATATAGGCATCAGGAAGGGCATCTGGCCAATAAACACTCAAGCTCCATTCAGTTGCCCTGACTTCACCCCGATTACAAGGAATTAAGAGTTATTAAAAGAAATTATGGCCAGTATAATAACTTCACCCATAACTTAAACAGGACCTTTAAGACATACCTTTTCATGTTGTGATACAAAGAAAAATTTGCTCAAATGTGGATACCAAAAGTTAATTACACTTAATTAATTAGTCAAAAATCAATTGCATACTATTGAGCTTTATCAGATAAATGAAACCATGCGATTATTCATAGCTTAATATTCTAAATATTGTGTGTAAGGGGGGGGAACCATATTGGCTGAACAGCAATTATTCCTTTAAATAAATGGAAAGTATATCTGTTTAAAATTTAAATGTATCCATTTTATAGAAAGATAATCAGTCAGAAACTTAAAGCAATATGTAACTGAGGAATTAATTGCTCGTAGTAACTAATTCCTCAATCACTTATCAAACATAATACAATTATGCAGAAGATTGAAAAGCCCCTCATTGCTAAAGTTAAGCTTTATAAGAACATAAGTGATAATTTTAAAAAGGTAAAGGTTCCCCTCCCACATACGTGCTAGTCGTTGCCGACTCTAGGGGTCGGTGCTCATCTCCGTTTCAAAGCCGAAGAGCCAGCGCTGTCCGAAGACGTCTCCGTGGTCATGTGGCCGGCATGACTAAACGCCAAAGGCGCACGGAATGCTGTTACCTTCCCACCAAAGGTGGTCCCTATTTTTTCTACTTGCATTTTTAGGTGCTTTTGAAACTGCTAGGTTGGCAGAAGCTGGGACAAGTAAGGGGAGCTCACCCCGTTACACGGCAGCACTAGAGATTCGAACCGCTGAGCTGCCGACCTTTTGATCGACAAGCTCAACGTCCTAGCCCCTGAGCCACCATGTCCCCAAGTGATAGTTTTAGGAGTAACCAAATTGGGACTCCACTTGAGCCTGTAGCCTTCAGTTCTATGGAAAAAATGTGGTGCTGCAAGTAATTTCCAAGCCTTATTATTCCTCAGCCATTGAATGTGGAAGAAGTTTGGTGTAGTGATTAAGCTATCAGGCTAGAAACTGGGAGGATATGGGTTCTAGTTCTGCCTTAGACATGGAAGCTACCTAGGTGACCTTGGGATAATCACTTCTTCTCAGTCCTAGGAGGCAAGCTTTTGAAAAACCTTGCCAAGAAAATTGCAGGGATGAGTCAGGCAGTTGGCAGGAGTCAAAACCGACTCAAAGGCACAACGTAAATGATTGGAATCATGTATCCAAGAATGGAGAAAACAGAATATTTATTGAAGAAAGCAGGTACCAGTAGTTATAATCAAAATTATTTTAGCAAGTGCAGCTAATCAAAAACTAGCTCTATTTATGTCCCAAAGGTGCTTTTCCAATAGACAACTGAACTTTCTTGGGGGTTTTTTTCCTTGAAAATGTTTTGCTTCTCATCCAAGAAGCTTCTTCAGCTCTGAACGGAAGGAGCTTCTTGAATGAGAAGTGAAACATTTAAAAAAAAAAACCAAGGAAGTCCAGTTGTCTTTTGGAAAAGCACCTTTGGGACAATCACAACCTGGATGATTGAGAATCTCTATAGACATTTAGCCCTATTTATAGAACACAGTTTTTTGCCTTCTTCCATTTAGTTTTTCATCCCACCTATCTAACAGACTGCTTAACCTTCTCTTTTGAGTGGGCTAGTTTGTTTCCATCCGCTTTTGCAAAGGTCAGGTTTAAGTTTTTCTTTTTCTTTTATTGACAGTGTAAGAACTCACACACATACAGTTATCTGTGCTGCCATTTCTTTGGGGGGGGCAGGGTGTTCCCTCTCTCCTCATTGAAACATTCTAATTCCCTGAGGCCATCTTTCTCTAATTCTGTTTTTGGAAGCGTGTGCTGGTTGACTGTTACATTAATGATGGAGGCAGCTGGTATTCATCCCTTATTGTAAACAGCAATGGAAGAATAAAGCTGGTTTGTTTCATCATAAACTTCACGAGCAAGCAAAGACGTTGTTCAACTTTTGTAGGCACTGTGGTGAGCACAGTGCAGTTCCCTCTACCTGTATTCCTGAATTTAAGTTTGTTGAGCACAACTCATACACAGGTGAGCAAAGACATTTCTTAATGACACATAGACAACTGAGATGAAGGGAGAGTTGTGGCCAGGGCCCAGAATCAATGGGAATCTGTCCAGATCTATACTTAGTTGACCTTAATTTGAAGATCTTTCCCCCTGCTACTGTCCTTGCCCTTTAGACACGACTAAACAATGACAAAAGCAAGGAGAAAAAATAAAATCTCTAGATCTTAATGTCAGGTAAGCCCTGAGGGTCAAATAAAGCAATAAGAAGCAGGGATAGCCCCATAGAAAAAAAATAGAAATATGCTGCCATTAGAGCTACTGTGAAGATTTTTTGCCCCAAGGGAGCCTCAAAACCTGGAGCTAATATTTTATAAAATTGCAGGGACGTTTGGCCTGAAGAAGGAGACTTCGCGCCCTGTCAGTCATAATGTTGAAGGCTGCTAACCATGAAAAGAAGTTGATGTAGTGCTGTCACAGGTTAACAGTTGGAGAACATCCAACACAACAGTTACAAGGACACTAGAGGGAAGTTTTTTAAAATATTCCTATTGAATCTCTTGTCCTTTCCACAATATATGTTGGAAACAGTGGTGTTTTAATTTTTCCGTTCCTGTCCCCTCTTCACAAAAATCTTTTAAGATTAAAATGAAGGAAACTACCTATAAAACAATCCAATCTCCTTCAAACTTAATGTAGCTGTTATAATCCATTATCAAAAAGTTTGTGGATGAGAGTAAGAAAGACTCTTGGAGATAAATTGGAAGAATTAAATAAATCCTAGATAACTAGGACACTATATAACCACAAAGCAGCTAGAAAAAAGTATTAGCAAAGTATATAAAGAATAACCAGCTAATGGCTCTTTAATAAAACAGTGCTATGAATATTTTTAGAGTGGAGCCTTTTCTTCCTAACCCTTTAAAAAAAACCTGTCCAAAAAGTTTGCAGCTGTTGTCAGTAATGATTGTTGAACACTACTGACATTATCATCCCGTAGAGGTGATGTATTTATCTGAATGTTGATTCTTTATATTTACTACATGTGTATTTATTACTATATTTTCTTTTATTTATTTTACCCTGGAATTTGATCCTGTATTTTATTTATTTATTCATTCATTCATTTTTGTTAGGGTCATAAGACTAATCAGTTAATAAACTAAACCATTATCAATAAGCCCCAATTGGGAAAACAACTGTTTTTAAATTTTCTTTTTTTTTTTCTTCACCCAAAGAAGAATGTCCTGTATCGCTTAGAAGAGAAGCTTCAAGATGATATTCAATCAGAGACCCTATAGATGATTTTGGGTCTTGATCCAACTTATTTCAGAGGGAAATTGTTGTGGGAATTAAATTGGTAGTGGAAGAATTAATAACACAGCTTGCAGCTTGTGGATAAAAAAATCATACGTTTAATAAATAATATAGAAATGACAATTTTTCATCTTTCACAAGAACTAGAACGGTGTTTTTTCCAGCCTTTAAAGACAAACAAAATACAAACAGTATAACACAAAGCTTTAGTGTGTGGTTTCACATTATCACATTAAGCCAAAGCTAACAACTCACATTATAGCCTAACATGGTATTTAACCTAATTTGTTATGTTAACTTTTGTTTTCTTGATATAATTAAACTACAACACAGGATCTGCATTGATCATAGGGTTTTCCTTAGGAAGGCTAATGCTCTGTGCATCACCACTAATTTCAATTCTCACAGTTCATCAAGCAAATGAATAGTTCCTTCGGTTCTAAATAAACAAACATTTTCACGGCATATAGATCAAGCCTTTCTCTTCCTTTTTAAACCACTAGGTCATTGACAGACAGGTCTGCTCTGCTGACCTACCTGATTCTAGAGCACAAAGCATAGCTGTCACTCTTCAGAAGAGTCGATGAACAGCCCAAGAAATTATCATCCCCAAAGGGCAAACCACTGTTTATAAGACAGACATACCTCACAAGTTAAAGAGACAGTTTCCAGGCTTATATAATTTGCTGCACAAAATTAGAAGCTAGAAATCAGAATCCATTTCAGTCATGGAGCCAGTTAAAAATAATGACCAGGACTTACAATTTGTCACATCCAAGATGATGATGATGATAGAGATGATTTTCTCAGGGGCTTACTATTTATTAGGTACTGTGCACTTGTAGTTATGAAACATAGGTGCAAGACAATTTTCTCACCTTTTTGCCAACATATGTTGGATTTACAAGTAAAAACTAATTATGAAAGTTCCAAAAATATAGGACTTCCAGGGAAAAAATGATAACTGAAGATGATTCAACTGAGCATGAAGTCAACAACCACAACACAATTAAGAGCCAGCCAGTAGACAGGGTCTTTGTAATTTTTTCCCAGACAATGAAAGGATTTGATATCAACCACAAGTGCTTCACACAGTTGGTCCTTGTGAGGAGACTGCAAGACAACAGTCCCTGGTGTTCTTAGAGTTCTGGGCGATGAGTGAAAGCCATCTTTGTTGAAAATGTGATCAGCACCTTTGCAAGGGGACACTACATTTGCATACTTTAATCCCTTTTGTAAATTGCTTGTTAACTGCTCTTCCGCTAGTTATAACCTTTTGGATCGACAAATTTTATAGCACTGGTTAAGTTTTCTTTCATCCTTAGTGAAGGAAGTTTTAAATACATAAATTTAAGAACTTTAAAAATATATTTTAGAATGAATAGCAAAAGGACATTGCTTCTAAAAAGTTACAAATAGATTAAGGTTCCAGATGGATTTCAAATAAGATTTTGAAAGTAATGATCATAATCCTTCCCATGGGAAAATGCTTTTGTTTTGAATTTTCCTTAAAAAAAACATGATAGGATAAGACTTTGAAGGTTGGACACTATAGGGAACCAGAAGGAACTAAAGATTACAATTACAGGAAAAAAACTTAAAATTACTAATACAGAATGGAACAAAATATTTTAAAATTGGGTCCACTAAAGAATATTTTTGAACAATGGAGCCAGAAGTTAATTTTTAAAAGTGTCTGCTTCTAGAGATAGACTGTATTTTAAAGATGTTATATAATAGGAATAAATTCTACTCAACAATATTGAGACTGAACTGAAAATGAATTTAAAAATGACAGGCTACAAGAATGATATGGAAAAAGATGCCTCACTGGACATACAAAAAAAGTTGGCTGATGTCTTAATAATTAAATTGCAAATCAAAAGACTGTTCTGGATAACTTTCACATGTTGGATTTGCAAAAGAAACTTGTTGAAGCTTTGAAGAATTTTGTGAGGAGGGACTAAAGATCAAGACTGTTAAAAGTAGAAAGGAAGGAATATTTATTTATTTATTTTATTTATTTATTTATTAAATTTTTATACCGCCCTTCTCCCGAAGGACTCAGGGCGGTGTACAGCCAAAAGTAAAAACACAAAATATATACAATTAAAACCACAGTTAAAACAAAGCAGAATTATAAAGGCTGATAATTAAAATTAAAATTTTAAATTTTAAAATATTAACAAAACCCCAAAATTAAAAATTCCACACTATTATGCCAGTCCCGCTTGAAGGAATAAATGTGTTTTAAGCTCATGACGGAAGGTCCGAAGATCAGGCACTTGACGTAGGCCAGAGGGAAGTTCGTTCCAGAGCGTTGCCGCCCCCACAGAGAAGGCCCTACTCCTGGGGGCCGCCAGCCGACACTGTTTGGCGGACGGCACCCTGAGGAGACCCTCTCTGTGAGAGCGTACGGGTCGGTGGGAGGCAAAGGGTAACAGCAGGCGGTCTCGTAAGTACCCGGGTCCTAAGCCATGGAGCGCTTTAAAGGTGGTAACCAAAATCTTGAAGCGCACCCGAAAAACCACAGGAAGCCAGTGTAGACTATGGAGCAGTGGTATTACATGGGAGCCACGAACGGCTCCTGTTACTACTCGCGCAGCCTCATTCTGGACTAACTGTAGCCTCTGGGTGCACCTCAAGGGCAGCCCCATGTAGAGAGCATTGCAGTAATCCAACCTAGACGTAACCAGAGCGTGAGTGACTGTGCATAAGGCATCCCGGTCAAGGAAGGGACGCAACTGGCGGACCAAGCAAACTTGGTAAAAGGCCCTCCTGGAGACGGCCGCCAGATGTTCATCAAAAGACAGTATGAATACAGTATGAAGTTGGTTTATTTGATCAAGGTGAATAGATACGTTGTTATGTCTGGTAACTTTTAATGCACTTCTGTTGATCAGGACTGAATAATGAAGCTTTAAAATTTTGTTTACATTTAAGAGGTATATGACAAGATCAGATCGAGTGTATTTTAAGAGAAGGTGATAGGTTACTAAAATTGTTTATAGTTGTGATGAAGGGAGAAGTCATTTCTTTATATATATTTTTCTTTACTACATTCTTTTTTTTCTTTTCTAACTTTCTAGTTTGCTTTTCACCATTTTGTGATTTTTTTTCTTTTTTTTAGTTTGTATTAGTTTTTATCTTTCTAATTGTAATTTCTAATAACATTATTGAAAAAGAGAAAATTTCAAAAGGATAAATGAATCGACATTTTAGAAACTTCATTTAGAAACTGGATTATTCTGGGAGTTTTCCAATAGGTTTTTTTTCTTCATTAACCTTCATCAAATATTTGAACTTTTACAACTTTAACTGTAAATTACCCAAAAACAATTAGAAAACTTGACTTCAGTGAATTCTAAAAGAAAAGACAAGAGAGACTTCTCCAGTCCTTATGCATACCACAGGAAATGACATGAACATGCAATTCTTGTTCTTTCTTGTCCTGAACTGAGATATATCTCTAATGATGGAATCTTAATGTTTAATCTGAAAGGAAAGCTATCTAGACATTTATTTTCCTTCCTTCCTTCCTTCTTGGGAAAGTTGATGCCTCCCTCTTTATTTTTGTGTCCCATTTGATTATAATCTTATTGGTGACCAGCTGCTGAGTTCATTATGAGACCGAAGAGAAGTTGAATGGCTTTTTGAGGAAAAGTAAGTGTGAGGAAAACTCCCCTTCAGTGTTTATAACTTTCAGCAGATTCTTAGTAAGAGAAGTCTTGCTGCTGGCCATACAAATTACTTATGTCTCCATCTAAAAAAGACATGCTATTTGTGTAAACAAAAGAATCAATTATAAACTATGAATATATTGCAGTTACAACTTTAAAAACCTGATTCCAGTGAGAGGAGAAGGAGCCCCTTGAAAGAAAGCTCTTTTCTGTGCTGGCTGGGCTGATGGGAGATGTTGTCCGATGTATCTGCAGGGCAACAGGTTGATGAATACAGTAATTTTCATAATGCGAAGCAAGAATACCAATTCCCTATAAAAAGAAATTACTTGGAATCTTCTGATGATGTTTCAGAAAACCAAGGAACATGGTTACCATGGGAAATTGCAGACCCTCAAGGAGGGTATTTCAAAAGAGACATATTGTACAGCTGAGTGATGATTATACATATTTAATAAGACTGAGCAGAGCTCATCACAAAGCCTGTTGCCTCTTTCTCATTTTGTTGTGGGGGGTTTTTTTTACAGCCAACCTGAGAAATTGAAAATGAGGCAGGCAGACAGGGAAAGGGGAGGGGGAGGGAAATCTTATTTTTGCTCTAACCAAGCCTTCCAGAGATTATGAAATCTTCTTGTCTGGGAGAGAAGTTAATTATTTTGGTAAGAAAAACAGACAAGTGCACAAAAGGAGGAATGGTGGGGGGGAAACAAAACAGAGATAAATGCAACCAGGGTGATAAACAATCTGGTCATTCACTTAATCTTCTTTCTTATTTGGGTCTGTCTTGCTGGGCAGAATCCAGCTGAGGCACAGGAATATAGAGTAATTTAAGAGCTGCATCTTCTAGCCTATCAAAAATAATCTTCTCTAACCATCAGTAGCAAAGCTCAATGAAATGAATGGAAAGCAGTCTTCAGCAAACATACTTTGGACCAGCCTACAAGCCAATTAGATAATTAATTGCAGTTCCTGTTGTGTTTCAGGAAATGTTTATATTATAAAAGCCATTACATAATTCAACTTGATCGAAATATCCTACTTTGGGATGTTCTGTCATTTAGTGCTGCTTAATGCTCTTTGGTTTCCTACTTAATTTAGCATTTGTCTGAATAGTTTTCAGGCTTCGTACCCTTCAGGGAATCCTTTTTCCCAGATCTGTCAGCTGAAAAGCTATTAGGTGACCCCTCCTTTCCTGGAGAGGAATCTAATACATATCAGACTGGATCTGAAACAAGGATCTGAAGCCAGCAGCCCTCCCTCGTGTTCCCTTTCTGGTTCCATAGCTCTGAGGAATGCTGTACTCAGTTATTTGTTTCACATACAGTAATTAACCCTACCTTATCAACTGAGCCATATAGTGCCTGAATTTGCATGGGCAGCTAGTTCGCCCAGCATGACCACTCTACATACAACGGTTAGATGGCAGAGTTAAGAAGGCTTCTTGCCATCTAGTGGTCACCTGGATTTTTTGCAGCTCCTGCATGGTAGCTTTCATTTCATCCTTGCCTTATGCCTAGAATCATTTTCCACCTGAACGGAGGCAGCAAGAAATCTACAAAGGCCGGGTGGACTAGATACAAATGCTTTAAAACCACTGGGATGGCAGTTTATGCTGCTTGTTTATTTTACATGTTTAAAACCCCAGGAGATCTGTGGAGACCCACAGAATGTAAAATTAATTTCATCTACTTAAGCAAATAAGAATCCCTTAGTTTCAGAGTGTAAGCGCAATAAATAATAAAGGGGCTGAAACTGTTACTTGTAAAAGTGGCTCCAGAAAAGCAGTAGAGTAGACTATCTGTTGCCGCTCGTACAGCTGACAAAACCCTGCTCTCTGTGGATTGTGAGAAGCTGCCAAAAGCGGATTCAGGATATCAAAAAAAATCTGTGAAAACGAGCTGCTAGTGCTAAAGATCACCCGGCTTGTAAAAAACTGTTTGAAACAGATCCACAGAATAGCTACAAAGCTTTTCCCCCAACATATATTTTATAAAAAAATACAATAGCAGAAGGAAACCTGGCACCCCCTGGGCTGAGCTGCGACTCAGAATTACAACTAATTCCAGATAAGGAATTACCAGAGTAATTTATTCCAGCTGAAACAGCAAGCAGAATTTAAAGAAGCTAAATTTAATTGCTTGGATTTAATACTACGGATGAATTCCTACCATCTTTGCAGTTTGGGGGGGGGAGCACTGTGAGCTTTTTAATGAGTAGCACCATTAAGTGCTTTAATTCTGAATCACTTCTGTCATGACCACCTTATGAGAACTCCCTATTATATTTCCATAAACAGAAGAAAAACAAGAAAAACTCTGGAGCCTTACCCAGATATATAGCTCAATCACAGACTTTTTGCTCACCTCCTAAAATGGATCATGATTATTTGCATGCATGAATACAACCAAGTTATCTTTAGCAAGATTTATTGAGATAAAAAGAAAAGGGTTACAAGAACTCCCGCAACTGAATTCTTTATCATTTAGAACCAATATATCCCAAAATGGATAAGGGGAGAAATTGTTTCATTCTCTTTCTAACAGCTTTCCCACAAACTATCAAGAAGGCAGTCTTTCCACAATAATGGAGAATCTGACTGTTTACTTAAGGGTCTTCTGAATCTTTATCGATCTAGGAACCAACCATTACACTATACTGGGGAGTCAGTTGGTAGGAGAGAAATGAGACTGAGGCTTCCCCATTAAATTAAACGGACTGGTTTGAAAAGCACAACCCCCCTAGTCTAAACTATAATGCAGCTAACATGCTATGTAATCTCAGGGGTTGCTAAACTATAACTCTCAGTGAGGAGAGAGGGCTCACAGGGATAGGTTTCTCTGCCTAACATAGGAAATATTCTTCAATCTAATTTCATACATATTATCATCCTTCCCCAAACTGGATTGATGAGAGGGAGGGGAGAAATGAATATTGTATAAATTTTCACCCTTCTTTCATCCAGCTGGTTTCAACTATTAGATTTCCTGGAACATCCATGCTGCTGAGGATCTCTGGGATTTAAGGTCCACAGATCTGGAGACCACTCAGTTTAAGAAGACTGAGATGTGACTATCAATGCTGCTAGGTCAATATTAGTACAACCATTCAACGTTTTATCAGTGAAAAGCAAAGTGTCTTGAATTCAGTGACATCAAACATGCTGTGTGTGCAGAAGCTATGGTCAATGTAGTCTCCTTAAAATCACTGCTAATGAATCTGTCTTGGGAAACTGATATTACTTTTCAAACCAGTGAACATAATTAGACAAGTGTGACTATAGTTATTGCCTCAGATGTTTCCAAAAGAAGAGCAAAGATAGATTTAAAGAGACAGGAGAAAATAGCTAAGAATTATTTCAGATTGCCTTGAAAATCAAAGAAACTTTATCTGGCAGATCCAATTTCTGCCTCTGCACACTTCAGTGCAGCCGATTTTATAAACCAGAAAGGGGTTTTATTAACAGCAATGACAAAGTTATCTAGTACTTTATTAAGTACTATTGATATTTTATCAATTAAAACATACATATATATTTTATATGTATAAATATAAAAATATAAATATTCCTCTTCTACAGAGGAATTATTGAGTCTGTCATCTGCACCTCTATAACTGTCTGGTTTGGTTCTGCAACCCAACAAGACAAACACAGACTTCAGAGGATAATTAGAACTGCAGAAAAAACAATTGCTATCAACCTGCCTTCCATTGAGGACCTGTATACTGCACAAGTCAAAAAGAAGGCTGAAAAATATTTACAGACCCCTCACATCCTGGAGATAAACTGTTTCAACTCCTACCCTCAAAACGATGCTATAGAGCACTGCACATCAGAACAACTAAACACAAGAACAGTTTTTTCCCAAACATCATCACTCTGCTAAACAAATAATTCCCTCAACACTGTCAAACTATTTATTAAATCTGGACTACTATTAATCTTCTCATCGTTCCCATCACCTATCTCCTTCGACTTATGACTGTAACTTTGTTGCTTGTATCCTTACGATTTATACTGATATTGTTTCCTGATTGCTTATTTGTAGCCTATGACTATCATTAAGTGTTGTATCATTAAGTGTTAGATTTATACCCTATGACTATCATTAAGTGTTGTAAGTGTTGTACCTTGATGAAGGTATCTTTTATGTACACTGAGAGCATATGCCCCAAGACAAATTCCTTGTGTGTCCAATCACACTTGGCCATAGAATAAAAATTCTATTCTATTCTATTCTATTCTATTCTATTCTATTCTATTCTATAGTATACAGAAGCAGTTTTTTCTGTGGAAGTACAATGACTATACAGTATTTGCTTATGGCTCAGAATTCTTTCACTGCAAATCTAGACTTTTTGCTTTAGGCCAGGTATGGATAACTCTTTGTGGAACTCTTAAGGCTAGAGTTAATATTTGTGGAAAGTGGAAAAACAAAAAACAAAAACAAAACCCAGATGAAACCATATCACAATATACAAGTAGGTGGAATGTGTTTGGTTTTTTAACTGTGACATGACTATTTTAGGGGCCTATAGGGGCCTCTGGTGGCTCAACTGACTAAGTCTGTCTGTTATTAACACAGCTGCTTGCAATTACTGCAAGTTCAAATCCCACCAGGCCCAGGGTTGACTCAGCCTTCCATCCTTTATAAGGTAGGTAAAATGAGGACCCAGATTGTTGGGGGCAATTAAGTTGACTTTGTATATAATATACAAATGGATGAAGACTATTCCTTAACACATTGTAAGCCGCCCTGAGTCTTTGGAGAAGGGCAGGATATAAATTCAAATTTTAAAAAAAATTTAGAGCTTATGTTACAGCATTCATCTGTTTCCCACGTCTTTCATTTTCAGCAAACCTGGTTAGTAGGGTCTGAGGGTTGTAAAGACATATTTGAGCCACGGGAAATCCTTACCTGATTAGCGTTATAGACTGCTTAGATCAGAGGTCTTCAAACTTGGCAGCTTTAAGACTTGTGGACTTCAAGCATAGCTGGCTGGAGAATTCTGGGAGTTGAAGTCCACAAGTCTTAAAGCTGCCAAGTTTGAAGACCTCTGGCCTAGATGGTGGCTATCAGCATTCTAAGGAAGGTCCTCCTACCTTTTTTTTTTTTGCTGTCTGCTACATCAGTGTTATTTTCTTGTCCTCTCCTTTGCTTTCAATCCATTAAAATCAATGGCTTGGTCAATGGGAGGGTGTAGGAGAAACCTGAGATAGCCATGGGATTCTATCTAACTGATTTATTTATTTATTATTTATTATTCGAATTTATATACCACCCTATCTCCCAAAGGACTCAGGGCGGTTCACAGGCATATAAAACATCAATATACAAATTAAAATAATCATTAAAAAACTTATTCTAATGCCCAATTATTAAAATAGAAATATAAATATTAAAACCAATTTAAAACCCCTATAAATTTAAAATCTAAGCCAGTCCTGCACAGATGAATAAATGTGTCTTGAGCTCACGACGGAAGGTTTGGAGGTCCGGAAGTTAGTGTATCTGAAACTGAACAAGACAAAAGAGTGGAAAATACAGTCTGGACTGAGCAATCCTGCACTACTTCCAGAGGGTCAGGAAGATTTATGCACTGGTTTTGTTTACATTTTTGCTTCCTTGAATCACTGCCATGACTAAGCTATGAAAGAGCTCCAGAAATTTTCACAGGCAGAATTGGCTGTTATGGCCCACATCTGAACAGTGAATGAGGCTAAAGAGTATTTAACAATAATGTATTTTTTCATACTAACTTATGCTTGGTTTTAAAAATAATACTGAAATCCCCATTTTCATTGGGATAATCCTCTTCTTCATAATAAAATCAACTAAGATACCTGTGGCATCTTAAAAATGTAAACATTTCCTAAAGTTTGAGCCAGCGCTTCCCAGATATGTTGAGAATTGGTGTAAATTTGTACAGATTGTAGTCCACTAAGCATCGTAGACCAGGCTGCAAAAATCTGAATAACTATAAGATGGCAGCAAAGAAATATTAAAGAGGTATCACTGCAGTCTTGTTTGGAGAATTTGATTGGTTGTTTGTTTCATTCATTTATATGGTTCTTCCAGCGGTGAAATTCCCTGGTTCTATTCGGATCACCAAACTAGTAGCACCTACAGTGGGAGGCTCCGCCCACCCGCCAAGACGTCATTACGTCACTACGTCACTTTTTTTTACCATCAGCGCATAGCACACCCGTTCCTGTTCCCAAAGGTAAGTGGATTTCACTGCTAGGTTCTTCTATCTTAACCAAGTAACTCTAAACGGTTAACAAAACTCATGGATAAAATAACACAGTATTGTATTTTATAAAAGGCATAAGACAGTATATTTTTTTAAGAAACTATAACTGATGTTCCTTGCAAAACTGTCTCACAATTCAGAAAACAAGAATATTGGGCTCCAATACATTCCTGGCGCCACCATTTGAGGGAAAAGCCCAATCTTCAAGTTGCTCCAGAAAACCAATAAGGTCAAGGCCATCTGAAACTCAAGATGTTCCATGGGATGGGCAACACAACAGAAAAAAGCATGATATCAAGCCTATCTAAAATAGATGTAGTGGTCTAGCAAAAGTTGGCAGCCATTTTGTTTGTTTAAATTTTATTTAACTTTGTGGTCCTGCAGTTGCCATTTGCAAAGATCCTTATGCCATGATGTCTGCAGAGCCAGATTGTTGACTTACATGAAGTCTTCAAAAACTTTTGCTGGGAAGACAGAAGTCTCCATTTTGACATTAACTCGTGTAAACCAGAGTCTATTGCCACCTAATGAGAAGGAAGGACTCACTGGAGAAGAGCCTAATGCTGGGAAAGATTGAGGGCAAAGGAAGAAAGGGACGATCGAGAATGAGGTGTCTGGATGGAGTCACTGAAGCAGTTGGTGTGAGCTTAAATGGTCTCCAGGGTATGGTAGAGGTCAGGAAGGCCTGGAAGAATGTTGTCCATGGGGTCACGATGGGTCGGACACAACTTTGCAACTAACAACAACATTGCATCACATATATTCTGAGTTAATAGTGTAAGGTCCAATATTAATATGGTTAAGCTCATAAATGCCAAACAAGAGACTTAAACAGAAGCTTGAGTAAAATAGCATTTAATCTTGATCAAGCTTAAATGGTTAGCTGTTCCAAACACATACAAGATATACATGCACGGAAGAACTACATAATAGTAGTTTTATATTCTTTAGGAACATCATAAACCTTCAATTCTGGCATCTTTGATTTGCAAAGCAATGTCCTCTCTAAATACCAAAATGGTCTTTGTACTTACTCTGGTCATATAATCTCACTACATTGTAAAAGTCAATAATGTAATCTAACTACAGATTTACGTTTTAGTCATATAATCTAACTATATTGTAAAAGTCAGTAATGTAATCTAAATCCAGGTTTACGTCTTCCTGTAGTGTTTATTTTTTGTTATCTTTTCCTCCTTTTGTCTTCTTAATTAGTCACTTGGTCCCCTATTAACAGTACAAAAGGTGTGTAGATTGCTCTGATAGTTTGGGATATGTGACAGTTCTTCTGGGAAACAGAGTGGCATTTTATGGAGGTTGCAGGATAATGCAGGAAGGATGTTCTTCACAGGAATAGAGAAAGGAAATACTTTTACAGCAGTATAACATATATATACATTTACAATAGAACAAACGTCTATAGAATGATAAGTTTCTATCTATTTATTGCTATTCCCTTCAATAGCATACATACTTATTTAATGGAATGAAGGAGATGACATGGGGAGCATCCATCTCTTTTGCACAAAAGCAGGTAAGAGATGGTTTGAAGATTTAGACAAATATAGATGGTGATGTTCTGGAATAAGAGCTACTTGGCTCAGAAAACAGTGCTTGAATAAAGCATAGCAAGGAAAGGAAGATTTTGTTTAGATCAGAAGGAAATATATATGTCATATGCACTGCTGCCTGGTGGATCTGAATCCCTGAAAAAAAGCAGAGCCTGCCCATCAAGTCTACTGAATGACTGGAGACATTTGGGGCTTTTTATTTTTATGCACTGTAGGAATTTAGCACCCACCCTCCCTCCTAGAAGAATGAAATATTTTAGAAAATATTTAAGTCCTGAGTCCTTCGGGAGATAGGGCGGTATACAAATATGAATAATAAATAAATAATAAAAAAGGCAGAATATATTTCCCTGGATGAGAAATGGAGAAACATGTTTTAAAGACAAAGCAACTTCCTGCAGCTTCCTGACTCCCCCCCACCTTTGTCAATGGGCCATTAAAGCCTCAGCCAAGCTCACTCATTTCCCCCCACCTTTGTCAATGGGTCAGAGGTAGAAACTCATTCTCCCCACCTTTGTCAATGGGCCACCATCATCTGCAACATAATAGGACCCATCTAGCAACAGAAACTCACCACATGACACCTGGGAAGATTACATCAGCCAGCAAGGCTAGCTAAGACCCCCACCCCCTGGGAGTCTGACAGCCAATCAGGGTACTCTTCTTGTGCCCCAGAAAATTCAAAGCTCAGAAAAAGCATAAAGCCAGGGAGCGCACAGGATCTCAGCCCCTTTTCTGTTCAGGAACTCAAGCCATGTAATTCTGACCATCATTAAACCATCTTTCCAAGCAGCCTCCATGTTTCCAGTGTCTTTGTCCCCACTTGGAACTGAACCCAGATGGATATTTCTTCCAACAGCACTGTTACTTAACAGTAGGAATTCTGCCTAGCTGCAGGAAACAAGGATGCAGAGTCTCTTTGTGGCTGGGTTTGCACATCACACTAAACCATGGTTTGTTTAACCACTGAGTTATGTAATAATTTACAATTGGCTGAGCTCATAATCCAAGGTATTTCAAATCACAATGACACATTCAAAGGACATGGAAAGCATAAAGAAAACAGGTAACAATGAGTTAGTATAATGGGTAGATTGGATCAGGTCTGCAGAAAGACTAACTGGGTTTTTGGGGTTTTTTTGTTCCCTCACTGCGTTTTTATCATATCTGGCTATTTTAAAAAATTGCAGGCAGACTCTGTTTGTTCTCCTCTTCTCTTCTTCCCCTGTTCTGCTTTTTTTATATTGACTCTTAGATTGTAAACCTGAGGGCAGAAATTCTCCTTTTTATTGTTTGGTAAGCTCTTCTGTGAAACCTTTTGTGCTGAAGAATGAGGTAAAAATACTTTTAAAAAAACAATAAATACTTTTGGAGGGCATCTGCAGAAGCCTGTAATGTGGCTAGCAATAACCAGAAAAGAAAAGTTGTCCCAAGGCATCTAGTGAAGAAGTGTCTGAATAAATATCGAGTTAAAACCAGACTTTGCAGTAAAAACCTAGCTATAGTCCTGTTTTATGAAGATAAAATAAAGGGATTGTAAGATGAATACAAACACTTGTCATAGCTTCTGGTGGCAAGCTCTTCCAAAATATTGTAAAGTGCATTTCCTACAACTTAGCATATCCATCCACTTACATTGAACCTAAAATTGTGTCATACATGTTAACTTTTTCTGCCAATTACTACAGAGTTTAAACATGTCAAGTCACAGTACCTGCTTGTGATGTTGCAATATGCTGCCAGCATAATGAGCTAGCACAGTTGGGAACCAAGCTAGTTAATACATTAGCCACGACTGCACAAAATGAAAATACAAATGTTATGCCTCTTCAGCTGGTAAACGCTGGAAGATGAATTTTTGTTATGGTAAATGTTCCACTTTAACAGTATAAAAAGTGCACCGGGGAACAATGCAATTCACAAACTGCAACATTCCTTCATTCATCCCACCTATGTTGTTTGAGTGTGTCCTGACGGAGAGAAGACCTCTAGATGCAGCCTGGACTCATCAAGAGGCACCAAAATTCTGCATGGATTGCAGCCTAGCAACTGGTACTATGAATCTAGGCAAAATGCTTATTTATCGTCTCTAAGTTAGGGTGAGTTATCTGGAAGGAAATGCTGTCAATATAATTGTTTTTCCTTATCTGATCCGAAAAGGTAGAATAAGAGTTAAACCTGTATATTATATAGAGAGCATGAACAATAGGCTAGAAAAGAGTTAATAGCTGAAGCTTCAAGGTACTGTAAGGAAATGGATATACTGAAATACTAGAATTATTAGAAACTTGTTGTTTTCTGCAAAAATTAAACATATATATATACAGATCATAAAGAAACAAAACTTACAGCCCAGCGACCTACTCGTGAGTTTGTGAAGATTCCCCATTGAAAATGCATGCCTAAACTCAAGAGATTATGCATATAGTGCTTTAGAGTCTATTTCCCTCTTCTTGGCCAAATGCTACATGAATTTAGAGTTGGTTTTCTGCTCTGTGGGACGTCAGAGGATTGTGATTAGGGTTCCTTGAGTGTGGATGTGATAGTGAACTCTAATGGGAGTTAATTTGTTTACTCTAAAAGATTAGGCAGACATTTGCTCTCATTGTTCAGACTCTTATCAAGTGTGAAATGTTCATCTAATCTACTGCATTGGTTCTGTGAGAGTTATATATATATATTAAACCAGCCTGACCAAAATCAACCCCGATGACGCTAACAAAATCAGGCTCAAAATCACCAACATCCTCTGCAGCAGCAAGCCACCCAAAAGCAACTTACCCAAAGAGGAACAGACAGCACTACTTAACCTGAAAAAAGACACCAGCATAATAATCCTACCAGCAGACAAGGGCAACGCCACGGTGGTTATGAACACATCTGACTACCAAACCAAATTAACCAACCTACTCCAAGACCCTGCATACAAGCCCCTAAAAACAGACCCCACCACCTACCTAGAAAAAACCACTAGATCCAAAATAAAAGCCTCCCCCATCAGCGAAGAAATCCAACAAAGAATCATTCCCAGAGAGAAATCATCCAGATGCCCTAAGCTCTACGGCCTCTCCAAGATACACAAAGAAGGAACCCCACTCAGACCCACAGTCAGCTCCATAGACTCACCTCTACAAAACCTAGCCAAATTTCTCGCCAAACAACTACAGCCCTATGCAGAATCCATCGCCTCACATGTAAAAAACTCATTCCAGTTCATAGATATCATAAAGAAACAAAACTTACAGCCCAGCGACCTACTCGTGAGCTTTGATGTCATATCCCTCTTCACCCAAGTGCCAATCAAAGAAGCCTTGACAGCTATCCAAAACAAATATAACCCCCCCAAGCACATCCTAGATCTGACCAACCACTGCCTATCCAACACATACTTCATCTATAACGGACAAAAATACAAACAAATAGAAGGAGCACCCATGGGATCACCCCTCTCACCTGTCATTGCCAACCTCTACATGGAACACTTTGAAACCCAAGCACTAGAAAAATCTGATCACAAACCCAAACTCTGGCTCAGATACGTAGACGACACCTTCATAATCTGGCCACACGGGAAAGAAAAACTTGACAACTTCCTCACACACCTCAATAGCCTACACCCCAAAATACAGTTCACCATGGAAACAGAAGTTAACAACCAACTTCCCTTCCTAGATGTCTTAGTCTACAAGAAACCCAATGGCTCCCTAGGACACACCATCTACCAGAAGAAAACACACACAAACCGCTATCTGCACGCACTCTCACACCACCACCCAGCACAGATCAACTCCGTAGCCAAGACACTCATCTCTAGAACAAAACGCTTAGCTGATGAACAACACCTAAAAACCGAACTACAGACTCTCACAAACGTACTAATATCCAATGGATTCCAGAGAAATAAGATTACCAAACTAATCCAAAAAGAACCCCCCACTAAAATCCAAGACAGAGAACAAGAAAACAGCACAGCCCTCCTCCCATATGTAAAAGGCACCACAGACAGAATCAGCAAGATCCTCCACAAACATAACATCAAGACAGCATTCTGCACAAACCAAAAAATATCCACCATCCTAAGAAACCCCAAAGACAAACCTGAGTTAGAAAATCAAGGAGTATATGAAATCCCATGCACCGCCTGCCCCACCACATACATCGGACAAACCAGCAGAAGAATAAGTGCACGCATTGAAGAACACAAGAACTCATTCAAAAAAGAGGAACCAACTTCTTCCCTGGTCCAACACTTTAAAGCCACAGGGTACGATATTGACTTTAAAAAGACCAGAACTATCGCCAAAACTGAACACTTTAACAACAGAATAATCAAAGAAGCCTTGACAGCTATCCAAAACAAATATACCCCCCCCAAGCACATCCTAGATCTGTCCAACCACTGCCTATCCAACACATACTTCATCTATAACAGACAAAAATACAAACAAATAGAAGAAGCACCCATGGGATCACCCCCTCACCTGTCATTGCCAACCTCTACATGGAACACTTTGAAACCCAAGCACTAGAAAAATCTGATCACAAACCCAAACTCTGGCTCAGATACGTAGACGACACCTTCATAATCTGGCCACACGGGAAAGAAAAACTTGACAACTTCCTCACACACCTCAATAGCCTACACCCCAAAATACAGTTCACCATGGAAACAGAAGTTAACAACCAACTTCCCTTCCTAGATGTCTTAGTCTACAAGAAACCCAATGGCTCCCTAGGACACACCATCTACCAGAAGAAAACACACACAAACCGCTATCTGCATGCACTCTCACACCACCACCCAGCACAGATCAACTCCGTAGCCAAGACACTCATCTCTAGAACAAAATGCTTAGCTGATGAACAACACCTAAAACCGAACTACAGACTCTCACAAACGTACTAACATCCAATGGATTCCAGAGAAATAAGATTACCAAACTAATCCAAAAGAACCCCCACTAAAATCCAAGACAGAGAACAAGAAAATGGCACAGCCCTCCTCCCATATATAAAAGGCACCACAGACAGAATCAGCAAGATCCTCCACAAACATAACATCAAGACAGCATTCTGCACAAACCAAAAATATCCACCATCCTAAGAAACCCCAAAGACAAAATTGAGTTAGAAAATCAAGGAGTATATGAAATCCCATGCACCGCCTGCCCCACCACATACATTGGACAAACCAACAGAAGAATAAGTGCACGCATTGAAGAACACAAGAACTCATTCAAAAAAGAGGAACCAACTTCTTCCCTGGTCCAACACTTTAAAGTCACAGGACACGATATTGACTTTAAAAAGACCAGAACTATCGCCAAAACTGAACACTTTAACAACAGAATAATCAGAGAAGCCATTGAGATAGAAAAACGCCCACACAGCATGAACAAACGAGATGATACCTCCCGCCTACCAGCCATTTGGAAACCCGCCCTTATTGACAAACGAGTCCCTAACACGAGGAATGACACCAGACCCACACTCACGAGGTCCACACAGGATGTCACCACCACACATCCACCCAGAAAGCAGACCCAAACCCACACTGATCAGAAAGCACGACCAAGGACCAGAAGCCAGACCGCAGCTGCAACGTTAGCCATTTCAAACCCCTCCAATCCATACATGCAGCAGACTGACACCCACTATGAAGATGTAGCACGAACATGAACACGAAGCCAAACAACCGCAATGCAGCTCACCAGCTCAAATCCCCCTGCAACTCAGTCTAATCTGAGTACAACCAAGCCCCCACCCAAACAGGACACACCCCCAGCCAATCAGAGCACAAAAAACCCCATCCAATCAGAGCACAGCCAAGCTCCCACCCAATCAGTTCAACCCCCCCTAGCAGTTAAAAAGGAAGAAGCAGCTGCAATCACACATTGCTCCCAAAAGCACGAAGCTGAAGCCTGAAGATGACGAATGAGACTTCGTCGAAACGTCGCCAAGACACTTCCAATTTTACGCGGGAGAAAACCCGAATAACCAAAGACATATATATATATATGATGTCTTTGTATACCTGCATGCTGTAAATATTTGTTTCCTGTGAAACTGACATATATATTATGCCTTTTGTATTTATAACACAAACATGCCACATTGACTAATTTCCTGGACTGTTATTGGGGTCTGTTGTGAAGTATCTGGCATTTGTCAAACCATATGATCAGAGCCTTATCTCTTTCCCACCCCAACCCCACCCCACCCAGAACTATCAGATTGGAGATGCTAATGCTCAATCTGTGTTGAGTTCAGTTCCCTTCACACCAAGGGGTCAAGTGGTCAATTGTGAGAACAAAGGAAAGAGGCAACGATGCTCATTAAGAGGCTCTACCCTGTTCCAGGGGATATACAAACCAAATTCCAGGGATACACAAATCAAAGATGCCAGAACTAGAAGGTTTATGAGGTTCCTAAAGAATATAGAAGGGATTCGGATTCCCTCTCTTTTTGTAGCTGCATGTATCTTGTATGTGTTTGGAACAGCCAACCATTTAAGCTTGATCAAGATTAAATGCTAAGTTATTCAAGCCTCTGTTTAAGTTTCTTGTCTGGAATTTATGAGCGTAAACATATTATTATTGGACTTACAACACAAATACTTGTACTTCACTCTGGTGTTTGCCATATTGCTGTTAAGGTCATTATTCATTGCCTCCTTTACCAGTATTCTTAGCTCAATAAGTATATGACCTGGGGCACATGCAGAAGAGTCAAAAAAGTCATGATGGCAGCTACAATAATGTAACCAAAGCCCACTTTACAAGTGTTGCTACAGCTAAATAGTCACAACTGCCATCTTTTTTTTATTATTATTCCTGTGGACACTCTGGTATGGCAAATAGTATAGTGCAAAATCTACTGTGACATGAGAACAAAGCACCTCCCTTCTAAGTGTGAGAAAAGTAGGTGCTAGAAAGGCCAAATGTTTTTGGCAGCTAATGGCCCTGAAACTGCAGACTCCAGTTTCTGACATGTTTGTTTCTTTAGCCTAATTTTCAGTCTGCAGAAATGAAAACCATCCATTCTTCACATTCACTTTTAACATCCTGTCCTAAATAATCACTTTGGAGAAGCAGAGATTGTTGCATTCTGCCTCTCATCCTGCCTTTGGCCATTGTCAACTTTCTACTTAATTTCCTAAATTGATTTTATCAGCAAGACAAATCTTAATTCCTTAATCCCTTTAGAAAACTTATCCAACATGTCTGTCTTTTTCACAGTAGCTTTTTATAAGTGATTGTCATATCTACAAATAATCACTGTATTACAATATTATCTTCATAAGTGGTCTGAAAATTATAAAGGGAGGGCAGGGAGTGTGTTTTTTTAAAGAAATTGTATCAAGTCAACAAGTGAAAGATACACCATGTATGGAATCTTACTTTTTACTAATTTACACGGTTGCAAAGTTTTTCACCTTTCTATTATACAACAGGTTGGAAAAGTAGGCTATTTTATTTTGTAGGAATTTAGCACCCACCCCCCTCCTAGAAGAATGAAATATTTTAGAAAATATTTAAAAGGCAGAATATATTTCCCTGGATGAGAAATGGAGAAACATGTTTTAAAGTCAAAGCAACTTCCTGCTGTAAAGTCCATTTATTAATATGTCTAAGCTCATAACTGCCAATCAAGAGACTTAAACAGAGGCTTGAGTAAAATAGCATTTAATCTTGATCAAGCTTAAATGGTTAGCTGTTCCAAACACATAATGGTGCATACATACATGCAAGGAAGAACTACGAACTTATGACAGAAAGCGATGTCCTCTTATACCCAAAAAGTCATAAATCCTCAACTCTGGCATCTGCGTATTCTGGAATCTGGTTTGCATGTTCCCATAGTATAAGTCAGTGAATGTAAACTAACTTCTGGATTTACATCAGGTCACACAATAGTAAGGGTCAGTGTATGTAATCTGACTTCTTTCTGTGGTGTTATCTTTTCCATTTGTCTTCTTAATTACCACTTGATTTCCTGGAGGATGACATACACGTTCTCAGCCAGAGTGGGGTGGGGAGAGATCAAATGATGGACTCTGACAATTTCCAGAGACTGTCATTGGTGGGATGAGGTATCAGTAACAATTCAGGAATTTAGTCAGTGTGACCTCCATAACCATCCATGATGGCATATTTATGTTCTAACCACAAAAGGGCACAATATATATATGTCAGTGTTATGGGAAACAGATATTTACCATGTGCAGTTATACAAACAAGAGACCAAGACATTAGCAAGTTTCCTACTAATTCTAGTATTTTAGTATATATGTTCCCTTCACTGCCACCCCCCACCTTTGTCAATGGGCCATTAAAGCCTCAGCCAAGCTCACTCATTCCCCCCCCCCACCTTTGTCAATAGGTCAGAGGTAGAAACTCATTCTCCCCACCTTTGTTAATGGGCCATCATCATCTGCATCATAATAGAACCCATCTAGCAACTGAAACTCACCACATGGCACCTGGGAAGATTACATCAGCCAGCAAGGCTAGCTAAGACTTCCACCCCCTGGGAGTCTGACAACCAATCAGGATACTCTTCCTGTGCCCCAGAAAGTTCAAAGCTCAGAAAAAGCATAAAACCAGGGAGCACACAGGATCTCGCCCTTTTCTGTTCAGGATCTCAAGCCATATGATCCTGGCCACCATTAAACCATCTTTCCAAGCAGTCTCCATGTTTCCAGTGTCTTTGTCCCCACTTAGAACTGAACCCAGATGGATATTTCTTCCAACAATTTTAAATAGGGGCAACTGCTATTTTGTTTTAATATTTAAACCAAACAAATACAAGTACTGCTCAATTTACAATAATTTGTTTAGTGACCATTCAAAGTTATAACAGCACTGAAAAAAGGGACTTAGCACTGTGTTTCACACTCTCAACCATTGTAGCATCCCCATGGTCCCATGATTAAAATTTGGATGCTTGGCAACTGACTCATATTTATGACAGTTGCAGTGTCCTGGGGTCATTTGATAACTTTTTTGTGACCTTCCGATAGGCAAAGTCAATGGGGAAGCCAGATTCACTTAACAACCATATTACTGACTTAACAACTGCAGTGAATCACTTAGCAAATGTGGCAAGAAAGGTTGTAAAATGGGGCAAAATTCACTTAACAAACGTCTCACTTGGCAAGAATTGAGTCATAAGTTGAGGATTACCTGTATGTCATTTCAATATTTAAATGACATGTTTTTTTGTTTCTGTTGTGTACAAGTCTCTAAATTTGAAAAGCTTCTATGTAACTTACAAGATTATGGAAGTAAAATAGAAATAAAAGAAGAACAAAGCACACACAGATACAGACACCAAACACACCACCAGTGGGGAAATCCTCCGCCAGTCGCCACTGGTTCGCTGCCCGCGCATGTGTAGTGCGCGCCAGATGTGTGTTTGCACACGCACATGCACAGTGCATGCCGGTTGCACGCTGTGCACACACACATACACAAGGCACACCAGACGCAAGCTGCGTGCGCATGTACAAACGCGTGCTTTTTTATTTCCTGCTTTTTTTTTTTACTTTTTAAAGCATTTTTAACTTATTGGTTCGGGCGAACTGCTAGCATTTCACCCCTGCACACAACCAACCAATTTCCTAGCTTTGGACCCACCAAGGGAACCAATTCTAGCTGCAATATCCTCTAGCATAATAAAAGCACGCTTGTTTTCTAGAGCCATCAGGTTTGGGTAGCTTTTCTGAATGAGAACAGTATCTAAAGTCTTCTTGTCGACAAACTTAATGAGGGTTTTCCCTTAATCCCTTCCTGATCTGAGTATGTTCAGTTTGAAATAAGGTTTTGAAATAAAGACACTTTCCCACCTACCACCCAAATTACAGAATCTAAGAAATCATACTTAAGCAGCTTATTCCCCATTAAATACACTTGTTCTTTTACACTTATCAAAGAAAGCCGTGCTTCTGTTCAGGAGTTTGATTTAGTCATTCCATTTTCCAAAGAACATTGCCAGAAAATTTATTTTTTTAAAATAGTGAGTTCATGCTTATCTGATTATTCTTTGGCCTTCACTGCTTCACTTCATCCAGCTTCATTTTTTTTTTCTTGAAATGTTAAGGCAGCGCTTCCCAAACTTTTCCTTCATTATCCAAAACTGCTTATCAGGAAGTGATAAGTGGGTGAATTTAAAATCAATTGAAATATCCCTGTTGTGATTGGGTTTGCAAGTCAGCCAAACAACGACCACTTTTACCCAATTTAGGGTAATTTACCCAGACTTGGGTGTTAAGGGATAATTTCACAGCTAATGGCAGGGAGGAAGGCCTTTTAGCCTAGAGTTTGCCTTTCAAACAGTGCAAAAGCCCATTTTAACTCTCATGCAGCTTTGCAAATTTCAGACTGCAAAGTTATGAGAATGTGTTCCATAGTGCCCTTCTCTCTCGCAAAGGATGGCTTTGTTATTTGGCTTGGCCTATAAAGGTTCCCAGGTTGAATCTGAGACATTTTCAGTTCCAGCTATAAAGTTGGTCCATTTCCCCTCTCCTCTGCTTCAAGCAAGGTGGTAGCTTGCGCTAATGCCGGTAAAGGTTGTGTTGTTATTACATCTCAGTGTAACCCCATTAACAATTCTGTGCACTGCCAGATCAGTAGAAGCACAACTGTTTGAGGGCAAAGCAACAGGGATATGACTTTTGAGTAGCCTGATGCTTGCAGGGGCAGTCTGTGTTGTGGCAAACCTGCCACATATGCTCTGGAAAAAGAATCCAAAACAAATCAGCGACCCAGAAAAATAAAAAAGATAATATTAATGCATCTGCACCTTAAGCATAAAATGTATTTAATTCAATTAAATAAAGTGACTGATGGTTACATTGAGAAAGAATACTTTACCACAATGAAGGAAGAAAAGGCATTCGTCCCACTGGGTCAACTTACTTATTTATTCACAAGGCAAGATTGAAGGCCAGCAGCACTCAGACATAATGCTTCTGCTAGAATAAATTCTAACTAAAGTACTGTTTCTCAACCTTGGCCATTTTAAGATGTGTGGATTTCAACGCCTAGAATTCCCCCAGAGAATTCTGGGAGTTGAAGTCCAGACATCTTAAAATGGCCAGGATTAAGAAACACTGTAGCAAAGGAACAGAAGGCAGAAGACAAAGCAGTCAAGGAATGGGTTCAGATTAGATGTGGTTTTTAAAATTAATAATAATATAAATTCTATGAACTCTATTTTTCTGAACACTGTGAAATCATACGAGTTTGAAACTAAATCTCATTCTTTTGTGTATGCTATATAATACTAATAATCATATAATCATTTTCCCTAAGTTTCATCCCTCAAAATTACAAATATTAATTGTAGACATCAGAATGAAATGTACATATATGTGTTTATGTCAAAATAGAAAATAATTACTACAGGTGAGTACTGAGTCTAAGAAAATGCTACACCCCTTACATTTTTGTCGGATAGAAATAGGTAAGTTAAACTAAATTCTCCTTTGAAAATTCATAGATCACTAGTGTATGTAGGTAATCCTTGAGTAAGAACCACAATTGGTACCAGAATTTTGATCATATGACCGTGTGGATGCTGTGACAGTTGTAAGTGCAAGGATTCATTGTAACTCATCTTTTTCATGCCATTGTAACTTTGAATGGCGGCTAAATGAATGGCTGTAAATTGAAAACTGCCTGTATAATTTCTGGGCAGATGATGGTTCTTTTAATAGGAATGTTGGGGATGGGTGTAATCAGGCAATTAAAGTTCTACCTCTTCTTACATGCATGTGATGTGTGTATAAAAGGGATGGGCCTTCATTGCCCAATCATCATTTTGATGCTGTTGACAGCCCCCCAATCCAATGGGTGCCCCCAGTATCATAGCTATGGGAGGAAAATGATATACTGCAATTTTTCCATTACATAATGCAAGTACAGCACAACTCATTGAAACAGGAAAAGTATGCTATATATAGTCTATTAAACAAATCAGCGACCCAGAAAAATAAAAAAGATAATATTAATGCATCTGCACCTTAAGCATAAAATGTATTTAATTCAATTAAATAAAGTGACTGATGGTTACATTGAAAAAGAATACTTTACCACAATGAAGGAAGAAAAGGCATTCGTCCCACTGGGTCAACTTACTTATTTATTCACAAGGCAAGATTGAAGGCCAGCAGCACTCAGACATAATGCTTCTGCTAGAATAAATTCTAACTAAAGTACTGTTTCTCAACCTTGGCCATTTTAAGATGTGTGGATTTCAACGCCTAGAATTCCCCCAGAGAATTCTGGGAGTTGAAGTCCAGACATCTTAAAATGGCCAAGATTAAGAAACATTGTAGCAAAGGAACAGAAGGCAGAAGACAAAGCAGTCAAGGAATGGGTTCAGATTAGATGTGGTTTTTAAAATTAATAATAATATAAATTCTATGAACTCTATTTTTCTGAACTGTGAAATCATACGAGTTTGAAACTAAATCTCATTCTTTTGTGTATGCTATATAATAGTAATAATCATATAATCATTTTCCCTAAGTTTCATCCCTCAAAATTACAAATATTAATTGTAGACATCAGAATGAAATGTACATATATGTGTTTATGTCAAAATAGAAAATAATTACTACAGGTAAGTACTGAGTCTAAGAAAATGCTACACCCCTTACATTTTTGTCGGATAGAAATAGGTAAGTTAAACTAAATTCTCCTTTGAAAATTCATAGATCACTAGTGTATGTAGGTAATCCTTGAGTAAGAACCACAATTGGTACCAGAATTTTGATCATATGACCGTGTGGATGCTGCGACAGTTGTAAGTGCAAGGATTCATTGTAACTCATCTTTTTCATGCCATTGTAACTTTGAATGGCGGCTAAATGAATGGCTGTAAATTGAGAACTGCCTGTATAATTTCTGGGCAGATGATGGTTCTTTTAATAGGAATGTTGGGGATGGGTGTAATCAGGCAATTAAAGTTCTACCTCTTCTTACATGCATGTGATGTGTGTATAAAAGGGATGGGCCTTCATTGCCCAATCATCATTTTGATGCTGTTGACAGCCCCCCAATCCAATGGGTGCCCCCAGTATCATAGCTATGGGAGGAAAATGATATACTGCAATTTTTCCATTACATAATGCAAGTACAGCACAACTCATTGAAACAGGAAAAGTATGCTATATATAGTCTATTACACAAAGCAGAGAGTAGACAAGTACCATGTCCATCACTAACAAGATTATGACCCCCAAGCTGCTCATCTACAGTGATTTTGCTTTTAAGGCCCATTGTCTGTCACTATTTTAATCACTGCATCTAGGTAGCAAATTGATCCACTGAAAAAACGAGATACAATTTCTAAAGTGCTTTTAGCCAGGTCATTCCAATGATGTTCTGGTAATTTTAGTGAACAGATTACTTTGATTAGGGTATCCTGTAGTCTGAAGAAGCAGATCTCTATGACAAAAGAAAGCCTGCATCTCTAATAGAGATGAAAGATTCTCATAATTTTCCCATGCCCAAAATAGAAGTGCCCTCTTCTTGCAACAGCATTATGGTGGAGCAGAGTGCAGTCTTTGCAAAGGCTATTGTAAATTCAGAGCCCCCCCCCCCTTCCCGCGGCCCTAAAAAACAGAGGGGATCCAGAAACGGTGAGCTGTCAGCTAGCAGCCACTTTAAATATGTAAATATGTAAAATACTTTTACTTGTGTGTCTGTTGTCCTTATGCCTCCTTTAGTCATAATCAAGAAAATCTGAGTATTGTTTTAACTCCCAGATGAGCACAGCCTCTCTATTCAACATGTGATTAATGAAAAATCTATCTATATTTGCCACGGAAGCAGTCAGGGTTGTATAATCAGCTAAATGTAGATGAATTGGTGGTGTTTTGAATAATTCTGAATGTCTCGTATTATGCAATGAACCAGTTTTGCCATTAATTCACATTATTGGCCCAGCTATTCAATGGCTAGGAAAGATCTTTCTTTCCCCTGTTATTCTCCCCATGCACACCCAGCTCCCTGAAAACTGGAGATGTTCGAGAAATTGAACTTGCGCTGAGTATTCGAGAAAGAGGAAGGCAATAATTCACTCATTTGCAAGGATTGAGGTCTATAAAGCTTGCTTACTCTGAAACTCTCTGCTGGCCTGAGAAATCTTTAAGTCCCAATTCATGTTTTTTAAGAAAAGAAGGAAAAGACACGAAACTCTTCTACTTACTTCCTCCCCCTCCCACCCTTATACTAATTTTAAACCTATTTTTGCTCGGACTCTCTTTTGAAGAGTAAATAATAATGTCCATATATTTGGAAGAGGCTATTTGTTTCCCCGTTACAAATGCTAGCGCTGAATGCCTTGAAATAAAGACCTCAGGTACAACTATATGAACTTTGAGGCACATAATAAGCCCTCCGCCCCTGCATGGCTGGAGAAGACTCACATCTGGGATCACAATTTGCAAAGCTCCAGCCTAATTAACCCATCTTTTCACATCCCGCAGCTTCAGCGATCGTTCAGATCTTGCCAGTTTTCTGCGCGGCGGTCTCGGAAGTGTGCAGAAACCAGGATGATTCCTCCCTTGGGAAAAGGACCCCGTCACGTCTTGGGACACCAGGACCTTCTTCCACTCTAGCCGCCCCACACACACCACCCAACCCCACGCTCTTCAATCCAATTCCGGCTCGATCCCACACGTGCGTTTCAGTCTTATTCTCTCTCCTCTCGCTCTGCAAACCGCATCTTTTGACGTCGTTGACAAGCTACCTGGCGAATGCCATCCCGTCATCTCCGAGACGGCTTCATTCCCATCCCCTCCCCGCCGGTTCCCAAGCCTGGTGCCGAGAACTCGAGAAAACAACAGTCGCAAGACTTCGGCGCGGCGCGGGACCCCTTTTCCCCTCCCCATCCCCTCTTCTCCCTCGCCATCTCCATCACTTCGTAGCTCATCCCCAATTGTAAATGCTGCCATGGTTACCGGGAAAAAATGCTGGAAGAAATATACCAAGACCCGTGGCACAAGCCACGCTGCCCCCCCACCCCCCACCCCACCCCCACCGCTTTGCCACTCCATCTCCATCACCAGCAGCATCCACTCGGCCAATCTTCCCGCAAACTCGGTCCGACGCTTCCACACCTCCGCGCACTTCCTTTCCTTTCCCCCCCCCACGCCCTCCCCACGCCCGCGCAGCATCTGCTTCTGCAGTAAGGCAGCCGCGGGAATCACCAACCCCATCGGCGGGCATCGGGCTCCAGGCGATGGGGGGGGCGGGAGTGGGGGAGAAAGCCGCACTTACGAGAAGGGGGACGGTCCTCTCTTCTTTATGGAGCTCGACTTTGCCGGAGCTTCTCTGCCCACTCTTAACGCCGCCGCCGCTGCTGCTGCTGGGAGACCGGCTGGACGCGGCCGAATGAGGCTTGCTGTCCTGCCACAAGTAATAGAAAGTGCCTAGGATCCAGGCTACGGTCAGGATCGCAATGGCATTAGCCCGGATCCGCCTCATTGCGGGACCTCCGGGCTGCCTGGGAGCTCCGAGTCAGCTGAAAAAAGGTTCAGTTCTTGGGGAGACGAGAAGAGAGCGAGCCAGAGAGAGCGCAAGCGAGGGAGGGAGACAGAGAGAGGGAGAGGGAGACAGAGAGGGGAGAGAGAGAGAGCGGTGGAGAAACGGCGACACCCGATTCTCTCTCCCTCCCTCCCTCTCTTCTTCGGCTGGGTCGAGCGGTCACAGCTGTTTGTTGGCGCTCTTGTCTCCCGGCTCAGTCCCGCAGAGCGAAAAGAGAGTGCGAGAGGAAGAGAGCGAGAGGCAGGTCTTCCGGGTCCTAAAGCCTTTGACGAGACCTCCGAATATCTGCTCGCCCTTGCTAGCCAGTTAGCCAGCGCTTTGCAGGATCCAATCTGGGTCGGTTATCGCGCGCAGCCCTAATCGCTCAAACACAAGCAGGGACGGTTGTGTATTCGCCTTCCTGGTTGTTGTTTTTTTTCCCTCCTCTTGGGGGCAATGTAGAGGATGAGAAGAAGGCTGGGTATTTCATTTCATTCTCACGGCTTTTGAAACGACTTGGGGAAGGGGGAGGGTTGTATAGCGATGCCGTCCTAAATTCACCTAAAGCAGCAAGCGAGTCGTTTATTCGCTGTTTAAAGGCTGCCGCGGAAAGTCATCTCCCACGCTCGAGTGCCACTGCTGGTGTGCTCATTCATAAAGCCAGCATTGTAATTTGCACACAATTGATATCAAATGTGTCGGGGGCCAATCGGGGGGCAAGATGCAGTTCCCGATCATCGTGGACAATGGGACAAGCCAGGTCGAACCCTGGAGTTCCCTAGAGAAAGAGAAAAGCTAACCCAAAGTATTCAAAAACAGGGACGCTGAAAGCAGGAGCAATTGGCTGGGTGCGGGGAGGATATTTGACTTCCGCGTTACAAACGACGCACAATCTCTTGCCATCGTACTTCGGATGTAATCCTGCAACCCCAGAATCCCGCAGTCAGTAATATCCAAACATTTATTCCCATCAGTGTAACAAGAACCTCTCTGAACGGAGAAAGAGGGATGTTTGCAGGCTAATTTAAATTCAGGATCTTTACTGACAAGGTGCTGTTGAATTTCAATCCTGAATGTCATTAAAATAAATCAAAACTTTCTGCTCCACGGATGTCCCTAGGAATGAAATAGGACAAATGTTGGAATCTGGACCTCACAGGATGGTTAGTTCCGACAGTTCTCGCACTGGGAGAATTAAGAGAGTTGAAGTCCAAAGCACTTCAGGGTGAGGAAGATTGATGTCTGTGGTAAAGCTGCACCCTCAGCTTTCCTGAGAATAGAATAGAATAGAATTTTATTGGCCAAGTGTGATTGGACACACAAGGAATTTGTCTTGGTGCATATGCTCTCAGTGTACATAAAAGAAAAGGGGCTTAAGGAAAAGGGGCTTAAAACTAAACTCTACTTCTAAAAGAAAGTGCTGAAGCTGGCCATTGCAGAGAGAAGGGCTTTTGTGATACTGATGATTCAGACGTGATTCAGACTCTTCTCTCAACTGGAGGTGACTAGCAAACAATTCCCCTGGGAAGGTAACTTTATGAGGAGGAGAGAGGAGGCAATTCAACGGCTTTCAAAAGGATGGCACTAAAAGAGTTCTCCTTTTGCTGGAGAAATATGAAAGAGTCCTGTGGTCCCTTTATGACCAACCAAGACTTCAATCCTGTGATTGAAGGCTTATGTTCAGGAGAATTTTATATTATCTACTGAAGAAAAAAGGCATCCAATTCTATGAGGGAAAACATTTTACCCATGTAAAACCCTCATTTTATGTCATTATATGGAGTCATTGGTCTGAATTGTCCTGAATCGCTAAAAATAAACATGGGTTGAATTCCAGTTGCTCAGCTTCCCCATCACAAAGGTCTTAAGGGGACCTGTTGCCTAGAGCAGAGTCCCCAACCTTGGCAACTTTAAGCCTGGTGAACTTCAACTCCCAGAATTCCCCGGCCAGCTTTGCTGGCTGGGGTATTCTGGGAGTTGAAGTCCTCCAGGCTTAAAGTTGCCAAAGTTGGGAACCCCTGGCCTAGAAGAAATAGAACTGAGGACAGAGTAATTAACGTGGGTTCGTATGGTAGTTCCTATGGGCAGCCCTTAACTGAGTGTTAAAGGGAAGGAAAGAATAAAAAGGTGTCAAAAAGAGGGCGCAGCAGCAGCTAAAACAGCCAATGCAATCCTTGATTGCATTAACAGGGGGCTAGAATCAAGATCACATGAACTACTAGTATCGCTTTATAAAGACTTAGTAAGACCACACTTAGAATACTGCATCCAGTTTTGGTCACCATGTTATTAAAAAAAAAAAAAGATGTTGAAACTCTGGAAAGAGTGCAGAAAAGAGCAGCAAAGATGATTAGAGGGTTGGAGATTAAACGTATGAAGAACGGTTGCAGGAATTGGTTATATTTAGTCCAGTGAAAAGAAGGACTAGGTGGGACATGATAGCAGTTTTCCAATATTTGAGAGGCCACCACAAAGAAGAGAGGGTTAGCCTATTCTCCAAAGCAGGAGTCTCCAACCTTGGTCCCTTTAAGACTTGTGGACTTCAACTCCCAGAGTCCCTCAGCCAGCAAAGCTGGCTGAGGAACTCTGGGAGTTGAAGTCCACAAGTCTTAAAGGGACCAAGGTTGGAGACCCCTGCTCCAAAGCACCAGAAGGCAAGTCAAGAAGCAATGGATGGAAACTAATCAAGGAGAGAAGCAACCTAGGATTAAGGAGAAACTTCATTTCATTTATTAAATTTCTATACCGCCCTTCTCCCAAAGGACTCAGGGCGGTTTACAGCCAATAAAACATAATTTATAAACAGACTTAAAATACAGTAAAAAAATCTAATTCTATTTGGCTAATATCAATTAAAAATTATGCTAAAAACCAATAATAAAACCCCATTTAAAACAGTAGTAACTTAGGCCAACCCTGCACAATGGAATAAAAAAGTCTTGAGCTCGCGATGGAAGGTCCGGAGGTCGGGGAGTAATCGTAACCCCGGAGGAAGCTCATTCCAGAGGATGGGTGCCCCCACAGAGAAGGCTCTCCCCCTGGGGGTCGCCAGCCGGCATTGTTTGGCTGACGGCACCCTGAGAAGACCCTCTCTGTGGGAGCGCACAGGTCTGTGGGAGGCTATCGGTGGCAATTTACTTCCTAATAGTGAGAACAATTAACCAGTGGAACAGCTTGCATTCCGAAGTTGTAGGTGCTTCATCACTGGAGGTTTTTAAGAAGAGATTGGACAGTCACTTGTCTGGAATGGTATACCATCTCCTGCTTGAGCAGGGGGTTGGATTAGAAGACTTCCAAAGTCCCTTCCAACTCTGTTATTCTGTTATTTTGTTATTCCCATTCCTTTCAGATCAGTGCCATCTCCAGCATTGGCACCAGCTGACCTTGAATTTATTTTTAGTTCTTTTAAAACAAAGCTCCCGATAATAGAGGTTTTTGAGCTGTCTGCAGTCAGTGAGAACTTTAAAAACTATATTAAAAAACTATCCATATTCACACAGAGAAAGGCATAAAACATATTTTTTTTAAAAAAAATCACGAACAGCAACAATAAGAGCAATAGATACGGCAAATAAACTGTGAAATTCTAAAACACCAAAATGGGTGATGGATCCCTCCATGGATTGTTCTCTGCCAGCACTTTTCTGATTAAGAAAGTCTATCCCGCTTAATGACCCTTAGATCAAGGGTACCTCATATTTGAGGCTGGGAAGCATATTTGACCATGTCAAGGGAACGTTAATAGAGGTGAATATTTCAGTTGCTTCAAGTGTATAAGTATAGTGTGTATGTGGCATATTCATCAGACAATTAGGTACATTTGGAAGCCAAAATTGGCTGTGCTTCTCTATATATTCAATGCCAAAGTCATGCTTTGCTGATATGTGAACCCCTCCAAAAATGACTGCACAGCTGCCCTGGCCACATTTATTTCTTCTTCTTTTTTACGATGTAAAAATGATGTTGAGACTCTAGAAAGAGTGCAGAGAAAAACAACAAAGATAATTAGGGGACTGGAGGCTAAAACATATGAAGAATGGTTGCAGGAACTTGGTATGCCTAGTTTAATGAAAAGAAAGACTATTGGAGACATGATAGCAGTGTTCCAATATCTCAGGGGTTGCCACAAAGAAGAGGGAGTCAAACTATTCTCCAAAGCACCTGACGGTAGAACAAGAAGCAATGGGTAGAAACTAATCAAGGAGAGAAGCAACTTAGAACTAAGGAGAAATTTCCTGACAGTTAGAACAATTAATCAGTGGAACAACTTGTCTCCAGAAGTTGTAAATGCTCCAACACTGGAAATTTTAAAGAAAGTGTTGGATAACCATTTGTCTGAGATGGTGTAGGGTTTCCTGCCTGAGCAGGGGGTTGGACTACTAGAAGACCTCCAAGGTCCCTTCCAACTCTGTTATTATTATTATTTTCTCCCGACATGAAGGTAATCCCTGGCCCTATTTTTCTTCAGAACAAATCTGTATCAATTTTGTAGAGATATTGAAAAATGCCCTTTGCTCCTTCCCCTTCAAAACACACTTCTGCCAACCTGACCACCTCTAACAATCCCAGAGATTATGAGCATACAGAAAAATAGTCAATGCACAGCCACCAAATTGTTTTACCAGAAAATGAATAACTTTCTATCATAGCCTTCTCTAATCTGGTATGCTCCAGATTAGTGGACTATTAACTCCCTAGAGTTCTCTGTCAGTATGACACTGGTCGTCCTGATTGGGAATTCTGGGGTTTGTAGTCCCAAAATATTTGTAAGGTATCAGTCAGTGGTGGGTTTCAAAATTTTTTACTACTGGTTCTGTGGGTATGGCTTGGTGGGCGTGACAGGGGAAGAATACTGTAAAATCCCCATTTCCTCCCGATCAGCTGGGACTTGGGATGCAGAGAATAGATGGGGGCGGGGCCAGTCAGAATTTTTATTACCGGTTCTCCAAACTACTCAAAATTTCCACTACCGGTTCCCCAGATCTGGACAGAACCTGCTGAAACCCACCTCTAGTATCAGTGATGAAAAATTGTGCTCTTGGGTCACAGAGAAAAGATAATAATAGCTATGATTTCATGATTCAAAAAATGGTTGGCAATCTAGAATAGCAATAGCAATAGCACTTAGACTTATATACCGCTTCACAGTGCTTTTACAGCCCTCTCTAAGCGGTTTACAGAGTCAGCATACTGCCCCCAACAATCTAGGTCCTCATTTTACCAACCTCGAAAGGATGGAAGGCTGAGTCAACCTTCAGCCTGGTGAGATTCGATCTGCCAAATTGCAGGCAGGCGGCAGTCAGCAGAAGTAGCCTGAAGTACTGCATTCTAACTACTGCACCACTGAGGCTCATAAAGGGAGAATGCCCCCTTTATGGTGACTGTTTCTACAGTCCTGATGTAGCAGAAGTCAGAAGAAACACATGAGTGTACTGTTTCTAATATCTCTGCAATGAGAAAATTCTAAGTGTTCCCATTTATTCCATTTTCAGCCATACAGAAGACAGAACTTCACAAATGTTACCATTTGTTTTCACTTCTGTGGAATAGATTTGTGAGAATCTGCATTATTCTACTTTTGGCAGACTGGGGAAAGGGGAAGCAAGGTTCTGCACCTGATCCTGCACCTGTATAAGTGCACCTATATATACAGATTATGGAGGTGGGGGGAAGTTTTAAGTGAGCTGGTTAATAACATTAGATTTTCAAAACTAAATTAAAGTCCAAGAGGTTGAGATTGACCATATGTTGCTCTAAATTCAGCATTATCCAGGAAGCTAAAATTTCACAGCTAGAAGACAGGTTGCCCATTCATTCCATAGCCTTTTTTGTTTTGTTTTGTTTTGTTAGGCACTTTTTGGTGAGTGGAGATGAACCCAGCTGGATTTTTCTTATCACAAGTCCTTTCATGGGACACATTTTCCAATTCCTTCCAATTGAATTATTTAGAGAGTCAAGCTATGTAAGAGAGATTATGTAAGTGACATAAATCCCAAAGTAACAATAAATGGCTATGTTAACTGTCCTCTTGAGAAAGAAACGTCTTCTTCTACTCCAGAAAATCATAAAAGAATTAGGAGCAGAAACATTGGCCTGCCACAACGCCTACTACGGTTAATGCAGTGCTTCTCAATTATTTTTTGTCATGCCCCCCCTAGGAAGAAGAAAACATTTTTCGCGCCCCCCGCGCGACTGTAAATAGTATCATTATTTAAAAAACGAGGTCAAACGCACCCCCCTTTACGGAGCCTCGCGCCCCCCCGGGGGGCGCGCCCCACTATTTGAGAAGCACTGGGTTAATGTAATGTTATGGTGGAGATCTAGGGAATTAAAAAGAGTAATTTGAACACATCTCATGAAAATACCCTTAGAAAGAATCCAGAGTGAGTGACTCCAGGTAGCACAGATAGGTGAAACATGAGAAGCAGGACTCGGTTTCATTTATTGTTATCAAACTTTCCTACTTTACCCAACATTCCATTTCTCTTTTCTCCAGGAAGAAAAACAGCTAACCTTTGAAGGCATTTAGGCTCTTTTGTCAGCTTTACAAATAATGTTCTCTGTGTCATAGAGTATCTTCTGCCATTGCCTGCCTTGTCCAAATATCCACCAGTTTTAGCTCTGTTGCTGTTTCCTTTTTTGATGGGGCAGAAGAGGAATGGCTCCTGGCTGAGAAATTGGCCTCAAAGTTGGCAATCAATAAATGGTTGCTTCGGTATCTATTTCAAGAGCCGTGGGTACCGATGACACAAAGCTTGGTAGGGATCTGGAAATCTTGGGAAATCTGTCCGCTCACTCTTCACACAGTTTAACCTTATTCCCTCAGTGTGGAATTAATGCTGACATTCTTATTTTCATGCTAGTCCAGACTGTGGCATATTTCATTTCCACCTTTCTGGGATCTGGACTAGAGTATTTTTAGTTTCCTGATAGGTGGGACCGCAAGCATTATCTATATGTTACTGAAACATATACGCAAAATATTATGATAGGGCATCAAAACAGCTGCCCTCAGATTACTACTTTAGAACACAAACTTCAGATTTATGAGTGGCAGCTTCAAGATGCTTTACATTACACTTCACATATTGACAGTGATCGTGCAATCATAATGTGTAAAATTCAACATCAGCTTTGGAAAGATCCCAAAGACCACAATCCTGACAGCAGCCCCATTAAATGAAAAGACTCTGACTTCCAAGAATTTATGGATAGATTACACCTGCATTCACCAAATGAAGACTCAATCATCCAGGAAATCTAGACACTTTTGGCTTGGATGATTGAGTCTTCATTTACATGTTGCTTTTTGTTTTGGGGAGAAACTCCCTGCAGTGTGTATGGTAAGCGTTGATCAATTCCAACAACTCTCTAACTCTCTGCTGAGCCAAAATTTTCATTTTGACTGAAGAAGTTGCTTGGATGAGTAACAAAACATCTCGGTTTTAATAAACTTTGGTCTAATTGCCATGATTTAACCTTTTTGAAGATATTCAGCAGGAATATGCAGAAAAAATAATTGCTACCAACCTGCCTTCCATTGAGGACCTGTATACTGCACGAATCAAGAAGAGGGCCGTGAAAATATTTACAGATCCCTCGCATCCTGGACATAAACTGTTTCAACTCCTACCCTCAAAACGACGCTATAGAGCACTGCACACTAGAACAACTAGACACAAGAACAGTTTTTCCCCGAAGGCCATCACTCTGCTAAACAAATAATTCCATCAACACTGTCAAACTATTTACTGAATCTGCACTACTATTAATCTTCTCATAGTTCCCATCACCAATCTCTTTCCATTTATGACTGTATGATTATAACTTGTTGCTGGCAATCCTTATGATTTATATTGATATATTGACCATCAATTGTGTTGTAAATGTTGTACCTTGATGAACGTATCTTTTCTTTTATGTACACTGAGAGCATATGCACCAAGACAAATTCCTTGTGTGTCCAATCACACTTGGCCAATAAAAATTCAATTCTATTCTATTCTATTCACTTTTGACTAGACATGATGAGCTCTTTCTATACAATCTTCTATATCTTAATAATGAGACTATTCCCTAAAAAGATATGAGAATAGAATAGAATAGAATAGAATAGAATAGTTGGAAGGGACCTTGGTCTTCTAGTCCAACACCCTACCCAGGCAGGAAATCCTACACCACTTCAGACAAAGAGTTATCCAATCTCTTCTTAAAAACTTCCAGTGTTGGAGCATTTACAACTTCTGGAGACAAGTTGTTCCACTGATTAATTGTTCTAACTGTCAGGAAATTTCTCCTTAGTTCTAAGTTGCTTCTCTCCTTGATTAGTTTCCACCCACTGCTTCTTGTCCTGCCCTCAGGTGCTTTGGAGAATAGTTTGACTCCCTCTTCTTTGTGGCAGTCCCTGAGATATTGCAACACTGCTATTGTTATGTATTAACAGTTGTGCCTTTAAATATTTGAGCGGGAAATCAGCACGTTGCTGATTGGACGAAGCCTCCAGCAGAACTGTATAAAAGGAGAGGTTTTTGCCCCAGCCTGTTGCTGGGTTCACCCTATATTAAAGAGCTGTTGTCACTACCCTGGTCTCCAGCCTCGTTACTTCCCGAACTTAACATTGGCGACGAAGGTGGGATCTCGAGGCTAAGGAGAACCAGAACCGAGCTGAAGCACGCTAGTCCCGAACCCAGCAAACTCAGGGCAGAAACGCGGAAATGGCAAACACGCCACCCGCACTGCATAACCCGGCAAGGAGAAATGGGGAACATATATGACCCGTTTGAAAGCTTTCTAGAAGCCAACGAACTACAGGGAATCCTGATAACCGCAAGCGGGCTTACTTCCTAAGGCATTGCGGGCCGGAGGTAATCGAGATTGCGGAAGCCCTGGCAGAGCCAACGCCGATACAATCGGTATCGTGGCCGACTCTGCAGACTTTGCTGAAGAACCATTTCGCACCGACGCCGTCCAAATACGTGCAGCGGTTTGAATTCGGAGAACGAGACAGATGGAGGCGAGTCCATCGGTGACTACATGGCCGCTTTAAGAAGGCGTCCAAGGACTGCGGATACCGAGACTTAGGCGAGTGCTACTCGAGCAACTCATCCGAGGGGTCAAGGACATCCGCCACGGCGACGACTGCTAGCCAGGAGCAACCTGACACTAGCCACCGCTCTGGACGAGGCCAGAGCACACGAAATGTCTACTAAAGCAGCAGAGACCCTGCAAAAGCCTCTTCAATCCAAGGCGGCGCAAAGCCAACGCCAGTACACCAGGAGGAGATTCAGTCCGAATCCGAAGGTGAGGCGAGGATGAGGAAGGGTCTGCCGGACCGAGAAACGCGACACTGAGGACCGTGGCGAGTGCGGAAGCTGCGGAGGGCAGCATCAGCGCCAACGCTGCAGGTTTAAAGACGCAACATGCCGGCGGTGTGGGAAGAAAGGACACTTAGCTCAGGTTTGCAGAGCGGCCCAACCTTCCGCCGAAAATTCAAATCGGCCAATCAAAACGCGGAACCGGAAAGGCGGCCCGCGATTGGTTCAAACAAGAAAGGCGAAGTCTAACCAAACGACTGTCATTATAGGCCGCGCCTCAACCAAAGTGGAAAAGAAGATTTTCACAAAGCCCAAGATCGAGGGAGTACGGTGCAGGCTTGAAGTGGACACGGGATCAGCGATCACCATCATGTCCTGGGACACCCTGGCGAAGTCGCTGCCGTCCGTCCCGAAGCGCCATCTGCAAGCACAGCGGCTACGAGTGCACGACAACCAGGGGAATCGCATCCCTGTTCGTGGGTCTACCTCCGTCCGAGTCGAGTACGGCCCTCACAAAAGACCCTGCCCATCACGATCGTCGAAGGAACTCTGCCCAGTCTGTTGGGACTAGACTGGTTTCGTGCCCTGGGCATGGGAGTGACTGGCATCTACAGAAGTGACTGCAATTTGAAAGACATTCTCTTTAACGAGTTCGAAGATGTCTTCAAGGACTGCCTGGGCAAGTACAAGGGGACCCCTATTTCCTTCAACTTAGACCCCCAGGTAGCCCCCATTAGGCTTAAGGCGAGGAGAGTCCCTTTCGCCCTAAAACCAAAATTGATAAGGAGCTGGACAAGCTCATAAATCAGGGGTTTTGGTGCCAGTCGATCACGCAAAGTGGGAGACGCCAATCGTCACCCCATCAAATCGGACGGGTCAATTAGAATTTGCGCTGACTACAAGGCGGCGCTTAACAAAGCCTTACAGAAAAGCGTGCAGTTCCGTGGTGCAACATTTATTGCACTCCTTGGGGCAAGGGCAAGTCTTTGCAAAGTTAGACTTGGCCCAAGCCTACCAACAACTGCCAGTAGGCGCCCGCTGGCGAAGCCCAAGCGATTGTGACGCACAGGGGGCATTCAAGTGCACCGATTGCAATTTGGGGTTAGTGTGGCACCAGGGCTGTTCCAAAACCTGATGGAGCGACTACTGCAAGGGCTCCCAGGGTAGTTCCCTACTTGATGATGTCCTAATTTCAGGGAAAACATGGAGGAATTGGGGAGGCGGTTAAGAAAGGTCTTGAGCATTTTCGGACAGCGGATTAAAAGTCAAGACAAATAAATGTCAGATAGGGGTCGAATCGGTCGATTTCTTGGGCTACGGATAGACAAGAAAGGAATTCACCCTACTGAGAGCAAAGTTAAGGCAATTAGGAAGGCTCCAGCGCCCAAAAACAAAGCAGAGCTGCAGGCATTCCTGGGATTGGTTAATTTTACGCGGTCTTTTAAAGAACAAAGCAACTGCTATGGAACCGCTGCATAGGCTCTTAGGAAAAATACTGTTTGGTCTTGGGGAAAGTCAGAAAATAGGGCTTTTGAAGCAGTAAAGAACCTGCTCTCAAGTGATAGCCTGCTCATCCAATATCACGACTCACTACCCCTAGTGCTGGTTTGCGATCGTCCCCTTATGGGGTGGGGCTGTACTCAGCCATAGACTTCCAAACGGCACAGAAGCCCCTATAGCGTTCTACTCTAGAACGATGTCCTCCCAGAGAGGAACTACAGCCAATTAGACAAAGAAGCATTAGCCATTGTATCAGGGGTCAAAAATTCCATGAGTATGTCTTTGGGCGGAATTTTGAAATCGTGACTGACCACAGACCGTTACTGGGATTACTGGCTGGCGATCGCCAACGCCTGTGGCACTTTCGCCACGCTTGACTCGATGGACTATATTTTTAGCCGCTTACTCATACAAGCTGCAGCATCGACCGGGAAAGAAGTGGGGCATGCAGACGCATTGAGCCGATGCCCACTGCCAGGGGCGATCAAGACCCCACTCCGGGACACCCATCCTCCTTATTGACTCGTTGGACTCTGGCCCAGTCACATCAAAGGAAGTGGCTCGGCATCATACCGACATTGTGTTAAGGACTGTACTCGGTTGGGTACAGAGAGGGTGGCCGCTGCGCCGGGCTTAACGGTTCAAAGAATTTGTTAAGAAACGTGATGAGCTCTCGGCTCAAGGGGTGCCTGTTATGGGGTGATCGTGTAATAATTCCTGTTAAGTTAAGGGCAAGGTATTGGACCTCCTCCACGAGGTCACCCAGGCATCGTAAGGATGAAGGGTTAGCTAGAAGCTATGTATGGTGGCCACTCATGGACGCAGAGATTGCTGAGAGGGTAGGGAAATGCCAAGCTTGCCAAGAGTCCAGACCGCTACCCCAACAGCCCCAGTCAGAGAATGGGAAAAGCCCCAAGGGCCTTGGTCAAGAATCCACATTGACTTTGCTGGCCCCTTTCACGGCCAAACGTTCCTAGTGGTGGTGGACGCATTTTCCAAATGGTTAGAGATCATACTTATGAAGTCCACCACAGCCGAAGCAGTAATCGCAACCCTGCGCCACCTATTCGCAACTCACGGGTTGCCGGACACTCTGGTGTCCGACAATGGGCCCCAATTCACGGCAGCCCAGTTTGAAGAGTACCTGGCAGAGGAAGGCATCCGACATGCCCTCTCTGCACCTTTCCACCCTGCGTCGAATGGCCTTGCAGAGCGTTCCGTCCGGAGCGCTAAGGAGGCATTGTCCAGGCTCAAGCCAGGTGACTGGCAAACGAAAATAGACTTTTCCTAGCCGTCCAGCACAGAACCCCAAGCACAGCCACGGGAAAAGCCCAGCCGAATTGCTAATGGGACGAAAACTCCGGTGCCCACTTGACCGTTTGAACCCCATTACACACCCGAGGGTTACAAGGGGGAGCTAGAAAAACAAGGAAATGAGCATAGGCGACCGGGTGTGGGCCGAAACTATGGGGACGGCCCGAGTTGGGTCGCCGGACAAGTAACAAAAGTAACAGGGCCAAAATCGACGTGGTAGAGCTACCAGACAACCGAATGTGGCGGCGCCACATAGATCAGTTAAGGAAACGAATAACTGGCCAAACCAAACCAACAGAGACAGGTAATGACCAATACCACTTTGAATCCACAGCTGACAATGACCCGGGAGGCGCAAGACTTAGCTGAGGTCCCAGAGTTCCAGCGACGCCATCAGGTCCCGAGGGAAACAGCAAGGAAAATTCCAAAATTAATCCAAGGCGGATGGCCAAGAAAAAGTCGGCCAATAATCCAGAGCCCGATGGCCCAGAGAAAGAGCTGGGAGGAGAAAACAGCCCCTCCGACCAGCTCAAACACCACCCAGAACTGAACCGCGAGGTCAGAAAGAACTAGGAGACGCCCAGGTTATTTGCGTGACTACGTCGAAAAATAACATGTAAATAAATATGTAAATAAGACCAAGTGTTTTCTGGGAGGGAGGTGTTATGTATTAACAGTTGTGCCTTTAAATATTTGAGCGGGAAATCAGCACGTTGCTGATTGGACGAAGCCTCCAGCAGAACTGTATAAAAGGAGAGGTTTTTGCCCCAGCCTGTTGCTGGGTTCACCCTATATTAAAGAGCTGTTGTCACTACCCTGGTCTCCAGCCTCGTTACTTCCCGAACTTAACAGCTATCATGTCACCTCTAGTCCTTCTTTTCATCAGACTAGACATACCCAGTTCCAGCAACTGTTTTTTATATATTTTAGCCTCCAGTCCCCTAATCATCTTCGTTGCTTTTTTCTGCCCTCTTTCTAGAGTCTCAACATTGTGGCGACCAAAACTGGATGCTGTATTCCAAATGTGGCTTTACCAAGACATTATAAAGTGGTATTAACACTTCACGTGATCTTGATTCTATGCCTGTTTATGCAGCCTAGAACTGTGTTGGTTTCAAATACTGATACTCAAATACTGATATCAATTACTGATAACACAATAGGACCCCAAAGCACCATGGCAGAATAAGGACCCTGGAAACAGAGAGGAGGCAGTGGGAATTTCAAGGGATAAAGTAGTTTAATATTTAAATCTAAGGTCCCTCTTAGTCCTTTCATCTCGTTTTACTCAAAGCCACATTTAAGCATAGCTGTCCTCAAAGCTTAACATTTGCCTGTATTATCCTAATCACCTTATTAAATGAAAGTAGTCTTGAATCTTGGGTGTGTTTCGAAGCAAGCTTCTAAAAAGCCTTATTATATATTTTCTATTTCAATTTTATTCAATATTTAATTATGACTTAAGATTTTCATAGTGATTTATGTCCTAATGCTTATGGCACGTGTACTTGAAAAGGCATAAAAGAAAGGAGAAACTAACATTTATTTGATAGCTTCTAAAAATGTGTTCACTGTAGGACATCTTACTTCCTAAAACATATTAAGTAAGTGGGAGGGGCAGATATGGCGGGGGGGGGAGGCCGTATCGAGAGTTGGGAGCACGTGTTCGATGTCTAAATGCGATCGCGTGCTCCGGCCCCCCAGCCCCCACCCGTTCCTCAGGTGGCCATGATCCTCAGAGCTTGGACCTTCGGCTGATGTTGTGTAATGCCCGGTCCGTGGTTAACAAGGCCCCCCTGATCTGCGATCTTATTCAGGCGGGGTCCGCGGACCTTATGGGCATCACGGAGACCTGGTTGGGCCCAGAGGGGGGGGTTCCACTCGTTGAGATGTGTCCTCCAGGTTTCCGAGCATTTCATCAGCCGAGGGCCCAAGGTAGGGGTGGGGGGGTGGCGGTTGTCATTAAGGAAGATCTAGAGCCGAGGGAGGCCACTGTTCCTCAGATTGCGGCTGTGAATCCCTCTATGTGCGGTGGGGCCATAGGAGCCAGTTGGGCTTGTTGGTCGCGTACCTGGCCCCTTGCTGCGTGACCACAGCCCTGCCAGAGCTGTTGGAGGTGCTTGCCGCTGTGGCGGTTGAGACCCCCAGACTTATTGTTATGGGGGACTTCAACCTGCCGTCAGTTGGCTTGTCATCAACGGCAGCTCGGGAGTTTGAGCTTCCATGACGGCCTTAGACCTGACTCGAATAAATGATGGCCCCTCGCACATGGGGAGGCACGCTGGACTTGATTTATATCTCTGGTCAGTGGTTAAATGATCTGGTACTAGATGATTTAGTAACAGAACCAATGTCATGGTCGATCATTTCTCCTTCGCCTTGACTTCGAACCGCCATTCACCATCGCAGGGAGACGGAACCTATACGTTGGTTCCGTCCCAGGCGCCTGATGGACCCTGAGAGGTTCCTGACGGAGCTTGGGCCTTTCCCTGAGGATCTGGCCCACGGCACGACTGAGGAACTCGTCGCGGCCTGGGAACAGGCCGCGGCGGGGGCCTTGGACCGTGTCGTGCCTTTGCGGCCTCTGACCCGGCGTAGGTCTCGTTTGGCCCCTTGGTTCTCCGAGGGGCTGAGGGAGATGAAACGCCGGCGAAGACGCCTAGAGAGCACTTGGAGGTCCAGTCGCTCCGAAGCTGATCGGACACTAGTTAGGTCCTATACTAGGACCTACCTAGTGGCAATGGGGGAGGCGAGGCGTATCTACGCCTCCACCCTCATTGCGTCGGCAGATAACCGCCCGGCCGCCCTGTTTCGGGTGACCCGCTCCCTCCTTCATCAGGAGGTGCGGGATGACCCTTTGCAGGGACGTGCCGAGGAGTTTAGTGGTTATCTATACGATAAAATCGCTCAGCTCCGGGACGATCTGGACCGAATTTGGGATGATCCAAGCGGGGGAGAGGAGGCACGTCTTGTTGAGTCTGTTTGGGATCAGTTTGATCCTGTGGCTCCCGAGGACGTGGACAGGTTATTGGGGAGGCTCCATGCCACGACATGTTTACTGGACCCGTGCCCTTCCTGGCTGGTACTGGCTACTCAGGAAGTGACACGAGGCTGGCTCAGAGGATTATCAATGCTTCTTGGTTGGAGGGGTTTTTCCCCGCCGCCTTGAAAGAGGCGGTGGTGAGACCCCTCCTTAAGAAGCCTTCTCTGGACCCAGCTATCTTAAGTAACTATCGTCCGATCTCCAATCTTCGCTTTGTTGCGAAGGTTGTAGAGAGTGCTGTGGCTCGACAGCTACCCCAGTACCTGGATGAAGATGTCTATCTGGACCCGTTCCAGTCCGGTTTCCGACCCGGATACAGCACAGAGACGGCTTTGGTCGCATTGGTGGATGATCTCTGGAGGGCCAGGGACAGGGGTTATTCCTCTGCTCTGGTCCTGTTAGACCTCTCAGCGGCTTTTGATACCATCGACCATGGTATCCTGCTGCGCCGGTTGGAGGGATTGGGAGTGGGAGGCACCGTATATCGGTGGTTCTCCTCCTATCTCTCTGACCGGTCGCAGACGGTGTTGACGGGGGGGCAGAGGTCGACCGCGAGGGGCCTCACTTGTGGGGTCCCGCCGGGGGCGATCCTCTCGCCCCTGCTGTTCAACATCTATATGAAGCCGCTGGGTGAGATCATCAGTGGCTTTGGGGTGAGATACCAGCAGTACGCTGACGACACCCAGCTGTACTTTTCCACCCCGGGCCACCCCAATGAAGCTGTTGAAGTGCTGTCCCGGTGTTTGGAGGCCGTACGGGTCTGGATGGGGAGAAACAGGCTCAAGCTTAATCCCTCCAAGACGGAGTGGCTGTGGATGCCGGCATCCCGATTCAGCCAGCTGCAACCGCGGCTGGCTGTTGAAGCAGTTATTGGCCCCAAAGGATAGGGTGCGCAACTTGGGTGTCCTCCTGGATGACCGGCTGTCGTTTGAAGATCATTTGACGGCCGTCTCCAGGAGGGCCTTCCACCAGGTTCGCCTGGTTCGGCAGTTGCGCCCCTTCCTTGATCGGGATGCCTTATGCACGGTCACTCATGCGCTCGTTACCTCTCGCTTGGATTATTGTAATGCTCTCTACATGGGGCTCCCCTTGAAGTGCGTCCGGAGGCTTCAGTTAGTCCAGAACGCAGCCGCGCGGGTGATAGAGGGAGCTGCACGCAGCTCCCATGTAACACCTCTCCTGCGCAGGCTGCACTGGCTACCTGTGGCCTCTCGGGTGCACTAAGGTGTTAGTCACGACCTTTAAGGCGCTCCATGGCTTAGGACCTGGGTACTTACGGGACCGCCTACTGCTACCACATGCCTCCCACCGACCCGTACGCTCTCACAGAGAGGGACTCCTCAGGGTGCCATCCGCCAAACAATGTCGGCTGGTGGCCCCCAGGGGACGGGCCTTCTCTGTGGGGGCCCCCACACTCTGGAACGAACTCCCCGGGCTTCGCCAGATATCTGACCTTCGGACATTCCGTCGCGAACTGAAAACATATCTTTTATTCGCTGGGCTGGCTTGAATGAAATTTTAAACTTAAATTTTAGCAATTTTAATGGGGTTATTGGTTTTATGGTAAATTTCTTAAATTTTTCAGGCTCATTTAATAAGTTTTTAACTGATTTTAATTTTGTATATTGTATATTGTTCTTTGTTGGTTTTATTCTGCCTGTACACCGCCCTGAGTCCTTCGGGAGAAGGGCGGTATAAAAATCAAATAAATAAATATATTTGGAATGTGTCCAGAAAACAATAGCTGGCTTTAACAGATGGCATTATAGTTTTGCCTTGCTACAAATAATCAGTAGTACAAGCTATCAATTACTAATAAGCTTTGTTTTCCTTTGTCTGCCCCCCTTTGTGTGTGTCTGAGTGTGTGCGTAGGTGTGTTGATGGAGAAAGTCTTTGAATGCAGTCAAGAATCACAATTTGAAGAAAATGTTTGCTCAATTTTCAACTGGAAAACACTGAGTTTAGATAGTTCCAGTGCCAATCAAAGAGTTCATGACACTACGTCAAATTATATTATACAAACCTTAGACTGTCTACTGTTGACTTCACCCCATTCCTAAGAGGTCTGTAAGGGGCGTGCATAAGTGCACCAACGTGCCTACCATCCCTGTCCTACTGTCCCCATTTATTTGTATCCATTTCATGTTTATACTTATATTTGTTATCTTATACATGCTTGATAAAATTATATATATATACACACACATAGAGAGTGTGAGAGTGACAGAGAGAGAGAAAGAGAGAGAGAAATCTTATGGAGGTTCAAGCAGAATTAATTAAATGAAGGGTCTTTCACCAGGATTATCTGTCCAGTTGCCTACAACTCATTTCTACAATATGTAGCTTGGCTACAGTTTTTGTGCAATGGGTTCATATAGCTACTAAGGAGTTCCATACAGTTTCCTCTCCAAACCGTCTGGAGAAACGGCATAGGTTCAGTGGTGAAATCCAATTTTTTTTACTACCGGTTCTGCGGGTGTGGCTTGGTGGGCGTGGTGTGGTATGGAGTGGCTTGGTGGGTGCGGCAGGCAAAGGATACTGCAAAATCCCCATCCCCTCCCCACTCCTGGGGGGAAGGATACTGCAAAATCTCCATTCCCACCCCACTCTGGGTCCAGCCAGAGGTGGTATTTGCCGGTTCTGCGAACTACTCAAAATTTCCGCTATCGGTTCTCCAGAACCTGTCAGAATCTGCTGGATTTCACCCCTGCATAGGTTACACAGAATATGATGATTGGATGACTATCTGGATATAATGCAGGGAATGTGTTTGGCCATTGTTAAAATAGCTCGACTTCCAGTATAGTACAGAATACAAATTCATATCGACATCATCAAATTTATATTTAGAGTTGTAAAAGGCTTTGGATCAGAGAAAGATCTTTCTCTGTAGCTCCCTTCAAGATGGTTGGCTAATATATGAAGGCAGAGTAGATTCCTGTATCTTACCTTTATCTTTACATCATAAGCATTCAGTTCCTCCCTCAAACTCTAGGTACTTGCTGAATATCCGAAAAAGAACCAAACTAAATGCAGTTGCATTCGATGATCCATACCATTAAAAATTCCATTTATTAATGTGTGAAGAGGGCTCAATTATTAAGACTCCCTCTGAAGATGTTTCTATGCTTTTTGCTTCCAGAGGGAAGGAGGTGGTGCCTACAAAGTGATTTTTTTCTGTATGCCCCCTTATTAATGGCCTTCTTTTTAACCTGATGCCCTTCAAATAGCAATGTGGGTTGAACTTAGAGCAATCTGCATTCTTATATCCCCTAGCCACCACAACCTGGTCAGAGATGTATATGGCAATTGAAATCCACGATATCAGGATCACAACAGATAAGGGAAGGTGAGGCTCCCAACCTTTATTGACAAAAATGATAATAATCAAAAATGATAACTGCTTTGGGAATATTGATGTCTCTTGGTTAATCTTATTAGACCTTTGAGTTTTACTAGCTTTTATTATTGAGGCAGCCACTATTTTATTCACATTTATTTTGTATTTAATACACAAACTATATAGCAATATAATATGCCTAGTAAAAATAAAATATATATGGAAAGATGGGATAAACAAATAAATTATTATTTGTACAGGTTTAGTTCTACATAGATTCAGTTGAAATCCGCTGGGCATGCTCTCAGTGGAAATATATTTAAGTTGGAATGATCATTTTTAGCAAAAGTCCAAAAATAGTGCATCTCATCTGCCGTTATTGTAGTTCTCAGGGCAGTTAATCTTTGGTTGTCTGTTTTCTCTGGAGCAAAAGAAGAAAAAAAGTGCTATCTGATTTACATAGTACCAGTAGCTATCAAAATCCAAGGTCTGCTGTATTCAATCTCAGAATGCTGATTAAATTAATTAATTTCCGTTTCCTGCAAAACCCAATCCCAAATGCCTGGTTTGCATTTATATCAAGATATATTGCTTCAGGAGTGAAATATATGAAGAGATTTTTGAATTACAGTCAGGGATAACTAAAACTGATATACCTTGCAGATGTTGCAAACTACTGAGTAAAAAATGGATTATTCTAGGTTTGAAGAATTGACTTAGTTAAGGAACGTATTTCCCCGAAAATAAGACCTTGTCTTATATTTTTTTGAACCCTTATTCCCATGCATACAAAAGCCCGATTGGGCATTATCAGGGGATGTCTTATTTTGGGAGAAACAGGGTAATGGCTCTAAAATCTGATTTCCAGGTGTGTGGGTTTTTTTTAATATCCTGAAATGAATCACTGTTCTTTCCATCCTTTGAGTGGAGAACAACAGCAAAATAAGTTTGAGATGTCATGGTATAAGGCAGTGATGACTAACCTTTTTGCTGTCACATGCCAAAAGTGGGGGGAGCACGGGGAGGTTGTATGTGCATGTGTGTGTGTCTCCCATGCCTGCGCATGTATAACCCATAATTTAATGCGTCCAGCTCCCCCAGCGCCTGTGCGTGTGACACACACACCCCACGCTTCCACCGCTTTTGGCACGCAATGGCCCGGTGGGCCCGGTAGGTCCATTTTTCACAGTCCCCAAGCTCCAGAGGCTTTCTAGGAGCCTGGGGAGGGCAAAAACGGCCTTCCCCACCCCCTAGAGGCCCTCCGGAATCTGGAAATAGCCCATTTCCCAACTTCCGGTGGGCCCAGAAGGCCCAAAAATCAGCTGGCCAGCCCGTGCATGCGCACTGCAGCTGAGCTAGGGCAACGCTCATGTGCCCACAGATATGGCTCCGCATGCCACCTGTGGCACGCGTGCCATAGGTTTGCTGTCACGGTTAGGCATCTAAACTTTTGTTGATTAAACAACTGGAATAGTCTGGGAGCTTTTCCTCTGAACATTTCTCTGATCTGAGAAATCAGGGTTGCAACAGGGAACGTGGCTTAAATTTTATTGGTTTTAAATTTTATTGGTTTTAAATTTTTTACTAGTAATTTTTAGTGGGTTTTTGTTTATGTTCCAAAGTTTTAGGCCAATTATGTAATAAGTTTTTTAATTCGTATTTTAATTGTATATTATATTGTTTGTTTTACTTGGCTGTACACCGCCCTGAGTCCTTCGGGAGAAGGGCGGTATAAAAATTGAAATAATAATAATAATAATAATAATAATAATAATAATAATAATAATAATAATAATAATAATAATAATAATAATAATAATAAAAAAAAAAAAATTCACAACAACAGAGAATGAATGAGCCTTCTAAATACTGGAAACAATTTCAACTAAATCATGCAAAATTCATTATTAAAAGCAACAGATTTTAACTATGTCACTTCATGCATCCTGTCTCTCTACAATGTGAATTTTATTCAAAAATCCAGATTTGAGCAATATGTTTATTAGGCCAACACTATTTACAACATCATATGAAAGTTTTTGATGGTATAATGATTAATAAACAAGAGGGGGTAGACAAATGAGAACAGCTGGAGAAAGTTTGGATAATGCCATAATAAACTTGCTTATCATTAAGTTGCCATAAGCTTCATCATTCTTTTGACCACAATAAACTGTTAGAGGTGGCTACTCTGCAAATTTGGTTGAAATATTTTTTGACGTCATTTCCAGAAATAAAAATTTAGTGATAACAAAGTTAGTGATATCAGGTTTACACTAATTTAACTGCTTAATTTATTAAACTTGTCATATTTTTAGTGTCAATTCAGGCCTCCACAAGGACATATTTCTATATTTCTGGCACTCTGTATGAAACAGGACATGTTCTTCTATCAAGTTCCACACAATCTTGCTCAATCAGAAGTCATCTAGTTATGCAGAGATAATTGCTAGGAATTGCAATCTGAAGTCATCAGGATGGCATCAACTAAAGCAAGGTTGTCCTATAGAAAGCAATACAAATGTTGGGTAGAAACCAGGGGTGAAATCCAGCAGGTTCTGACAGGTTCTGGAGAACCGGTAGCAGAACTTTTGAGTAGTTTGGAGAACCGGCAAATACTATCTCTGGCTGGTCTCAGAGTGGGGTGGGAATGGAGATTTTGCAATATCCTTCCCCCAGGAGGGGAGAGGGAACGGGGATTTTCCAGTATCCTTCCCCTGGAGTGGGGTGGGAATGGGGATTTTGCAGTATCCATCCCCTGCCACGCCCACCAAGCCACACCCATAGAACCGGTAGTAAAAAAATTTGAATTTCACCACTGGTAGAAACTGGCTACTTTCTCCTGAGGATGCTGCCACCACGTGGCTTCTGGTTATGTTTTTATACTAAAGTAATAGTTTTTGTAATTTCATTGGTTTAACCCAAATCTACAACTTTTAGATAGGCTCAGTCACTTTCCTCCTTTGATGGGAGATAAATTGCATAAAAACTTTCTGGTCACCGAAAAAATGAAAAAGTTTTCAGAAGAGGAATTTTTGTTATTGTTGTTTCTGAACATCCTGATCAAGAACTCTTTCAATATTATTTGACCTACAGTACCATAACTGGCTATTAAACATCAGTTTAAAACCCTTAATTCAAGGCAGTATATATCCAGACCAATGATACATGAAACCAGGGGTGAAATATAAAAATTTTCCCTACAGGTTCTATGGGCGTGGCTTAATTGGTGGGCGTGGCTTGGTGGTGAGATGACTGGGTGGGCGTGGCCAATAACAATAAATAATAAAAATAATAAACAAAGTATAAAAAACAATAAGAGGTACCAAAAACCAACTTTCACACTTTACATACAACACAACGCAACACAACACAACACAACACAACTGACTCACAAACAATGTAAAAGCAGCTGCACTTCACACTTCACACAGCCACAAAAAGCTCAAAAACCAACTTTCACACTTTACACACACGCAACACAAGTGACACACACACACAAAATGCCACATACAGCTTTCTGAGATTTTGTGTGTTTGTGTAGTTAGAGTGAAACACTACAGAAGCACACCAAATCTCAGAAAGCTGCACAAATATTTTATTTTATTATTTTATTTTATTTTATTTTATTTTATTGTGGACTTCAGTTCCCAGAGTTCCTCAGCCAGCAAAGCCAGCCAGCATTAGTTGATCACTGAGGAAATAGATTAGCTAAGCAATTGATTCTGTTTGGCTGAAAGTGAAACTGGGGCTTTTGGGCTGGAAAAAGAGCCATGCGTTCATCAGTAATCAGGTAAGTGCCTTAGAATCTCTAGTACAAGTAAAGTTCTGCTGATGAGGAACTCAGGTGAGATCGCCAGAGGAGACTTTAATTATTTTTTTTTAAGTTTAAAGGCTCTGCCGATCTCAGCTGAGGGGCGGGATCCTCAAAGGCTTTTTTTTACTTTTAAAGGCATGTTTCGGCTGAAGAAAAGCCGGCTTTTAAAAGTAAAAAAAAACAACCCTCTGCTGATGGTACGGCTCAGCAGAGGCGGGGGGGAGGGGCCAGGGATTTTTGCTACCGGTCCTCCGAACCAGCAGCCGCCATTGCTACCGGATCGCACAAGCCAGTCCAAACCAGGAGCATTTCACCCCTGCATGAAACCATATTGAAAACAATTATACCATCAACAAAACACTTCATAATGCAGAAATATTAAAAACCTTAATGAAACAGAAAATATGGACAATTTCCTTGCAAAAGAACAAGTTAAAATAAATGTGCCTTATCTTTTTGAGAAGGTGGGGGCATCTTAAAAAAATTGACAATTAGCTGCAATTAAACAGAGAGGGCAATTATTTGATCTCAAGTAATAGGCCTTAAAACAAAAGATACAGATGTTTACCAATACATTAGTATTTACATGCTGTGAAATCTTCCCTAGGCCAAGATGTGTTTGACAGCAAGCTCCATCAATTTGGAAAAGTAGTTTAAGTTGAAATATTCATAGTTCCAACAGCTACCAGAAGTCTGTTTTATTTTCTAACTCACAGATGGAGTAAATTCTGCTGGCATAGCTTAAGAACGGGAAACTAATTACAGAAGAGGCCAATTAGCTATATGATGAGTGGAATGCATTATTTAGTTAAACTGGATATGAAATAGCCTAAATATGAAATAACCTAAATAAATTATCTCTATATTGAGAAAAAATAAAAATCATCTAATTTTTGTTTTGAAAAATAGATATTTTTAAGATAATGAAGTTTGAGTTAAAAGGCATTTTAAAAGAAATCAAACTTGAAGAATGTTGCTAAAAATCATGGCAACTAAAATAGATTTATGTTAAATATAACTTTCCGAAGCCATCTCTCTTCTGGAATAGTAGTAACATGAGAAATACTTTATTGCCCTCAGAAAACTAAATATAGCATGCAGATAAACTGTCAGACTGGGGAATAGAAAAACTGTGCAACTTCTATTTATTTTCATGTCTGTCTGGGAACCCAGGCAATCCTAAATTAAATGAAAAGGGAGTGGCAAAACCTGTAAAATGCTGGAGAATAGGAATGATCAGGACTATCCCAATCAGTAGCTAGGATTAGGGAATGACATTAGGCATCTGATTCTGAGGCATAGCCATGACAGTCCTGTTCCTTTGCTTTTCCAGTAAAGGATCCTGTTCTATTGATCGTGATGAAATAAAACATCTTTATATACTTGGAAGCAACACAGAGCCTTCTTGTCTATATCCAGGTCATGGTTGTCCCAAAGGTGGTTCCCCCCCCCCCACGAAAAGGCAACTTGACTTTGTTGACTTGACTTCCTTTTTCTTTGAAAATATTTCGCTTCTCATGCAAGAAGTTTCTTCAGTTCTAACAGACTGGTGGGGAATGGAAGGATTTACGGTATATTTTTTGCGGTCATCTTGTTGTTAGCACCCTGAGGATCAGTACTTGGCTTCTGAGAGCTGTTGAAGGCACTTGGGAGTTTATCTGTATCCTCACAGTCACCTGAGTCAGAACGCAAACGAGTGTGAAAAGACTGTGTTATAAACAGAAGATAGGTGGTGTCATATCCTTCCCCCTTTGTTGGGAGAGAGCTGTTCAATTTTAACATAGATGGATTCTTTGACCTCTCTTTCAAACCAGTGGTACTCTCTGTCCAGAATGTGAACGTCACCGTCTTCAAAAGAGCGACCTTTGTTTTTCAGATACAGATGGACTGCTGAATCCTGTCTTGATGGGTTTGTTCTCCTGTGTTATATCGTGTGTTTGTGAAGTGGTTGTTTTGTTTCCCCAGTGTTCAGATCTGCATATCTCTCACTGTATTGCATTGCAATGCATATACCACATCATCACAATTGGATTATCAGGTCTCGTAAATTCTGTACTCAGATCCTATGTCACTTGCATTGCCAGCTACATAAAATATACCACAGAGTTCCTCAGCAGACACAACTCCATGGATAATTGCTAACAAAATCATTTTAGCTATCATGGATGTTAATACACCAATATCCCCCAAAACCATGGACTTCAAGCCACTAAAAACATCATCACACACACCTTGCCACCAGTTCATTCAACTTTGTACATACCAATTACTGCTTTACCTTTGGCAATAACATATACGTACAATCAGAAGCACAGCCATAACTACAATATCCCCTTATCTTCATGGTGTGGCCTAGAATAATGTTTTAATCCCTTAAATCTCCCCCTTTACTTGAAATGCATTAATCACATTTTCATCATCTGGACCCATGAAAACTAAACGAATCTCATCAAATTCATCAGGACTTCATACATTCTACCACCATTCTCAGCCTCAAGAGCAATCCCACTCTCTTGTTTTTGTTTTTGTTTTTTTTTATTTTGTCACAACAGTATATACAATCATCAACATAAACAATAATTCATCATGAGAGAAAAAGTATATATAAGTATAAGTAAAAGTATGCATATAATACTATAATGAAGAGAACAATAGGACAGGAACGGTAGGCACTTTTGTTGTCTACACAATGTTGTCTACACAATGTTGTCTACACAATGGACACAGAAATAGCACATTATAAAGAAAACCTACAGATTGTCATGCACATAAGCATGCTTCCATGCTTCTGACTGGATTACACCACCAAATTTATCATCTGTAAGTAGGCTCTGTGCTACAGCTGCATTTTTGCTGATCTATTTGACAGAGATTATCAACTGATGGAATTAAACCAAGAGGCTGAACTACCTGCTCAACAAGTTTAACAAACAAATCAATAGAGCCAGCTCAGTTCTCAGAGAACATATATTAAAGAAAAAGCCTCAAAAATAGAACAATGGAATACTACTGATTATCACCCACAGCTCACAGCTCAAACCACTCAAACCCATTATTGCTAAGCTACAGCATACTGGATAATGATACTGCACTTCCTTAGGCACTGGATCACAGCCTACATGGCAGGTTATATAGATTTGCTGTCTGAGATTTCAATCCGCTCTTCCTAACAGGAAGGCTGAAATCAAGATTTATGTACATTGGCAAAAGAAAGGTAATACTATATTTTAGTTGATGGGGAAAGGGGGGCTTTAATTAAGCCCATCACAAAACCATAACATCAGCATGCCTAATTTCAGATCATCATTGATCCACGGAATTTTCTATAGTGAATCTAGTATGAAATTTGATTTCGTAATCAGATTCCCACTCTTTGACTGAGCAACCAAAATGTCTTTGGTATGCCAAGATGGATTAAATGTAGCTTGATATAAAGGTGAGGTGAAAGAAAGAAAAACAGTTTTAGCAATAGAATGTGATATTTCCATAATTGCCTTCAAGGTTGTAGCCAAAGCTTTTATTTTTCACTGAAGTCTAAGGAAAAGTAGAAACCTTACTTCCCACATTGACATTCATATAGTAGATACTTTCTTTAAACCTATTCATATTAACTATACCTGCCCGAGGACAATGAAACTTTTTTCCTCATTCAATTGCATCCAATTATCAGAGACTGTCTGGACCAGGGATCTCCAACCATCGCAACTTTAAGCCCGGAGGACTTCAACTCCCAGAATTCTCCAGCCAGCAAAGCTGTCTGGGGCATTGTGGGAGTTGAAGTCCTCCGGGCTTAAAGTTGCCAAGGTTGGAGACCCCTGGTCTAGACAAAGCCCTCAGTTTCCTTGGCAAGATTTTTCAGAAGTGGTTTTCCATTGCCCCCTTCCTAGGACTGAGAGAAAGGCCAGGGTCACCCAACTGGCTTTGTATTCAGGTGGGACCAGCAGTGAAATCACTTCGCTACTGGTTCGGGAATGGGAGTGTGCATGCACGCACCTCTTCTGCGCATGCACAGAGGGTAAAAAACGGGACGTAATGATGTCCTGGTGGGTGGGCGGAGCCTCCCACTACTGGCACTACCAGTTCGCACAAACTGGATAGATCCAGCTGGATTTCACTGCTGGGTGAGACAAGAACTCATAGGCTCCCAGTTTCTAGCCTGATACCTTAAACCACTACACCAAGCTGGCTGTCACCCTGAAACTTAACACTTAACACACTGAAACTTAACAGGCAAAATAACAAATAGTGGTCTCTCATTATGTCTTCTCATTGTAATGGCAGGTTTTTGAACAAGTGTGTGGGGGGGGGTCTGTACATCCCAGAGTCGAGTCCAACTATTCTCTGACTGACATTCTGTGCCAATTTCTTAAATCCATTTTCTCCAACCTCCAGATATGTTGGGATTACAACTTTAACCAAACAGAATGAAAATTTGAAAACTGTGGTCCCAACACAGCTGCAGGCCATCTGTTTGGAGTAAGCTATTTTAAGTATGGTTTGGACCAGAAAGGTCTTACATGCAAAGCATTCATTCTCCAAATGAGGAAAATGTTTTCACAACATGTCATACCCAGCAGATAATATTTCTAATGGAAATGTCAACCAAAGATACAACTTATTTATCTAAAAGAGAAATGTGACATTTATTGAGAACATTATTTGTGCCAGGAGATATTACAAAATATATCTCATCTTTCCTGAGAGGTGATTAATATACTTGGAAGAAAACCTGTAGGATGTTTATGAGTTACTTACACCATACATGCTCTGTATAGTTCCTCATCTTATCTTGCATAAAACTCTTAAAAGTAAGGTTTCTTAAATAAGAAGCTCCTGAGAGATCTTAACACAAAAAGCTTCTGAACCAACTAGAATAAATTAGATTGTTAGCTCCTCAGGATTTTATTGCTTACATTACATTATAGACTGAGGAGGATTATAATTTCATAATGAATTCAGACAGATAAGAGTCTTCACTTTCAAGTAACATTTACACACTGAAATCGCTTTCACTCAATATTTTACAATATTTTGAAAACCCTAAAATTACATGAAGCAAAGTCTTCATATTTTTCCTTCCTTGATATTTGAAGAAAGAAACTCTAAAGAAAAAAGAGAAAATGTTTGTACTGATATTCAACCTCATTTGTACTTCATAAATATGGAGTCCAGTTGACACTAACTCTTCCAAATTCCATTTAAGACTTTAGCTTGGTAGTGATATGGCTCAAACATAGTGTCATATCTTTTTATTTCATGTTTTCTGGATTTAACTCTCCTGACTAATGAGATTCAATTTTTGCAATTATTTGTAAAACATCCAGTGACCTAATAAAGGCATTATTTTAGGGATTTTTCTTCCCAGGATAATCAGATCAGTATTATTGTAAATATCTGTGAGCATGAAGTTACTTTACATTATTTACTATAAAATTAATTTTTTAACGTATGATATAATTATATATTTATATGATATAAATTTAGTCCACTGCCAGCAACAAAAATCCTCTCCAGAATTATCAAAGAATTACAAATTCTTGTGTGATTAATCCTTCTGCAAATACTATTGCAAATTAATCTCAAAAACATCTTTCAATGAGATTTCTATTATCTTTGGACTGAATCACATAACTCTAACCTTAATCCTCTACTTCCTAAGAGTATGAAATCTCACAATGAAGGAAGTCCTACCTCTGACACAGCTTCGTTACTGGTACAATGTTGTTGATTTTAGACAAGCCAGATTTTAAATATCCATAGAATATGCCCATAATTTCCAGAAGCAGTTTGGAAACTCGTGGCATTTTGGAACATGTCTGTAATGTCCTTTGTTATAGTACATTGTCTCCAAACACCCTTTTTTTCAAGGTACCCAACGCTCTTTTAACTGACAAAATACAAGCATTTATTTATTTTATTTATTTATTTTGTCACAACATTATATAAAAAGGATTATATAGTATATGAACATATGTATGAGTAAATATTAGGAGGTATAAGCATCAATATATATATAGGAAGAAGAAAAGAAAAACAATAGGACAGGAACGGTAGGCACGTTTGTGCACTTATGCACGCCCTTTATGGTCCTCTTAGGAATGGGGTGAGGTCAATAGTAGAAAGTTTTTGGTTAAAGCTTTTAGGATTATGGGAAGAGACCACAGAGTCGGGTAAAGTATTCCAAGCACTGATGATTCTGTTACAGAAGTCATATTTTCTGCAATCTAGATTAAAGCGGTTAACATTAAGTTTGAATCTGTTGGTTGCTCTTGTATTGTTGCAATTAAAGCTGAAGTAGTCTTTAACAGAAAGGACATTACAATAGATGATTCTATGAGTTAAACTTAGATCTTGTCGAAGGCGACTGAGTTCAAGTTTTCTAAGCCTAGGATTTCAAGTCTGGTGGGATAAGGTATTTTGTTGTTTTCTGAGGAATGGAGAACTCTTCTTGTAAAATATTTCTGGACTCGTTCAATTGTATTGATGTCAGAGATGTGGTGAGGGTTCCAAACAGGCGAGCTTTTATTTTAGAATTGGTCTAGCAAATATTTTATATGCTCTGGTTAGTAGTGTAGTGTTTTTGGAAAAGAAGCTATGCAGGATTAGGTTTACAACTCTTAGAGCCTTTTTTGCTATGTAGTTACAGTGGGCTTTGGCACTTAGATCATTTGAAATGAAAACTCCAAGGTCTTTAACGGGGTGGGGATCATCTGTAAGGTAATGTCCATCAAGTATGTACTTAGTATTTGGGTTCTTTTTTCCAATATGTAAGACTGAGCATTTGCTGGTTGAGATCTGGAGTTGCCAAATTTTAGACCTTAAAAGATTTTGTATATAACTGACAGAGAAATGTTAAGGCCTGGTTCAGCTATGAAATAGTTGTGGGTCTGTAGAACTCTTATGCTTAGATATATTTCTACTTTTCCAATAGGGCATAGCTTTGACAAATACAAAAACAATGATAACAAAGCTAAACATTTAAAAATGTAAGTGAGCAAAACTGGCAATCCAAGAAAGCTTGCCAATAGCCAGCATTGGTAATCAAGTGATCACAGTTGTCTTACCAACGTGAGTGGATATATTGAAAAGAGGCAATTTGCATGGTAATTTCAAAGCAAAAGATCCAGTTAACTGTATGGACATAACAAAATTCTGACTATAATATTCTTGGAAAGTGGAGAGAGAGCATAGATCGACGATGGCGTTGCATAGTGTGATTCAGCTCATAATCCAGCTCGGAAGAACTTCTCCCCTACCCCACCCTCCTAATTTCTTCATTGACTTGATTCCTGATTTATCTCCAAAAGTTACAGTTTGGATTGGTAAATATTGTCTCTACATAACTATTGACTTAAAAATAGATGTACATGCTCAAAAAGTCTTGAAGGGTGGTTTTAAATCTGCCTCAGATAAGGCACTTTAGGGTGTGTCAACTTTCAATTTCCAAATATTAGGGGTGCTCACAAATTGTGACATGCCTTGGAGATTGTAAAGATACTTTGGTTATTTTAATATAATTTAGATGTGCTTGGTAAGTAACTAAATAAATATAACTTTTTAACATTTGCTTGTTTAATATGCACAGCTACATGTGTGGAACTTTTGTTGGTTCTGTACAATGAGCAAACAAGATGATACACAATTAGGCCTATGAAGATTTCAAAAATGATTTGAGAAAAGTACTTTGAACTTCATATGAGAGTAGTACCCTGGCAATTTGTTAAAGCTGCCAACATTTTCAGCCCCCCCCCCACATGCAGTTGCATTAATTTAATTGATCCCCATTAATACTTGAGTTAACTTGGATACTGGGTTTCTTTAAAGGACATCTCTTTTTTCAAGCTTATGTAGAAGCCTGTGCAAAGCTGGACAACTTCACTGAATAATTGAGAGAAACGCCACATTAGCATTTAGACCAGAATGGGATAACTCACCACAGCCAAGGTCAACTGACCATGGGACAATTCACCATGGACAACTCACCATGGACAACTCACCATGGCCAATTAGCCATGGCCAATTCACCATGGTCAACTCACCATGGGACAACTCACTGCCACTATTTTTTCAGTATTAATGTAGCTCTTGTCCCACAGTGAGTTGGCCATGGTGAGTTGTCCTGTGGTTAATTGGCTGTGGCAAGTTGGTTGTGGCAAGCTGCCCATGGCGAGTTGTCATATAGCCAAATACTTCTCTGGAACCATTTTCACTGACAGTCCTACTCAGCATGTAGGTAAATCTAAATGGTAAATGTGACAAATCCAAAAAAATTAACTGGGATGTGAAATGTTATGGGAAAAGGAAATAAAAGCCTTGCTAGGTTACAATACAGCAACCTTCTGTTTCTTTGGATACAAATCACACTATTTTTAACTGGGTTTTCATTTATTGGATTGCTGATTTAATTGATGATGTGGATTTTTGTTGAGCCATTGATTTTTTTTTTAAGTATCAATTTATCACAAATATTAATAAGATTTCTGCATGGAAGTGTATTCAGAGATGTATCTAGTGTTGTTAATTAAAACATAATTGTATGTCTATTGAACTAGCAATAAAAGTAATAGCATAAAATGCAAAAATATTATTAGGGTATAAGATTTGTGAGTTCAAACAAACAAGCAAGAATTGCAATCTTCCTTCTAAGATGCTAAATTACTACTGTAGTAAAGTCTGTAGGATTTTCCATTACTGTAGATAAAAAGGGCTCAGTAAAGTCTTTGTACCAAATGCTAGAGAAAAATACGTTTACACGTAAAGTAATAAGGACTATGGACTAAGGATTATCTAATGCCAGTTTAGACCTACTCCATTGCTCATCCTAAGGCTGTAATGCTCTAAGACAGGAATCACAATCTCTGTAGCCTGAAGGGCTGCGCCAGGTTTGTGTTGGGGCTGCTGGGTCTGAACTTCATAGATCTGGAGGGCAGCAAAGAGTCAGATACAAACCAGACATCTAGAGGTTGTCTAGATTTTTGCAGCACAGATATAGTAGCCATAGATTGGGCTGCACTCCAAATACCCATTCAGCGAGAACCTTGTTGGGACAGCAGGAGGAGTTTCACAGATTTAAAATCAAAGAGGTGCCCTAAAGCCTTGCAGTGTTTAATTTTACCTTTTCACCACTTTCAAAACCCATAAAGGAAAAACAAATGGGGGGGGGACTATTTTGATCCCAACGTCTCTTGCACAGTTCTAGCAGAGCTTAACACTGCTGCTGGCTCTTTAAGCTGTGCTCCATTTTAATTGCATAAAACAGTCACACTGTAATGTGAAAAAAAAGAAATTGCCCACTCCTCTCTTAATACTAGGACTAATTAAGTTGACTGGCAGTAGATTCAGGAGTAAGTCTGGTTCGCACAATGTATAATTAATAGATAGCATTCACTTCAAAAGATGTAAGTGGGTTGAGATGGATTTAAAGGAGGAGTAGACTAATTAATAGTGGATAAGGCTATGAAGGACTATTAGTTATTATAGCTACATTAATCATTCATGTCAAGAAGCAGCAAACTGCTGAATGAAGCTTCCTGTGTGGAAGGCAGTAGTGGGCCAGGATTACTGCCTTCCATCTCTTCTTTCAGTCTTTCTAGACATATTTCAAGAGACATAATAGGTCTGCGGAGTGATGAAATCTAAATTTCTTTCCTATCTGTTCTGTGGGTGTGGCTTGGTCGGCGTGACTTGGTGTGGGGGCATTTGACTGGGTGGGCGTGGCTATGTGACTGGGGGATCAAAAGACAGAAACTCACTAAGAATGTCCTGCTGGAGCAGGTTGGACTAGATGACCAGCCCTGGATTATCCTCTGAAGCTGTGTCTAGTGCCAGGTTTGTAGTCCTTCCTTCCTTCTTCTCCTTTTTCCTCCCTCCCTCCCTCCCTCCCTTCCTTCCTTCCTTTCTCTCTCTCTCTCTCTCTCTCTCAAATGGATCCCCCACCCCCCATTTTTTGCCTACACGCCCCATTTTTTGCCTAGCAGGCTTCAGCTTTTTTAAAAATGCTTTTAAAAGTTAAAAAAAAGGCTCTGACGATTGTGTGGCTCAGCTGGGCATGGGGGGGGGTGGGACAGGGATATTTACTACCGGTTCTCTGAACCATCCGCCGCCATTGCTATCGGATCGGCTGATCCGGTCCGAACCAGGAGCATTTCACCCCGGGTCTGTTCCTGGATCAGATACTACTTGTCCAAGAGCTCCTATGATTTTATAGGATTTCTACTGCCCAGTACACATGGCATAACTATGTTGGAAAAAATGTCCGTTGGGGTTCAATTCCAAGTGGGGAAAAAAACACTGGAAACATGGAGGCTGCTTGGAAAGATGGTTTAATGGAACAGAACCATTAAGCAAATGGTAACAGCTGAACACATGGAGTAGAGAGTAAGATATATTTATACCCTCTTTGGGCCTTGCAGGAAATATATCCCATTGGTTGTCAGACTCCCATGGGGCTATGCAGTCATCGCTGAGGTTGTCTGTGTCCCAGGCTTATTGAATCTTGCTAGGTGATGCAATGAAGGGCAATTTCCTGTGGTGGCTGAATGGCTTTGCCCTGGAGAATAAGCCCATCATCCTGGAGCTGAAGGTCTTTTGTTTTGTAGATAGATTGGCCTAGTCTTTTGTCTTGTAGATAAGCTGGCACCAAAATATCTGCTGAGGGCAGGGAGCTGGGGTCTTTTGTTTCTGTTTCCTTTAAGATTTTTATTTCTCTTTTAGGGGAAATATTCTGCCTTTTTAATATGTCCTAGAATATTTCATTCTTCTAGGAGAGGGGCAGGTGTTAACTTTCTACAACAGTCACAACAAATATATTTTTTAAAATGCTTTTAAAAGTTAAAAAAAAGGCTCTGACGATTGTGTGGCTCAGCTGGGCATGGGGGGGGTGGGACAGGGATATTTACTACCGGTTCTCTGAACCATCCGCCGCCATTGCTATCGGATCGGCTGATCCGGTCCGAACCAGGAGCATTTCACCCCGGGTCTGTTCCTGGATCAGATACTACTTGTCCAAGAGCTCCTATGATTTTATCGGATTTCTACTGCCCAGTACACATGGCATAACTATGTTGGAAAAAATGTCCGTCGCGGTTCAATTCCAAGTGGGGAAAAAAACACTGGAAACATGGAGGCTGCTTGGAAAGATGGTTTAATGGAACAGAACCATTAAGCAAATGGTAACAGCTGAACACATGGAGTAGAGAGTAAGATATATTTATATCCTCTTTGGGCATTGCAGGAAATATATCCCATTGGTTGTCAGACTCCCATAGGGCTATGCAGTCATCGCTGAGGTTGTCTGTGTCCCAGGCTTATTGAATCTTGCTAGGTGATGCAATGAAGGGCAATTTCCTGTGGTGGCTGAATGGCTTTGCCCTGGAGAATAAGCCCATCATCCTGGAGCTGAAGGTCTTTTGTTTTGTAGATAGATTGTCCTAGTCTTTTGTCTTGTAGATAAGCTGGCACCAAAATATCTGCTGAGGGCAGGGAGCTGGGGTCTTTTGTTTCTGTTTCCTTTAAGATTTTTATTTCTCTTTTAGGGGAAATATTCTGCCTTTTTAATATGTCCTAGAATATTTCATTCTTCTAGGAGAGGGGCAGGTGTTAACTTTCTACAACTGTCAGTCACAACAAATATATTTTTTTTAAAAAAAAATGTACAGTATATTCTGCAAATACTGCTGTTTGGAGTGCAACACATTACCTGTCTGCAGGTCTTTAAAACAGCCGTATCTTTTCCAGTATCCCATTACTGCCCTTCACAGTTGAAGAGGAAAAAAATGATATAGCCCTAGAAGGTGTGATTTTCTCATTTTCCGGCTTTCTGACGGAGAACGGCAGAAGCATGTTTCAAGATAGTTTTTTCTTTATCTTTAAAAAAAGAGAAAGGACTACTTCCCACCTTTGCCATTTGTGTATCATTTTTTCTCTTTAGATTGATCTCTGCTACTGAAAGCCTGAATTGAGGGATGGCTTATTGCCTGGCCTTTAGCCAGAGGCCACAAAGCACAGCTTGGGATCAGTAGTGAGTTGCTAGTGGTTTGCCCCAGATCAGGTAAACTGGTAGCAACTGCAGCGGGAGGCACATGCACCCACGAACGAACTGGTAGTAAACAAAATTGAAACCCACTACTGCTTGGGATCTATGGGCCTTGATGAAGGCATCTTTTCTTTTAGTACACTGAGAGCATATGCACCAAGACAAATTCCTTGTGTGTCCAATCACACTTGGCCAATAAAATTCTATTCTATTCTATTCTATTCTATTTATGATTTGTGGACTTCAGCTCCCAGAATTCCTGAGCCATGTTAGCTCAGGAATTCTGGGAGTTGTAGTCCACCAGCCATAAAGGGCCCATAGTTCCCCACCTCTGCCATAAAGCATTGACCAACGGTCTAGGAAGCCAAAAGAGGAGCAAACTATGAAGGATACCTATAAGGCAAAGGAGAAACCAGAGATCCACAACTTTATTCCACAACTTTGCAATGAATGTCTGCTTCCCATGCCAGGCTCCACCCTTTTTTTAAATTAGCAAATTAGAGCAAAAATGGAACGTGGCTTTGGAGCCTTTTCACTTTCATAACAACATACAGGCACACCTCCGAGATCTTGCAGGTTCAGTTCAGACCACCGCAATAAAGTGAATATCATAATAAAACAAGTCACATTTTTTTCGGTTTTCCAGTATATATAAAAGTTATGTTTACGCTATACTGTTGTATATTAAGTGTGCAATAGCATTATATTGTTAAAAAGCAACGTATGTATCCTAATTTTAAAAATACTTCATTAGCAGCAAGCAAAAGCTATTGGAAAAATGGTGCCTATAGAATTGCTCAATGCAGATTTGCCACGCACAAAAAACACCCTTTATCTGTGAAGTCCAATAAAACAAAGCACAATACAACAAGGTACGCCTATATTCCATATCATTTGTATTTCTTCTTTACTTAGACACCAAGCTGGAACTAACCCTAGGTGGGCATAGAAGGGATGTCTTTTGAGTTGTCACCTAGTTTGTGCATTTTTATTCATGAGCTACAGCCGCTGTACTTTCTTGGAAGTATTTAGAACTGGAGCCCAATCAATTGTCATCTGGTTTAAAACTTAGTTGTAGGCTCACTGTATTCAAAGTAGAGATGGTATTCAGCAGGTTCTGACAGTTCTGAACAACCAGTAGCGGAAATTTTGAGTAGTTCGGAGAACCGGTAAATACCACCTCTGACTGGCCTACCAAGTCCCAGCTGATCGGGGGGGAATGGGAATTTAGCAGTAACCTTCCCCTGGAGTGGGGTGGGAATGGAGATTTTACAGTATCCTTCCCCAGGAGTGGGGTGGGAATGGAGATTTTACAGTATCCTTCCCCTGCCACGCCCACCAAGACATGCCACACCCACCAAGCCACACCCTCAGAACTGGTAGTAAAAATATTTGAATCCCACCACTGATTCAATGAATATCATTTCAAGTCCTCAAATAGAATAGCTACCTCTTAAACTGTTATTTCCTATATTTAGGATTTTCCAGCAGGATAATCTCACTATAGCCTGCAGGACTTTGAGCCAATCCAGGCTTATGAAAAATATAAGATCTCTGAATAAATCAAAATCTTTCATACCGGTATTTTTTTTTTTTTTGCTCTAATGTTAATTCCTGATAATCCACAGCTAACGTACCTTTATGTGTATATCTGAAGGGAACTACTTGGGAAGGATGGACAACATCTTTATGATATGGTGGTTTTATCAAAAGAAATGCAAAGTGAGTCCACAGGAGAGAGCAATTCTCTTGCTGGTTTTTAATTACGGCACAAATTGTGAAATAGCCTCCACTGAGAAGCCATGAAAGATCCCCAACCAGGCATCTTTCAGATATATTGGGATTCTGAATTTCCCAGATTTCCCATACTAGCTGAATGACAAAATGAATTTTGTCATTTGGCATCCAAATGCATCTAAAAGGCCAGATAGGGAAAGGCTACATTTTCAACTGTCAAGCTCTCTATATTATCTGACATTTATAATTTTAAGCCTTTTTAGAACTGCAATAAAAATGAAATTACTGATGGTTTTGTTCTTGGTTTTAATATAGTAATTGGCTTTATTCTGTTTATTGTTCTACTGGCTGTTTTATGAACCTAAAAATATTAACTGCTCACAGAACATCTGTCACCAGGAAGATAAAAAAAACAAACCTTGCATGTGATGGATATTAAGTTCCATGGGATCAGTCTTATTCTTGTATCGGTAATGAGCATCTCTGATTCTAGTTTGATCCAAAGATTAACATTTGGATTTGAACTCTCTCATATAGCGGTGACCTAAAACCATGAGATGGGTATAAGCAAATGTATTTGTTCAAAATATTCATTATAAGGATTCAGAAAATCCACCAATCACAGCCAAGGAAGGATTTAATAATTCAGACAAGGTTCTGAACTCAGCATTACATCTGAATGCAAATGGATGGATGCAGTATTAATTTTAAAAAGTCACAGCAACCAAGTTGGATATAAAATTGCATCTAGCTGGATTTTTCACAAGCTGTTGCAGAAATAGTACAGCTTGAGATTGAAACAAAGAATTAAATTCCTAAAAAAAACCAGCGTGTGTAAAGCATTCTTGATGAATAACTAAGTTCAAATGGAGAAATTACTGGTAAATACTAGACTCACTGAAACTCTGTGCTGTTGAAAGCTTCCTTTGCTGGAAGCCCAATCATGGAAGCAATTCATCTAAAGAAGGACGTTTTAATATACCAAAACAGAAGACTAAGTGAAGTATAAATACCATTGTTCTCATTTGCAATTCTTTGATATTTATATTATTAATGGTGCTCTTTTTCATAATCGGATGACTATTACAAGGCATTTTAAAAGAATCAAGTCATGAAAAATAAACAGAAATTCTTTGGCCTTTCTATTAACATGACTTCCATATCTACTCATCAAAATTCCCTTCCTTCCTCCCTCCCTTCCTTCCTTCCTTCCTTCCCATTTTAAATATATTTACTAAAAAGCAAGAACAGACAGGAAAAATGGCATGCATGCACCAATTGTAAGATGAGTAGGTGTTTCTCCCTTAAAGTTGTGGGTTGCACTTTTAGAATCCTTGTTGCTATTTCCAAAACCAATATGGTGATATAATCATTTTGAAGTGTTTTTTAAGAATGCAAAAGGCTGTGGTGGTGATTAGGAAGCATGAACATCCATACTATAGCCAGAGAGAGAGAGAGAGAGAGAGAGATGGGGGTGGGGGTGGGGTGCCACACCTAGTATTGTAATTATTTTTTGCCAGCTAAAACCCAGGTTAGCAACTGGGAACTGGGAGAAAACAAACCTGGGGGGAGGGGGGTGTAGGAGGGGCAGCCAACCAGTTTTATGCCGGAAAATAAGGAACAGGATGCGCTTGTGTGGCATTTTAGCCTGGTTACAGAAGCCCTGTCCCATGATGGCATCACCGTGCAGGCGTGTAAAGGATGTGATTGTAGAGCAAGGTTTAACTTATTCCATTTGCTGACACTTTACGCGACACTCTTGTCAGGAAGGCTGAGAACACAAACCCTTCTTCTGTGAACATTCATCTCTTAAGCTACAGGTGATGTTTTCATGTTACTTCAATGAAAAAGTGGTCCTCAGCTGCAATTGTTTTTAAAATGTCCATCATTTGATTTTAAAGGGAATCTGTAGCACTATATTAGATTTACGAAGGGAAAGGAATGACATGCATTCTTCAGTCCCCCTCTCTTCAGCAGCAAAGTTATTAAATGCTGCTGCCACAACAAGTTTGGAAGCTGCTCCCTCAGGAAAATGGCACAGGCTATTTGCATCCACTATGGAGAAGGCCATCTGTCCAATCCTTTTATCATTTGTGCTCACTGTTCCTCCGCACTTTCAGTCACAAAGTACCGCCAGCCGCCTTTATCTCCACCACTCTCGCTTTCAGATCTCATCACTGCCCCAGGCAGGCAGCTCTGCTTTTGTGTGCCGCTGCCCATCTCTTCTCATAATTTTTGGAAGTACACGGTAACCAGCAAATTGAGATGACTTTAATTGGTTATTTGTGATCATCTGAGCACAGAAGCTCACAGCGGGGTGCGGGCAATTTTCTCTGTGCCATGATGGAAGAGTTGTGCATCCCTGCCACCATATATGGAGTGTTGGGAGAAATTCATCTGATCTATGTGGCTGAAGAAAGGTTTCTTGTCTGCAACACTCACCATCTGCGGCAATCTCAGAGGGTTTTCATGTAGTTGTTCCAACCCATAAAAACTTTGAATCAGCCAGGTGTTCTTTGGCTACTCAAAGAAGGCAGAGCTTCAGAAGAATGGAAACATCCATAATTTAATGATAATAACTTTGCTTAAAATAGATCTGGACACTGAGGAAGAACGGGACTCTTGTTGCCAAGGCAAACATTTACTGAGTATTCTCAATAAAGGCATTGAAAGCTTTTCCTTCCCCAGATTAGACCATCTACTCCAATTCTCACCCCATTTACTTTTGAGCATTTACTTCCTTATCAGTGATTCTTAGTGGGAACCATCTCTTGCTGCAATTATAGAAAGAGCTGCCAAGGTAATGAACATTTTCTCCTAACACTTAATTTTCTTCTGCCATAGTTTGTAGTGCAAGGTAGAGCAGTATAAAGATACTTTTCCAGCAAAAGGGGTAATATTGGCCCAGCCAAGTTGTTTTGGTGATGTAATAAATAAGGAATGAAGAAAAGCTTTGAGTTTCAGGTCTGGCAGTGATGGATAGGATGAAGGAAAGGATCTTGCCTCTCCCTCCTCCCTCTCCTCTTATTCCCACACCTGAGGCTGCAAACTTGACATCAGGAGCACTGTGACATTTAGTACTGTCAAGAACACCACAGAGACTACATTTCTCAGAAATGCTGGTCCCTGCGTCACAGGTATAGCAATATCCAGAGGCAACGTAATGCTGCTTTTGAAATTCAGAACACTCAACTGGTCCAGAAATCTGCAGCCAAACATGTTTCTCCCTCTTAAAAGAAGCTTTACCAGCTACCAGTACTGAATGCCAGTTTGTGGCAAGGGAATACATAATTGAGATAATGATGATGATGATGATCTCAATTAGATATTCCCCTTCCACTAAATGGTGTTCGCAAGTGAAGCAATCCTGAACACACAAAATGTAGCAAAATGAGTATGTAGAATAGAATAGAATAGAATAGAATTTTTATTGGCCAAGTGTGATTGGACACACAAGGAATTTGTCTTGGTGCATATGCTCTCAGTGTACATAAAAGAAAAGATACGTTCATCAAGGTACAACATTTACAACTTGAATACAAAAAAGCATCTGACTATAGATCATGAAAAGTATGGAAATTGTGAGTATTAATCAAAATATCCAAGGCTTTATAGAAACAACCATGGAAACAGGGACAATACATTTAATGTTTGATGAATTAGATGAAATCAAAATAAAAAGGGAGATCTTTCAAAGTGTTTCGATATCATCTTTACTATTCAAGTTGGTGATGATCCCATTGATTCCAGATAAAGCAAAACATGACTAGCAATGTTCAGAGCAAGATTAAAAAAATCTTCCCATCTTTTTTAACATAGATGATCTATAATTATATCCCAGATCAAAAACCAAACTGGAATTATTGCTAAATGCTGCTCATGTATTAAGTAGTGGTATTGCAGTACAATTTGGATTTGATAAATATCACTGAAGTAAGAAAGGGGAAATCACTAATTCACAAGAAACTCTTCAACTCATAAAGGGAACTATCATCAAAGGCCTAGCTCCTAAGCAAGCTTATAAATATTTGAGAGAATCTTGGAAATATCAGGTACATTGCACCATCAAATGAAGTCACTGCCTTGTAAGAAGAGAAAGTAGAGAGCTCTATTCCCAGTCACTCATTCCCGAGTGGATGGATTACTGCCATGGGCTCTACATGGGGCTAAATTTGAAGAGCATGCAGAAGCTTCTGATGATGTAAAATATTGTAGTGCGGTTAATTTTGTGCAATCCTCATTCAGTGCATGTAACACCATTGCTCAGCAAGATCCATTGATTGCCAGTTTGCTTCCATGTTCAATTCAAGGTGTTAGTAAATACAGTCTGGAAAATGTTGTCACCGGCATTTATGTAAAAAAAAGTAGAGATTCAGTAAGAATTACTAGAAGCAGAAAAGGTTATAGGATATTAAAATTGAGACTGATTGATACCCAACACACTAGACATTGAAAAGAACTATGTTTAATTTATTGAATAGCCTTTCCAAGAGGCAATAATATTGAAGATAAAGAATTGGAAACAATTATAAAATAGTAAGATTTGCACATAGTGATAACAATGTTTTGGGAGAAGTCAACAGTGGCATCAATTGTTATTGAATCCTGGCTAAATTTGGAACAGTTACAATTAACAGCACTGATTGGCACCCCATACTTAAGTACAGGCTACCTTTGTGAGGTTTGAGTCATGATGAAGAAAAACAGCCGCCACTGGCTGTGATACAAAGTTAGTGGAATTGATAAATTGTACAAGGCATGTTGGGAAGGAAGATTCCTGATTATGAAATGATTACACTTTAGTTGTCAAAAGAGATATTCTTTCCTCCAGGATACTTTTCTAATAGCTGCTTCGGTCCCAGGTAGAAATAATTTGAAAGCTATCTCTTTCAAAGGGTTTTCATTCCATTTTACCAACTCATCATTAACAACCATTTGAAAGAGATGCTCCTTTTTTTTTTTTTTTGCAACATATGGGCAAAACAGAAAAAGTAAACAGTAATTTAATCCATTCTTATTTGTGCGAAAAACCCAAATATAAAAGTCTTTATTGTTGAAATTAAAGTGAATTCAGATTCAGTGCTGCGTTAGCTTTAGAGAGTCAGTTTGGTGTGGTGGTTGGTTTGCTAGAAACCAGGAGAGTGTGAGTTCTAGTCCTTCTTAGGCACAACTCACTCACTCACTCGTTTGGGCCACTCAGTCTCTCTCAGCCCTAAGAAGCGGGAAATTGCAAAACGCTTCGGAAATCTTGCCAAGAAAACTACAGCAGTGGTGGGTTTCAAAATTTTTTACTACCGGTTCTGTGGACATGGCTTGGTGGGCCTGGCATGGCTTGGTGGGCCTGGCTTGGTGGGTGTGGCAGGGGAAGGATACTGCAAAATCTCCATTCCCACCCCACTCCAGGGGAAGAATACTGTAAAATCCCCATTCCCTCATAATCAGGTGGGACTTGGGAGGCAGAGAATAGATGGGGGCAAGGCCAGTCAGAATTTTTACTACCAGTTCTCCAAACTACTCAAAATTTCTGCTACCAGTTCTCCAGCTGCTGAAACCCACCTCTGAACTACAGTATAGTGACCAGACGTCCCACTTTTTAATAATTTGTCCTGCGTCCCGCTGCAATTCCAAAAAGTCCCGATTTTTTTTTGTTTCACTCCCATTCTGAAAATGGGAGGCAGCAACGCAAGAGGAGGAGGCGGAGAAGAGGGAGTGGCGGAGAAGGGGGCACGAGAGGGAGGAGAGACGCTGCTTGACTTCACCCGAGAGGAAGAGAAGAGCGGAGAGGAGAGCCGAGGAGAGCCGAGCCTGCCTGGAAGAGCAGAGAAGCAGCAGGCAGTCCTCCTCCTTCAGGCAGGTGGCAAGACTCAGCGCGCATGCGCAGCCCCCCCCACCCCCGTCAATGGTGTCCCGCTTTGCCATGGCTGAAATCTGGTCACTTTAAACTTGTTCAGGCAATCCCCAGGAATCATCACTGACTCAAAGGCATACAGACACACTGCTTTCAAATGCAGAAGCCCTCTGATGATCCAAAGCAACAGCAGGGGAATGTAGCAGGCCATCCTAACACCCAATGTCCAGAGAAGGCCCATCCCATTCCAGCATCCACTCTGAAAATACAATAAATCTGACGGTATCTTTTTCAGACCTTTAAAAAAAATGGCAAACATTGACATAAAATCAAATTGATGTACTGTACATGGTTTTATGTAGCACAAATGCTTAGAGTGACTATGCACCAGCATTAATTTGGGGACCTTTGCAAATAAACATATGCTAACATTTTAAAAGAAACAAAACAACAATAACACCTTTTTAAAGTTTTTAAAAACAAAAACTAAAGAAATCAGGTTATAGAGTCTCCATTGCTTTTTCCCTTCATTTTAATGTTAGATAGTGTTTAGTGGTATTTTTTTTAAAAGTAACAGTGTTCAGCTTTAGCAGTCACTCTAATTTAATAAATCTTAGTTCTTCTAATACCATGATATGGACGTACAAAAATGTTAAAAAATAAAGCCTTCTATGGTAAAGGAGAGTTTCAGTAAGTTTTGGCTTTATTTCCTGAAGGAGAGATGTTTGGAAAGTTCTCAAGCATTTATATAAAGGAATCCATTAATTTCTGACCCCCCTCACTGTTCTCAAACTCAAGCCATATGTTCCTAGCAAAGCAGTGAGAACTGCAAAATGAAGCTCAGCCTTGCCTGAAACGTGGAAAAGGGACACTTGCCAGTCAGAGGGATTTGCAGAAATAGACAACTACCCAGCTCTGACGCTAAGGGATCCTTTTTCAGATCAAAATCTCATCAAATCTTGGCAACTGCTAGGAAGATAATAATCTCTATCTGATGCACTTTGCACAAAATGAACTCTCAGGCTGTTAGCTATAGGCAGGATTGCCAGATCAAGTTTGCAGAGCTAAGAGATACAAAAAGAGCTAGATATATAGCTATGAATTATGGAAACAGTAATACACACACACACACACACACTGCTAACATTGTCCAGATGCATATTAGAAAATTGCTGGCAAAGGATGGACACAGAAAGACTGGAGAAATGAATAGCAGATAAGCAGTCAATTTGATGAGGATATTGAAAGCTTAATTTGAACCAGCAAAAAGTCCTGGAATGGACAAGCCTAAAGCTAACTTCATGCTTCTTTGCCATGTTGGCCTTGTTGTGTGAGTCATTCCTCTTTTGCAGAAAAAGTACATCCATAAGAAGTAGAACCTCACAACTGTGCAAAAAGATGACAACAGAACACTGCACACCTGGGGAGAAGGCAATTAGCATTAATGTTAGCATTGAGAGGTAGCTCAGGTCAAGGCACTGCAGGGATTCCAGAAATGCTACTTATTACTGTGGAGTAAATGAACAGTGAAGAAAACAAATAAATGGAACCCCAAACAAATAAATGGAACCCCAGAGTTCTTACTTGAGGCAAAAATGACCAGGTTTCAAATTAATCATATTTTGTTTTGATACATTATACAAAGGCCTAATTCTCTGGAGAAATCTATATTGCTAGGAAAGTGGAAGGAAAGAGAAGGACAGGATAGCCAGCAGTAAAATGGATAGACTTAGTTACCGTGTCAAAGGTTCTACCATTGGACTTGAAGGACGAGATCAGGGACAAAGCATCCTGGAGAAAATTTATCTGTGTGGTTGCTAAGAGTTGACATTGACTTGATGACATATGATTGATCAATCAATCAATCAAAGTAAAACAATTTGGAAAAACCTCTCTCAAATCTTCTATACAGGTAAGCCTCAACTAAAAAAAGTGACTTACAACCAGTACTCTCGGATGCCTCCCCCATGGTCATTTGCATCCCCACGGTCATGTGACCAAAATTTGGGTTCTTGGCAACTGGCATGCATTTATAATAGTTGCCGAGTCCCAAAATCACATGATCACCATTTATGATTATCCCAGGGGTTTCTGACAGCCAATGGGAGAAGCCATATTCCCTTAATGACCATGTGATTCACTTAACCAAGCAAAAAAAGATTGTAAAATTGAATGTGACTCACTTAGCAACTGCATCATTTAGAGAGGGAAGTTCTTGTCCTGATTATGATGGTAAATAAAGGATCACTTGTACCAATTTTTAAAATATTACACAATTAAGGCAGAGCTGTTCTGAGTCTCTTTCTCACACTTTTTGCTGTCCCTGGGTTGAACAATCATTTCCCCTCTCGCTCCTAGTCCTTAAGACCAAAGCTAAATTCTTCGACAATTATAATAATAATAATAATAATAATATTTTAATTTATATACCGCTCTTCTCCCAAAGGACTCAGGGCGGTTTACAGCCAACAATAAAATACAAAAACAACACATACAATGCTAAAAGCAAACATTAAAAAACTTATTCAATTGGCCCCATTTAAAATACGATATCAACCCTATAAAACTAATAAAATTTAAAACCCATAAAATCAATTAAAATTTTTAAAAATTCAAGCCAGTCCAGCAAGACAAAATAAATAAGTTTTAAGTTCGCAGCGAAACGTCCGGAGGTCAGGTAATTGTCGAAGTCCAGGGGGAAGTTTGTTCCACAGGGTAGGAGCCCCCACAGAGAAGGCCCTCCCCCTGGGGGCCGCCAGTCGACATTGCTTGGCTGACGGCACCCTAAGGAGTCCAATTAAATTGGAATGTCAGTCTATCTGTCTGAGAGGACTATTTCACTTCAGAGGATAGAATTTAGGGCGAAAGGCATTGCCCACTCCTCAAAAGCCCCCCCCCAAACATACTTGGAGCAGTTTCTCTCACACAACCAACTTAGCAGCCAGATCTCATATTTATGAAGACTGCTTAATTGAGTGGCAGATGAAAAAGAAGGAAAAAATAACTTAGGTTAGATCTAGTCTGGTGAAAAGAAGGACTAGAGGAGACATGATAGCAATGGTAATACCTGAGGAGATGTCACAAAGAGGAGGAGTCAACCTATTTTCCAAAGCACTAGAAGGCAAGACAAAAAAAACAATGGATGGAAACTAACCAAGGAGAGAAGCAACCTAGAACTAAGAAGAACTTTTGTGTGGGTTGGAGGGGGCAGAAATTCTGACTTGGGTTGCTTCCACCTCCTGGTGTGGGGCTTTGGGTGAAAGCTGGAGGGAAGCGCTGCTGGTGGCAAAAAGCCAGAGGGCCTCATTCCAGTGGGACTGCATCATGGCTTGAACTGGCTGATCATCTCAGCCTACTGAGCCCCCAGGCACCTGTACTTGGCCTTGCACTCCTGCAAGTCTTCCCTCTGCTTGGAAAGCCTACGCTCATAGTCCTCAGGGAGGTGCTTCTGCTGAGCCTCCTTCTCAGTCAGATCCAATTTGAACTGAACTGGTTGTTTTGCCAACTCTTTCTCGTAGTGGCTGCTTAGCTCCAACAACTGCTTCCTATTGGAGCCCTAAGGAGCTTGGGCAGGCAGGCGAGGAGTGGCTGGGAGGGGAGGGGCAAGTAGAGGCCGGCGAGGCACCCCTCGATGTGTCATTGAGTTGGCCACACACACACAGTCACATCACCACCTAGCCACGCCCACCCAGCCGGTTATTAGCCAGATCATATTAGTGATCTGCGAACTTTAAATTATGAATTTAGTGGTCCCTGAGGTCCAAAAGGTTGGGGACCCCTGAACTAGAAGACCTCCAAGGTCCCTTCCAATTCTGTTATTCTGTTATCCAAGACCAGAGAAGGATGTTCTTTTCATTTCATGTCTGGATTTTTCCTTGCATTCATTGTAGGATTCTGCCATCTAGTGGTTCATTGATAAGACACTTGGGAACAAGATTAAACCAAATTTTGGAGGTAAACCAAAATCAACACTCAGATAAGCAGAGGAACTGGAAAAAATCTTGTGCTTCTAATATTGTCTTGATGAGAATGAATCTGTGTTATCGCTCTTGGCTTTGAAAAGAAATATATGAAGTCAGTACATGCATATACTTCTGTGTAAAACAGTTTTATCCTTCCTAAAAACCTAGAGCAGCTGTGGGTGTAGCAGTGTCCTTTCTGTTCTCATGAAAAACTTCTTTTCGTCCAAATTGGGTAGTGATGGATCCAGTGAAAAGAAAACAATAAACCAGTATGTGTATAGTTTTTAAAGCTTTAATTTAAAAAGAACATTAAGACACTTAAAAATATTAATGAGGAATGAAATCGGTAGTAGCACATTTTTAAAAAGCAGGATATTTACATTAGACCTTACACAGTATGTTATGACTATGGAGAACAGTAGTAGATTTATACCACTTCCCACCATCTTCTGCACCCACACTACAAAATAACTTTCTCCAAAAACCTCTTTGTGGATTTTTTTCCCCCTCTTCCTTAAAGAAAAAAATCAAATATTTCACCCAGCATTTTACCAGTTCAGAGGTCAGTACAATTCTGGTAAGCTTCAAGACCCAGAAGCACTAAATTTGTATTTGAAAAGGCTAGATGGTTCACAAAACCATTATAGTATTTTCATGATCCTCCAAGACGATCTGTCCCAACTGCTTGCACATGGCATTTCTTTCAGGGCTTCTGACAGCAGCTGAATATCTGCTTGTGAAGAACAGAGGCATTTCTGTATTTTCCATGTATCCAATTATAATTTTCAACTGAACTTTTCCTTCTTCTTTTTTGCCAGCATCAACACTTCAAGAGAGGCCTGGGTGTTTAAACTATGAATAGGCATTAACATTAGATGACAAATTGAGGCTTATATGACCAAAAGCAATTCTATTTTTAAAAATCCAGTAGCATAGAGAAAATTGGATCTCCAACAAAGGGTTCCCATTTTAAGTTTTTCCTTGACATATTAATTTATCTGCTAGTGTCTGAGCATGAAAGATGCAAACGTTGGTAATTAACTTATTTATTCATTATTTGTTTATTACAAGCACTTTTATACCATCCTCCTAACTTTTGACAATTTAGACTAAATATCAAAACCTACCCAAAAAAACCCCCCAACAAAACAGTACATTTAGAACAGAGAGTCATCCAATCTGTTGAACACTAAGAGACCTAACACTCAAACTTCTGTTCCGAAAATAGTCTTGACTGCCTTGTAAAAGTGCTAACAGGGAGCAAGGATATTCTTCAGTACTAAGGCCCATTTCTGAGTCCTAGCACCATCATCCCCTAACCCAGCAGTCCCCAAGCTCCATGGACTGACAATGGCTCAGTTCCCAATGGATCACAGACCGGTACCGGGTCGTGGAGTGAGGGTTGGGGACCCTTGCCTAACCCACCAGCCTGATTTTCCTCCCCCCACCATTACTGACTAGAACCATCCACTTAAGAAAAAAACAGAATGACCGGAAAAAGGTGCTTTTAACTTCCATCCCCAATAAGGTAGCCCAGTGAGATACCATGAAAAGTCTAACAAGACCAAATAGGATGAACAGGTAGTTCTTTGTTTAGCAACCACAATTGGGACCAGTAGCCTGGTCATTAAGGAAAGTGGTCACTAAGTGAAACCACAGCTATGTTTATGATCTTACTTCACCTTTCCTTTCCTTTACACACCTGTGAAAGTCCTAAATGCTAAGATTGATCATAAAGTTATTTTTTCATCATTATCTCAACTGCAAAAGATTATGGAGATAGTTGCTGAATGTATTACCTCTATTACACTACAAGAATACTTCTTGCATTCCTATCCTTTAAATAAAATGTTCACCAAAGTGGCTAGATGTGAATCCTCCAGGTTTGGGAAAGAAAGAGGAAGAAGCTCAAAGGACCTTCACCCTGGAAACAAGAGATTCATGTGGCTCTTACAAATTAAGAGACTCTGCCCAAGTGAATTCACTAATAATAAATACATTCGGTAATAAATAAATGCTAGATTTGGGGTTTATTATCCTAAGATTCTCTATATTACCGTATTTTTCAGAGTATAAGAGGCACCTTTTCCCCCCATAAGGGGTGAAAATTTGGGTGCGTCTTATACACTGAATGTAGCTCCGCCCACCCACTGGCCCCCACCCTTTGGCCTCTGCCTCCCAGCAATTTACCTCCTTGCAGCAAGCAGCAAGAAGAAGCAGCCCATTTCAGCTTCAGCACAGCGTAATTAACACAAGTTGATTGTCTGTTGGATCAGCCTCCCGACTCTCAGCTGTTTCAGGCTGCAGGGATTGCCATTGCCTATTGCTGCGTGGGCCTCTGCTGCTTGCTGCAAGGAGGTAAATTGCTGGGAGCAGTTGTTTTTTTCTTGTGCTAATCAAGCTATGCTGAAAACGAAAATGAAAGTAAAGCAGGCTATTTGCTGTTTGCTGCAATGAGGCAAAATTGCTGGGAGGCAGAGGCAGATTTCTTTTCTTGTTTTCCTCACCAAAAAAGGTAGGTGTGTTTTATAGTCTGGAGCATCTTATACTCTGAAAAATATAGTAGCTCTTTACTTTCTTCAGAGTAAACTTAGCTAATGATATTCATGAATCTTTTTTGCAGGGTTGGTATTCTCCTGTTGAAAGTTTGACACGTTATGTCTCTTCAAAGACCAAATCAGTCAAGAGGGCATGAATCCAACTTAGAAGTCACAGCACTGATGCCACAGGGAATCTTAGCAACTTTTGTCAGTTTCCACAAGCTCAGTGAGTACCAGATAATATCAAAAGACCTACTCCTGGTTATCACATTCTATCGTATTAGCATCTATTTAAATTTAAGGTGGTAAATGCCCGGCTAAATTCAGCAATTAAAAATTAACTTTTTCATCCAACTGGTAAAGATCCTATCAGAAGCAGCCACCAACACAAATTTAAGTTTCAATGTTCTTTTGTAGAGGATCAGAGACACACAATGTAGGGAAACGGATAAATTGGAAAAGAACACTTTTTGAGTTCACCACTGGGATTATTCCACTGAAAAATGGTGTGCATTTTATATTCCGGCAGAACAGAACCGAAACAATGCAAACTTCCACCACAGTGAACAATAAAATATTGAAACAAGCCTTTGGCTTCCTTGTCCTTCATCCTTGGGGCCACACATGTAGGGGAGGTGAGAGATAAGGACTGCCTCAAAGTTATCCAATGAATTGTCAGAACTGCCACCCTTCGCTCACAACTATGCTTCGCTAGTTGCCAAACTGCCGTGAGCTTTGGGGGAAAGGATCTGGGGGAAGACAAGGGAAGGGGAAACCAAAAGTAAACTTTGTGCTGTCCAGAGACATCCCAAGACTGCAGTCCAGGGATGGAATGTAACATCCATTCTATCTAGCGGGGATTAATTACCAAAACATTTTCTTCGAATGTGACTGGACAACGAGGTTATACTAGGAGGACGGGACACAAGAAGGGAAAGTTAACTAGGGAACCTTTGCACGCAAACTCTTAGTTCTGGCTTTGCATAACTGTAATTTTTTTTAATTTTTTTTTTTGCATTTATATCCCGCCCTTTTCCGAAGACTCAGGGCGGCTTACACTATGTCAAGCAATAGTCTTCATCCATTTGTATACTATATACAAAGTCAACTTATTGCCCCCCAACAATCTGGGTCCTCATTTTACCTACCTTATAAAGGATGGAAGGCTGAGTCAACCTTGGGCCTGGTGGGACTTGAACCTGCAATATTGCAAGCAGTTGCTGTTAATAATAGGCTGCATTAGCCTGTTGCACCACCAGATCACTTGGCTTTTAGTAAATGTAACCTTTTTGCTACGAATGGAGTTGAGAATGCTTCTTTCCTAAAGGACCAAGCTGGGACAGGTCTGACATTTTAATAGCTAAATGGTAGCCATTTTGATAGCTAAATATGGGCTTTGATTGATATATAATTGCTGTTAGACAAATAAATCCTCTTGTAAAAAAACACCTGATCCTCTTCTTCCCCCTTAATGGTACCTTCAAGATAAAACAGAGATGAAAACCTGAAAGCCTCCAGATGTTTCATGCAGTCTTCTGTGTCCATGGACAATGATGACAAACAGTGAGTGAAGTACTACTGCACTTCAGAAGCAACATCTGAAAGGCTAGAAGTGGTCCACATAGGTACAGAGGCCTTTCCTAAGAAGATATGGCTATGGTGATCTTTATAGAACAAACATTAAAATTGTAATTCAAAACAATTAAAAAGACTTAAAACCACTTTTTAGCTTAAAATAGTTTTAACTGGCAATGCTGGTGAGATTTCCTTCGCAATGTAACTGTCTGGGTGGAATCTTGTTAATTCCAACATGAGGGGGAAGGAAAATAGTAAGTCTCCATTATATTTTCCAGTTTCACCATTTCATCTTCATGGAAGTTCAATCTGGAGAGTCTCCCCGTATTTCTTGATTAATTTGTCGTGATTGTGATCAACAGACCATTGTGCTGGGAGATGCTTGGGCTGCATAACATCCAAGAAGTGCTGGCGCCAACGTTTCTCCAGCTCCATGAGAGAATATAAGCCCCCTTCAGCAAAAGACTGAACCACTTTCAAGCCATGTGGCACATAGCTCTCGTTAAAAATCCTGAAAAAAAGATGAACAAAGGAGGTGTTTGGGAAAGCACAGGCTTGAAAGATGTCAAACATTTATATTTATTTCATTATTTATTTATAGTTCTATCACTTCAAAATGGGCTTTAGAGTCTCGAGAACATTAAAGACATTGATCCTATTTACTATGCGGTGAGGAAGTAGAATGAGAGAAGCATCGCTAATCAAAACACTGAGCATTTTCCAAAGGCCATCATCCCACTAGGAAGGCCATGGCAAATCAATCTGAGGTTAGATGAAGATGGACAGCATCCTCTAATCTGGAACCAGCTGTCACAGCAACCAGGAATCTTAGAAGTGCAACATGCTTGTCCCAACATGATTCTTTATATAGCTTATCAGCAGGATTTCCACACAAGAGGGAATAGTCAGGAAGATGGAAACCCAAATATTTACAGAAGTGCAATAAATAAACAAAAACTTCCAAGAAAGGATTTTCTTCAAGGGAAATCCCCAAACAGCTCAATGAGAACTAAGTGAGTTGTGGGTGCTGGAATATCAGATGGCAAGAAGAATGGAACTGAATGCCTTCAGAAAGGGATTTAACCACCCGGCTCATTGGCAAGAGCTAGCCATACTGCAACTGTTCTCATCAATAGTTATTAAAATGGAAGGACAGGTGGGTATTACTTTACTGTTTGAAGATCTAAGAGAAAAAGTCAAGTCCATATTTGATGCCACTTATGGAAAACATGATGACTTTTTTAATCTTTCTTTATGGTCTGAACCTATTTATTACTTCAGATTAAGTTTCTCACTTATCCCTGGGAATTCCACTCATTACTACAGGTCAAACCCTAGAACAAATTTCCCCAAGCCAAATCACTAGCACTCTCCAAAGTTGGAAGCAGAAACCTGGAAAAGACTGCAAACAAGCAGGCAATAATCATGTATCTTCATCTAAATCTTCATCTAATCAATCCTTAATCTAAACCACTGTACCTGGTTTCCAGTCCAGCTGCTTCCTGCACCATCTCTGGGGAAACCGTGTCAGACGCAAAGTAATCTCTGATCAGCTGCAACAGCTCTTCCTTCCTGGCAGCAGGTAGGCTGTCTGCATTCACAAGCGCTCTAGCTGCCGAACGGACTAATCTGCGGGTGGGATCTTCGAGCAAGCGAACGCCTTCCTCACAACCAATAGGGGCACCAAATTCTTCAGCCAGTTGTTGCTTGAGATGATTATCATAGTAATTAGAGAGCGCATGACATGCAGTGCAGAGAAGGAGCACATCGTGGGAATTGTGGTCTTTCATCTGGATGGGAAAGTGTTTCCGGTACTCGTGAGGTACAATGTTCTTTCTGTTGAGGAAACAGCAGCAGTTGAGAATGGATCTCCAATAGTGAAAATGAACCTGCAGCTGCTCTTCTACCAAGAGGTCAACCGGGTCTTCTCTTCAGCCACCACTGAATTCAATAGGGCTCACTTCACAGTTCTCAAATGATTTCACTGTTTTGTTAATTAAGACTCTACTCCAGTGTTTCTCAACCTTGTCCATTTGATCCACGCATCATAAAAAGGGCAAGGTTGAGAAACATTGCTCTACTCATCTTCCTGTGTTTGGTCACCATGCATATTTTATTGTCAGCCTTTAGTGTTTCTAGCTCCCTTAGTTATTTTAGCTAGAACAAGATGAAGATACACTGCTTTTCTTTTAGTGCAATGGCAGAAGCATGTTATTCTGGTGTTGCAAAATGACCTTAAAATGATCTATTTTGTTTCTGTGTTTCTCGTTAGGAAAGTAATTTGCATTCATTACTAAATAAAGCATTGGAGGGCAGAGATGTAAACATGATTACTTGTGAGCTATTACAAAGCAAATCATGGTTAAAAAAAAGGTGGGTTAAACTAGCAAACTTCCTTGCTAGATTCTTTCACTTCCTATTTAAATTTTGATAGTCCCCTTTTGCTCTTTTACAGAAACAAATTTTCATTCCTGTTTTATGCTAAGGTCTCCAGTTCATAACTCCTCACAGCCACAAATGTATGAATTGACACAAAGCAAGCTCCCCTTATCTTAGTGGTGGGTTGCTACCGGTTCGCACCAGATCGGGCAAACCAGTAGCGACAGGATTTGGAACCGCTCCTGCCTTATCCCCAACTCAGCTTCATAATTGCAATCTAGACTGATGTATCTGAAGATAGGATGTTAGAGGTCCAGATCATAGTAAATGTTCTGGGGTAATGTGAAACTGTGTAGGGTGCTGTATAACACCTACAACATACAAATAATCTATTATAACCTAGATGGCACAACATTAGTGCAGGGAAGAATATGTTTAAAAGATTAATATGAGTCAGGAGAATCTTGATGGCTACTCTATAACTATGCAACGTACTTGTTTGGAGAGTACCATTATCAGCTTGGCTTTTAATACCCTGTTTCCTGGAAAATTTACCCTATCCCAAAAATAAGCTCTAGCATGTTTTACACATGCGCCTAATATAAACCCTACCCCCAAAATAAGCTCTACTTAAGAGCCTGCATCCATTTTGTCTCATTGCTCGCATTGGCACAAGGCACTCGCATTGGCACAAGGCACGGCAATGCCGTGGAGCTGCCCCACGCCGCACCCCACAGTTTACTTCAGGGGCCCCGCAGCCAGGCCATCCACACCCTGACACTTGCCTCATGGCGACAGCAACAGCAGCCATGTGCAGCAGGAGCCCACATGGCCAACAGCCCACTTCTGCTTGCTCACAGATGTAATGGAGCAGGAGGCTGAGTGATGTGGTGGTGCCATGGCCACAAGGCGAGGGTATCGGGCTGTGGATGGCCTGGCTGCAGCGGCCCTGAAATAAGCCAATATGGGGTGCATGGGGCAGCTCTATCCCCCCACCTTGCCTCATGGCCATGGCATTGGCGTGTCACTCGGCATCCTGCTTCGTTGCAGCTGTGAGCAAACAGAAGTGGGTCAGTGGCCATGCGGGGTTCTGCTGGACCGCTGTGAACCACCACCACGAGGGAAGGCAAGTGTCGAGGCATGGATGGCCTGGCTGTGGGAGCCCTGAAGTAAGCAGATGCGGGCACATGGGGAAGCTCATCCCCTGCCTTGCGTCAGCGGCACTGGTGCACCACATTGCCTCCTGCCCCGCCATAAGCAAGCAGAAGAAGTGGGCCTCTCATACATCGAAAAAAAAAATAAGATATCCCCCAAAAATAAGCCCTAGTGCTTATTTTGGAGCTCAAAAGAAATTTTTCAGGGAAACTGGGTAAAAGCCATTAAACAAATTGTTTCACAATGTTCATTATCTTCATGTATTGTTTTCTATAGTGTCCATTATTCTTAGACCAAGCCAAGTCCCAAAATGCTATGGAATTTCTGTAAGCTTTGAATTCATTAAATCAGCCATTCAATAGACATATAAACCATACTAATAAATTAATAACCCACATTTACACACCATTCAAAAGAAACAAAACTCCTAGGAAGGAAACCAAAAGCAGTCCATATTTAGATAAACACCAGATTAAATTATTAGGCAGAAAACAATACTCTGATCAAGAAACCATCAAAGAGAAAACTATACCCCCACCAAAACTGGCAAGTAAATTGTATATAAATAAGCAGTAAAACCCCATTCATTTACACTGATGATGTAAATTAGTTGGGTAATGAAATTTCTGCAAGTAAACAACCAAGCTCAGGGTGCACCAAGAACTCCATTGTTCATCTATCAGTTTAATTTATACTTCTTCTTTCCACTAAAAAAAAATATTCCAGACAGTTAACAGTTAAAGCAAACAATTACAAATAATTATGCCATTACTTGCATCCCAAAATATGTGAAGAGAACACAGCGGTTTGTAAACATGAGTGGAATTTGTAATCTTTGTCGATATGCAATATACTCATCATCCTATGACACTTTAATACTTATGAAGTACAGATATACAAAAGTTGATATTATATTATCCTGGTTATTTATGGCACATTAAAAATTAATTGATATTGCAGCCACTGAAATACTTAGAGCTTTATCTATATATGTTGACAAAGACATCACTACACGTTCATTGGATTTAATGCTATTCCTATTTCTTAAACACAACATAATGGAGTAGGAAGCTTAAGACCTTTCAGTAGTTTGATCAACCACACAGAACTGCTTTCTGAACAACTCACCGAATATAAGATTCTTTTTTGCCACACACAACACACAGATTTTCTTTGACTGTCAAGTAATAATCCACAGTTGATTCAGGGCGTCCAGAGGGCTCAAACTTTAATCTCACAGTAAATGGCTCCACGTTTACTAATTCTGAAATAACAATAATACACACACATAAAAAAACCCAGAGAATATTAATGTCTGTTCTCTGATGCTCTCAAGGACTGTGACCCTCCAGATGTCGCTGATCTGCAATGTCAAAATCCCTCCCCATTAGCCTGCAGGCTTGTACACTAAGAGTTCTAGTTCAGCAAGATGAGGGGAGGGGCCCGCCCCACTCCTGCTCCAAATAATGGATAAATAAAAATTAATATATATAATTGAACTTCAATGTAAGAGGCTTTGAGGTACAAATGATATATAAAATTTGCTACTTTTCCATGGTAACCTCCAAATTTGTAGCCCTATCTCTTTTGTTTAACCTTAGGTCTATGGATAATTCAGCTGCCCATATTTCTCTCTCTTTTTTTCAAACAGAACTGAGATAAGAAATCCCATTTTAGGCAATGGAAAGAAAAAGGTAGAAGAGCATAGGGGTCCCATGGCTAGAAGGCAGGTATTAACAATAGCAAGAGCCTCAGTCTCAGTGAAACAAATAGAATGAACATCCTGATTCCATCGAACAGGTATTCCCAAACGTGCTCCTAATATAATATAGCAATAGCACTTAGACTTGTATACCGCCCCATAGTGCTTAACAGCCCTCTTTAAGCAGTTTACAGAGTCATCATATTGCCCCCAACAATCTGGGTCCTCATTTCACCAACCTCAGAAAGACGGAAGGCTGAGTCAACCTTTTTAAAGTTGTTGGGGTTTTTTTGATCAGCCAGGCCAGGAATCTACATGCTTTGCCCTTGCCATCATAGAATGGGGATGAAGAATCAACATTTCTGTGTTCCAGAAAGCACGATATGTATTAATATTTGCAATTGCCAGGTTGAACTCACATACAAGGCTGTTTTTACATCTCAAGACTAACTTTAAGCTGCAAATGGTGTAGCTAGATCACCTAGCCTAATTTCTGGACTTCTCGTTTCCTCATCCTCTAATTTTTCTATTATCCTGCTTCACAAAAAGTCCTGAAGCATACTTTTGATGTTATTTAGTTAGTATTAATAAAGGCCTTATCCAATTATGTATTTTGGATTATAACATGGCTTTTTAGGACACCTTGATAACAAAAGCAAGCACACTTCTTTCCAAGCTTGTATTTAGGCCTTTTTGACTCTAAAAGAAAAGATCTACAAACCTCCAATGCCTTTGTCAAGATACCACTGGGCTTTCTTGCGATCACATGTACATAAAGGCTGCCCATCAGGAGCATGCAAGAAGCAATTATCATACAAGGGAGATTTCCTGTGTAAACAAAAGAATGCCGTAATCACTATCGGATAAGAATCTGGGATTTTTAGTGGCCATAATAAATGCCTCCTTTTACTAAGTATAGATAGTTGTCCACTTACAAACACAATTAAGTCCAAAATTTCCATTGCTAAGCAAAACATTAAGTGAATTTTGCCCCATTTTACAACCTTTCCTGCCACAGGAATAATTTAATAATGTTAAATTATTAACATGAATGTTAACTGATACTGGCTTCCCCGTTGACTTTGCTTTGCAAAGGATAAGCACATCACCTTGGGACACTGCATAGGAGTCAGTTGCCAGGCATCTGTATTCTGATCATGTGACCATGGGATGCTGCAATGGTCATAAATGTGAACAATGGTCATAAGTCATTTTTTTCAGCGCCACTGTAACTTTGAATGGTCATTAAACAAACTGCTGTAAGTCGAGAACTACCTCTACATCTGTTAAAAACGTTAAAGAACTACCTCCTCAATGTTATTCCATTTCATTTACCATTGATTTTAACTCAACATACTCCCAAGTAAATTCTTAAAATTATGCGCATTTTATAGGGAGTAAGATCCACAGAATTTTTAAATAAAGGCATATAATTCAATGAAAGCCAGCGCTGTGCAATGGTTAAGGTTAAGGATTAGGAGCTGGGGTACCCATCTTATAGTCCTTAAGCATGAAAGCCAGCTGGGCAACTTTGGGCCACTCATTCACTATTAGCCCTGGTCTGGGGGAAAAGAAGTATGTAATTGGAAGTGTCTTGGCGACGTTTCGACGAAGTCTCATTTGTCATCTTCAGGCTTCAGCTTCGTGCTTCTGGGAGCAATGTGTGATTGCAGCTGTTTCTTCCTTTTTAACTGCTAGTGGGGGTTTGAACTGATTGGGTGGGAGCTTGGCTGTGCTCTGATTGGATGGGGGTTTTTTTGTGCTCTGATTGGCTGGGGGTGTGTCCTGTTTGGGTGGGGGCTTGGTTGTGCTCAGATTAGTCTGAGTTGCAGGGGGATTTGAGCTGGTGAGCTGCATTGCTATTGTTTGGCTTCGTGTTTGTGGTTGTGCTACATCTTCATAGTGGGTGTCAGTCTGCTGTATATATGGATTGAAATGGCTAACGTTGCAGCTGCGGTCTGGCTTCTGGTCCTTGGTCGTGCTTCCTGATCAGTGTGGGTTTGGGTCTGCTTTCTGGGTGGATGTGTGGTGGTGACATCCTGTGTGGACCTTGTGAGTGTGGGTCTGGTGTCATTCCTCGTGTTAGGGACTCGTTTGTCAATAAGGGCGGGTTTCCAAATGGCTGGTAGGCGGGAGGTATCATCTCGTTTGTTCATGCTGTGTGGGCGTTTTTCTATCTCAATGGCTTCTCTGATTATTCTGTTGTTAAAGTGTTCAGTTTTGGCGATAGTTCTGGTCTTTTTAAAGTCAATATTGTGTCCTGTGGCTTTAAGGTGTTGGACCAGGGAAGAAGTTGGTTCCTCTTTTTTGACTGAGTTCTTGTGTTCTTCAATGCGTGCACTTATTCTTCTGTTGGTTTGTCCGATGTATGTGGTGGGGCAGGCGGTGCATGGGATTTCATATACTCCTTGATTTTCTAACTCAATTTTGTCTTTTGGGTTTCTTAGGATGGTGGATATTTTTTGGTTTGTGCAGATGTTATGTTTGTGGAGGATCTTGCTGATTCTGTCTGTGGTGCCTTTTATATATGGGAGGAGGGCTGTGCCGTTTTCTTGTTCTCTGTCTTGGATTTTAGTGGGGGGTTCTTTTTGGATTAGTTTGGTAATCTTATTTCTCTGGAATCCATTGGATGTTAGTACGTTTGTGAGAGTGTGTAGTTCGGTTTTTAGGTGTTGTTCGTCAGCTAAGCGTTTTGTTCTAGAGATGAGTGTCTTGGCTACGGAGTTGATCTATGCTGGGTGGTGGGAGAGTGCGTGCAGATAGCGGTTTGTGTGTGTTTTCTTCTGGTAGATGGTGTGTCCTAGGGAGCCATTGGGTTTCTTGTAGACTAAGACATCTAGGAAGGGAAGTTGGTTGTTAACTTCTGTTTCCATGGTGAACTGTATTTTGGGGTGTAGGCTATTGAGGTCTGAGGAAGTTGTCAAGTTTTTCTTTCCTGTGTGGCCAGATTATGAAGGTGTCGTCTACGTATCTGAGCCAGAGTTTGGGTTTGTGATCAGATTTTTCTAGAGCTTGGGTTTCAAAGTGTTCCATGTAGAGGTTGGCAATGACAGGTGAGAGGGGTGATCCCATGGGTGCTCCTTCTATTTGTTTGTATTTTTGTCCGTTATAGATGAAGTATGTGTTGGATAGGCAATGGTTGGTCAGATCTAGGATGTGCTTGGGGGGGTTATATTTGTTTTGGATAGCTGTCAAGGCTTCTTTGATTGGCACTTGGGTGAAGAGGGATATGACATCAAAGCTCACGAGTAGCTCACTGGGCTGTAAGTTTTGTTTCTTTATGATATCTATGAACTGGAATGAGTTTTTTACATGTGAGGCGATGGATTCTGCATAGGGCTGTAGTTGTTTGGTGAGAAATTTGGCTAGGTTTTGTAGAGGTGAGCCTATGGAGCTGACTGTGGGTCTGAGTGGGGTTCCTTCTTTGTGTATCTTGGAGAGGCCGTAGAGCTTAGGGCATCTGGATGATTTCTCTCTGGGAATGATTCTTTGTTGGATTTCTTCGCTGATGGGGGAGGCTTTTATTTTGGATCTAGTGGTTTTTTCTAGGTAGGTGGTGGGGTCTGTTTTTAGGGGCTTTTATGCAGGGTCTTGGAGTAGGTTGGTTAATTTGGTTTGGTAGTCAGATGTGTTCATAACCACCGTGGGGTTGCCCTTGTCTGCTGGTAGGATTATTATGCTGGTGTCTTTTTTCAGGTTAAGTAGTGCTGTCTGTTCCTCTTTGGGTAAGTTGCTTTTGGGTGGCTTGCTGCTGCAGAGGATGTTGGTGATTTCGAGCCTGATTTTGTTAGCGTCATCGGGGTTGATTTTGGTCAGGCTGGTTTAATATATATATATATATATATTAACCAGGCTGGTTAATATATATATATATATATATATATATATATATATATATATATATATATATATAGGTCTTTAGTTGTTCGGGTTTTCTCCGTGTAAAATTGGAAGTGTCTTGGCGACGTTTGACGAAGTCTCATTCGTCATCTTCAGGCTTCAGCTTCGTGCTTCTGGGAGCAATGTGTGATCGCAGCTGTTTCTTCCTTTTAACTGCTAGTGGGGTTTGAACTGATTGGGTGGGAGCTTGGCTGTGCTCTGATTGGATGGGGTTTTCTGTGCTCTGATTGGCTGGGGTGTGTCCTGTGTTGGTGGGGGCTTGGTTGTGCTCAGTCTGGTCTGTGCTGCAGGGGGATTTGAGCTGGTGAGCTGCATAGCTGTTGTTTGGCTTTGTGGTCGTGCTACATCTTCATAGTGGGTCTGCTGCATGAATGGATTGGAGGGGTTTGAAATGGCTAATGTTGCAGCTGCAGTCTGGCTTCTGGTCCTTGGTCGTGCTTCATGATCAGTGTGGGTTTGGGTCTGCTTTCTGGGTGGATGTGCGGTGGTGACATCCTGTGTGGACCTTGTGAGTGTGGGTCTGGTGTCATTCCTCGTATTAGGGACTCGTTTGTCAATAAGAGCGGGTTTCCAAATGGTTGGTAGGCGGGAGGTGTCATCTCGTTTGTTCATGCTGTGTGGGCGTTTTCTATCTCAATGGCTTCTCTGATTATTCTGTTGTTAAAGTGTTCAGTTTTGGCGATAGTTCTGGTCTTTTAAAGTCAATATCATGTCCTGTGACTTTAAAGTGTTGGACCAGGGAAGAAGTTGGTTCCTCTTTTTTGAATGAGTTCTTGTGTTCTTCAATGCGTGCACTTATTCTTCTGTTGGTTTGTCCAATGTATGTGGTGGGGCAGGCGGTGCATGGGATTTCATATACTCCTTGATTTTCTAACTCAATTTTGTCTTTGGGGTTTCTTAGGATGGTGGATACTTTTCTGTTTGTGCAGAATGCTGTCTTGATGTTGTGTTTGTGGAGGATCTTGCTGATTCTGTCTGTGGTGCCTTTTACATATGGGAGGAGGGCTGTGCCGTTTTCTTGTTCTCTGTCTTGGATTTTAGTGGGGGGTTCTTTTTTGGATTAGCTTGGTAATCTTATTTCTTTGGAATCCATTGGATGTTAGTACGTTAGTGAGAGTGTGTAGTTCGGTTTTTAGGTGTTGTTCGTCAGCTAAGCGTTCTGTTCTGGAGATGAGTGTCTTGGCTACGGAGTTGATCTGTGCTGGGTGGTAGTGTGAGAGTGCGTGCAGATAGCTGTTTGTGTATGTTTTCTTCTGCTAGATGGTGTGTCCTAGGGAGCCATTGGGTTTTCTGTAGACTAAGACATTCAGGAAGGGAAGTTGGTTGTTAATTTCTGTTTCCATGGTGAACTGTATTTTGGGGTGTAGGCTATTGAGGTGTGTGAGGAAGTTGTCAAGTTTTTCTTTACCGTGTGGCCAGATTATGAAGGTGTCGTCACGATCTGAGCCAGAGTTTGGGTTTGTGATCAGATTTTTCTAGTGCTTGGGTTTCAAAGTGTTCCATGTAGAGGTTGGCAATGACAGGTGAGAGGGGTGATCCCATGGGTGCTCCTTCTATTTGTTTGTATTTTTGTCCATTATAGATGAAGTATGTGTTGGATAGGCAGTGGTTGGTCAGATCTAGGATGTGCTTGGGGGGGTTATATTTGTTTTGGATAGCTGTCAAGGCTTCTTTGATTGGCACTTGGGTGAAGAGGGATATGACATCAAAGCTCACGAGTAGCTCACTGGGCTGTAAGTTTTGTTTCTTTATGATATCTATGAACTGGAATGAGTTTTTTACATGTGAGGCGATGGATTCTGCATAGGGCTGTAGTTGTTTGGCGAGAAATTTGGCTAGGTTTTGTAGAGGTGAGCCTATGGAGCTGACTATGGGTCTGAGTGGGGGTTCCTTCTTTGTGTATCTTGAGAGGCCGAGAGCTTAGGGCATCTGGATGATTTCTCTGGGAATGATTCTTTGTTGGATTTCTTCGCTGATGGGGAGGCTTTATTTTGGATCTAGTGGTTTTTCTAGGTAGGTGGTGGGGTCTGTTTTTAGGGGCTTGTATCCAGGGTCTTGGAGTAGGTTGGTTAATTTGGTTTGGTAGTCCGATGTGTTCATAACCACCGTGGCGTTCCCCTTGTCTGCTGGTAGGATTATTATGCTGGTGTCTTTTTTCAGGTTAAGTAGTGCTGTCTGTTCCTCTTGGGTAAGTTGCTTTTGGGTGGCTTGCTGCTGCAGAGGATGTTGGTGATTTCGAGTCTGATTTTGTTAGCGCCATCGGGTTGATTTTGGTCAGGCTGGTTTAATATATATATATATATATATATATATATATATATATATATATATATATATATATATATATATATATATATATATATATATATATAAACCAACTCTAAATTCATGTAGCATTTGGCCAAGAAGAGGGAAATAGACTCTAAATCACTATATGCATAATCTCTTGAGTTTAGGCATGCATTTTCAATGGGGAATCTTCACAAAATATTTAATTATGTAATAAAATTTTTAAGAGACTGGGGAGGAGGAGAGATGTAATCTATTCTAATCTAACTTTTATTAAGGTCAAAGACCAGCATAAGGAGGATAAGGTGCAAGAAATTAAAAGGCATAAAATACCACAAAATAAAATTACATATAAAAAGTTAAAAAGCATAAACACACACACACACATACACACACACAAAGATTGGCTAGCAATCAAAACTATGCTGAAAGTGGGGAGGAAAATCTTCTTGGACATTTTGATAAAAAGTTACACAAGGAACATTTTACCTGGCAGAATATCCTACACCCAGAGGCTTCCTTTTGTGCTTCCGAGGATCCTTCCCCTGCTGGTTGATTGGGGAGGATGGAAGTTTCTGAGACTGTGGGCTTTGCTCTACATTTCTCAGGTTTTCATCATCACCAAAGCTATTATTTTTTCCCCTGAAGGGTACATCCACCAAACCCTGACATTTCCTCAGAACCTTTTCCCAAGCAGGAAGAGCATGTCTGTCAGCTGATGCACAAGGGGGGCAAGGAAGGTTCACCAGATGGAGGAACAAAGCCACTGACACCTGTGCATCTCGGGCAGCATAATCAATCTGAGGAAAAAAAAAACCAAGAGGCATGCCTTAACATATTCACCAGCATCTCGAATACCCAAGGTGAATTCTCCCCAACAACAAACAGAATGAAGAATAGTTTGTAAAATAAAAAAGTTCTTTCTTATGCTGCTAACCGTAGACCAAAATTCCCTCACTATCCATCTTTTTAGGCCAGGCCCTCCTAATGTTTATTTATTTATTTGTCACATTTCTAGATCGCTCATCTCCTTCAAGAGGGATTCTGGGAAATGTCACTTTTATCTCATTCCCAGACTACTGGAGGTACGGTATACATCTGAATTTAGCTGCTACATTGTAGAAGCAACGTTCTCCTCTTTTCCTGGCACAAAACTCACCACAGAAATATATAGATTGCCAGCTTTTCCAAATAGAACTGTATGCACATGCCTGTCTATAGATTAGTGAGTTTCTGGCAGATGATCTAGTCATCTATCAAAATCTGTCTTTTTCCTGTTTCCTGTCTGGTCTACTTGAGAAACTGACAGTCTTCTCCTTAAGGGAGAGGGATTGGTGGTTGTTTTTCTCAATAGCAACTGATGTCGGGGAATCCATCAAGCGCTTCTCCTAAGTTGTCCCACACTAATCATGTGAGGAGAGTCTCTGTTTCCTGCCTTGTTACTGTGACAGAACAGAGCTGAGCTATCAGACAGAGCATCAAAAACTCCACCAGGAGACTTTTGTGCTGCCTCACAGAAGGCACATCATGAGGAAAAGTCTCTTTATTCTACTTAGAAGCATCCCAAAAAGATGACAATTCCCATGTTCAATGAGATTAGAATATATGCATGACAATCCAGATTTGCGCTTCAAGATCTCTTCACAGAAATCTGGCAGCAACATGGATACAGCAGTAGCTGTTGTCCCCCACCATCACCAAAATCAAGCTAGAATGGGAGTGGGAGCCCAATTTCAGCCCATGTTTTGTTTTGGGGAGAGGAATTAAGGACAAGAATGGAAGTGAAAGAGCACTTTTAAAATCTGAAATAAATCAAAAGCAACTGATTAAGCTCTTTCAGTAAAGTCGCCATGTCATCGAATTAATTCTTGGTTCACCCAACCCTAAAACAGAAATGAGCTATAATAAATTTACATAAGGATTTCAAGTCATTTCCTATGTTCAAAGGTTCCCCATTTTTGAAAACCTGTCTTCCTACCACTTCTTCCACTGGAAGAAAAGAGGGGTCTGACTACTAAAATGAAGGACCAGATAACAATCATGAGTAACCTTCATTGAAAGCTGCTACTACAAAGCTTACAAAGAAAACAAACCTGTTCTTGAGTTAATTGTTCCGCTTCCCAATTGCTGCAGCACAAGTGTAGAGATTTGTCAAGCGAATATTGGAGAAGCTTTTCGGCAAGAGATTTCAGGCTGAGCCCATTTGTGGAGAAGGTCTTACTTCAGGGTTGTACATAGGAGGAAAAAAATGTCCTTTATCCCATCAAACAAATGCTTAGGAACCAAATTATCAGTATTTGTGTGTGTGTGTGTGTCTGTCTGTCTGTCTGTCTGTCTGTCTGTCTGTCTGTCTGTCTGTCTGTCTGTCTGTCTGTCAATTTGGAAGTTTGATGTTTTAATTAGCAGCAGCAGGTTAACTTTTTCTTGTTCTTTTCATAATTGCAACCATTTACCTAACAATGGGAGAAAACTTCATGTTTGTACAGCATGCTTAACAGGAGCACAAGTGGGATCAAGTGGATTTTTAAGGTGGGCAATTAGGGGGCCAGGAAAGCAGGGGGCCAGCAAGAAAGGTAGCTAGAATGAGTGAGAGCTGTAAATTCATGGGACTTTCTAGTTTTTAGCACAGCTGCTTTTCTTTCCTTTTTCTGATCAATGTGGAAAGGACTGGTAATGTAATGAAGACTTGCTGATATCTTTTTGGAAAAAAGGGCCCCTATGACAGCAAGCACCCCTGGAGAAAATCAACAGGGATACTGTATTTTGGGAAAAATGAAGATTTTTGTCATATGAGTATAATTGTGTGCAGATAAACTAGCAACAGATAGACGTGACTAGATGAATAACTGATTGGGTAAAACATATTGTATACACAGGGCCTACATGTATCTCAAAATTTAAAATAAATCAGGTACAGTTAATAATGAAACATTGCCAACACTCCATACTTACAGCATTTAATATTCTAGAGAATGAAAAGCCCTAAAATTATGTTAAATTATAACCTTCTCAGCTAACAAAATGTTAGGAACATAAGAAAACACAATTATGGTGAAACCTCAATTCAACAGATTTTTGGACAAAATTTTCATCTGAACACCCTACCATAATAAGAGACATATCCATTGTGTCTGTGGATGAGGGACTTTTAAAATACCAAACCAAAAAAATTCAATTGTATTTCCCTCATTCACAAGGAAACATGGTGGCTCAGTGGCTAAGAGGCTGAGCTTGTCGATCGAAAGGTTAGCAGTTCAGCAATTCAAATCCCTAGTGCCGCTTAACGGGGTGAGCTCCCATTACTTGTCCCAGCTTCTGCCGACCTAGCAGTTCGAAAGTAGTAGAAAAATAGGAACCACCTTGGTGGAAAGGTAACAGCATTCTGTGCGCCTTTGGCATTTAGTCATGCCAGCCACATGACTACGGAGACATCTTTGGACAGCGCTGGCTCTTTGGCTTTGAAATGGAAATGAGCACCGCCCCCTAGTCAGAAACGTCTAACACATATGTGCGAGGGAAACCTTTACCTTTACATTCACTGTTATTTACATAATTTGTATGATAATACCGCTATGTAGATTAAGTCATTCGCATGAAATTGTATTGAGCAAATGTTAAATGACACAAATGATACAATTTGTTACATCTGCATAATAATAACACTATGCCCCAATGATATAGTTTGCAATATTATTGTCATTCAGAAACAGTCCATACTTCCACCACAAATGGTCTGTTAAATCAAGGTTATACAATACCTTCCCTCTCAAAGATACATACCTATGTCTTAGGGCCAGATAGCGGAGGTCCACAGTCCCTTTGACAGTTACACTATAATCATGAAATAGCTTACTGGCATCTTCCCAACATCCTACCCCAACTTTTAGAATTTTGCCATCTGCCAAAACTTCAAGCAAAGTCTTTGGAAGAACTTGTCCCCTACTGGTCAGCTGGGGCAAACGAAGAAGGAGGCAAAGTCCATTACAAGCAGCCAATTGTAAGAGAGAAACAGGCTTGGCCTTTTTTCCTTCCACTGAGACCTACAAGTAATTCAGAAGAAAAGAGTGACGGCAATAAAAGCAACTTAGACTATGTCAAATCCACAGACAACTCTATGTATTTTTAGTAATACCAAGTATATAGGCTGATCCTGACACCCAAATCTGTTGAATATTCACTATGTAATCCAGAAACCCTTCTGCTGGTTGTAAAATGTACATAATGAGTTGCTCATCTTGTAGAATCTCAGAAGGACTCTCATCTCCAGATTGTGATACCATACATAAGCCAAGAATATCAGGTCTATGTATTTCAGAAGAAGATCTAGCAGTTCCCAATCATGTTGAAAATCCTGGCTGATGGTGGTAATTTTATTGTGGAAGGAGGATTGCAAATCCAGATATTATTTAACTTGGGTATGGAGTAAGTTTTTCAGTTGGTAAATTATATCAGATTTATCTAATAGATGGTGAGTTTTTCTGCCAAAATAGCAAATAAGAGAGAAATTATCTTTCATCAGCAATAGAAAATAGATTAGAAAAGCAGCAAGTAGGCTCAAGCACAGGCATGCACAGGTGTGCATGCCTCTGAAGTTTAGCCTATGGCCAGTAACTGGGAAAGAACTGATCACTTGATGCCTTTTAACTTTTGTGTAGCCTATTCAGAGCTTCTTTCTTTTCTGTCTCTCTTTCCATCTCCAATTATTTTCTCCCTTTGCCTCATTTCCATCCAGCTGGTACCCCCTTTTTCTTTTCTTACCCATTGCAATTACCTGTTTAACTTAGTCTACTTCCATCCTTTCAGAAAGGGAGGGAGAAAGGGAGGGAGGGAGGGAAGGAGGGAAGGAAGGAAGGAAGGAAGGAAGGAAGGAAGGAAGGAAGGAAGGATGGATTGTGAGAATAGCCTATGTATCAGAGGAATAATTAGTATATTAAACAGGCGCTCTGAACAGAGGTAAGTAGCATATATAAACCTCTTGAACTCTATGGGAAGAAGATACAGAAACTGCTAGTATATTAAAAATAAATCATTACATAAAAGCAATATGTAAAAGCTGTTCAAATAGACTATGGTATCCAAGCCATCCCTCAGTCTTAACTTATAAAGCCTGTGTAAAAAAATTTATTAACAACCTCTCTCTTTAGCTTGTGAAAGAGATTTTTCAATAGACTCTAAGACTTACCCACTCACAGTCAATTCCAAGGACTGGGCAACATTCCAACTCTTTCGTTAATATGGGTTCCACTTCATTCCACTTCTCTACCTCAGAAATGATTATTACTTTTGCCTCAAGGATCTCCTCCAGCCAACAAATTGTGGGAGAAGGTAAAAATGAACGAAAAATGTCTTCTGAGATATCTTTCTTTTCCCGTTCCTTAATATTTCCTCCTTGGTTTGGTGTAATGCAAGTTTTATGTTTTCGACGTTGGATGACCCTCCAGACAGCTAGACCTCCTGCTGCAATGCCAAATAGGGTAGCCACAGTAACAGTGACTGTTGTTGGTCTGGGCATGTTTTCATCTTCCTTTCTACTCCATATTTGCAAAAATGGTACTGCGCTGTGATCTAGCAATATGGAATAATACTGATTAAAATATAAAGCACAATTGTGGAGAAAAATTACTAAGCCTGAGGAACCCACTCACCTGAAATAAGTTCTCCTACATTTTTGTCTGTTATGCTAAACTATGTTTTATTCAACAAATTAAGCCAAACTAAACAAGCAACATTAACAAATTATTATGTGTGGGTTCAAACATTGGGACATTTCTGAATACATATATGAAAGATTAATTTATAAATTGATCTCCATCAGATAGGCTTCAAACGCCACACAGAATTTGAAGAAATGCATGTTCAGATGATATCAAAGAGGTAATTTAATTGTGTCTTAGAAATGTTGGTGAAGGAAGTGAGCAGGGTGAAGCCACTTAAGCCCTCAGGATCCTATGCTACTCAGGATCTAATGTGAAATATGAGTGTTACCAAATAGACTGGAAATAGTAGTAGTAGTAGTAGTAGTAGTAGTAGTAGTAGTAGTAAGAATATTTAATATGAATATATGAAGATGTAAAATTGCCAAGGTAGGCTAACAGAATCCCCATTTAACTTTTTTTTTTTGCATTTATATCCCGCCCTTCTCCGAAGACTCAGGGCGGCTTACACTATGTTAGCAATAGTCTTCATTCTATTTGTATATTTATATACAAAGTCAACTTATTGCCCCCAACAATCTGGGTCCTCACTTTACCTACCTTATAAAGGATGGAAGGCTGAGTCAACCTTGGGCCTGCTGGGACTAGAACCTGCAGTAATTGCAGGCAGCTGCTGTTAATAAGACTGCATTAGCAGTCTGAGCCACAGAGGCCTTCACAGGAAGTTCTTTTTTTTTCCTCCCAAAAATGGTTTAGAAGGAATCTGAAACAGAAGTCACTTCACTCCAGAATGAAACCGTATGTTGTAAATTGCCCGTTAGTTAAGCCCCAGTCATAGTTACTATGCAATGTCAAAAAGCTCACAGAGGAAAGATTTCTTTGAGAAAACAAATATAGAATAGATTTTTTTTTTTTTTTTTATTGGCCAAGTGTGATTGGACACACAAGGAATTTGTCTTGGTGCATATGCTCTCAGTGTACATAAAAGAAAAGATACGTTCATCAAGGTACAACATTTACAACACAATTGATGGTCAATATATCAATATAAATCATAAGGATTGCCAGCAACAAGTTATAGTCATACAGTCATAAGTGGAAAGAGATTGGTGATGGGAACTATGAAACGATTAATAGTAGTGCAGATTCAGTAAATAGTCTGACAGTGTTGAGGGAATTATTTGTTTAGCAGAGTGATGGCCTTAAAAAAACTGTTCTTGTGTCTAGTTGTTCTGGTGTGCAGTGCTCTATAGCGCTTTTGAGGGTAGGAGTTGAAACAGTTTATGTCCAGGATGCGAGGGATCTGCAAATATTTTCACGGCCCTCTTCTTGATTCGTGCAGTATACAGGTCCTCAATGGAAGGCAAGTTGGTAGCAATTATTTTTTCTGCAGTTCTAATTATCCTCTGAAGTCTGAACATTTTTCTTGTTGGGTTGCAGAACCGAACCAGACAGTTATAGAGGTGCAAATGACAGACTCAATAATTCCTCTGTAGAATTGGATCAGCAGCTCCTTGGGCAGTTTGAGCTTACTGAGTTGGCGCAGAAAGAACATTCTTTGTTGTCCTTTTTTAATGATGTTTTTGATGTTAGCTGTCCATTTGAGATCTTGCGATATGATAGAACCCAGAAATTTGAAGGTTTCTACTGTTGATACTGTGTTGTCAAGTATTGTGAGAGGTGGAAGTATGGAAGGGTTTTTCCTAAAGTCTACCACCATTTCTACGGTTTTGAGTGTGTTCAGTTCCAGGTTGTTTTGGTTGCACCACAAGGCTAGTCGTTCGACCTCTCGCCTATATGCGGATTCGTCATTGTCTCGAATGAGACCAATCACTGTTGTGTCATCTGCGAACTTCAGTAGCTTAACAAATGGATCATTGGAGATGCAGTCATTGGTATACAGAGAGAAGAGAAGTGGGGGGAGCACACAGCCTTGGGGGGCCCCTGTGCTAATTGTACAGGTATTTGATGTGGTCTTGCTTAGCTTCACCTGCTGCTTCCTGTTTGTTAGGAAGCTTGGGGTCCACTTACAAGTCTGTTCCGTACCTGTAGCTGGTTTAGCTTAGTTAGAAGAATGTCTGGAATGATGGTATTGAATGCTGAACTAAAGTCTACAAAAAGGACCCTTGCATAGGTCTTTGGAGACTCAAGATGTTGTAGGATGTAGTGCAGAGCCATATTAACAGCATCATCTGTTGATCTATTTGCTCGGTATGCAAATTGCAAGGGGTCTAAGAGCGGATTCGTGATGGTTTTCAGGTAGGAAAGCACTAGCCTTTCAAAGGTTTTCATGACTACAGAATTTAGAAGAAATGCATGTTCAGATGATATCAAAGAGGTAATTTAATTGTGTCTTAGAAATGTTGGTGAAGGAAGTGAGCAGGGTGAAGCCACTTAGGCCCTCAGGATCCTATGCTACTCAGGATCTAATGTGAAATATGAGTGTTACCAAATAGACTGGAAATAGTAGTAGTAGTAAGAATATTTAATATGAATATATGAAGATGTAAAATTGCCCGTTAGTTAAGCCCCAGTCATAGTTACTATGCAATGTCAAAAAGCTCACAGAGGAAAGATTTCTTTGAGAAAACAAATATCTTGCCCAAATGAGGAGAAAAAAGGGGGGGATTCAAGCATTCAGAAGAAAAATACAGCCAATTAAGGAAAGGACTGTTAGATCCAGGACTTGCACTTCCTGCCATCTTCCTGTCAGCCTTACCAGGTAGACTAGACACAAAACACAACCAGATGAGCTAATTCTACTTTATTGTAAGGCTACATTAAAAGAAACTTGCAAGTCTGAAAGTACAAGCCTCCCACTGTCTCCTATAGAATAGAATAGAATAGAATAGAATAGAATAGAATAATTTTTTTATAGCTGAAGAAACTTGAAAAGGTCACTTCTGAGCCTCTTGCCCCATTAATGAGCTGCAAACGACACCTTCTCTTATTTGCCATTCCCTAAGCAGCATCTCTTCTCCCTGACTCCCAAGGTTTTCCCCCCCAAGTACACTTCCTCACTAATTTTCTTGGAAACCAGCAGGAAGTTGCAAGTCATGGTCACATGAGGTCCTCATTTTACCTACCTTATAAAGGATGGAAGGCTGAGTCAACCTTGGGCCTGCTGGGACTAGAACCTGCAGTAATTGCAGGCAGCTGCTGTTAATAAGACTGCATTAGCAGTCTGAGCCACAGAGGCCTTCACAGGAAGTTCTTTTTTTTTCCTCCCAAAAATGGTTTAGAAGGAATCTGAAACAGAAGTCACTTCACTCCAGAATGAAACCGTATGTTGTAAATTGCCCGTTAGTTAAGCCCCAGTCATAGTTACTATGCAATGTCAAAAAGCTCACAGAGGAAAGATTTCTTTGAGAAAACAAATATCTTGCCCAAATATCTTGCCCAAATGAGGAGAAAAAAGGGGGGGATTCAAGCATTCAGAAGAAAAATACAGCCAATTAAGGAAAGGACTGTTAGATCCAGGACTTGCACTTCCTGCCATCTTCCTGTCAGCCTTACCAGGTAGACTAGACACAAAACACAACCAGATGAGCTAATTCTACTTTATTGTAAGGCTACATTAAAAGAAACTTGCAAGTCTGAAAGTACAAGCCTCCCACTGTCTCCTATAGAATAGAATAGAATAGAATAGAATAGAATAGAATAGAATAGAATAGAATAGAATAGAATAGAATAATTTTTTTATAGCTGAAGAAACTTGAAAAGGTCACTTCTGAGCCTCTTGCCCCATTAATGAGCTGCAAACGACACCTTCTCTTATTTGCCATTCCCTAAGCAGCATCTCTTCTCCCTGACTCCCAAGGTTTTCCCCCCCAAGTACACTTCCTCACTAATTTTCTTGGAAACCAGCAGGAAGTTGCAAGTCATGGTCACATGAGGTCCTCATTTAATGACTTGCAATCCTCACTTAATGACAGCAACAGGAACTGCTGGGATTGCCATCACGAAATGATGTGGTCACATGGCACTGCATTTTACCACTGCATCATTTAGTAACAAAATTCTGGTCCCAATTGCCATTCTGTCCCAAAATCTATCTGTAAGAACCGATACCACAACAACAGAGGTTGGTGATTGGACACAAATTGTCCAAACCTGTTGCATCTATAATGGCTTCTTAAGAGGGGACAGACCACTGCTTCTTTCAGAGGTGGCAAAACCACCCTGTCCCTCAAAAAAACATTTATCCCCACAGGGATACAATCACATATAATCTCCTTGGGAGGCCTTGACCAATCAGAGGACAGACCTATGGACTAGCATACACTGGTAGTCCACAAACACAACACAGCTAGAATAGTTGTTTTATTACGGACAAAAAAAAAAACCCCACCATATATACAAGGTTCTACTTCCTTCAGAACACAGCAGTCTAAACCAATATGGTAAAGGTAAAGGTTCCCCTTGCACATACGTGCTAGTCGTTGCCGACTCTAGGGGGCGGTGCTCATCTCCGTTTCAAAGCCGAAGAGCCAGCGCTGTCCGAAGACGTCTCCGTGGTCATGTGGCCAGCATGACTCAACGCCAAAGGGGCACGGAACGCTGTTACTTTCCCACCAAAGGTGGTCCCTATTTTTTCTACTTGCATTTTTATGTGCTTTCAAAACTGCTAGGTTGGCAGAAGCTGGGACAAGTAATGGGAGCTCACCCCATTACACGGCAGCACCAGAGATTCGAACCGCTGAGCTGCTGACCTTTCGATCGACAAGCTCAACGACCAATATACAGAGACTTAAATTAGAGACTTTTTCTTCCCACCTTTCCAAGTCAAAGGATATTTGTTTGGTCTTTTTAAACTTTTGAAAGCATTTCTATGCTTCCTCTCATCAGCTTTAGTCCTTATAATACTAAAGAAAAATAAAGGGATTATAAAGAAGAGGAAGATCAGGGGTTTCAAACTCGATTTCATTGAGGGCTGCATCAGGGTTGTGTTTGACCTTGAAGGGCCGGGGGTGCATGGCCAGCTTGACATTACTTGTGTCGGGGTGACTGTGGTGGCCCGAGCGCTCTACCAATGAAAACAGGCTCCCGAGCTCCATTTTCAGCTACGATGGCCTCCTGCAACCCCCTGCCAGAGAAAACAGAGCTCGGGTGGCCGCACACTGCCCTCCCGAGCTCCGTTTTCCCTGGCAAAGGTCCTTCGCTGTTTCCAGGGCAGCCCCATGGGCCAAATCTAAGCACCCCATGACTCAGATCAGGCCCCCAGACCTTGAGTTTGACATCCCTGATGAAGATGAGTGTTATTGTGGGGAAAATAGGAGGAGGAAGGAGCATTGAGTATGTTTGCCGCCTTGAGTTATTTATAAAAATAATAAAGGCAGGATAAAAATAAATATATAATTATAAACGAATAGTCCTAATGAATTCTTTGCATTTCAGAAATTGTTCGGTAAATAAGCAGTGTGTGATTAACATTTTCAGGCAGAGAAAATGAGTAAGCGATTTAAAAAATAACTAGTGTTCACCAAGAATATAGAAATGTGAAATCTTAAACAATGTTTTGTAACTTTTCTTTAAGATTCACTCCAGCCCCAGGGAAGGAGAAGGAAGCCAATGTAGTTATCCTTCTTAAAATAAAATCCTGCTGGGATTCAGAAAATTATATCTAATTAATTTCAGTTCTGTACAAATTATACAAAGTATGATTAATATAACATTTTCCAGTGTTTAGATGTCAGCCCTTTGAGGTAGGCCAGCTCAGGATATAGACTCCAAAACAAAGACAGGAACTCTATTTTAGTGATATAGGCTGTAGTAATAATCTTGAAAACCTGACTATATTTTTCCTTCCTTTCCTCTTACACCACAGCAAATTAAGGCAAAGCCAGTCTGGATTTCTTTCTAATATTTTTTTCCCATTTCCTGGGCTTAACATATGTTTTTGTAACGGTTTCCGCAGTTTTTCCAAGCTCATCTTTGTTCTCTGTACCATGACCAATTTTGTTGAAGAGTCAATATGGGAAGTTTCCAAGTATAAGACTAAATTTCATAATCTCCAAAAAGATGAATCCATTTAATATCAACAAATAACTGTATCTTATAAATCCATGGGAGAAAAACTAATACCCATTATAAAATCTTAATTGGTAATACTTTTATTATAAAATATAAGAAAGTGTGCAAACTCTCAAGTTCTTCAGAACTGTTTTGATTTATGAAGAACAAGAAGTATGGAAAAAAGAAGAAATTCATAAAATTAGACTATTTCAAGCTATGTAGTCTGTCATTTCAACTCCACTGGACTTTCAGAATACTTTTGACAAAACTCATTAAAATTCCTAAGCTGATTTAGAAGTTATGAAGTAACAGAAAAGATTCTGTTCTAGATTGTTTGCCAAATAAAAAACAGAAAAGAAAGAACAAAAGTAAAGCAACAGTCCTCACACTGGGACGAAACAAGACATTATATTGTCAATCATGTTCATGGACAGCAGTGCTTTTTATTTTTATTTTCTATATGTGATTTTTAATTGGGAACAGGATGGCCAAGCATACTCATGGAAGGATCTCTCCAAATTATTGAACGTGTAATTCAATATAAGATGTGAAATATTACAGATTGGGGCAAAACTCTCAAAAAGAACAGTCTTGTTAAGGGATAGGATAGGCAGTAATATTTTCTTGCTGGTCACATTTTCTGTTTCAGTGGATTTATTTCTCAACTATACTAACATATAAACAGAATAACTTAAAATTTATAGTGGTACAACTACAGTAAAATATACAGTCTATTCCCTAAAATATTGCTTTTCGTCATACAAGGAAAATGGCATATGATTTACTACAGAGGAAACGTTAATCAAGCTTTCTGCCACACCTAACTGCTTTCTCAAAACTCTATAAATAAAAAATAAAGCTGGCATACTGCAAACAACCCCAGCTTCTGACATTATTTACAGCACTACCATCCATGCTAGTAAGAATTCTGGGAATTACAAGCCCAACACAAATATAGACTGACATAGGACTTGATGCAATTGTGACACATAGTCAAAGGTGTCAGTAAATCTTGTTTTAAATTCTTATCTTGGACTGAAATGTGCAACAATGTTTTGTATACAATGTGTGAGCTATGTCAATGCCTGAATGAGAGATTACCAACACTTTTACATGTACCTTTTTTATGGTCTCACAGGAAAGGCAGGTGTAATAAACACACTTCGCAAACTTTTTTTTCAGCTCTCATTTGTGTGCAGGTTCAATGAGTAAAAAATGAATAAAGTCTCCCTCCCTTTCTCATCATTGAATGCAGCAGATTACAACAATTAAGGCATACTTTTTTAGATTTCTAAATATTTATTTATTCTTAGAAATTTGTTCCACATTTGATCAATATGCTTCATCATTAAGATTTTTTGATCTTCAGCTGTATTATTGAGGCATGAGATGACCCATTTAAATGTCAAACATTAAAAATGTATAAGTAAAACAAAGCCCTTTGCAACCACTTTCAGCCTTGATATATAAGTTATTTGGAACTTTAATATGTATATAAAAGGCAGAATTTTAATTTTATGTGTTCAGTTCTTGCTACACTCTCCCTTACAAAGGTAGTCAAATACATTTACATAGTAGGTTGACAGTAATAATGAAGATTTTTCACTGGGAGAGATTACAATCCTCCCCCAACTATTACTATCTCCAAAATACTGAACAATTTCCATTATTCCCAGCTAGCATTGTTGAGGAGTGAGCCACATTAGGGAACCAAAGCAAAGAGGACTGCTAGTAATAACATCTTTGGATGACAATATGTTCCTGTTTTCATCAACAGGGAAACACCGCGAGAGATTCTACAAAAAGCAGTTTCTCCATCTTGTAAACTTCACTAGACTAAAGTCCATTATGAATCTGGAAGCTTTATATTATTAGCACCTTTAGAAAAAGCAGAAAGCAAAAAGATCCAATAATTGCTTAAACAGTACTGCATTATAATCACAATCCCGGAAGAGGGGAGACTACCCATACCTAAAGAAAAAGAAATCATACATCCAGCATATCTTGCCTACAGTCCTCAAACTAATAATAATTCCCATCCTCCTCCGATGGCGCCTTTATCAATAAAAAGCGCTCACGTGTACGTTACCTGTTTCAGTAGCGAACGGCAAAAAAAACTCTTCCTTGGCACAGCAAGACTTCCGGGCTCCCCTTCAGAGCGGAACGTACAAATGTATTGTCATACAAGCGCTTCAGGGCGCTGCCATGTTGTACGGCAATTGTGGCTTAGTTCGATTTGTTTGGGCTTCTGTTTTCTGAAACGGTGGCCTCTAACGTTAATTAAAATAATCACTCCGGCTACAGGAAAGTTTTTTTAAAAAACCAATAGCCGGTATTTTGTGGCATGTATCTTTTGGTTTTTTTGCGAGGTACCCAAATTGTTTGACACAGGTCTTGAACTGTTAATGGAAGCAATTTAATTAATCTGCTCGTTAGCGTCCCTTAATTTACCGGAGACCCGGGAATTTGCTGCGAAAAGGGAAGCTCTTTTTAGTGCTGCTTGATTCTATACGTATTTACTCGGAAACAACACCCGAATTCAAAGCAAAGATTGCAGTGCTGTTTATGCCTAGAGCTGAAGACTCGGCTGCCTCTGAGAGCAAGTATTGCTTTAGCTTGCCCAGAAAATTACAGAGCAAGTTATTAATTTTTTCCCCATATTTTCTTGAACGCGGATCTGGCTCCTGGACTATTAGACAGCATTATTGCTGAGGATTTCATTACAAAATGCCTCCCCTCACCATCTGGTGCCTTCTGAATATGTTTAACTACAATTTCCATAATTCCCAACCAGCATGGCAAGAGCATGCTCCTCTTTAACTACAATTTCCATAATTCCCAACCAGCATGGCAAGAGCATGTTCCTCCGAAAATTATTAGATTGAATAACTTCTAAAACTTCTACTGAACACTTTGAGAACGAATGTATTACTGTATTTGGTAAGAGTTAAGTATTCAATTAGCTTTACCTGCTGTTGTCCCAGAAAAGCATAAAAACTATTCACATGTCCCTTCGCTTGGTTTCACTTGTGTCTGAAAAGGGGAGAGTGCAGTACAGGGAGTCCTCAACATACAACAGTTCATTTGGTGACTGAAAGTTACAATAGCACTGACTGTCTTTTTTACACTTACAACTGTTGCAGCATCCCCATGTCCATGTGATCAAATTCCGATCTTGACAACTTCATATTTATGACATATTTATGACCTTCTGACAGGCAAAAGTCAATGGGGAAGCCAGATTCACTTAATCAGGTTACTAACATCAACTGCAGTGATTCACTTAACAACTGAGGCAAGAAAGGTCATAAAATGGGACAAAACTCACTTAACAAATGTCTCAGTAACAGGAATTGTGGTTGTAAATCAACTACTCATATGTGACAATTAGACAAATAATTATTTAGAGCTAAATTTAGGAATCCTGTACACTTTAAGGAATAATACATTATTCCTAACACATCAAGGACAATTATAGACTCCATTTATGAAATTCACAAAGCATTGTCCAGATTCAGTTGCCACTTGGAGATGGAGGAAGGAGAAAATTAACAACAAAAATGTCTATGGCAATCATATGTAATTGGGAGGGAGGGAGGGAGGGAGGGAGGGGGAGAGAGAGAGAGAGAGAGAGAGAGAGACTCCTCACAATGTTAATAGCAATCCTGGTTTTGCCAGGGGCCATAAACCAACATGAAAGTTGCTGGGATCATAGCAGAAGGCAAACACTGTTAAATGGGGGAAAAATATTCTTCATGATATAACTATTGCAAACATATTCGACAAATTTTAGCAACTTCCCATGCCACCTAGGTAACAGTTGGCAGGAGTTCATTTTAGTAAAGTTCATTTTAACCATTACCACATAGGAAAAGAATAAACAAATATTAGATGGGGATATTTACTTTACCTAATAATCCTTTCAATTAGGTAAATAAGTTTGTTGGATATATTTTAACATTTGATTAATATTTATGTACAATTATATAAATTAATAAAATCCCAAGCTATAATAGCTTTGATGTCAATTCTGCATTTTGCACATTGGTAACACTTTAGATCTAAAACTCAAAAGTGCTTTTTACGTAGTTCAGAACCTAGTTTCCTAACTTAAGAACTGTCATGTTTGCATAATAAACTAGGCTATAATACAGTTGGCAAATTAATTATATGATATATTAATGTGTACGCATATTTTAATATTTTGGTATGGTTTGTTTTTGGCCAACTGAACATAATTGTGACTTGTCTGAACATACATAACTGGATTAATTCAATAAACTATAATTTAGGCAAATTATGGAATGTGTCTGGTGTAGCCAAATGGAGAATGGCTCTGTAAGTCACTAACCTCTTTCTGGCTTTCCAAAAATAGGCAATATTACTTCAAGTTGGCAGACACATTTTTTAAAAATAGTCTTTGAGGATCACTGATGATGTGAGATGATATTGTTATAACAGCACAGGGGTTGGTACTGGGTTTTTATTTTTGGCTGTAGGAGAACCTTTTTAAGTAACATGCTCTATTGAAGAGTTAACATGTTTATTATTTTCTTTATTAAAAAAAACCTCATTAAGTGACTAAATGTTGGTGGTTTGTCATTGAATTTTTGGCAGTGGAATCTGGGTTAACTGTAAGACTCATTTAAAAAAGATTTTAAGGCAACAGACCTATTGAAGACTATATCTATGGAGATTTTCAGTGATCCAGGAGTGGTTGTCCCCAAAGTGCTTTTTTTAAGAGGCAACTTGTTTTTCCTTGAAGATGTTTCGCTTCTCATCCAAGAAGTTTCTTCAGTCCTTCAGAAGCTTCTTTGGATGAGAAGCAAAACATCTTCAAGTAAAAACAAAGAAAGTTCAGTTGCCTCTTGAAAAAAGTACCTTTGGGATATTGAAACTTCAGGGTAGTCTGGGCAGTGTGGAGTTTACCAGTATTAGTTTATTCATTCCATTAACATATTACTATTCTTTTTTTCTATTCAAAAGCACTCAAAATATACTTCCTGGAAAGGGAGTTCCAGAAAGACATGCTGTTTGTTTGATTCCTCAGGTATTAGTTTATTGTCTTCTACAAAGTTTTATTTTGTATGGAAGAATCTAGCTAATCTAGGCTGATCTCAAAAAACAATAGTAAGAACAGCTAAGTAGGACTGTAGACTAATCTTGCAAATAAAAAATGCATTCTCCAAATTCAAGCAAGAACGACTTTCTCATTTATCATATATTGCACAACAGGCAAACTTAGATCACTAATGTTTTTTAAGAGTTATATAGTAATGTTGGCAAACAGATCTATTACTATCATCAGCCAGGGTCCAATGTGAAGGTAACAGTATAACTTCCAAGTAAGTAGTCCCTAACTATGTTTTTACCATTTTTCTTTTTCTTTTTGTTTGGTTCTTTTTTTATTTCATAACTTATGTTTTTATATTTTTGTTTTGGTGGGGTTTTTTTGTATTTAAATAACAGACTAAAAACATTCTAAAAGAAACATATTTTGACATTTAAGATTGCTTGATTGGAGCTGGAAACCAGGCTTATAATTTCCACATTGAAAGAGCTTACTTCAATGTCTTCTTGATTCAGTTCAGTATTGATTGTGCCTTTTCAAGCATTTGAAGAGCCTCACATTGCTTGTTTTCTAAGTTAATAAATGGCATATCCCACTGATATTTGAGGAAGAGAAGAGAGGCTCTCTTTTATTGCTGCCTTTGTAATGAGACTTGTGAAGCCCAACAAAGCATCACGGGTCAATTTAGTGAAAATATTGGAAATATTTTAATTAATGTTCATATAGTGATCATTAATGCTATACAAAGGCTGGATGCATATAATAACTTCACTTGGTTGCTGAAGTAAGTCATAGTCTGAATTCACATAATACAGTGAATCATAATATCAAGCTGAGGTTGCACAACTCTGCCCCCCCCAAAAAAATCTGTCAAAGTAAAAAATAACCCATGTAACATGTTGTATGAAAGATTAAACACTGCAAATGGTCTATCACAGTATATCCCTTGCTAGATCACATTCTGTGTTTTTTTTCTCTTGGATAAAATTGAGGTTTAGGTGTCAGGTGTGTTAAGCTTGTACATTTCTGCTGAGGAACATCTTTCAAAGAGCTGCTGTGTTATCTGAATATATCTGATGCCATTGGTGGGTTCTAGGAACATTGCACTGGTCCTATATGAACGGCTGTTTGCCAGTGGCTAGTAAGACAGATGGGCTCATCCACATACTTTCAGGTTGTGGTGATGCAAGAGAATCAGGTGCCATCTGTAGGTTCCCATTCCTATTTCATATTAGATAATGGCATCCACACAGGATCACCTTATCAGTTGTTATTAATACACCCCAGTGAACCAACATGAAAACCCATAAATTTTACTATTATAAACTCACCTATTGGGAAGCTTTAAAAAGCAGTTTTTACAGTTATTTGGTATAAATTTCCTTTAAAGACAAACTAAAGACATATATTCCATGAAGTGGAATATTGATGAGGCAGTGTTATGTACATTTTATGTAAGTTCCACTAAGATTGTCTTATGCAAATATTATTTTCATCATTTCTCATGTACAGAATATCTCTTCCCCAGAATCCCTTTTCAAAATATTTGATTGGTATGGAATTTCCTAAAATGTTTTTTTTTTTTTTAGAAATGTTAACATTTCAGGAAAAAATAGCCTTCTGTTGACCAAAATGATTAGGTTTCCATGATACCATGAGGAATATTTAAACAGTAATAGTTGCCAGAGAAAGATTTAAAAAAACCAATTCGGAAATCTCATCTTCCGGTCAAGAAGTTTTATTGTCCTAGAAAGAATTTTGATGAAAACTCCACCGAAGCTCCTGAAAGTGGTTATGTCTTATTACGCCTGCTCAACTTCATAAATTACTTTAATGGAGATTGTAGAGTAGGCGAACGGCATCCGGCGGCTCGCCGCTCTTTATCGTATCTACCCGTTCTCGTCCCGCCCGAGCGAGATCTACTGGCTTTTCGCTGTTGCAACTCCGTAACATAAAAGTGATGGTGGATTCAACGTCTGTTTGGTCTCTAGCGAAAGCCAAATATACTTCCGCCGATCTTGGATTTTACAGGGAAGGAGTGGTGATGGTGGTGGTGGTGATGATGATGAGAGTGATGATGGAACCACTTAGTCAAGAGCACATCCTCCAAAACCACTGGCCCCTTTAGCAACGTTCAGTCCAAGGAAGCAGCCGGCAGAAGAATCGCATCAAGGAAAAGGCTGCAGCTGTGAATCAGCTGCTGTTGCCGCCGCCGCCGCCGCTGCTGTAAGGCAGGGGAGGAGTTTAAAGTGGATCAGGAAGCAACGGAGTGTCTAATACCTCTCCCCTGCTATGGCCGGCTAAAGAAAATCATCATAACCATAACAAGGGAGGGCGGGGAGAAAGCGGAGGGAGGGAGCGAGCGAGCGAGCGAGCGAGGGGGGCAAGTGGGGGACCAGCACCAGCACCAGCACCATGAGACGGCGAGCTGGCCTAGGGGGCAACATGAGGTCAGTCGTGGGCTTCTTGTCCCAGAGGGGCTTGCAGGGAGACCCTCTGCTCACCCAGGACTTTCAGCGGAGGCGCCTGCGAGGCTGTAGAAACCTCTACAAGAAGGATCTGCTGGGCCACTTCGGTTGTGTCAATGCCATTGAATTCTCCAACAATGGAGGCCAATGGCTGGTCTCAGGTAATGCAAGCCCTCCTCTTCTTCCCCCCCTTTCCCATCCTTCCCACCCCCTCCGCCCCCCAAATTTCTTCTTCTCCGCTCCCCTCGCCCCGCATCGCCGAGCCCGCCTGGGGAAACAGTTGCCCTCCCTCTCCCCCCTCCCCAAACACACCCTAAGGTTTCCCAAATATAGATCTAAAATGGTTGACAGTTTGGGGGGGGAGGGGGATGGTCCTATCCCCTGTTCCCAATCCTGTTTATTGCGCTCCGGCTTGCAGGAGGGAGAGGGTGGGGGGGAAGTTAGGCTTCCCCATCCGGACGCAGTGGCTCCTCCGGAAGGTTTAGGAGTTTTGTTTTTTGCTCTGGGTGTCTTGTGTATTAATTAATAACAGGATGTTTCGTTCTCTTGCTGGAGGTGTCGGAGTAACTGGGAACAAAATGGATAAAAGAGGCGTAGAAATTCCCAGTGACAACCGATGAAGTCCGTAACTGAGACGCAAGGCGTCGTAAATGGAGTCCGAGATTGGGGGGGGTTGGGTCCGGATTTGGAATGGGGGTTTCAGATGATTTTTCCCCCTTTTACTCCGCTTAGGGGGGCGGGGGTGGTTTTTGAAAACGGGATGGAGACGAAGGAAGCCCCTATTGCGAGAAGACTTAAGAGTCGTTGTAATTTGCTAGTTTCTCTCTCTTCCCCTCCTCTCCCCTCCCCAAACACACCCTAAGGTTTCCCAAATATAGATCTAAAATGGTTGACAGTTTGGGGGGGGAGGGGGATGGTCCTATCCCCTGTTCCCAATCCTGTTTATTGCGCTCCGGCTTGCAGGAGGGAGAGGGTGGGGGGGAAGTTAGGCTTCCCCATCCGGACGCAGTGGCTCCTCCGGAAGGTTTAGGAGTTTTGTTTTTTGCTCTGGGTGTCTTGTGTATTAATTAATAACAGGATGTTTCGTTCTCTTGCTGGAGGTGTCGGAGTAACTGGGAACAAAATGGATAAAAGAGGCGTAGAAATTCCCAGTGACAACCGATGAAGTCCGTAACTGAGACGCAAGGCGTCGTAAATGGAGTCCGAGATTGGGGGTTGGGTCCGGATTTGAAATGGGGTTTCAGATGATTTTTCCCCCTTTTACTCCGCTTAGGGGGGCGGGGGTGGTTTTTGAAAACGGGATGGAGACGAAGGAAGCCCCTATTGCGAGAAGACTTAAGAGTCGTTGTAATTTGCTAGTTTCTCTCTCTCTTCCCCCCCCCTCCCCGGAAGGGGGTGTGAGGGGGGGGCAACCTATGCTTATTTTACTGCCCCGTTTTAATTGCAGCTGGAGGGGAAAGCGAGCTGGCGGGAGTGGAGCCGAGTGAACGAGGCGGGTGGGGGGGAGGTTGCTGTCAGGTGTCGGGGAGCCTCGGAGTTGACGTGAGCTGCGGCGACGGGGTGGTGGGCAAGAAGGAGGGAGGAGCCCCTTCGGGCTTCGCCGCTTCCTTCCGCGCCTTTCACCGGAGAAGGAATCCGAGGGCAGCGCTCCCTTCTTGCCAGCTCCTCCACCCCGCTGCCGCTTTAGGCGGAGTTCCCCCCCCGCCCTCCTCTCCGAGGGGAAATGCAAACTCCAGGCCGGGGCTTGAGTGGGAACCGCAGGCCTTGCTCTCCTTGAGCTCCTCATAGCGACAGGCCGGGGAATCGATGGCCTATTCCGTCCAGAGCGTGGACGCGACAGAAGGTGGCATCTCCCTCCGCCCGCCTTGACTTCCCACTAGCCGGGTGCATCTTCTACGCAGCCCCGGGGAGTATTTTGACAAGGAGGAAGTCAGGCGCGTCCCTTGTATTTTCCTTTCTCTTCAGCCACGGTTATGAGAGCACATTATCAACCCCCAACACAGTTTATAAGGAATAAGCACCATTACTTGGGTTTCTAGAGTCTAGACTGTTAGTAGTTTAGGTCTTCGGATTTGAGTCTTCTACTAAGGCATATATAAACCCTTTTTATAGGCCTGACTGGATATCTAATCACTGGTAATATTTTCCCAACTTAAGAACATGTCCCACAGCATCTCTGTCTAAGAGAAAAAAAAGTTTAGAAATCTGAAGCTAAGGAGAGCTTTGGGTTCATTTCAAGAGAATAAGGAAAGAGATCAACAGTCACATCTCCCACATTATAACCTAGTCCTTGAATGAGCCCAATCTTTAAAACAAAGCAATTTTATTATACCACAATACTACAATATTGATTAGTATTGATAATAAAATACTATTGTACTAGTGATACTACATTGTCACTTCTATAACACCTTAAGTATATAAAGTATTATGTTTTCTATTTTAGCCTGAAAACAACTACACAAGTGACTTGCCTGAGGCCATCTTCTCTGTTCATGCTTAGCCAATTAGTCAAACCAATTCTAACCATTATACCACACTGCCTTCCATAGTAATAAAAAAAAACTTCCTTATTGGCAGTTGTGTGACAGATCATTTTGCTTAATATCAAATAGTATTTCTCTTATCCCAGTATTTATTTCCAGTATTTTTATATGCCACTTTTTTATCATGTCTAGGCCGTTCATCCACAAAAAGCATTTTAAAAATATAAAGAACAATTTTCATAAAACAATGAACATTTAAAAACATTTAAAAGCCTACTGGGGATCAGATAAGAAACAAAGGGTAAATGTTCATCTCAAGGCCTGTTGGAAAAGCTACATTTTAACCACTTATCTCCAGATGGTAATTGAAGTGCAAAAACACTCATTTTACAAAGCTTATAAATTGAAAACTCCAATTGAAGCTGACTCTTAAGTGTATATGTTGCCAAATATGCTGTTAGCAATAATCAGATACTGTTTTATTTAATAGCGCTTTAAATGGTTTTAAATGGTTAATATTATGTTGATCTGACTTTCATTACATTTAAGTATATTTACATATAGTCACAGATTAGGCAGTATAGTGAAGAAAGCGAAGAGCTTATATGAAGTGGCAGAGATTTTGAATCAAATAAATGTTTTGAAACAAAGATTTTTCAGTATGTATCCTGCTTTATTAGATCTGAACATATTCCATATATCATTAACATGCAAGAACAATGAAATGACTTAAAGACTATGATGCAAATATAAGTAAATATGTCTGCAGTTTCTTTAAAAAAACAATAAGGAAAATGATCAGCACAAAAATACCTGTCCTACAGTAGATAAACTACAGTATGATCAGCCTATTAGAATTTTTTGTCCTTTGAAGGAAGAAATTTTTAATCACAAGTTAAACTACTGATAAACCAATAATTCCAAATTATTGTTTATTTTCTATATTATTTGCTGATTATTTTACTGCAGTAAACTAATACAATGGACTCACATTTAAGTAATTATTTTCATCTAAAGGAATTTGCAAACTAGAAAAGGATGGATTACTTAATGGAGAGTGAGAAGAGAAAGTAATGATTTGACCAAGATAAACTACAGTACTGCAAAAGCTGCCTGTAATTAATAGAAGATAATAGAATCATGTCTTTTTCATTGATTAACAAAGAGCTTTTAAATATGATAGGGACTGTAAATTGCATGTAAAGTGTAAAGATGTAAAATGCATATAGTAATATAACATATTTTACTATTAGTATTATTAGTAATAGTATATTACTATTGCCAGTAATATGTTATATTACTAGCAACACCAGTAATAATATTTTATTTCTATTACTGTATGCATTTTACATCTTTACACTTTACATGCATTTTACATTCTCTACCATATCATGGTTTAAGACAAGTTGATGTAACTTTAAAAATCCTTTATAGCTCTTTTTTTGCAGAAAGTATAAAGATGTAGAATGCATAAAATAATATAGCATATATTACTATATATTACTGTTAGTTTTATTAGTAATAGTATATTACTATTACTAGTAATATATGTTATATTACTAGTAATAGTAATATATGTTATATTACTAGTAATAGTAATATATGTTATATTACTAGTAATAGTAATATTTTATTTATATTACTATGTGCATTTTACATCTTTACACTTTAGTTGCCATGCTGCAAGAAAAGAGCTATAAAGGATTTTAAAAAGTTATGTCTACTTCAGTGATAGGTTTCAAACTTTTTTAGTACCAGTTTTGTGGGTGTGGCTTGATGGGCATGGCATAGCTTTGTGGGCGTAGCTGGGGAAGGATACTGTAAAATCTCCATTCCTTCCCCACTCCAGGGGAAGGTTACTGCAAAATCCCCATTTATTCCCAATCAGCTGGGACTCGGGAGGCAGAGAATAGATGGGGCCAGGGCCAGGCAGAACTTTTACTACCGGTTCTCTGAACTACTCAAAATTTCCTCAACGGTTCTCCAGAACTGGTCAGAACCTGCTGAAACCCACCTCTGGTCCACTTGTCTAAAACTTTGCTGATTACCTTGAGAAGTTCAATGGCTTATTTCTTTCCAAATAAGGAATCAGAAAACTTTTTATGAATACTTCAGGAACAAATAAACATATCGGATCGCTAGTGAAAGAGGCCTATGTATTTGGATATCATCCAAAAGTGTGACTAACTTCAGGAGTATTTTATTTGGAATTGATATGCACAGGATTACAATTTCCTGAATATGAATTTGAATATTGAAATTATTCATTCTGTCAAGTCATTTAGTAAAGCCTGCTTCTGAAGAATGGGGGGCATAGATCAAAAAGTCAGCTTTATTTGTGATAGCCCCAACTTTATCTCCAAGATGTATCTGACTCCCTTTTATAAGGCTTTAACAATTAAGCTTTCAAAGCTTAATGATGACTTGGCTGCAGCTGTTTCTTTTTTGTTTTTAAATATCTGGAGCAGATTTTATGGTGTTGGGGGATGTATGATATTTTACTGTACGTGTTGCTTTTATAGTTTTGTACACCTGGAATCTGGTGATATGAGAGTATAAAAAACAGTAAATGATAACTACTGGGCAGAAGAAGCAGCCTGACACAATAACATTTTCGTTCTTGTACTACTACTTGTACTACTATGCCATAAGTTGTATGTCTATATTATATGAGTATTAAACAAATTCCAACCTCACATTTGTGATAATCCTTGTAAAGTCCTATATGAATTCTCCAAGTAGCACAAATATTTTCTTAAACTTTAAAATATTTATGACTTTGCATAAGCTTCTCCCTCTCTTAATCCTTTTTTCAGATAATAACTCTGTGGATGATCTTTGTTCTTCAGTTTTTATCTCCCTACAATACTGTCAGATGAAAGCTTTGTGATAACCCTCCAAGAGACTTTCCATTTCTTCCAAACTGTCTTTGCATAGGTGTTCTATTTCTCCTATATACCGTTCTGATTGTTTTAAGACCCTTCTCAAACCAAAAATTTTCTCTATTTTTGGCCAAATATTAACATTCAATAACTTTGCCTCCTCATTTGTTCCATCTCTCTCCCTCATTTGACTTTGCTCTAACCATTGTTGGAATCTGTATTGTTAAATGTATTGTTTCTTCCAAGGAACTCAGACTCGGAATCTGGGATAAGAAGAAAACAACTCATCTTCCTTTTGTAAATTGTCATTTCAAATGTGAATCAATGTTTACCTATTTAGGAAATTTATACTCCGCCTCAATCCAGTTGAACATTAGGAAATTTACAAGATATATAAGAAAATGCAATAATAATGATATGATATAATATGAATATACAAAAGTAAATAAAGCTAAATGTTACATCAGTGACTCTAGAATCAGTTCTAAAGGTTTGTTTTATCTGTTGTTTGTAAACTTGCTGATGTCAGTGGTACTTGCTTTTTCAGGCCAAAGGCTAAACTTGGTATTTGAGTAGTGTGGAGAGAACAGCCTTCCCGAACATGGAAAGCCTTAAAATGTGTGGACAACTTTCAGTTTTCTCAGTAATGGTCATGTAGCTGGGAAATTCTGGGAGTGTGCATATCTGGAGGACAGCATTGCTAGGGAAAGGACTCTTAACAATGGGCAAAATCAGAACACAGAAATAGATGAGGTCCATATAAAAATACATTTGAGTTAATGTGAGTTTTAAAATTATAGATTATACCTCTTTTATTTTCCCTTTTTACAAAAAAAACATTGGGAGAGTAACCATGTCATAGTAGAATTCAGCATAATGCAGGCACAGACAACTGAACAAAGTCAGGCCAATGTTTTAGATTTTAAGAGAGCTTATTTTAACAAACTTAAAAGAAATTAGGAAGGGTTCCATGGATGGAAATCCCAGAAGGAGAAACAGTTCAGGATGCATGGGGAACTCTGAAAAACAAAATACTAAAGGCTGAAATAAAAACAATACCATAGAGAAAGAAAAACAAAAGAAAACAGATAAGACCAGCATGGCTGCACAAAGAGCTCCCTAACAAACTGATGAACAAGAATAACAAGTATAAAAAAATGGAAAGAGGGGCACATAGCTAGAACAGAATACCAGAGAAGAGCAGCAAAGATGATACGGGGTCTGGAAGCTAAACAGTATGATGAACTGCTAAGGATACTAGATATGTCTAACAAAAAAAAATAAAGGATTAGACATGATAGCTATGCACCAATGCTTGAGGGGCTGTCACAGAGAAGAGGAGGTTGATTTATCATATACAGTTACTCTCTTTCACATTCTTTTTTTTTTAAAAGATATTTTTGGAAGCTAAATTGATAATTTTACTTGACAAAAAGAAAACTGGTGTGCTAATTCAGATAGTGGTTGCAGAGGTTTTGATTTCAAAACCAAACTGCATGGTCACCTCAGCTTACTTAATGTTCAGCAGAGTTATATTCACCATAGGAGTAGGTGAATATAAATTCAAGAATGAGATGGAGAGCAAGTATCACAATGATACTTGCTCTCCATCTCATTCTTGAATTTATATTCACCTACTCCTATGGTGAATATAACTCTGCTGAACATTAAGTTATTTCTTGCATTTAGGGATTCCCCATTGGTTAGACAGAAGAAGGAGTAGCTATAACACATATTTTATCTGGAAATACCGTAGTAATTGGGGATTTTCATTCATGATGAAAATGATGGTTATGGCTAGGAGAGAAAAGCCAGCAACCACCTAGAAGGCCTATGTATCCCTCCTCCACAAAGTGGCTAGCATTAAATGTTGTGACAAAGTTACTCAATAAAGTGTCTCACTGGGTACAATCTTACAGTACTATGTAGAAACCTCCACCTTGTCTGCCAATCAGCTTGTAAACCTTTTTGAGGATGGCGGTGTTTGTTTTATAAGACCTAATCAGTCTGGGACCAAGCTATTTGCAGAATTATCTGTTTACTCACAGACATACTCAAAAAAGAAGTTTCTGTAGTGGCATCTATCATTGAAACAAACTTCTAATTAAAATTATGTGCATCCCCAGTGTAGAGTCTTTTTCTCAAAACTTAAAATCTACCTCTCTGACCAGGACTTGTTGTCTATTTAATCAGCTTCCATAATTTCTGGCATTTGTTCATTGTTGGTTTTAGGGTTTTAAAAAAAATTTTTTACTTTTTATTGTAATAATTATATGGTACTTTTTTCCTTTGAACCACTTTGATATTTTAATGAAAAGCACTATAGAACTACTGTAAATATTCAGAGTTCTGAAATAGGCCAGAGCTTATGCACTGTAAACAGAAGTCTTTGGGATTTGATAGTTAACTTGCTTTAACTCAAGTTAAATGTCTGTCACTCATAATTATGAACAAAATGAGATCACTCAATTGAGGGAGAGCATGATATCTATTTAGTACAGTACATACTGTTTGCTCTAGATAATTTACTGCAGTTCCAGGGCTTCTAGTATGATTGAGAAGTCAGTATTAATGGATGCCAGATTCTTAAACTATTAATAGAAGATGGACAAAGATAAAATAGAAGGCAATTCAAAATAAACCAAGAACAATTATGTCTGACGTAAAATGGAGAAATAGTATTGTCCAAATGCGATGTAAAATATTGAAGAGGTGCTTATGATCTTTGCCGCTTCATTTTTTGCAGCACTATCAGGCAGCTCTACCGCAATAATATTGTGCTTTATACCTGTCCAGAAAAGGCACTCATAACAAATTTGGAGTTGCAGAAACAGAGATGCTGAGGTGGAATTTGGATAAATGCATAAAAATTGAAATATTGCATGTATTGGCTGGATGCATGTAAATTTGATTTTATGTTGGCTCCATTGACTTCTTATACATGTAGGTCCAATTCAAAATTCTGGTTCTAGCTTTTAAATCTCTACACAGCTTAGGGTCTTTTAAAAACCACATGCTTTCATTTAAGTATGCCTGGGATTCAAAATCTTTAAAAAATCTATTTTGGGGCTACTTGTCATTGGTGTAATTTCAGTATCTCTGATGAGTATTACAATACTGGAATGCCTTCCAGTAGTAATTAAACCTATCTATTGTCTCTCTTGCTAGGAACCAGATAATTTGCACACTATACTATGGATTACTGCAACAGTCAGGATCCTTCTCCATATTTTGCCTCACTTTCTCTACGCTGAAACAGGCTATGAAAAAAAGACAGGAAACATTCTTTAAGTGTTCAAATCTGGTGACTTGCTACATCTGAAACCAGATAAAGTATAAGTTTTAACTATGTTTTACAGAAATGATATTTCTTGGTTTAAAAAGACATTGTTCATACTAATTACAGTTACAGTTTCAGTATGTGGCATAATGATGGTTAGTGTAAAATGTAAATTAAAACTTATAATCTGTTTCTCATAGCCACTTTGGGAGAGGGCATAATTTATACACCCAAGACTCATTAATGTATCTCTGAATAATCTTTTAATGCTGGATTAAATAGAATTTAGAAATTCAACCCCTATCCCAAAGATGCATTCTTTTAGAGAGTTGTTAAGGCCACTTGGAGGTTTACCTGTGTCCTCAGGGTCACCTGAGTAGTGCAAATGTTTATGGAAACTTCTTGGCTGCAGAATGTTTTCTGTCCCATGTCCCTTCACTGTTGAAGAGAGGCACACGCTGTTGGATAAGTCTGTCCACTTTTATTTTTATTTTATTTTTAAATTTTATTTTTATTTACATTTATATCCCGCCCTTCTCCGAAGACTCAGGGCGGCTTACAGTGTATAAGGCAATAGTCTCATTCTATTTGTATATTTACAAAGTCAACTTATTGCCCCCCCAACAATCTGGGTCCTCATTTTACCTACCTTATAAAGGATGGAAGGCTGAGTCAACCTTGGGCCGGGCTTGAACCTGCAGTAATTGCAGGCTATTGTGTTCTAATAACAGGCTCCTTACAGCCTGAGCTATTCCAGCCCCTTTTAGCAGCCAGGCATAATAAAATATAATTCTGATTATTAGAAATTGAGATATAAATAAAAGCACTTCTGAATGTGGAGGTTTTCTTTGTTTTTTAGTTCTATTAGCTTTCATGTACTCTTGAAGGATAGAGATTATCATGTTCCATTCTAGGCAGTTACCTGACTTGGTTTTGACAGTGAAATGACCTTTGTTGCAATGACACATGGCCTGCTCTGGGCAGATGTCATTGCTATGGTAATGTCCATTCTCCTACCATCAGAGTTATTAAATAAGATGATGTAGCTGTTGGACCAGAGTTTATGATCCTTTATGAAAAAGGATGATCTCAGTAATTTTTGTTCTGGTAATCTCCCAGATAGACACCTCAATCTGTATTTAGTGAGATTTTTTCAGTTAAGAGGAATGTCTAAACATGTTGTTGGCAGCAATAAATGGTTAGATCCTTGTTAGGCAAATCTTAAACAGCACAATAAAACATTCATTTAATTTATATTTCAATTCTAGGACATATCCAAATTCAACTGTTTAATTATTTCAGCTATTCATTATGTTGCATATCTAAATATACACATTTCTCCTGTTTTATAAAATTTGCTACCACACTAAAGGCTCATGTTGAGCAAATATATGTTAATTTGTTGGAAAAACTATATTGTAACTTAAAAATAGTCAAAAGATTTATGATGCTTTTTTCTAGTGAACACTTTTTTTTTCATATGACAATGTTGGATGTAGGAGCTACCATCATACCTATAAACTTAGATTGATTATATGACTTACAATTTTGGCAAGAAATTTGTAAAAAGTCAAAAATGTATAGGTCTTAATATTCAAGTTTGTTCTCTCATGTTAAGATTTTGAATTCAGGTAAATTTGAATTATTTTTAATGCTCTTCCTGTGATTCTGAAAGAATGTTGGAAAAGATACAGCAGCCATGAAAATTCATTGCAGGGATAAATTGTGTTAAACCCCTTACTTAAACATGGCATGAATAGTAGATTTATTAGAAATATGTTAGCCAATACCACAGTATTGGACTAGAACTGTAAATATCCTAAATCAAATCTCAATTCTACATTGAAATTCTCACTGATATCCTTAGGCAAGTCATGTTTTCAGCCTAAGTATGTCATGGCATTATCTGGAAGATAAATGTAAAAAGGGAACGCTATACGTGTCATTTTAAGTATCTTGAAGGAAAGGTAGCTTTTACATGCAATGAATATATTAAATACATGTTGACTTGAGATTTGAATCTAGTTTTCTAAATGTCTTTGGAGAGGTATATGGCACCTGTAAGATACCTTGACTGATGGCGCCACCTCCTGCAGATGATGCCACCTCCTTCCTGGATTTGTAAAATAGACTTTGTTTTTGGAAGGAAGATAACATTGGTGTCCTTTAAGTTTTGTCACCCTAAGCCAAAATCCTGGATTCAAGCATAATACATATTATTCCACTGTTGTATTGGGTATTTGTATTTAATCTTCTGTATTTCAAAAAGTGTCTTTATCAAGAAGAGGTCTATAATATAAAATACTTTCATTCAAAGAAGCAAGACTTTTGGTCAGTGTTTTACAGTCTAGAGTTCTCAATAAAAGAATTATCCAAAGTATATAGGAGAATGAATGCAAATGCCCAAAACAAAAGCTTGTCTGGTTATATTTATATAGCTGTTAGAGTTTTCGCCTTTTTCCCCATCTCAATTCATTATTATATAATAGCCTCTGTTTAGAAAAAAAGAACGAGCAACAATGGAGTAATTCATCCTAACTTGTAGTGGTTCTTCATATGATCCGGCAATGCAGGCTTAAAATATTCAGGATTTGATATCACAAGGAGTGTAGATGCTTGTAGTGCTTTTCTTGAATATTGTGCTCTGTACCGTGTAGGTGGAGATGACCGTCGAGTTCTGCTCTGGCATATGGAACAAGCAATCCACTCCAGGGTCAAGCCTGTTCAACTGAAAGGAGAACATCACTCTAATATCTTCTGCCTGGCTTTTAATAGTGGAAACACCAGAATCTTTTCCGGAGGTAAAGAATAAAGTTTTTAAAGCAAAGCAAGAATACTTTCATTGATTTGTTGATTGGTTTCAATTTACATCCTGCTTCAATCTGAACAGAATTTTTAAGTAGTTCCAATATATATCTCCAAACTTTTTTTTTTTTGCAACATTATTGAGGCTGCACAATTGAAAAGAAATTTCCTATTACTGGAGACAGATCAACCAACCAACCACCTTCTGAGCACATTATCATTGACAATGATTTTTCCCCATTCACTGCTATTGGCAGCTGCAATGTAGCATGCATTGGATATAGCATATGATGGCAGAGTACCTTGCAGGATGGCCCCCTATTTTAATAAAGAAACTTGTATAATGCCCTTGTTTTTTGTCCCCTGACTGCTCTGTAATCTTGATATGCCCCAAAAAATGATGTACCAAAATATTTTTAAAAATAAGCAATATTATCCTCTTCCTAACCTGAGCTATCTTTAGGGTATAGTAGGAAGAAAATAGAGGTAGTCCTCTACTTACAACCATTTCTTTAGTGACTGTTTGAAGTTACAACAGCACTGAAAAAAGTGACTTATGACCATTTTTCACACAATCATTGCAACATCCCAATAGTCATGTGATCAAAATTCGGACACTTGGCAATTGGCTCATATTTATGATGGTTGCAGTGTCCCGGGTCAAGTGATCATCTCTTGTGACAAGCAAAGTCAGTGAAGAAGCTAGATCCACTTAATAACCATCTTACTAACTTAACAACTGCAATGATGTGTTTAACAATTGTGGCAAGAAAGGTAATTTCTGTGGCAGAAATTCTTAATTGTAGTTGCATGTCGAGGACTACCTGTACTTTTTTCTGATCAGATGGAAAAGCATTTTGTGTTCTGCACTATTACTGTTGCTCCAGAAGGATCCCCGAACTTGAACATTACTTCAGTGATGCACAGAAGTCTAGTTTCACACCATTTTGAGGGGACAAACACTATGGAAACTGTAATGTAAAGCTAAAATAGGGTTGGCATCGTTTAAAGACAAAAGACCATAAATTTCTCAAAACTCCACTCAAGTTGTATCATGCTCCACACATTTTGAAATGTCATTCTACCCACTGCAGTTACTGATTCCTGTCGTACTTATCTATACAAAGCCATTCAAATCGCTTCCCAATTGGCAAAGGTTTGCCCTCCTTGAGTGAGTTAATTGAGAGATACAGATATTCAGTAGCCAAAAGGATTCCAAATCCTATATATTCTTGTGATGTACATTGTGATAATTAATGTTTCTAAAGCAAACAGGGTGGTAGGCTTTTTTCTGTACAACTTCTCCATACTTAACTACCCTAGTGCCTTTAAAAATAGAATGGACTTGTAGCACACAACTTATCTTACGATCCCAAAGGTGCTTTTCAAAAGGCAACTGGACTTTCTCTGTAAGAAGTTGCCTTTTGAAGACCACCTCTCTGACAACCATGACCAGGATGATTGAGAATCTCCAGAGACAACTTATTTTACTGCTGCTCCACAGCAAACCGTGGAGCAAACTATTGCTTTGGACTTCAAAAGCAACCCAATAAGTAGGAGTCATTGTCATAAATATTTGATCCACAATAAAAGTAAAAAGCTAATTACTTTCTTGTGTTCCCCCACCATTTTTCTTTTTCCAAATGAAACTGCAGGACTACTATCCTTCTTGTTTATATTCATGTTACTAAATGACAAATTCTGTCTCTGTTTATAGGTAATGATGAACAGGTTTTGCTTCATGATGTCCAAAGGTAAATGCATTTTTTCTAATGTCTAAATACTCTTTACCAGAGTAATGATGGGGAGAAGGAGAAACACTGAAATATCATTGGGCCTAAGTTGTTTTATTCATATCTGATGATCTAAAAGATTTACATGATTATTCCATTTATTCCATAGTTTTCACTGCAATAATCTATTCAGAAATAACCCCCATCTTCAGTAAGATTAACTTTTAAGAAGTGGCATATAGAATTGCATTGTTAATGTAACATTCTCAAGGCCACCCTTACAAGCATGCTAATCCATGTGCTTCAAGCATATATGCTACTCTCTGCTAATAGGGCAACTGTGCAAGCAGTTTGAAACTTCTCTGAATTTAAAGATGAGTGATATAAGGGATAATGGGGAAGACAGAAGCTTATCTGTCTTCCTGTCTACTTTGCATTAAGATCAAGATGCTTATTCCATTGCATACTTTCTAATGAGAAACTCCTACTGAATAGGTAGCCTATTTAGGTGGTGCAGTGGCCTGTAGTTGGATGTCTTGCCTCACAATCAGGAGGCTGTAAGTTCGATCCTAGGTAGCGGCAGATATTTCTCTCTCTGGGCACAATGTGAAATTATCTGCTGGGAACTCTGCATTGGCGACAGGAAGGGCATCCATCCAGTAAACACTCAGCTCCATTCAGTTGCCCGGACTCCATCCCTATGCAAGGGATTACAGGGTCATTAAAAGACAAAAAAAACCCCACACCACCACTATTCTGGGTAGCCTATTAAGGCTACCATATCTGTCTTGCAAAAACCTGGAAAGCCATTTGATGGCAGCAACAGATATAGAAAATTGGCTGTATGGCAGCAACAGATACAGAAAATTCTACTAGTGATTTAGAATTTTTCAGTCCAAATATGATAGTTGCAGTTTATGTAGAATTGCATTGTATTAACATATTCGTAGATGTGGTTTCTATATACCCTTGCTTCTAAGGATATGTATGGGATAATGGACTATAAATGTCTGGAAATAAATTTTCTAGCAGGTTGTCACTATAAAAGATAAGAAGCTGATGATGCTGGTGTATATTTCAGTGGTGAAACTCTGGATGTGTTTGCCCATGAAGATGCAGTCTATGGACTGTCCGTGAGTCCAGTTGATGATAATGTTTTTGCAAGCTCATCTGATGATGGTCGAGTTCTCATTTGGGATATCAGAGAGTCTTCTCAGGGAGGTGAGAATTACATCTGCATGATTTTGGGCATTGCTTTACTTCATTGGCGACAGATGACACTGAACAAATATGTGGATAGACTGTATCTGGGGGAGGGCCAACGAAAATACCAGGGGAGACGAGACATGGCATCTCTTTCTATGATCTTTCTAAATTTTCCAAACAAAGGAAAATTTAGGCAAAACTGAAAAAAAAATGCTATATAATGTTTTCTCCTTTGAAATGAACAAAATGATTTTAGGACAATTATTTAGGATACTTTTATTTACTCCAATTTTGCAATATGAAGAAGTGAGAGAAAGTAAAGCAATTCTTTCCAATATAATTTATGGTTTGCTTCAGAAAAGACTGAAAATAAATTAGGTTGGAATGGGGTGGGGTAGGCATGCCATTCAGAACATGTTGGAAGAGTCAAAATGCAGAAGAGTCAAATCTAAATTATTTCTTGCTATTGGTCACTTTCAAGATTAAGACTGAGCCTACTTGTGTTTGTTGGTAGGCATTAATGAAGAGACAACGTGTATTTCTGTAGAGATTACTGTTTTATCATTTTTGTGGGAGTTATGGGAAGATAATTTAAACTCTGATATGAGTCCTACCTCTGCCAGGACAACTTGAAATTAATTCTAAGTCTTATTGGCAAATATTGAAAATGTACCACCTTTAAAACTGTATTTTTTTTTAACAGAGCCCTTTTGCTTGGCAAATTATCCTTCTGCCTTTCATAGTGTGATGTTCAATCCAGTGGAGCCTAGATTACTGGCCACTGCCAACTCAAAAGAAGGTGTTGGGCTTTGGGATATTCGAAAACCTCAAAGGTAAAGAATAACATGCTTTCTTAGGCATTGTTTAATGAAATTGGAAAGAGAAATCAAAGTGGAATTTATAATCTGATAAGAATTTGATTTATCCTTAAAATTTCCTTGGTAAAAGTTTCTCTATATATCATATAATATATAGAAAAGTGTTGTAGTGAGCATTCTTTCAGTACTGATAAATTGGAACGCTTTATCCAGATTATTTAAACAAACTTTTCAGTTTGAAGTAAAAATACCTGGCTTTTAGATGGGGAACTATCTGCTCAATCTATATTGGGTTTCAAGAATGGATTATATTACTTGATTATTTAATTCCTTTTTAATGCACTTCTAACTTCTACCAATATGGATACAACAGATCATTTATATTATTTTATATTATTATATTTTATATTATATTATATTATTTATAATATAAATATTATCATATTTACATTGTGTATAAAAGTGCTGTTATATGATTGGTTGTTCCTGCTCCAATTATTACTTCCCATGAAGCTAAATTGACTTAACGTGCATTTCATATATTTTTCAATTCGTTTGATATCAGAACAGAAGGACCTACAGATTATCTAGCAGAATTGCCTACAATACTTGGAGCCTGCTAGAAGTACATCCTACCTTAGTTTTGAATGCTACAAATAAAGAAGGTATCACTAGGCATTCTGTCATTTCATATTGGTGAAACATGTTATTTAAAACAAGTGTTTCACAATGCAGAGGAGCATGAATAAATCATATCTCTTCAAATTGCCTTGCATTTGTATCATTAAAATGGTTTGTGCAGTGCATTGAAGACAGTGTCTTAGCATATGTGTGCATGTATAACCGCATTCCTTTCTTTCTGGTACCTCCTTTGCCTTGCCATATAGTAAAAGTGGGATGATGATAGTGACTGTAACTTTAGATACCTTCTTTCTTATCTTATTCTGGATTTGCAATGCTATTGGATATGTGTGTCAAATAAAATTGTTGTTATGTCTTGCTTCAAGCATATATATATGGTTGCAGTTAAATTGGGCCTCTGAATGCCTCTTCTCTATTATGTCAATTGAGAATGGCCAAAATTATTAGTTTTAACTAAAAACACATGGACTCATTTCCTCCTTCTCCACTTATATTCGTAAACTGTCAAGATATTATTGGCCATAATAGTATTGAAAGAATGCCGAGTAATTGTTCACTCAGTTCTAGAAATCCAGATGATAACACTACACACAATTATATTCTTGTTTGTCTATCTATCTTATATGTCCCCACATCTCAACTAGACTTTAAAATGCATTAAAGTCACTTAAAATATCTGTAATTGTAAGTGGTTAATTGTGTGGAACCATACAATTTAGTAGCATATTTGTGCATGTTTTTGCTGCAGGTCAGTATTGGGCAGCTTGTATTTACATTCACTGTTGTAAGTACTATAGTGTAAAATTGTATCTTCTGGGCAAAGTCTGTTGTGGTGAATGAGGCAATGTCTTGCCATGTTATCTGGGATTCTTTTTTGGCCTGCAGATTCTGAAGAAATGGATAAAGTGCTCTCCAAGCTGTCCCAAATAGTATGTGAACTCAAATCATGCCCATTCTTGGCTCTTTAATCCTTAATTCTCCTATATTTGGGAAGTAGTTAACACATCTCTCTTGGAGGTATTGATGCTAACAGTTTTGAAAGAGGGTCTTCCTAGACCTATTTTTGACAACTATTGCCCAATGTCTTAGAGCAGGAGTGTCAAACTCGCGGCCTGTGGGCCGGATGCATCACGCACTGGCCATGCTGACCCCATTTTAACAAAGGTGGGGAAAGTTACAATACGTCACATGATGATGTGTCATCGCAAGTTTAACACCCCTGTCTTAGAGAAAGTTATTGAAACTGTGGGTAGAACTGTGAAGCGAGCTGGAGGAAGTAGATTGTCTACATCCTTTCCAGTGAAGGTTTAGAACTGGCCATGGGATTTTTATAAATCACCAGTTCTCCCATGTGAAATCTGACTGGGGATCTACCTCCTAATCCAAGTCTCTTCTGGACACCTGCAAGGAGTGGGGATTCAAGGCGCTGTTCTGCAGTGGCTCAACTCCTTGCCCAGTAAGCACTTACAGTTAGGACCGGGTGGGATGAGAAGTTAAGAGATAAAATGAATATTTTCATTAAGATATTCAGTTTATTCTTTAAAACCTTGACACACATAAATACATTTGGGTTCCGGCCTCTCTATCTTTGAAATACAAATGTAACATGATGCTGTTTTAGAATTTAGGAAACTATTATCATAATTGACCATATCCCAGCTTCAGCATGATTTATCTCAGAAGATTTAAACAAAGCAGTTATGGAGCCAAAATAAAGTTATCTGAATATCCCGTGGTTATATGATAAGGTAGTATTTAAAGTGTACTATGAATCTTGTTTGCTAGAAGATACTGGCTGTTACCCTTCAGAATTGCTAGAGTGTTTACATCACCTTATGACTTTTTGTCTGTTTCAGCTATCTTGACAATGGTTTGAGATAAGATTGGATTCCAGCCATCATGTGACTTTTTGAAAGACTCCAGGAAATCATGCCATAAAGACCCCTTCTTTATAATTACTAATCATTGGGGAACATGTGTTCACAGACGACATAGGCTTTAAACATTTCATTTTGCATTTAAAAAGAAAAAATAATTCATTTCATTAGGAATGGAAAATAAATACTCTAGAGCATATATGCTTATTCATGCAGAAAACCTATGTCGTCACTCAGTCAACATCAACTTGATGGCACATCCAGTAATCAAACACTATATAATAACATTATACCATTGCACTGTAACTTTCCATAAAGTTGTTCCTGTTCTTAACATTGTTTATCAAATTACCTTGCATTATCCATCTCCCTTTTCTCACTTTTATTGTACATTAAGGCTTGGTGTTTGGAGAAATTGTTTAGTTGGACTTAATGGAGATTCTACTATACGATAGGATAGGATATTTTTATATTTTCTCAGCTTGGCCAAGAACTACTTTTTTGTTGATTAGTTGCATTGTTATATGCATTCTTAGTGCAGTAATAAAAATACTACAATTTGTAATTATGGCAGGTTTTTTTCATTATGTATGATGATTTTTATGTTTATGGTCTTTAGAACTAGATATTCTTGTCCTTCTTTTCACCCAAAGGTTATTATGATTTCCTATATCCATGTAGCTAATTTAGCTACAACTGTGACTTACCAAGCTATCTAGACTGAATAACATAATGAAAGCAACTGAAGACATTTCATGTCCCAATCTCTTTTCCCTTTTGTTAGTGGTGTTTTGTTTTTGTTTTTGTGAGCTTCAAAAAACAATCCAGATGATGCCACTTGCCAAAAGAAGATAACTTTTTATCTTTTTTCTTGGAAATGAAGCAATTGATTCTTGAACACAAGAGTTGTCATTTGTTCCCACAAGCTATTGGTAAAAACTATTTTGACATAACAGTTATTCTTGCATTTCAAATTATATTGTTTCACTTTTTTTAAATTTACTGCGTGAATGCCCAATGACTTTTTAAGGCCTATCCTTTCGGCCCTCCAAAAGACTTTAAAGGGCTTAAATTTGTATATCTATCAATTAGAATAAAGCTGTAAGGGACCTTGGAGGTCTTCTATGTAATAATAGCAACACAATTGTATCTTCCTCCAGGTTTTGTGTAGCAATAACCCAAGTGTATCCTCTTTATACCTGTGTAGCAGGTCACACTATAAATGTGTTTGTGTGTGTTTTCTGTTTCTACAAAGAAATTATTTTCTGCCCAGAGAAAAGTTTAATACATGAAGCAGCTCAGTAGTGAAAACAAGAAGAAGAATCAAATAGTGTTGATTCATGTTTTTATTGAGAATAGTGCAAGGCTACTGGATTTGAGCTTTTTTTTATTCTGCTCTGACCCTCAGCCACAGTGCATTTTAATATGAAGAACTTTATGACATAAACATCTTAGAAGTTTCCAGATACTGTATTCATGCAGCCTTTGGTGCAAAACTAGATTTTTTTCCAGTTAAACTGAATGTGATAAATATGATAAGTACCAAAACAAAAAGTAGTATATAAACTTAGCAAACAAATTATCTTATTCCTAAAGATTTACTTTTTCTGTCTAAAATCTTACATTTTAAGATTTTAAAATGTTATTATATTTAAGGCAAAAATCTTAAATTTACTTCTTTGGGAGACAGATAACACTGATTATCTTTGAAGAAACATGCATGGAAGTGATCTTTTAGATCCAAACGTTATTCATTTTTTACTAGAAAGAAACCCAGGTTAAATCAGTGCTTATTTTAAGCCGATTATGCACTGCAGCCAGAATCCCCAACCCCAGCTTTGCAGTCAGTAGAATAAATTAGTTAAAATCACCTCCTCTCTTTGATTTCATGGGGATTTCTATGCTGTTAGATTTGCCTGAAATAAAGTTGTAAAATATATACCATTCAGCTGAAATTTGTTCCAAATATTTTTACTAAAGTAAACCTTACTCAAATCTCTTATTAGACAGGATATCTAGCTATAGTATCCAAATTATGATGTTGTTACAAAACAGTACATTCAGACACTCTGCCATCCTTGAACACCAATGCTAATGATAGAGAAGACTGTAGCGACAGCTGACTTGTGGCAGCTCATTTTAATTCATTTTTGTTTCCTGTTTCCTAGTTCCTTGCTCCGGTATGGTGGGAACCTGTCACTTCAGAGTGCCATGAGTGTGAGATTTAACAGCAATGGAACGCAGCTGCTTGCTCTCAGGCGTCGGTTGCCACCAGTCCTTTATGACATCCATTCCCGTCTGCCTGTCTTCCAGTTTGACAACCAGGGTTATTTTAACTCTTGTACCATGAAAAGCTGCTGTTTTGCAGGAGATCGTGATCAGGTAAGGGGCATTAATTCCTAAAATCCAAGAGTTATACAGAGAGGCATTTTAAGATATTTTAAGACTCCTTGAGAATATACTGTTAAGATTTCTTGGTGTGTAAAACAGTAAATCTAGATCAATATAGATAATGTTTAGTGGCATAGTTCTCACAACATGCTAAATCATATTGTGGTTAGTCATCCATATAAATTAAATAGTAGTTAATGATGAGCATCTTAGTTACTATTTATAACTGACTTGTTGAGTCTCTGCTTTAAAGCTGCTGCAGATGCAGTGTTTCTCCTGTTTTTATCTCTTTTCTTTCCATAGTGTTTGGGGAAGTAAAAAGAACTGCAGAAGAAATACACTCACATAGATAATATACCGTATTTTTCAGTCTATAAGATGCACTCCCTGCCCCAAAGGTGGGTGGAAATGTCTGTGCATCTTATTGAGTGAATGTTGCCAAAGCCCCGCCCACACACTGGCCCCACCCTTCGGCCTCTGTCTCCCAGCAATTTGCCTCCTTGCAGCAAACAGCAAACAGCCTGGTCAGCTTCAGCACAGCTTGATTTAGCACAACCAGCTGATTGGTGGTTGGATTGACCTCCCAGAGTACCGTTGATCAGCTGTTCCAGGCTGTGGGGATCACCGCCACCCATTGCTGCTATCGCTGCTTCTGCACGGCCCATTTTCAACTTCATGCCCCATTTTCAGCCTCCGCACACCTCGTTTTTGGCCCATTCCAGGCAGCAGGGATAGGCGGCAAGGTTTTCTTGGCAAGGTTTTCAGAAGTGATTTGCCAGTCACCACCTTTCTCCTGAAAGAAGGTGACTGGCCCAAGATCACCCCTGGCTTTTTGGCTGTTTTCTTGCCATATGCAAATCAATTTAAACAATAAATTATTAAATATGAAATAACATGGAATATCTCTTAGATGAAAGAGAACCATAGTGCCATTGCCTTATTATGTAATATGTGCATTTATAAAATTGTGAGAACAATTTTTGTATTTTTCAAAAAAAAAACCTAATTTTACTTTTAAAAAAGTAAAAAAAAAGTTCTGTCGATCTCACGGCACAGCTGTGATTGTTGGAACATTTTTTAAAACTTTTTTAAAGCATTTTTTTACTACCGGTTTGGACGAATAGGTAGTAAAAATGCTTTAAAAAGTAAAAAAAAAAAAGTTGGATAATAAACTTGGTACCTCTAAAAATATATAGTGAAAGATAGAAGGATAAAATTATAGGCATTTGTGGGACTTAGACACAAAACCTCACAGGATTGTTGTTGTGGGGAAATTAGGAGGAGGAAGGTGTGTTGGATATGTTCCATGACTTATTTCTAAAAATAATAAAGGTAAGAAAAAAATAATAATATGGAAAGTAAGTTTCAGTTCTACTTGAATTATGTTGTAAAAAATAGTGACATTCAGGAGTGCCACACCCTATCTACCATAACAGTCCCTGGGGCCAAAATTCTCTGGTGGGTGACTTTTTCAAGCAAGGGTTACTGTATGCTGTGTATGACTGGGTATTTTTGTTTTGTTTTGTTTTATCAGACTTGGGGCATATCTCAGACATTACATCACCACCCAATCCCCTTTGTTGACTTTATTCTTGTACAGGGGAACTTCAGGAATGCAGCAGTCATTGGGAGCATTCCCAGTAGAAATTCCTGAATTTCTGATGTGTGCTACATCTTGAAAAGCCGTTTAAGATGGATGCCTGTTTCTACATTCCTTTTCCACAGACGCCCTAGAAATAGTTGTGTCTAAAAGAGCACATCTTGTCATTTTTATACTTAAAAACAATCTATGTTGTGCCTAATTAAGATTTAGTCAGCATGTGTATATGTGGTTCCCCCCATTTCCATGTTAATATTTTATTGAAAAATGCTGAAATTTCTCTGTGTTGACAGTGGAGGGCAGCAATGGACTATTAGTACACATTGGAAAGATAGATTAGGAATCTACAACTAATATTTGATTTAATGGAAAAATGTAGTGCCTATGTATAATAATATATGGATTTGGATGTGTTATTATTTCTAATATTGATGAACTTTATAAGGTTGAAATAGTTGCCCTAATTCTTTAGAGGGAAGAAAAATAATATTTCTTATCATTTAGCTATATCACTAAATACATGAATTAAAACTGAGAAGCTGATTAAAGGGAAAACTGGCTGTTGCAAGGTTATTGAAAGTCCATGAAAATGACCATATTGAAGATACTTTGCTCATTATCATATTGGTTGAGTTAGAAATTGCAAAGATTTAAGGGTACTTAATAATAGAGATGGCAGCCTGTACTTAAGTGGTTAAAGCTACTAAAAAACTTCAGTGGTTATAAAACTATTGTACACTAGGAAATCTAATCAGAGGTCTGGACAGAATCGATAACTTGTCTCAAGCCACTGTTTTACTTTGGTTTTAGCTTTCATTTAGCTTAGCTGTCAGTCTTGGATGCACTGTAGCTCTGATAACGCACATACTTCAAGCAGAGATCTCATATTTTAAAGATGCCATGTGTTCATTTGTTGCCTTCTTTAATCTATTCTTTGCTGCCCAGCTGACAAGGACACAGGTCTGAACTGTCTCTTTTCTTGTAAACTGGCCATCAGGAACTCTTAAATAGGAAGTGCTAAAAATGGTTCCTGTTTTGGATGCAGATATACCTAATTCCTGACTTCCTTAGTTTGTTGCTTTTGTTATTTTCTGGCATAACTTCTGGATGCAGAGAGTCTAAATCTGTTAGTTACCTCATTCAGGCCAGCGAGTCAGCTCTGTGCATAGTTGGCCTTTATAATGTTTGTAATATTTGCTCTCCTCCCTGCCTATGAAAGCTCAGGAGAAAAAAAAAAGGCTTCTAAATCATCTCTAGCGTCCTAAAAATATTCTACTTTTCTTTTTGACCTAGCTCAGATTTTTATATACATACTTTCTGGTGAATGGAAGATCTATCTCTGCAGGTTGGAGCTCAGGGTTAATATACTGAAACTTTCTTTGAATTTGGCACTGAAATGGTTTAATTGTATTATCTTTAATCTAGTGATATACAAATACCTTTTGTTCTAAGAAAAAGGGCTTATCTCTGAACAAATATCATATAGTCCAGGACTTTGGTAAATCCTGAATTCTTGTAAGGTACATGCCAGTGTTGTAGCATTCATCCCCATAATGTGAGCAGCTATATTGGACAGAAGTTAGAATTAGAATTGTTATCCTTATTTTACTAGCCAGAATGGTGTGATTGAGCTTATTGCAACTCCTGATTTGCCTATGGGAAACAAATACATTCCTAATGTTTTATGTGTCACAGCAAACTTTTCATTTTAAGTTTAGCTACTGGTGTTGCTAGGAAGAATGAAGATGGCTAAAAATAGGCTAAATGCAAAAGCTCATAGCAAATTACAGATTGCTATAATTCTGGTTTAGCATGACGTGCAGTGCAATATATATATATATTGTGTGTGTGTGTGTGTGTGTGTGTGTGTGTGTGTATTTATTTGTTTTCTGAGGTTTTTGCGGGTGTTTGTATGTAGGTCTTTGGTTATTCGGGTTTTCTAGCTGCTCACATGGGGATGAATATATATAATATATATATATTGCACTGCACGTCATGCTAAATCAGAATTACAGCAATCTGTAATTTATAATTACTTATAATTTATAATTTGTAATTATAATTTATAATTATCAATTATCAATATAATTTGTAATGTGTGTGTGTGTGTGTGTGTGTGTGTATAGTGTGTGTGTGCTTCAGTTTTGGAGGAGAGGATTTGTGGGGGGCGGGGGCTAAAAAAGGTAGTTGTCCATAGAATTTTTAATTAGCTTTTATAATTCAATATATTCCAACATTTTTACTTTTTGCCTTTCATCCCAAGAACCCCGTTAAGAATCTTAACTTTAGTATGGCAGCCTTTGATTACCTTGGACTCTTACAGAAGAGTCCTCATTCTGGACTAATTTTCACAGAAAAAAAAAATCAGAAAAATCGTGGCCACAGAAAAATGGATATATATATATATATTTTGTTGCTTGTGGTGAGGAGCATGGCTCTATTCTGCATTCCATAAAAATGAAGGAAATGGAAAAATGACAGGAAGCTGAATTTTTCCTCAAGCAGATAAAAATGAAGAAAAACACTGTTATAAGCTCATATCACTGTAGCTATTTCTCCCCATATTCTAGTTTGCATAAGATGCTAGTATAAAGTTACTTTGGGGACAGAGGTGGGAGGGAGCCACAAGGTATCCCAAGCAATTGCAGTAGGATGGCTCATTCTAAACATTTGAGACATTGTTTATTGTTCTGGGATTGATGTTTCATGCCGCAGTTATTAACCACGCCTGGGAATTTCTTCCATCTAAGGCAAATTTCTGAATCAGCAGCTGGTTGTCTGGAAGCCAATTCTTCCCTCTGCTTCCCAGCCTGCTTTTGGTGTTTTTTTAGATAATCATTGATGAAGAATGGCTAAGAATTTTGCTCAGAAACAAATTTGGGATATTTTTAATCGGTCCAATGCTTGAATTCACAACTTTACACATATGCTAAAGGTAGCAGAAAAGAGATTACTTATCTCACATTGCTAAAATGGACATACTTTTGAACTTTGGTTGTTCCAAAAAAGGTACAACTGGAATAGTGACTATTTATTGTAGATAACATGTGATCCGTTTGTTTTATCAGCTTCTCTTGCTACTCATTTTTCTTCAGGCACAATTCCAAATGCTATCTCTCCCTAGAAAATTTGCCTGGATTAGAATACCTTTAGTATTAATTTCTGTTATACTGCAATTAGTGGAATGTTTGTAAAACTTTGGGAAAGAGTCTTCCTGATAGGTGTCCTCAGTATACCTTGTCAGTCTAAGTCAGTATTTCTCAATATTAGCAACTTATGGATATGTGGACTTCAACTCTCAAAATTCCGTAGCTAGCAGGGCTATCAAACTCGTGTCGTCATGTCATCACATGACGTATCACGACTTTTTTCCCCTTCCCCCTAAACTGGGGGTAGGCGTGGCCAGCATGTGACCATCCGGCCCATAGGCTGCGAGTTTGACACCCCTGCTAGCTAGCTGGTTGGGAATTCTGGGAGCTGAAGTCCACATGTCTTAAATTACTGAAAAACTCTGGTCTAGCTATAGTTCACTCTCTACTACCAGATTCTGTGCATTATTGCAAAAAGATATCATCTTGGTGGCATTTCTCCAAAGTTACTTTAGTGCTATTTATCCAATACACCTTTTACATAGTTTTTCTAATACTTCAAAAAATGTTCCTCTTACAAGAAAATCCGAAGTTCTACTTGAAAGAGAATAATCAGTTTAATAAATCTAATAAAAGTGGGGTCAGCCTTGGCTTTAAATTTTGACAAAGTCTGGGATAAAACTATTTTTTCCAGAGAGGAATAGCACATGGAAAGTAACTCTATATTAAACTACTGTTTAATACTGTTTAATCTTCCGTTGAAGCAGTAAATATCTAATACATTAGCAGCTTCACAGTTCTGCAATGTTTGCAAATTCTTCATCTGTAAGTGCAATTGTGCATTTCTTTCCTTTTTTTTTCCTGTTAAGTAGATCAGTAATTTAGTTTAAAGAAATTATTGTTATCAAGGACGTGATAACTTTTTATTTAGAGAATGTCCTGAATGAGATAATTTGGGGGAAAGCTCTGCATAAAATTTAAAGGCATACTAATTTTTTTAAACAACAGACTGCATTGTTTTTACTAATGTAAAACTATTTTTATATTTTTATAAAGTACTATTAGTACTATTTTTATATTTTTTTAAGATTTATACATTATTCAAAAATATGTAAAAATTTGTTTGCACCAATTATAGCTTGTAGACACTAGATATTTCAAAATGTGGCAAATAGAAGAAATCAGTCTCCAATGTTGCTGAGCAAACAGGCCATCAAAAAATTGCTTATTCAGAATTGCTTACATTTTAAGTAAGATTTCACCATTGCAGAGACAATCATTGCTTTTGTTTTGCGTTATTTTATTGATTTAGACCAGTAATAATTTAACCAATATGGATGAAAACATGAAGGATATGTCAAGTCCACCACTAAGCATCATACAGCATTATTGACTATAATACTAATATCCCATAAGAAATGTGCCTCGAGCTGTCAGCAGCACTGCATGAAATTCTGAAATATATCCCTTAACATTTTATAATATAGTCATGATAGGTTGTAAAATATATTGTGATAACCCTATTTTGGTAAAAAAAATGATTGCAGCAATTGGGAAATTATATATATCATTTTGTAATTTAGAGAAACAATAGGAAGTTGTTTTTCAGAGACTTCATAGCCTGTCAGATCATTAGACCACCTAACACAGTTATCAGTCTAACTGTAGTTGAAAATTATAGGCACTGTTCTTAACCTTGCCCTCAAATATGGAATCTTCTTAAGATAAAATATTTACCCTGTCACTGAGCTATAGATCTTCCTGGGAATTCCTTTATAAATGGGGTAATAGAATTTTATAAAGGTAACCTGTAGTATATGAAAAGTTCTTGTACAAGTAAAGTATGATAAAGAGTACCCAAAATATAATAAATACATTTAGGGAGACATTCTCATAATTTCAATGGCACTTCTAAATCAATGTGTATATGTAGAATTGTAATCTTTTTCTAGGTAATTAGTCTTTATATTTTCAGCATTTAATCTGTCATAATCCTAATAACGTTAATTGAACAAAGCACAGAACATGCATTAGCCATGTTATGTAATTAAATTTTATTATTCTTGTGCATATATTTTAATAGTTCTTTTCTTGTAACTTGTAATATTTTGATTTCTAATAGTACATCCTCTCGGGGTCCGATGACTTCAATTTATACATGTGGAGAATTCCTCCAGACCCTGAAGCTGGTGAGTGTATGGAATCTACTGAACTTATTCTCAATAAAAATTGTTGTATTTTGGAATTATGTAACATGGAAGATTGATAAGGAAATTATCCATTGAGGTGGTTTTGGGAATAATTTCTTATTCTAAAATGCAATAACAGGGAAGGAGTTCCTTTAAAAGTCACATGGAGCATTTTACTTTCCTTGGTAAACCTTAATAAATACTTTTTTACTTCCACAATCAAAATAGCCTATCTACAATCTGCAGTTTGTTAGGACTTGTTTTCATTCTAACAAGTTCTTAATCTACAGTTAAGCCAAATGGGTTGTACCATTTTATATTCTTTTTGTACTCTGAGGAAGCAACATGACTAATAATATCCAGGATAGTTTTGAGATAAAAATCTAGCACTCCCCCGGGGCATTGAAGCTTTATGTTTTCCTTTGATCAGACTGATCAAATAAAATTATGTCATACTTAACCACAAATGATCTGGATTTTGGCAGCAACATTTTTTTAAAAAAATCTTGAAATTAGTAAATTGTTTTATGGTCAAGAACTTCTACTGACATTTTCTTATTATTATTAGTTATTTGCATAACTACAAATTTAGGATATACAATATCTCTCATACTGCTGACGATTTTGAACAGGTGACCTATATGTTCTGATGCAGACCATTGCTGGAATCCTTCAGGACCTTTGTTTTCCCTTCTTTTATTCACAGAAGATTAATATGATTCTTCAGAACCGCAGAGGATGTTTACATATAGAATATTGTTCTGTTTAATGCAGGATGTATTGCTATCTTAATACCTACTTGCTGCATTTGCATCTCTCTGCATTTTCTTTTGTGCTCCTGTTTCCATACCTTCTGCTGGCTGATGTTCCATACTTATAAATAATCCCAGACGTTTTGAAGTCTGCCTTGTACATTTAAGTTTCAAACTTTGCTCAAACTGCCTTCTCAGTTTCAACTTCTTAATTTGAATTACTGGCAGAAATATGCTATATCGTATTGTGGCCTCATTATTAAACTAACCAACATTCTGGAACTTATTTTAATTTTCTTTCTGCAGTATTTTTCTTCTCTTCCCTTAGCCCTACTCATTTTTGGCAGAAACAGCAAAGATTAAAGTTTGGGTTTTCACATGATTCCAAAGTGACTGTTATGTGTGTCAAACAATTTATTATGATGGCTCTCAGGATCCTAAATTGTTAGACTGTTGTTTGCTTTTAATGCATAATACTAAAATGCAGTATTTTGGTGTTCAGAACTTTTATAATTGCTTATTTTGTTAGTGTTAAAACCATGCTGTAAACTAGGAAAACATTCATACTTTCTATAATTACAGGTAGTCTTTGACTTACAACAGTTCATTTAGTGACCATTCAAAGTTACAACATTGAAAAAAGGGACTTTTTTTTCCACAATCTTTGCAGCATCCTCACGATCGTGTGATCAAAATTCAGATGCATGGAAACTGGTTCATATTTATGACAGTTGCTGTGTCCCAAGGTCATGCGATCACCTTTTGTGACCTTCTGACAAGAAAGTCAATGGGGAAGCCATTCACTTAACAATCAAGTTACTAACTTATCAACTGCAGTGATTCCCTTAACAGCTGAGGCAAGAAAGGCCATAAAATAGGGGAAAACTCACTTAACAAATGTCTCACTTAACAGAAATTTTGGGCTCAATTGTCATAAGTTGAGGACTACATATAGTAAGTTGAAAATGAGTTGTTCATTCTTGGCTGAACTTTGCATTATGTTCTTTACTAAAAAAAAGCCTATTTTTCAATTATAAAGGCAATATACATAATTATAGAATGTATTTAGAGATTTAGGTCAAGAAATCACACAATTGTATTAAAAGCAAAGTCTTATTTCTTTAGACTAAAAGTGACACATACATGGAGGCTGAGTTTCCCTAATGGAAAATGTATCCGTAATGATTCTGCACGTACTTATTATTCCTGAACAGAGGCTCTCCACTGTTGATACTCACCTGTTATACATGGAAGACAAAAACAAAGATAGGATTTGCACAATCACTATCAATAATAATAACTATAATAAAGGAATGACAGCTGAATAGTAGGAGGGAATATTATGTACTGTATGTTCACACTTGAAAAATAATAAAGGCAGGATAAAAAATACTTTAAAAATTTAGAATATACAGAAGTACAAAGTAGTCTCATTAAAACCTGGGGAACACTAACTTTTAAGGGAATAATGGAATACCAGACAAGTAACTACTTTACAATAAAAAGAACAGATACATTAGATCCTATAAAACCCACTAATTAATTAAATCATGTAAGGTTAAGTAATGTAAAAACCAGGGCGTGTCAAGAGCCAGGGAAGTCAGAATATTCAGGCAGTTCAAATGAGAGTAAAGATTTATTGCAAGTTTAAGCCAGGGGTGGGTTCTACTTACCTTTACTACTCGTTCGCAACGGGATTGCACATGCGCAGATCATCTATGACAGGGGTCTGCAAACTTGACTCTTTTAAGACTTGTGGACTTCAACTCCCAGAGTTGAAGTCCACAAGTCTTAAAAGAGCCAAGTTTGCAGACCCCTGGTCTATGATGACATCTGGATGGGTGGGCGGAGCCTCCCCTGGTTTTACTACCGGTTCACAAGAACTGGACCGAACTGGGGGCAACCTACTACTGGTTTAAGCTCTCAATAAGAATCTGAACTACTACTGTAATGGTCAAAGGAAAGGGAGTTAAGAAAGGAGAGGGAGTTAAGAATAGAAAGGAATTGAAGGTGGGCTGGACTTAGATCTCTTGTGGGTACGCAGGGACTCATGACTGATGATGCATTTGACCCAGTGGTGAAATGCACTTACCTTTGCTACCAGTTCAGGAATGTGAGCACCCGCGCCTCTTTTGCATATGCACAGAGGGTCAAAAGCTGGACATAATGACGTCCCAGTGGGTGGGCGGAGCCTCCCGCCGCCGGTGAGACAGATAGATCCAGCCAGATTTCACCACTGATTTGACTCCTCCTCTCAGGTTCAGCCTGGTCATCTCCTACAAAGAGGCCTGTCAACATTGTTGGGAAGCAACGAGTCCCCAGTCAAGGAGTAGTCCTATTCCTTATTATCAAATTCTCATTCACCCATTATTTGCACCTGCTGCTTTCAAGAGTATTTTTTTCTAGAACCATGTTCTCAACAAGAGGTGAGGGCTAGCATCCTTAACTCCCCGTCCCCTGTCCCCCTTCCTATGACAACAGCATGTACTTCTAGTACTCTGTTCTCAGCATCAGAAGCAGGGCAGGGATCTTTGGCTCTCCTTCCCTATATGGCAATGATTTCTGTTTGTCTGCCTCTCTCTCTCTCGATATCAAATCTAAAACAATATTTGTATGTTACGCAGTGTTAGCTTAGATTATAACATCTTTTATTTTACATACAGAATAAAATGATCTGTTCAAGTAGGTAAATGCGACCCTTGTCAAAGGCTGTTGTATAATGTCATTATGCATTTGTGCAATTTAACAAATTACACGTACCTACTGTCTTATTTCTCTTGACTAAACTGCTGAAACAAATGTGGTGTTGGTTCTGAATATTTCCAAAGAATAATATGGGGAAACTGAGGCAGAATGTGGCTTGAAAACATGTAAATTTTGTCATTTGCCATGGCATATCATTGGGAGAGGAATTAAACTCATGATGGTGTTATGGCACCAGTCACTTTCAAGGCTATCACATGTTGTAGTGCCTGCTTATATTAAGAGGGCATATTCCACTGTCAATACAAGCAAGCCTATTTACATAAAGTCACCCAATTCTACCTTTTTTTTCTTCCAGGTGGAATTGGCAGAGTGGTTAATGGGGCCTTTATGGTGCTGAAAGGTCACCGTTCAATTGTAAACCAAGTCCGATTTAATCCTTACACGTATATGATCTGCTCTTCTGGTGTGGAAAAAATTATAAAGGTGAGTTCGTGGTGGTTTGCTTTTTTCCTATGGTCATGATTTTTAATTTTTTTTTAATTGGTTAAGCTTTAAGTAGCAGGAGAGACATGTTATAGAACCTGTCTACAAAAGAGTGTTATCTGGTGGATCCCAGAAAAAGAGACTTTTCTTCCATGGCATCCATCTTGTTGAATATCATCCCCATGGACCTTACATTGAGCCTGACCCTCCCAGCCTTTAGAAAGGCCCTGAAGACAGAGCTCTGCTGCCATGCCTGGGGATTCAGCAATGGTGGGCAGCTTGAGCTGATGTAAGGTGAATTCTGCCAGAGTCTAATTTTCTGTTGTTTTTTTAAAAATTGATTGTGGGTAGTTTTTTTATGTTTCAATATTGGTTTTTAATTTGTTTTTATCCGATAGTTTTAGATGTAAGATGCCCAAAGTTGCTTAGATAAGATAAAGACCATACAAATGATGGTAATTGTTTTGTTTTTATAATTGGTGGGTTTTTAATATTTCTATACATTGTTTTAGCAGTTAAAAAGAAGGCATAAAATATTCTAAACAAATAAACACATTTTGATCGTTCCAAATATAAGCAATCCATAATGGGTGAAACTGCTCGTGATGTCTCTAAGTGTTTATTGCTCAACTGTAAATTATCATTCCTCCCTATTTATTTAGTAAAAAGCTATTAAAAAGTTGATATATGAAATGTTAATAATTCAGAAGAGTTTGAGAGATTGCTTATGCAAAAGGTGCTTTATCTCTGGCTATAAGGAGCATTTAATGTTGCCTAAGTAAGAGTGAATAAGCTATGAATAAATCCAGACAAGATGGAGGTGCTATTGGTAAGGAAAAGAAAATGGATTGGTGAATTGTGCTTTGGATAGGTTTGCACTCCCCCTGAAAGAGTAGATCCTCCTGGATCCTTAATGGTCACTAGATCCAGAACTAGCAGCTGTGATCTATAATAAGCTTTGCACAATTATGTAACTACAGCATATCAATATCTATAGAGATTCTCAGTCATCCAGGTCATGGTTGTCCCAAAGGTACTTTTTCAAGAGTCAACTGAAAGGAAAACCAGAAAGTCCAGTTGCCTCTTGAAAAATCACCTTGGTACAGTATATCAACATTAATCTAACGGTGGTTATCCAAGTGTTAACAAATCCTATCCTATCTCAGCTGCTGTAATATCTTTTTCCTGTGACTATCTTTGAAAACTATCAAGAATTTGCAATTATTGAAAAATGTGCAATCATCACAAATGCTAGTGCTATACTGGTGCAAAATGCAGGAATCAAATAATGCCTGTACCCAAAGATCTAGGCTGTTGGCAGATTTCTGCTCAGCACAGTTTGACTTTGAATAATAAAATTGGTTTGGCTTGATGGAAGAGTTTTTCTAAAACAAAAATTGTCTGTGAAAGGCAATATTTTCAGAAAAGCTTTGAAACAAAATGGAGTGTGCAGCAAAAAGCAAAGAAGACCATAGAGAACTTTTCTTGCAGACCAATATTGCTGAAGAATTTAATATATTAAGGAAAACTGGTTTTAAGTTGGAAAAGGTTGACAGCAGGAGGGCAGTGTTGAACTGAATATTAATGCCAATGGTAACTTGTCAATTGCATGGAAGGAAAAAGACTGAAGTATTGCTAATGCGTATTTTAATGAGAATCAAAATATTCATAGACCTTTGTTTCTATGGAGATAACTATAGAGATAGGCTATCTATCGCTACTTTATAGTAGGGGATTATCTAATGTGTACCACATTAGTTCTAACTATAAATACTTGCAGCAATTTTACTGCTTCTAGCATATAAAAGTAATTTGAGGATTTCATTCATTATGAAGATGCTATGTTAGACTTTATTTCTGATTAACAATCTCAAAATCTAAGTTCTATACCAAATGTAACTTAGTAATTCTAAGTAATATATTTATTGTACAAAATTCTACTTCCTGAGTTAAGATTTTTAAAGACAGTTTTGTGAGTTAGGATTAGATTACTGTGACAAAATAAAACGTAAGAAAGAAAAAATATAAAGTTATAAAAAGAAGGTTTTATTTTATAGTAGCCATGAAAGTAATAATTGCACAGTTACCATAGTAAATTTTCTCCTCCTTGAAGCTGAAGACGTGCCCAATACATTTCTCAACTAATAATATGTCTTTCATTTTTCATCTTGTAGCATAGGAATGTCTACAATTGCTAAATGAAGTATTATATATAATCTCATAAAGTAAAGTGGCATATTGCTTCATCCAAGTAATGCAAGTTTCCTGGGAAACCAGTATCTTGGTTTGTGCTTAAATTTTTATACAGAACACAGCTAGGCATTTTTAGCTATCCCTTCTGCACTCTTCCTTTCCCCATCCCCACCCCATCCCACCAGTAGACACTTATTGCATAAAAATAGAGCACTGCAGTCTGGTGTTTCTTTTCTAGTTTAGAGCATTTTTATGAGTTGTAAATACTCCAGTTCAGGTGGGAGAAAATCTTTGATTTGAATGTCCTTGTAGAATGGAATTAAAGTAAGTGTTCTTCTAAGGCTCCCATCAGTACCATTTATCTAAAATAGTTACAATATGAATATACAAGTTGCTTATTTGTTTTTTAATGTCTTGACACTATATGTGGTAAGAGTATAAAGTGACCTTTTCTATTTGTTTTTAGATTTGGAGTCCTTATCGACAACCTGGTGGTACGGGAGATCTTGATGGTAAAATTGAAGATGATTCACGTTGTCTCTATACACATGAGGAGTACATTAATCTTGTATTGAACAGTGGCAGTGGCCTGTCTCATGATTATGCCAATCAGTCAATCCAGGAGGACCCACGAATGATGGCCTTCTTTGACTCCTTGGTCCGCCGAGAAATTGAGGGGTGGAGTTCTGACTCTGACAGTGACCTCAGTGAAAGTACTATCCTGCAGCTCCATGCTGGAGTAAGTGAACGCTCTGGCTATAGTGAATCTGAGTCCTCTACTTCTCTGCGTCACTCCCCACCTCATATGATAGAAGAATCTGATGAACCTGCCTATAACTTGGGAACTTTGAGATCCACTGAATCTCCATCACCCAGAGAAGCTGCAGCTTCTCGTCAGCAACGGTTATCTGCACTTAGGAGATATCAAGACAAACGCCTCCTAGCCCTTTCCAATGAATCTGATTCTGATGAAAACACCTGCGAGACCGAGCTGGATGCTGATCTTTTCCCAAGACCAAGGTCACCTAGTCCTGAAGAGAATGATTCAAGCAGCTCCAGCAGTAGCAGCAGCACAGAAGATGATGACGAATTGAATGAGAGACGTGCCTTAACCAGGCAGCGCAATGCTCAGAGACGTAGGCAAAGACAAAAGCCACAAAAGGAAGAAAGGACTAGTGCAAATGCAGGAAGCACAAGTACCTATATAGGTGAAGACCTTTATGATTATCCCCAAATCAAAGTGGATGATCTCTCTGTTTCTCCAGCTTCATCACCTGAAAGAAGTGCTGGAAACACAGAGGTCCGTAAAGAGAAGGTTTTTCCTTGCTCTGAGAGTGAATCGGTAGACAGGAAGCTCTATAAAGCTTTTCGTTGGCTTCACTACATGTCTTATGCGACTAATAAAGATGGTGAATCTTCATGTGGAGGTGGAGAAAGTGAAGGAAGACCAGGAACTAGTAGAAAAGCTCTTAGCAGTCAAGATTCTTCTGCTGCTGAAAGCTATAGCAAAGACATTTTCAAGGATTGTAACCCAGCAGAAACTTCTAGAAATGTTCAAGAACATGAATGTGATAATCAACGACAGGTGGAAAACAAGGAAACCCAAGCCCAGGATACTGGGAGTAGTGGATCTATAGAGCATTCTTTTGAAGTTAAGAAGCTCAACGGAAAAGCCATTTGCAAAGAAAGAGTTAGTTGCACTGAGGAGTCATGCAATCAACCATCAGGATTTGTGGAACAGAAAAATAGCCAGAATTGTCAAACAACATCCAGCCACAACCCACTGGCTGTTTCGAAGGATTCGTTTTCTACTCCTGCCAATGGTAACACATCTGGAAATTTATCTAGAAACCAAACAGATGACAATGAGGATAGGAACACTGACAATTCCTGTTCAAACCACAGTAATGGCCATATACACTCTCGTTCTCCTTATCTTAATAATGGACAGAATTTTGGAGAGCAGGAGGTTCTGGGTCAAGGAAGACAATTACACTTAAATGTTGATAAAGGCAGCGGCTTTGTGCAGACGTGCACATCACTGCACAAGGAATGCTGCCTGTCCGCAACAGACTCTTCCAGTCACAGCATGAGCGTGAAAGAGGAGGTTGCTGAACTGCATCCCGCAGACAGTGATGGCTCACAAAACCATGGACGACAGAAAAGGCACAGAGCAGAGTTTGAAGACACAGATTCTGAGAGGTCTTCCTCAGAAAAGAAGTTGAAAACACACACGGTCTGGTTCTGAAATGTTGCATTTCCAACTCTTCATTCCATTCTTCAGTGGGTCTGTTTCCAATTGACAGGGGCTATGTTGTATAAAAATCTAATCAACTTCTTTAAAATAAGACTGAGTATAGTGTACCCTTACAAGGTTTTGCTCAAGTAAACACTGATTCAGACAGTTGACTTTTTCTTGTGTGATGTGTGGTGTTTGTTCAGCCAGCTACTTAAAGTAGCTATTGTACATTTTATTCTAAAAATATAATTCTTAGAGTGTTAATACTTGGGGGGGGAAGAGTTCAGTCTGAGTTGAATGATAGGCAAATGACATCCTACCATGCTTTTTGGAGCATGGTTTCTGTTTAAGAAAACAGACAAATTTGGCTTCAGCCTTTAAAACCTCTCATGCTTCTGAAATCTTAAAAAAGAGTTTACTTTGGAAGCAACCTCATGGTTTATGTATGTGAAGTAACATCAACAGCTGTTATGAACTTGTAATCCATTACTCATATATGAGGTTTTGTTTAAACTAGAAACTGTTAAGGTAGCATCCATAATGATCTTTCTTTTTTTCCTCAAACTAACTTTCTCCCATTATATAACAACGACAGTAACCACGTTGAATAGATTGGGAAGTAGATTCACTTCCAGGCGAAATTTGTTGCAGTATGATCCAGAAGGAGCCATTGCAATTTTTGACTTCCCCAGACTATGATCTAATTACAAAATAGTTTTTATCTCTGTGACATTAACAGCAGAGCCTAGTGAAGATGGTTAGTCATTTCAGAGGGGGAGAAAGATGCATAATGGTGTACCTAACAGAGTCTGAACTGATTCTTGAGATTTGATTTTTTTTTCTTCATTTTTTTTTAAAAAGACGAACTGGTCTTATTCAAAACAGTTGCCTGACTTGAGGCATCCTTGTTTTACAGTCTTGCACTATATTACACACAGTGCAGATTGATGTATGGTTTCAAAATTAAACAAATATTTTTGTCTGTATGGGCTATCTTTGTGTTTTATAGTAAACTTAGAGTGGATATATTTTTATAATAGTTGTATATTGAAGGGAAGAGGTCTAGTAAATTCTTCTGGGACACCAATTAAATCATTTTCTTTGTCAGTCGGCTTTTACGTGTTACTTGCCTATTTAATTATGCTGGCTGATACAGTCATAATCAGATGAGTGGAAGGCAGGTATGCATTTCCCAAGTTACTGTTGGAATGTGCAGTTTGCTTATGGAAGGGTACCAGCCTCTTCAGTTTGACATTTGCTCCTTCCAAAATAGGTATTCACCCTGTTACACACCGCTGTTTTCAAAAGATAGAAAGGTGGGAATAATTTCAGTATGAATCCTATTTCCATATGCCCTATAGTTACACATCTATTGCATTTATCTTTTGTCCATATCTTTGAATATATTCAACCATTTTGGAAAAGACACCTGTGTCATTTTTAAGGCAGCCATGAGCCCATCAACTGATTCAGAGCTATTAGTCATGTCTTTATTCCCCCCCCCAAAAAAAGCAAAACCATCACCCACTCTGACTCATCTTTACTTCTTCCAAGTCCCACCGAGTTCACCTCAATTTACTTGCATGGAAGCCTGTGTAGAATTGCAAGGCCCAGTATGATATACAGGAAATATAGTGTTCTGCTAGATTATGCTAGACTAAGACAACAACTGAAGTGAAAATAACAACTAACTAATCATCTTCTTCGCAAAGATCAGAGGTAGCCAAATTTTGGGAACACAAGTATATGTTGAATTTGGAAAGCATTTGGAAAGGCTTCCAAAAGACTAGCGTGACAGAACTATACCTATACTAAAAAAAACCAACCCACAGCTCTTCCCTGTGATGAGCATAGCAGCCCTAATACATTTATTTGTGTATGAGAAAACAACAGATTAGACTGATCCCAGCCACCTTATCTAAAATGCTCTCTACTAATTCAGCTTGCATTTTTTCCTTTTGGTACAGCAGTCATACTTACAAATGAAATATGGCATCCAGGCATTCATCATTTTCATCTTTTCAAAGCCTGCCTATAGGGCAGTGCTTCTCAAATAGTGGGGCGGGGCCCCCAGGGGGGGCGCGAGGCTCCGTAAAGGGGGGCGCGTTTGACCTCGGCAAACACTGTCATAACAAGCTAAGCCCCGTGTTTACAGTTGCGGGGGGCCGCGAAAAATGTTTTCTTCTTCCTAGGGGGGCATGACAGAAAATAATTGAGAAGCACTGCTATAGGGCCTAGGGAAGAGGGGTACGGAGGAGGAACATAAGCATTCTTGGAAATAAAGCTGACATTCTCTGGCTGAGTCTTTGAATTACAACATGCTCTTTTCAATTTAAGATACTTTTAAAATTAGGAGGAATGGGGAGCCTAGTGACCAGAAGGGAAGTTTCCATGAGTAGATTGGTGCTATAAGCTTTATTCTAATTACCCCACCCACCTCTGGGAATTTTCTAAATTGCTGGATCATTGCTATGGACGTAAGCCAAGGGATGTTACCAGAATAAAATGAGATGCCAAATGTTCCATGTATGTATTGAAGTTACTGTGCTAAGAATGAGAATAAAAATGCTAAATTGTTGGACCTTTGAAAATCAATTAAAAAGGAAATTCTTCTGCAAACCTATGAACTGATGTTTAACATTTCGTGCAATGTACCTCTTTCCAAGGATAATGAGAACTTGGTCTGCTTAGGTACTCCTGCAATGACAGCTGAAGTACAAAAGGTATCGCGAATATACCCTAGTTCAAGCATCTATATTTATTAATAAAACAAATAATGTTTATTTAAGGATGTATAAATAGGGAATTTCTCCTCCTTTTAGAAATGCAAGAATGGTGATATTTCATTTGGAAAAGTAACAATCCCCCCTGTTATTTGATAGTATTTGTAAATAGTTTGATACTAAATTTCTAATCAATAAAATTACAAACTAGGTTATCCTCTTGGTAGCACAAATTACATGATACAAGCTGTCACATTCTGAGAATTTGGGCTTATTTGATCTTTGTCTTGAAGCATAATTCCTTCACTTCTCATTTTGACATTCATCAAGTAGTAATTCTCTAGGAGATAAGAGATTAGCAAACCATCAGTATGACCAAGATTTGTGATTTTTTTGCTGTTTCTCTGCAGAAAATTGGAAAAAAAATACCCATTGGATACACTGAATTCACTTAATGACCACATGATTGGTTTAATTATCACAGTGACTCACTTTACAATTGTAGTAAAAACCATCATAAACTTAAATCAGAGCACATGGTAACCTGCTGAAAGTTAAAGACCTAAAGACCTGCACCTAAAGAAAAGTACATATAAACTGCCAAATTCTTGCAGGAACAAACAATGTTGTGCATTTAATCTGGAACCCATTTCATGATCCAGGCAGAAGAAAATACTTTTGATAGCCAACTATATATATTGCAGATATATGGTGTGAAAGAGTAATTTAAAAATCCAAATTGCTGATGAGATTTAATTGACTTTTACAGTGCACATCAAAAGGACTTTGAGTGTACCAATGTAAATAAACTTTAAACTGATAGACAAACAAGCTTTAATTCCATGCAGCTTTAAACAAGCCACATATACTCAGTTTTTGAATTTATATTGATGCAACAACATTTGTTTGTCACATTAAACCAGGGGTAGTCAACCTTTTTATACCTACCGCCCACTTTTGTATCTCTGTTAGTAGTAAAATTTTCTAACCGCCCACTGATTCCACAGTAATGCACATGCCTCTAGCACATCGTGGATTGAATTTGGGGGGGCGCCGGCTACCAGCTCTGCTTGTCTGTTACAGCTGGGTGGTATGGAAGGAGATGAGTGAGCTATTCTGGGATGAGGCTGTTTTGTTTGCAGTCGCACTGTAGGGCCCTTTAGTTTCACTTACATAACGTGAACTAAACTTATGCGGGGGTGATACAAATAGTATATTTTCAGAAATTTAAATTGTCACAGGGAATTTTATGAAAACCTAATAAAAATGTTTTTAAATAGTGCTATGAAATTTTTTTTAAAAGTCAATTAAATTAAAAAAAAAAGGGAAGTGCTTCAGTATTGGACAAAACCCCTACAACCCACCATAAAAGCTGGAACGCCCACTAGTGGGCAGTAGGGACCAGGTTGACTACTAATGCATTAAACAGTGCCCTTGTTACTGGATTGAAACCAGTTTAGATCCACTAAATCAGCAGGATATTTTCAGGCCATCAACTGCTGGTGTGTTGTTGTTTTTTGTTTTAAATAGAATTTGGGTTGAGGATTTGAAAAATTGGGCTAACCCTCAATCTTCAAGAAAACTACCGTTTTCTCCAAAATAACACAACCCCTAATAATAAGCCCAGTCGGGCTTTTGAGCACCTGGCAATATGGCCAAGTGCTTATTTCAGGGTTCAAAAAAATATAAGACAGTGTCTTATTTTCGGGGAAACCAATACAATTGTTTTCTTTTTACACCATTTCTTCTGCCAAGATACCAAATTGTGGCTTTGGACATTTAAAGTTATATTGACTTCAAGAAATCAGGGATTGCTTGATTTATATTTCTCTGCTCCTAAAGGGAGAATTTGGGTCCCATTGACTTTAGTTGAAAAGCATTTAAGTTTCTTGTTAAAAGGGGATGCTTGTTATTTTATGGTCCTGGATCACAAAATATTGATAAAGTAGATCTTTTCATAAATACAGCATTTTTCATAAATAGTAGCCTTGAAAGAAAAAAGATTGTCTCAGATGACATGAAGAAGGTATATATATATGCATTTGTTCTAAAAAAGTAATAATATAAGGATTAGTTATACATTTGACAACTTCATCTGAAATCTACTTTTTAGCAGATTCTAAAATAATATTATAGCAAAATCTAAAATATCACAGCAAAGTCATTCAGAATATGCCCAACTGTGTGCTCCAATGCAACTGTAATCATATCTCGGCTAGCTCAGCCACAGTTGTGTCAGACACCGTGAGAAGAAACAAGCCAACTTGATTTTCTTTTCCAATCGTGACTTCGTTTATTGCTACAAACTGGGTCTCAGTAATAGTCGAGGTCTCTCTGTAGAAAGTCAGCGCTGAGAGCTTTTGCCTCTCAGCCCGTTTTAAACATCCCGCGCTGCTCATGTCCCGCCCCATGGCTGAACTGCTCAGTTGATTGGACGCCTGGCTGCTCTCTCCCTCCTCGTCTGACAGCCTCAGCTGCCACGTCATCTGCCAGATCCCAGAACTAAAGCACCTTTTTGTGACGCTTGGCCCTCATATCCCTCTATCCCAGCTGCCAGTGTGATGATCCTCTCCCCATGCTTTCCAAATACAGATCCCTGCACCACTTGAACAAGTCCTCAGTAATTCATCTTTTCGGATCTTTGATTAGGGGCTGTTCTCATGATCCAGATTCCTGTAGCATCATGTGTCGAGCCGGAGCTGTGCTCGACAGGTGGCCTCTCTACCAGGAGCTCACCTGCAATAAATAAACATAATGTTATTCTTTTTCAGTGGCCCCCGATTTATGTGGATATTGTTTATGGAATTGCCTTAACAGCTTAGGAGCGTTAATATTATGTTCCTCCACCTAGGACGAGTCTTCGTAGGGATATCTCTTCCACCTGACAAGATATTTTAGATTTTCCTTTGTCGCCTTTGAGTCAAGAATCTCAGCTATTTCGTACCCTTCCCCGGTTACCGGTCCAGGTGGTTTCGTAGGTTCCCCCTTCACCACAGGTTTAAGTAAACTGCTATGGAACACTGGATGTATTTTTCCTAAATCGGAGGGAGTTTCAGTATAACAGTCACAGAGCTGATAACTTTGATTATCGTAAATGGTCCTAGATATTTAGGCCCTAATTTCTTGCAAGATGGTCTTAATTTAATATATTTGGTGGATAAATATACATGATCTCCTACCCAAAAAGGCTTGGGTTCCCTCCTTCTCTTATCTGCTTGCATTTTGTATTCTGTAGCAGCCTTTTGTAATGCTTGTTTTACATGAGGCAGATATCTTGGATTTTTTCGGCCCATCCACTACAAGATGTTTGATCCCACCTCTGGGGTTCTAATTCCGGTATAGCATTAAACTCCTTCCCCGTCACTATTTGGAAAGGGGTGAATCCAGTACTATGATGGACAGCATTGTTATATGCTACTTCAGCAAACAGAATGAGATCGGACCAATCCGATTGCTGATACGTTACATAACTTCTTAAGTAGCGTTCTATCATCGCGTTTGCTCTTTCACCGGGCCTGTTAGTACTGAGGTGGAATGCCGAACTTAGTCCCTGAGATGAACCGATGAGCCTAATAAAGTTTCTCCAAAAGTGTGCAGTGAACTGCACTCCCCTATCTGATATTATTTGGTTCAGTACCCTGTGTAACCAATAAATGTGTTATATTTGTGCTAACCGCCGTGCCCCTTACAGGGTACAAAATGTGCCTGCTTAGAAAATAGATCTACCACAGTCCAGATTACCATGTAGCCCTGACTCTCTGGGAGGTCGACTATGAAATCCATCACTATTTCATTCCATGGCCTCCCAGGGCCACTACTGACTGTAGTAAACCTAGAGGCTTTCCGGGGTGTGGTTTAGTCATAGCACACATCACACACTTCCTAGTATATTCCTTAACGCCTCTACGCATGCCAGGCCACCAAAACTGCTGTCTTGCCAGATGTAATGTTTTAAGAAAACCAAAATGGCCTGCCGATTTAACATTGTGACATCTCTGTAAAGTAGCGATACGTATATCCTTCGGGATATATAGTTTATCCCCTTTCCAGGCAAGACTATCTTTAAATGATACTAGGGCTTTATTATCCTGTAGCCAGGTATCGGTGGCTAGCACTTGTCGGACTTTCTCATATCAAAGATTTCCTGGCTGGGTCTGCTGTTTTTGACCAACTGACTGACTGAGTGTCTGTATTACCTCCTCCCTTTTACTATTATATTGTGGCATACACGACAGCACATCCGCTAAGAAATTTCTACCTGCAGGTACACACTTTAAGGTGAATTTGAACTTCCTAAAATATTGCTCCCAATGCACCTGTTTGGGCAATAATTTTCTGGGATTCTGCAATGCTTCCAAATTTCAATGATCTGTCTAGACTTCAAATGGACTGTCTGCTCCTTCAAATAGATGTCACCAAGTAAGGAGGGCCCACCTCACTGCGAATGCCTCTTTTTTCCATATAGCTCATTCTCTTTCAGTGGGAGTGAATTTTCATGAGGTTGTAAGACCATCTCAGTGTTCTGTTGAAGTAAAACAGCCCCTACAGCTACATCACTAGCATCGGCTTGTATAATAAAAGGTAATGATTGATTGGTGTGTTTTAACACTGTGGTTCACATGCAAACGTTTCAATTTCTCAAAAGCTCTCTGACATTTTGATGTCCGTTCCCACACCTACCCTAGTCTTCATCATATGCCTCTGAAAGCTTGCCTTGGACTTCTGACTATATGATGGTCTTTAAAAACAAATCATCATGCCCTGTGAAATCTCAGCAGCAGAAAACTATGACGTGTATTTTATCTGTTAAAAAAAGACAGATATGGGTCACACAAGGTCAACCGAAGAAATATGATTTAAGAATCACATTTCATAAGGAACAGTAGGTTTGGATAACGATTCAGATTTAATTGCAAAGAGGCACTTCACAGTAAGCAAGGACACAAGTTAATGAGTTGTCTGCAGCTCCTTAAAGGAACTTTGCTTTTCCCCAAGGATTGCATGGCAGCTATGAACTGAACCTGAACTGCAACACAGTCCTAATTTAAAAACAACAACAACATGGAGCTAATCATGACATTTCTTGTGCCAGTCACAGAGGATGAAATATGTCCAGATGTAGTTTTAATTGGCCAACAGCTAGGCAAGAGATTTGTTTAGATGTCTTAAAAACTCTCTGAACGTAAGACAGAAAAATTGAAAGTCAGCATTTTATCATTTTTTTAAGAGCTGCACATAATTTTCCCTGCTCTCTGCCCCAAACACGTTGGCACATCTATGCAAGACTGATAGCTGATAATGTTTGTCCACTGCAGAACTCAAGGGTGTCTTACCAATTATTAGCTTTTTGAAAGGGAGAGATGTGAAAGGCTTCCTAAGAAACTACCCAAATTTTGAAAATATGTCTTTACTGGATTCTTTGGCTGGGATTATGTCCCAGATTGTGTGTGAAATCCTGACCTGATGCTCTTGCAAAGAATGTCAGCATAAGTAGTAAATGTATTTGTGGGATGAACTGACGCATGTGGAAGAGCTTATAGCTATTTAAAACACTTTGCAGAGTTGAAGAATGCTGCATCGTTTTATGTTACTGACTGTATAGGCAGATTTTTTGTTTGGAAAACTGGCCTATTAATATCACATAGGCAGGCTATCAGATTTCAGTATAATTCCCAAAGCATTTTGAATAATAGCTTTCATAATAACTTGTTTTAAACCAATAGAAGGAACAAAGCATTCACAAGAATTTATATCTCTAGCATATAATCCAACCACCCGAATCCTTGATATCTGAGCTGGCAGAAATTTAAATACAGTTTCACTAAGTGATGCTCGGTGTGAGACACCCAAAAGTTGGAACTGATTTTCATAAGACATTTCTAAAAAAATTAAATATGAAATGAAGGTCTTCTTTGAAACCTGCAACTCAAGCATCAAATATTAACTTCCAATTATGATGTATCATTATTGGTTGCATTAGATGTGTGTAAAATGGAAGCAAGAACTTGAAATATCTGATTTTTCATACCATGTACCATGTAAATTAAATTCACAATTTTCTTAATTACCAGCTTGTGTTTCTCTACTTAAAGCTGGTGAACAAATTGGACTAATGCATCATTTGACCTGTATCCTTTTCCCCTACCCCAGGGCTGTCAAACTCATGGCCCATGGACCAGATGCATCATGCGCTGGCCACGCCCACACCCAGTTTAATGAAGGGGGGAGTCGCGATACATTATATGATGACACCGTGATAACACGAGTTTGACACCCCTGTCCTACCCCACGTAAAGTATATTTTCAGCTTATAAAAATGGCTGAAACTGAGTAGAAACCAAGCAGATACTTTTTACTAGGATACAATTTCTGAACCCGATACCAACAGCCATATCAATTAGGAATTCTGGGACTAAAAATCCCAACATGTTTGAAAGATACACAATCTATACTACATCTTAGTTCTTAATAAAACATACATTTAGTACCTTCTGAGAGACATTCACCTCTTGTTTCCATTATTCAATCACTTTGACAATAGCTCAGTAGTGCCTAAGTGGATCATATTTGTCCAGAGGCTCCTGTTGCTAAAATTCATCTTAAGTATACAGTAAATAGTGGAGAAATGTCTAATGAAAATTCCAGAGTAGTGCACAAAGGGAGTCATGGAATATGCAGGAAAAAGGATGCCTATTAAACATACTTGGATTGCATTTGCTTTTTTAAAATATTTGGGAGGTAGCCATTGTTCTGGCCTTTTGCAGTATTGCCATGGTTACTCAGAATAGGTCCTACTGAGTTTATGGGACCTTAACAGTAAGTAAGTGTAGGTAGCATTGCAGTTCCTTGGGATTGTTCCATGCCAGAATCAGTTGCAGCCTTTTTCACAAACATTTATTTAAAGGAAAGCAGACATTATTTCTTAATAGCAACTCAAGAACAGTCAGAATATCTCACCAACTGGAGTCATTCAAGGTAAACGTTAGCATAAGAGAAAATTATATATGGTTAACTGGATAAATACTTGCATGAAATTTCATTTGGGCATACCAGATCCCTCAACAGCTAACTTTTAAGATGTAGATCATTATTTTTGAGAGTGAACCAAATCAGACTCCAGTTAACTAGAAAATCCATCACTATACTAACAAAAGAAATAGGCAGAATTGGCATCCATACGGGATTTGTACACTTTCACTGTGAAGTTCAATTACATTAACAAGGAAAGCAAAGTTGCCAGGTTTGTAATTTTTACATCAATCTAATTTATCCCTCTAGGCCCTTTCCTAGATATATTAATAAATCTTCCTTTAATCAAATCTATTTCAGAATAGGGAACTGCTGAAAAGAAATACTTTGCTGTCTCTTGCAACAGTTTACTTATTATTATAAACTACAAACATAATTTAGGAGGAAACAAGTATATAGATCTTTGCTCAAAAAAATAACATCAGAAGATCTAATTTAATGGTTTTTTTCTTGATAACTAATAGTAGTCGGGAGCCTCCCTCAAAACTGCAAAAGGAGTATCTCCTACAGTGGTGGGTTGCCCCCAGTTTGGACCAGTTCACAAGAACTGGTAGTAAAACCAGCAGGAGGCTCTGCCCACCGACCCGGATGTCATCAGGAAGCTTCTGCGCATGCACAGAAGTGTGCGCGTGCGGTCCCGTTGCAAACTGGTAGTAAAGGTAAGTAGAACCCATCCCTGATCTCCTACTATGGACAGCTATAGTTCTCATCTCCAATAGCTTCTTGTACATTAAAACAGCTATGCCTGGTTAAGATTTGGGACAATGAAAGAGATCTCTTTGAAAGTTTAGCAAAGCAGTCATATAGCCGAATAATACAGTAAGTGAATGAAAAATAATTGTCATTTCCTGAGTGTTCTCTAGCAGACATGTTTTAAATTAGAAAGGGTATAATTTCTGCAGGGTTATGTTGTTGTTGCTTTTCACAGTTAAACGCTGGTTATTTAAGCTCAACGGCTGCTCTTTGTCTTGACAAGGCAAGTGCTATGGATTGATTCTACACAGAGAGTTTGCTTCTGTGCAGACTTGATGGAAAGTTGACAATGTATAAAACCATGACTACAAAGAAGAAACATTTGCTCTTCGTTAAAGAAGGCCATAAAAGTATTGCGTGTAAGGTTGAAGCCAGCAATTCAGCTTTCTTTGTTATGTACAGGGGAAAGGAGCAGCTTGGCTTAAGCGAGAAGACCTCTTCTGGACAGATGGTGCTTCTGGACCTTCTCCAGTTGTATGCATCTAAATCAAAGTAATAAATCGCCAGAGAGTGTCAGGAAACTTCTCAGCAGGAATAAAATTCTAGACTCTAAAAATAGTATCTAGAGGCATAGTTTGCAAAGGAGAAATGGGGAGGAAGGCAAAGGCATGTTATATCACATAAGAAAGGATCTAATTCATCAAGGATTGGCCATATTGGCAAGGGATAATAAGAGATATAATCCAACATGTCTGTAGGACAAAAACTAGGGAAAATCTCCTTTTCCCAACAGGCAGAAGGAGTTTTTATCACTACTGACTTCATACGTATCAACAAACAATTATTCACTCTGTTTAGTGCATATATTTGTATAGAAAACTATCTAAGGAGTAATATTCTGGTTTAAGAGACATTGTTTCATTGTTCTACTGCCAGTTATAGAGTTCCAAATTCTTACCTCATTTCAGCTACTGGAAATAAATCTTATCATGGTTAGCTGGTATCATTTACCCTGTGGTAAATCAGGCGCTTATAAATTTTATGTTTGTCTTCTGAGCTAAGAACAAGCCTCACATATGTGTGGGATACTCACATTAAGGGAGGATAAGATAATCCAGGATAAATCAAGTATGGAAAATATGGAGAGGTTCACATATCACCCAGCAGTGAAATCCAAAATTTTTTACTACTGGTTCTGTGGGTGTGGCTTGGTGGGCGTGGTGTAGCTTGGTGGGTGGGGCTTGGTGGGCATGACAGGGGATGGATACTGCAAAATCTCCATTCCCACTCCACTGCAGGGGAAGGATACTGCAAAATCTCCATTCCCTCCCCACTCTGGGGCCAGCCAGAGGTGGTATTTGCTGGTTCTCTGAACTACTCAAAATTTCCACTGCCAGTTCTCCGAACTGCTCAAAATTTCCGCTACCGGTTCTCTAAAACCTGTCAGAACCTGCTGGATTTTACCCCTGATATCAGCGTAATCCATAATGTGATATATTTTTGGTTTACTGCAATTTGCAACCCATGGTTTAAGGTGTGAATACAGGAAATAAGAATTACTCAACAACCCATGGTCCAAAGATTCAAGCTTAGCATAATGTGTGAATGAAGCTTTAATTTTAAATAGTGTTTCCATTTCTCTGACCCCAATCTAAACATCCCTAGGAAGTGAAATTGCCAACATGAATAAATTCACCATGTACTGTGTGCTTAAAGTGTAAAAATGCTTAAGCAAACATTGTGTAAATGATTACCATGGCTGTGGCAAGCTGCTGATATGGCTTTATCCCCAAGGAATTAAAATACTGCCAACAAGAAAAGAATAACCTCTTTACAGCCGCCTGAGCTATAATTGTTGTTGCTCTTTTATGCTTTAAAGAAAGAATTGAACATTTAATTCAAATTTGAGAATGCTGTTATAATGGGCATTTAGAAAATCTTGATCTAAAGGATGTCCACATACATACCTCTCTACCAGAGATGGGTTTCAGCAGGTTCGGACCAGTTCTGGAGAACCAGTAGCAGAAATTTTGAGAAGTTTGGAGAACCGGTAGTAAAAATTCTGACTGGCCCCGCTCCCATCTAGTCTCTGCCTCCCAAGTCCCAGCTGATCGGGAGGAAATGGGGATTTTGTAGTAACCTTCCCTTGGAGTGGAGGGGGAATGGAGATTTTACAGTATCCTTCCCCTGCCACGCCCATCATGCTATACCCACCAAGCCATGCCCACAGAACCGGTAGTAAAAAAAATTGAAATGCACCACTGCTCTCTACTGTATAGTGAAATGGGGACAAGGTAGAATGAGTCTAGAATGGTACTAATGAATCTGGAAATGGTAAGAAGAAATAGAATAATAACTAGAAATAGAAGACTTCCATCAGAAGTGCAGGTCCTTTAGACAAGAGCGGATATGGGCTTGTCATGTATAATATCCAAGTTTGGACTCTTGATACCCCACAGTAAGACTAAGAAACTCTCTTTCCCTGAGACCTGGAAAGCCATAGCCAGGCCATGTTTGCACAAACAGAACTTGCTACTTTATGTGTTTCCTGTCAGGCATAGGAAAAATATAAATGACAGCTGACTTTCCATGGGTAAGAATGTCAGGGCTTTTTGTTATGGGTAGAATAATTAACATTAGTTAATTACAGTTACCTATCTTTAAGCTGCAACTTTAACTTTAAAATCTCATTTCTCAACACATCAAATCAGCTAAATTACCCTGCCTCTAAATAAACATGCTGACATTTGGATATGCAACTGGTATCCCAGTAGTTTCTGGTTAAGGCTCAACAAATCCACTTAATGCAAGATTGAAAACCAACTTTAGTGGTGAGGTATTGAGTATCAGTTTGCTCTTTGATCATGGCTGTACTGTACTTCATTTCTCCTTCAAGTTCAGAGAATTAAGGAGAGTGGGAGAGAGGGGGGGGGATGAAATTAGCTGCCTTTTATCTTTCTTCTGCAACATCTGGCACTGACTGTGGGATTCCCCACTCCACTTCACTCATTGTCCTTTATTCTTTCATTTGCTGAACCTAAACAATAGCTGGAGACTTTGGCTAGGTTCATACATTATGTTAAGGCATGATTTGTTTTAACCATAGTTAGTTGAATAAACAGAATAACAGAGTTGGAAGGGAACTTGAAGGTCTTCTAGTCCAACCCTAGGACTAGGCTGCTAGGCCCTAGACTAGGACAGAGGGATAGAATCAAGATCATGTGGTAAGACCTCACTTGGAATACTGCATCTAGTTTTGGTCACCACGATGTAAAAAAATATGTTGAGACTGTAGAAAGAATACAGAGAAGAGCTACAAAGATGATTAGCGGACTGGAGACTAAAACGTATGAAGAATGATTGCAGGAATTGGTTAAGTCTAGTTTAATGAAAAGAAGGACTAGGGATGACATGATAGCAGTATTCCAATATCTCAGGGGTTTCCACAAAGAACAGGCAGTCAACCTATTCTCCAAAGCACCTGAAGGCAGGATAAGAAGCAATGGATGGAAACTAATCAAGGAGAGAAGCAACCTAGAACTAAGGAGAAATTTCCTGACAGTTAAAACAATTAATCAGTGGAACAACTTGCTTCCACTGCTGGAACTTTTTAAGAAGATGTTGGATAACTATTTGTCTAAAGGGATGTAGGGTTATCTGCCTAAGCAGGGGGTTGGACTAGAAGGGTTGGTCTATTCATACTTGGCTATAGCAGCCAATAGAGCCAGGTGGATTCCACCTTATGGGGTCACTTGACTTCCTCAACGACAGGCTGTTGAAGCATGTTGTACCCATCTGAAAGTTATCTTGGATTGCTGTCAGCATAATAGAAAAATAACTACCACAGAATAGGTAAGAATAATTTAATAATTCGCCTCAGGTTGGGTTGGAGAGGAGATAAAAGACAATGTCATGGGGAACTGACAGGGAAAAAAATAAGCTGCAGGGCATGTTCATCTCATGGTTAGACGCAGCCCACTAGTGAAAGTGATTATCAGTCATCAGAAACTGAAGTCAAATTATAGCTGTTCTCCTTTTTTGGCTGGCTCATTTTTCACCTTTAGCCTAGACCCCAGAAATTGATACACTCTCTCTTTTGTTCCCAGAACTGCATTGCTTTGTATACCTCTTAAATATGGGACAAATTCCTCCACAGTGCTTTTTACTATAGTTTCTTGATCTTTTGTGTAGAAAGTATGGCAAAAGTAATTGTTCAGAACATAATCAAATGGAAGTTTCCTCAAATGCTCATTAGCCTACAGTATGTATCTTTCTATCTCCTGAGTGCAGCTCACTGTTGCCATAGCAATGGTGTAATATTTTAAATAGGTCTCATTCCAAAATAATATTGTGGCTCTTCATCTACTGTGGTTTAATTAAAAATAACTTTTCCTTCTGAAACCCTTTGGCATTAGACTTCGTTATGTCCACTGAAGGAGAGGCTAGAAATGACCTTCCTAATTAGCTGATTCCTCTACCCTAGGATTAGGATTACACATTTGATGTTTTTTTTTAAAAAGCTACTGAGGTTTAAACCTGGGCTAGATGTATTTTAAAGCTACAGCTAGCAGAGCAAAATTAATTTTTTTCTTATTCCTGGAAACTGTACTAAATGCGGTCACCATTCAGAAGCTCCACAGCAGGGTTTTAATATCATACATTAGAATAGAATAGAATTTTATTGGCCAAGTGTGATTGGACACACAAGGAATTTGTCTTGGTGCATATGCTCTCAGTGTACATAAAAGAAAAGATACGTTCATCAAGGTACAACATTTACAACACAATTGATGATCAATATATCAATATAAATCATAAGGATTGCCAGCAACAAGTTATAGTCATACAGTCATAAGTGGAAAGAGATTGGTGATGGGAACTATGAAACGATTAATAGTAGTGCAGATTCAGTAAATAGTCTGACAGTGTTGAGGGAATTATTTGTTTAGCAGAGTGATGGCCTTCGGGAAAAAACTGTTCTTGTGTCTAGTTGTTCTGGTGTGCAGTGCTCTATAGCGTCGTTTTGAGGGTAGGAGTTGAAACAGTTTATGTCCAGGATGCGAGGGATCTGCAAATATTTTCACGGCCCTCTTCTTGATTCGTGCAGTATACAGGTCCTCAATGGAAGGCAAGTTGGTAGCAATTATTTTTTCTGCAGTTCTAATTATCCTCTGAAGTCTGTGTTTTTCTTGTTGGGTTGCAGAACCGAACCAGACAGTTATAGAGGTGCAAATGACAGATTCAATAATTCCTCTGTGTCACTAAGAGAAAAATGCTTCCAATGAGAAAAGTAGAATCAGAAATCAAATTCTTTTAGGTTGGGGGAGGGGTAAGTCAGTACTTTGGGAGTGTATCTGGTTTCCTTCTGCTGATGTGAATCCCTGAAGGATCTCTTTAGCACAAAACACACATGTATGCATACATATTATACGTGCATCAGGATACTGCACAATGTCCTGAACTGAAAGCACCTTAGCTGTGAGCCGATTGATTGCAAGGAGTGTTACAGTCAATTAAGTATTTATAAGCTGCTACAGAAAATCTAGGAACTCCCTTTTATGCACACCAAGAGCATGCTCAATTCTCCAAGCATAAGGTCTTGTGCAGCTGACCCAGCAGCATCTGTTTACTGTAGGAGAGGGAGGTGGAGGCACGTTTGAAGGAATTACAAGGCTTGTATGGATACAAAATCTCAAGGGAAACAAACCTGAAACATAATGCAGTGAGGATTAAGCACGAAGATCCAATTATAAATCATCCTCAACCATGGATGCTTAAGGGTGACTTTGGGCCAATTGCTGTCTGCCCACCTAATGGGAAAACTACGGTATGTTTACCGTGCATACTCTGAGATCTAAAAAGAAGGACACAAAATCAATCAAGCAAATAAACAAATGAGCAAGCATGCTCACTAGTAAAAAATGTACCAACTACGGTTAGCAGAAAGGAATATAGTAGAGTATGTTCAAGGAGTGTGGCAGGTCCAAAGTCATGCAATCAGTTGCCACGGCCAATCAGATTTTGCATTTTGTCTACTTGGTCCAATACTTTTGCCACAGTACTGAAATAGTAATATCTCATCTGTTGAATGATGAAGCCAATGCAGCAAATTAGAGCTTCTAAGAAACCAACGAGGGATACTGGCAGGTCTGAGAATGAAGTTATAAAGTAGAAAAACAAGAAAATCCCTCTAAACTTCTCCCAACACTGCCTCGCAATCCATCCTGAGCCCAATATAACGCTCAATGCCCCCCAAATGTTGCGGATCTAGGGAAGAGGAAATATGTATAGAATCTTTCAGAAAGAATCCCCAGCTGGCTGGAACGAGGAATAAAGTTCTGCATCATTCTGTTGTGAGTTCTGCCTGAAATGACTGACACATTACTAACTGTACAAAAGCTTTATTCTTCCCCCCTTTTCTATCAAAATTCAATGTCAGAATTTATTATAGCTCAGCAGAGAACAAGTAGGTTTTATCAGTCTATTATAGTAAGCATACATAGAGGAAAAAGGCAACAGAGAAAATTTCATTGTGCTCATATAACAGGCTTCTTTTTGAGGTTACGTTAGATTCTTTTTTGTTCTTTTGAAGACAGATGTAAGTGGGATGTACAAAGATTCTCTGATAAAGCACAGTAAGGATCAAAGGAAAAAAAACAACTCTCCCATTCTTCTTTACCATCTTCACCCTGGGAGCCTGCCTATTCGCAAATGACCACATCCATTTTAGACTGTCATGGATATCCAAACTTTCCTTTCCTTTCCTTTCCTTTCCTTTCCCTTCCTTTCCTTTCCCTTTCCTTTCCCTTCCTTTCCTTTCCCTTCCCTTCCCTTCTCTTTTTTCCCCTTCCCTTCCCTTCCCTTCCCTTCCCTTTCCTTTCCTCCTTTCCTTTCCTGAACTTTTCCCTTTCAGACAGCTTCCCATCTTAAACATAGGATGGTATGCCTGTGTAAGAAGCAAATATTAAACCAGTGGTTCCCAACCAGTGTGCCGCGGCACTAAGGGGTGCCGTGAGATCTTTTGAGGGTGCCGGGAACTTTTGAGCTACGAAGATTTTAAATATCTATTTCCTTATAAGGGTGCCGGGAACTTTTGAAAGGCTTTCCAAGGGTGCCTCAAACAAGAAAAGGTTGTGCCTCAAACAAGAAAAGGTTGGGAACCACTGTATTAAACTATTGGCCTATGACTTGGAGATAATTTGGTGACTCTTTGGCTAACAACACAAACCTTTTTCAAATGTTCTAACAGATGCGTTGTTTTTATGCATCAATTGCAAATGAGACATGGAGTGTGAGATTTACCATCCTATTTCCCCAGTCTTGTCATTTTCCAAATATGAAGTGCTTGCATTGATGTAGCATCTCCTCTGTCTACAGAGAGATACTCCCAATTTTAAAATGTGAAGATTCAAAATAAATCTCAGAGGCGGAGCAAAGTCTTTGTGGCAGCTGTACTTCTCTGTGAGGGAGGTGTACTTCTCTGTGAGCAAGGTTAATTTTCTTATTCCTCCTATCATTCCTAGAGCTTTCACACATTCCAACTGTCAGCGTGCATAGGGTAGTTATTTTCTTCCACTTTCTGTCATGTTCAAACATTTCAAACATCATGGTAGCAATTAGCCGTACAAGGCTAACAGGCCACATGCTTGTAAAGCTGGTGGTAGCCCTTAACAGGCTTTACAATGCATGAGACAGTTAACTATTTCATGATATATATTTTCCACAATTCATCCAAAGGCAAGACTAGAACTGCATGCCGTGAAAAAGGTATAGTATCTTTATTATACAAGTCTTTGATTTTACAAGTCATTATTCTGAAAACTGCTCTTATCTTGCACTCTGGCCAAATTCCCATATAGCCGTGAGGGCAAATCTATGGCACGCATGCCAGAGGTGGCACACAGCACCCTCTCTGTGAGCACGTAAGCCGTCCCCCCAGTTCAGCTCTGCTGCGCATGCACATGTGCCTCCTGGCAGCCAGCTGGCTTCGGGTCTCTGCCAACTCTTATGCACAGGGGGACGCATGCAGGGATGCACGCATGCGTGGGTGCGGGATGCATGAATGGGGGGCACATGCAGGGGGTGTGCACTTGTGCAGGGGCAGGGAGCATGCAGGGGGCTGCGCACTCATGCACAGGGAGCGGGGTGCATGTGGGAGGTCATGCGCACATGCACGGGGGCCGTGCACGCATTGCATTTTGGGGGTTCTAAAGTGTAAGATAAAACTGATATTTAAGGGTGAGTAGAATACCACAAACCCATCACGATGATCATGATAGGACTCTGATGCATGTAAAAAAAAAGGGAAGATGCCAGATTCTTCACTGGTCTCTTCCTCACAAAGTTCTTCCCTCCCAGAGGAACTAAAACTAAAAGGAATGCCTGTGGAGGTTGCTGTTTCTAGGTCCAAATTCACAGAACTTGGAACATCTTTTCCTGACTTTTCATCCACGATCTTTCAAGAACACAATGTGTTGTAGCTTCATGGAGAAAAACCAGGGGACAAAGACTATCTAGAACCTGCCCCTCCAAATCCTTTGTGTCAGGGAGGTGGTGAAAAGTGACATATTTTGACTTCAAGAGGTCACTAAGCAATTGTTATACTTCACTGTTCTCAAGAAGGAACTGTCAAACATCAGAAAATAAGACAGTGGTTCAAATAACACATAGCTTTTCGATCAAGGATTGGTAACATACTATTAAATTAGTTGTTTTCTTGAAGTTATAGTTAACGTACTGACATAATTGTCCTTGTTGCAGAAGGACATGTTATGTTCTGTTTATATATTCTAAGAAAAGCAGATTTTTTTGCAGCAATTTCTATTATGATGATGCTCAGAAGTGGGCCTCTCATTACCTGTTTATCAGCTTCCTGAATACACACCAACTGTGTCAAACATGATGCTGAACCAGCTAGCCCAATAGTCTAAGTCAATCTTCTAATTTTCTTTTATCTGTATTTTCATCTAGCATCTACTTTGGTTGCAAGATTTTCTCCACTCCAATGCAATTGGGCAAAGAACTTGATCTTTATAAGGCAGAAAGCCCTAAGACTCCTCTTTTAGAAAGACAACAACACTGACACAGAAAACATTGGCATCTTCTCTGAATATCTGACGATTCTGAAAAATTCTCTGTTATAAACAGAAAGCATTTCTTATCTGAAAGAAAACCAGAGAGATGCATAAAGTTGCCAGAAGGGATCTAGAGGAACATATTTTAAGAATAAACATGATTCTCCAAATTTAGTCCTACAGAGAGATGTCCTCATAGTAGAGTTGCGTTGTTACAATTTCAGAAGGCAATGGTACTGTTAAAATAGCAGTATCTCTCTTCATAACTTGAAGTTTTAAGCAGATTATAAAATAAGAATAATAAGCTTCTTAAGATAAAATAATCAACTCCCCTTAAATATTAAAATGTAAAATTAACTAGCATATTTTTGAGATACAAAAATCGTCATGACTCACACAGCTCCTGCAAAATCAATGAGGATGCTCAAAAGCCTTAAAGCCCTTGGGACAGCATTACCAGAGCTGTATAACAGATTCTCTCTTTACCTTTAAGGTTGGAGAGCGAGCTCAAACAAGAGACTGGAAAAAATATTGAAACATCTATTCCTCACTGCAACCCTATCCACCCTCTAATTGTACAATATTTCTTTTATAGAGATGGATGAGCATATTGACAATCTTAGAGCTGTGTTCACACTTGCACCTAATTATGGCACAAACATACCCTAGCATCATCTTTTCTGGGAAGATTGTGTTTGTTTGTCATTACTTTCATTTTATGAGTGAAATAAGTTTAAAATTTCTCTGACACCATGCAAGGGTAATTTTGGCGTATATAAATAGCCTTTGGTATCCATTACATTAGTGGGAAGTCAAATGACTGAAGTGATCTAAAACAGAGAAAAATTATAGATCAGCAACAGGGAGAGCAAATTTAATGTTGGTATATATATTTTTTCTGAGTTCAGGATGGATGCTGAATTCAGCAGTGAAGAAACACCTTCAGTTATTTGCCAGGTCAAAGCTGAGTACAATCCTGGATTCTGACATGTAAATTTCACTTGTGAATGTTCCACTTCAGGAAGAGTTGTCGTTTTGGTCACAGAAAACATACATGTGACGGACAAGAATGAGGAACCTTTTTTCCACAATATCCTCCTGATTTACAATTCATAGCGTTCCTCACCACCACCCTTGCTAATTGGGTTTTCAGGGAGTTGTAGTTCAGCAATATTTGAAAGTCCCCCTCCCCATTCCGATTTAGAACAATAAAATATTTGAGAATGAAATTAAGATTTTAAGCACATCTACCTATCTAGCTTTCTCTTACAGTCACAGAACAAAAGATGCACCAACGGAGACTAAATTTCTATGAAAGTCTTCCTTGTTATTTTTGTAGAGAGAGATGATCCACAATCTGCTATTGTTCCAAATTAGATTCCTCCATGAATGGCACGGTCAAATTTGATTCAAGATTTCAGGCCTTACTTTCAGTCATGTAAAATTGGCTGCAAATCAGAGATTATCCCCTTTATCTAACTGAAATCACCTTTTGGGGAACATTTACTCCAATTTACCTCCAGGTTAGAAGTAATAATAGGGATCTACACGGCAAAATAGGATTGCAACCTACTTTTCAGAACCAGATTGCTGATCCAATTGGGATACTACTCCTCTCCAGCACTAGCTTTTCAAGCAGATGTTATACATTTGTCTCACTATTTCTCAATTAGCTTGAAGATTAGAATTCTCTCCATGCTTTTCCTGGAGTGTCAATGGACTCTATGGAATGACATCCTGAACAAATATGCATAGAATTTACAAGAGTTACTTTTTTAAAAAATCACTGTTTGGTCCTTACGAATAAGGTGAAATTCAAGTATGCAAATCTGTTGCTTTGAAAACAATGGGATTTATTGCTGTTAAGGACAATGGCACTTGGGGCAGCCTATTTCTAAACATCTGAAGATAGCAAGATGATAGAAGGAATATAGTGGTATTTTCACTCGGTCTTCTAACATCAGAGCCTCACTTTCCAAAATGGTAGAACTGAACTTATGGACTTGAGAGCTGCTCCCTATCTTATCTCTTTCATTTACAGTAAAGAAACAACCTCATGTCATGGAAGGAATGTGTATCTGTTTTGACTTATGAAACAGAAATATGCATACCAAACTGTTGTTTTGACTTGCAACTGCATTCCCCTATGGGTTCTTACATTTTGCTTTTTATCATTGGATACAAAGCTGCCAGCACTGAAAAAGCATACTGTTTAAAAATTAAACTGTTGTATTATGAGATTTTGAAAAATCATTACATCAATTTTTCTTAATGCTGAACCTTTGAAAATATCTTTTTTTTTTCAACAGAACTATGTAATGTTAATAATACATGGCACAGTTTTGTAGCTAAAGCACTGCTAGAGGAAAATAGTTTGTCCTTCACTGACAATGCAAGTTCATTTTTACTTCAAAGAGGATATGCCTTATATGCTACAGATGTCTGATTCTGCTTATAATACTATAATACGTTATAATATGTTAATACTAGATGAATTTTCCCCACTCCAGGATTTTGAACTGAACAGTACATCAACAAAGCAAGCTTTGCAAAAAACTTTTTCCTGCCCTCTGCTTGAACATGGAAAGCTGGTGGACATTACTATGCCTAAAGTGAGCACTTTCTGTAAAATATGTATCTATGGAAGAAAGATCAGATGTAGAAGACTTAAGGATGGTATCCTTGCTACTGTAGAAAGAGAAAAAAATAGATGGCTAAGGACTTCAGCTGAAAAATCCTTTTCCAAATTTCGCAGTCCACATAAAACTGTGTTCTATGTATATTTACATGGACAAAAAGAAAAACTGAGTCTTTTGTTACTAGCCATTTTAGCCATTGTCTTTTAATAAGTATTCGAACTGAATTAAAATTATCTTATTTCTAAACCTTTGCATTTCGCTAAAAATGCTTATTGGAAAAAAAAACCCAAAGCAAAACATACAGGTATGGATTGAAGAATAAAGTAAATAAAAGGAATAGCTTCAAATCTCCTGGCCAACTCTTTGGAAGGATTGTTGATAGATTACCAATTGAAACTGACAAAGAAAAGCACAACCCAGAGACAACTTTCTGGAAGAACTTAAGATCTTTGCTTTAATTAGCCAAATCCCTGTATTTGTTGCTATTATGGAAGAATCAGTATTGCCTAACATTTAAACAACAACAACAATAATAATAATAACAGAGTTGGAAGGGACCTTAGAGGTCTTCTAGACCAACCCCCTGCCCAGGCAGGAAACCCTACACCACTTCAGACAAATGGTTATCCAACATCTTCTTAAACATTTCCAGTGTTGGAGCATTCACAACTTCTGCAGGCAAGTTGTTCCACTCATTAATTGTTCTGACTGTCAGGAAATTTCTCCTTAGTTCTAAGTTGCTTCTTTCCTTGATCAGTTTCCACCCATTGCTTCTTGTTCTACCCTCAGGTGCTTTGGAGAATAGTTTGACTTCCTCTTCTTTGTGGCAACCCCTGAGATATTGGAACACTGCTATCATGTCTCCCCTAGTCCTTCTTTTCATTAAACTAGACATTCCCAGTTCCTGAAACCGTTCTTCATATGTTCTAGCCTCCAGTCCCCTAATCATCTTTGTTGCTCTTCTCTACACTCTTTCTAGCGTCTCAACATCTTTTTTACATCGTGGTGACGAAACTGAATGCAATATTCCAAGTGTGGCCTTACCAAGGCATTATAAAGTGGTATTAACACTTCACATTATCTTGATTCTATCCCAACTAAATGTATTTGCCGGGAAATTATTCTTTGAAGAAGTATTATTTATTACAATTTATTGAAGAAATTAAATCTGTGCTGGGGTCTTCAGCATCTGTGGATGACATGTTTATCTCAAAATTCTCTCATCCATAACCATTTAAGCCATGAATTCTTATGAGACAAATATGCATCCAAGACAAAAATCTTAGGAAACACCAAGAACTACCAAATATAAAAATCCTACCAATTGCTCAGAGAGGACTAAGCATGCATAGCCAATTCAGAACAACATTTTTATAACAAAATGGAAGATGCTACAAAGGGGTAATAACTAAACATCGAATCCATTCCACATTACAAGTCCCACTGGGAAATTCTCTTACTCCTCAGAAAATATGGTTCCTTCTAATTTAATGCAGATACGATTGCAGCAACTTTAAAAGCATCAGTTGGTCAGGTTGTGTAAGGCCAGATGGTGGCAGCAAGGCTAACCTCTTGTCTTCCTTCATTCTTTTGGAGAAAAAAAAAATTCTGTCATTGGCTCATTTGAGTGAAATGGGTGCCACTGAAAGCAGTAATTGCCTGAGTCAACACCTTACATAGGGAAATGGCTTTTTATTGCAATTAATTCCCTTAACAGGTGCTCATGTACTGCCTGGAGGAAGTATCTTTGAAACTCATAAAAATCAAAGCACATTAAACTGTTCTTTAAAAATACATTGGTGGGAGAGTTTTCTGTCTTAGACACAATTGCCCTTGAACTCAGAGGAGTGGCTGACTGCGCTGTTGTAGTAGGTTAGTGCCTTTTGCAGTGCGTTTTTACTGTTTATCGCTCAATTATGTTATTTGGTTACACTGTCTACTTGCTATAGTTACCTAAACATTAAGAAACAACTTTAGCTTAAGCAGAGTCCTTGAGAAACATGCAAAACAACCATCACCAAGTTTAAGTGTTATTGTAGAGCAGGGGTCTGCAGACTTGGCTCTTTTAAGACTTGTGGACTTCAACTCCCAGAGTTCCTCAGCCAGCTTTGCTGACAGCTGAAGTCCACAAGTCTTAAAAGAGCCAAGTTCGCAGACCTCTAGAGCAAAGTTACCAAAAGCGAAAGTCCTTCACCCGCCTAGTTTTCAAACAGGGGTGTCTAACCTTGGCAACTTTTAAGATCTGAGGGCTTCAACTCTCAGAATTCCGCTGGGGGAATTCTGGGAGTTGAAGTCCACAAGTCTTCAAGGTCTGCTCATCAACTTGGCCAGTTTTTTTTTCCTTTAAGGCCATTTGCCAGGATTCGTAAGAAATTTGGCGGAGTCTCCTCGAGCCTCCGGAAGCGCGAGGCGGGCAGGGGCCCGTCCTCTCGAGAAGCAGCGAACGCAGAGTTTCTGCCAGTCTAGAGCCTGGCTCTAGTTCCCTCCCCCAGGTGTGTCTCCTCCAACCGAGAAATCTGGGGCGCGCCACAGGAAACAGGCGGAGCATCCAGCGTGCCCCAAGCGCCACTTTTATCCGGAGTTAGACCTCCAAGTCCCCACCTTTTCCCTCCGCCCCCTCAAGTCTTCCAGCCCCGTGACGCGACTTTCTCACGTTGCTCGAGTATGCAAGCATAGCCTTATAAGGCAGGCAGACTTTTTCACCTTTCCTCCCTCGCTCTCCGCGTCGCGGTTGCCGAGCTGTGGGGAGCTAGGCTGGAAAGCCTTAGAAGGCTATGGCTGTCTGGGCCTCTTTGAAGAGCCCCCAAGCTATGCCGCCCCGCCATCGGCAACAATATAGGAACAGCAATCCTTACACTCCTCCCGAGGTGGACAAGCAGCGATTTCCGGAACGCGGGTAGCCCTGTTGGCTCAAACGGAAGCGGGCAGGAGGGTTCAGGACAAGAAACAATGGGTGGCAACTAATCAAGGAGAGAAACAACCTGGAATTGAGGAGAAACTTTTCTAACAGTGAGGACAGTTGTGGGTGCTTCATCCACAAACATTCAAACATGGAGGTTTTTAAAGAAGAGACTCTACAGTCACATTTCTGAAATGGTATAGGGCAGGGGTCTGCAAACTTGGCTCTTTTAAGACTTGTGGACTTCAACTCCCAGAGCAAAGCTGGCTGAGGAACCCTGGGAGTTGAAGTCCACAAGTCTTAAAAGAGCCAAGTTTGCAGACCCCTAGTATAGGGTCTCCTGCTTGAGTAGGACTAGAAGATTTCCAAGGTCCCTTCCAGCTCTATTCTGATTCTGATTCCATTGCTCCGAAAGCCAGCAGTTCTCCAGAGACAAGGCTTGGCACAGACAGGGACGCTGAGGAGCAGAGATGGGTTTTGTAGGGGCTTTCCTGTCCAGACAAGGATTTTGCTGCATAATCAGCCTCCTTATTAACATGTGAGTGGAGATAAGTTCGATTAAGATGCTTCCTCCTCCACCACTGTTTCTTCTCTGGAAACAAATCTGGTTTATGTCACCTCAAACGTTTTCCCTGCTTCAAGAAAGGTGAATTTTGGGGATCCAGACTCTTCACCGTTCTCCTTCAAAATCTATAATACTGTACTACAAGAAATATAACCATTTTAATTTCTAAAGCAACAGCCCTGCAACTTTTTACCGGGCTTAACAATTACTTGAACACCTAGCTAAAAATGTTAAATTAGAGCCAGGCCAATGATTATCTAAAGGGCTAAGTCCAACAGGAATATTTTCCAGCAAAAGTCTCATTGCTGCTTCTTTTCAAGTTCATAGCAACCTTCATTAAGTCCTACTCCCCCCCACACTTTTTTTAGCACCTTTCATCAGTCAGAATAGTTTCAAACTTTTAAACAATTTGTCCATATATTCACAGGTCTAAATGGATTAATGTGCTTACTTAATGAAGTACTTCAAGAATAAACAGATGCTATCAGCACAACTGTTGGCTTTATTCTCAGTTAAACTGGAACAGAGACAACTTTATCATCATTTTTTTTACAGATTGGTTATAGCAGTGGTCTTATATGTGAGTGGTCTTATCTATGCTTAGTTATTTCAATGGCAGGAACACAGTGACCTAGCAGTTAAGTCACAGGACTGTTAATCAGAAAGTTGCCAGTTCAAAACCTAGTTCCTGTTCTTGCCCCATGCCCTGCCAGCTTAGCAGTTCTGAAGACATGAAAATGCCAGTAGATAAATAGGTAACACTTCAGTGGGAAGGTAACAGCATTTTGTGCACCTTGGCATGCCAGAGAGATGCTAGGCTGGTTTCAGAAAGAGCTGAGTAAATGAGATTTTTTTGCTGATGTATGCTGGATAATTGAAAAAGCTAAAAAATCTCTAAAAGAATTCAACATGTGCTTCACTGATTAGAGAAACATTTTCAATTGTGTCAACCATATCAAGCTGTAGAAAGTGCTTAAAAAATAACTTCCAGAGCAACTCATTATCTTTATGTGAAAGGTATACAGGTAATTCTCACTTAACAATAGTAACGTGGACTGGAATTATCACTGCTAATCAGTGTGTTGTAAAACGTAGTGCCATGTGACTGCATGGTTTAGTGACAGCACTCTGGCAGTCCCTGGTTACCATTGTTAAATGAGGACCTCAAGTGACTGCAATTTCTGCTAGCTACCTGCTGGCTTCCACAATGATTTTGCTTGTGGGAAGCCGGCATGGATTGTGATCACACAATGGTGGGAACACAGGGTGTTGGAAATCTGGGCCAGTTGCTGAGCGCCTGGATTGCTATCGTGATTGCAGGGGTACCATAACAGCCAGATCTCTGACTGTTGTAACAACCACTCATTCAGCCCTGTCACAAGTTTGAATGATTGTTGAACAAGTGGTTGTTAATCAAGGATACCAGGGCTCTGCAAACTTGGCTCTTTTAAGACTTGTGGACTTCAACTCCCAGACTTGGCTCTTTTAAGACTTGTGGACTTCAACTCCCAGAGCAAAGCTGGCTGAGGAACTCTGGGAGTTGAAGTCCACAAGTCTTAAAAGAGCCAAGTTTGCAGACCCCTAACCTATACAAATGTCAGGAAACTACAGACAGAAAATGGCAAACAGACAGCCTCCAAGTTGGGAAAGGAGCAAGACAAGACTGTACATTCTCCCCTTTGTCAATTATATGTGGAATAAATATTGAAAAAAGCTGCGTTGGAAGATGAATGTGTATTTTAAACTGGAAGAAGAAACATCAACTTGCACTATGCTGCTGATACCAACTGCTGACAATACAAGTGATCTGCAAGTTCTGCTAACGAAAGTTAAAGTTCAGAGTGAAAAAAATTGGACTAAGACTAAAGTAGACCGAACTAATAACGAATACAGCAACTAGTCTTACAACAACAACAAATACTGAAGTGATGTCACCAGTGTAATAGTGGCAACCTTTTTTAAAAGGAATTTTATTGAGTGGTTACAGTAATGTGATATACTGAATAAACAATCAGATAATGTAGAAAATAACCCCACCAAAACTTCCACAGATATGCTGCTGATTTTGGTAATGTGATCCTGAGACCCTCTGAAATCTATAAAAATGGGAGGGTGTCCCACTACTCAGAGGGAGTAAATTCACCATGTCTGACCTGCAGGAACCCATTAAAAGTTGGTAGAATGTATTAAAAATAGCTTTGTGATTTCAAATCCTCATTACAATCCTACAATGATACATTTTAGGTAGATACACTTTCTATCTCTGGTTCCTTCAGCATTAAGAAATACTTTTCCTTCCCACTTTATCCTAAAAACTATATTATTTTTAAGATCCTTTATGCAACAACATCAAGCAACAGTGTCATGCTGATTAGCTGGCTTTCTCAGCCTTGGTGGTCTAATGACAGACTTCCTTTGATTGAGTTCAAATGTTGCTTATTTTTTCATCTGCTTCCAGAATTATATTCCACCCACCCTCACAACAACTTTCTTTTTAAAGGGGAAAATAGTGTAAAATTGCAAAACTGCTCTGGATATGGGTTACGATCAGAGGTGGGATTCAAGTAATTTAACAACCGGTTCTCTGCCCTTATGATTTCTTCCAACCACTAGTTTGCCAAACTGCTCAGAAAGTTAACAACCGGTTCTCCCGAAGGGGTGTGAACTGGTTGAATCCCACCACTGGTTACAATGTTACAAGCTAACACTAACAATCCAGTCGTTCAAAGTGGGTGATTATGGAGTCCTATAAACTGGTAGAAGTGGATTTTCTCTTCTCATCCCTGGAAAGAAATAGATACATTTATTTTACCAGAAACTGGTAAACATGCTTCCACAGAACTTTCCAGCCAATATATCTTTGAGGGCAGCGGAGAGACACTAATTAGTCCAATTTCATAGCTAAATGCAGTTTAGAATCTATTATTTTGCTCTCTGCATTAGTGCAATCTTTTGCTTTCTTACTGTCCCTACAGGTCGCAGTGTCAAAAATAATCAGATCTACTTAAAAGCTACCATGAGAAAAAATTATCATATGTTTTGTCTGTTGGGATATTATCTGCTCTGCCCAATGCATTGGAATATTTGGATTTTGTTTCAGCCATGCGATTCTTTTGTCAACTCTCCTTAGCCATCTATCTGTTGCTATCTGAATGTGGGAAAAATATCTTGGTTACATGCATGTCTCACAGCTGCTGGGGACTGGAGCACTAACATGTTTATTTAATCACTTAATTTGTGGTGAAATGTGAGGTTGTTATTGAAACAAACAGTCATTCAAAATTAAGAATAAAGCACCATAGCAGTCCTCTTAAGATAACTAAAGAAACTATAAAACCAAATATATCACTGATTTTTTGTGCATTGGACTTATACAATTTTTGGCATTAGGGACATGCAACTTTTCAAAATGTTTACTGATATATTTTTCTGAATCCAGCAACCAGCAGCTGCAGTTTTACCAAAATCAGACAGTGACACCTGTGGGGTAGAACTGTCAAGGAAGACAAGATTATGGTAGTGAAACTTCAGCCCTACCCTTTATGTATGTGGAATGATTTCTTGACTTGGTGGGGGCTTTGATTGCAGATCATCCAGTGGTGGGATTCAGCCAGTTCGCACCACTTCGGGAGAACCGATAGTTAACTTTCTGAGCAGTTCGATGAACTGGTTGTTGGAAGAAATCATTAAGGCAAAGAACCGGTTGTTAAATTACTTGAATCCCACCACTGAGATCATCTTATTATCAGCCATGGTGGTGCAGTGGTTAGAGTGCAGCATTGTAGGCTGCTTCTGCTAACTGACAGCTGCCTGCAATTTGGCAGATTGAATCTCACCAGGTTCAAGGTTGACTCAGGCTTCCATTCTTCTGAGGTCGGTAAAATGAGGACCCAAATTGTTGGGGGTAATATGCTGACTATTTAAATGGCTTAGAAAGGGCTGTAAAAGCACTGTGAAGTGGTATATAAGTCTAAGTGCTATTGCTATTATTCATTTGACTTTATTGCAAAATGCCATGAGCCCATTTGATTTGACAGCATGCAGATGTAATAAATGAATATTTTGATCATAAATATACTCAGGTTGTAGTTTTATCAAACTTAGGGATATTCCATTAAATCTAATGATTATTTCACTGCCCACATGTGTAGGATCTGCTTGCATATATAAAAAAGTGTCATTGCTCAATTACAATCTGCAGACCTGGATGAACTCACAGATACTGTAACATCATATGTCAGCTTCTGTGAAGACCTGTGTGTACCTACAAGGAACTTGCGAATACACAGTAACAACAAACCTTGGTTTACACCTAAACTTAAGCAGCTACGACATTCCAAAGAGGAAGCCTACAAAAAAGGTGATAAAATGCTGTACAATCAGGCCAGAAATGCACTAACAAGGGAGATAAGAGCAGCAAAAAGAAGCTGCTCTGAAAAGCTAAGAATCAGTTTTCAGCAAATGAACCAGCAAACATGTGGAAAACTCTTAAAAATATCACCGGCTATGGCAAACCTCCTTCCCAGGCTGAAGGTAATCAACAACTGGCAGATGACCTGAATGAGTTTTACTGCAGGTTTGAAAGGAAACTACAGCCACCTATCTCCACAACCCCCATCTCAGACACACCAACAACAGCCAAGCCTCCTACAACTGACCCCATTTCATTGGGTTCACAACCCCTAGTGATCACAGAAAAAGAAGTGCAGGACCTATTTCACAGACAAAAGCCAGGAAAAGCTCCAGGCCCAGACAAGATAACTCCTTCTTGCTTAAAAGTCTGTGCTGACCAATTGGCCCCCATCTTCACCCATATTTTCAATAAATCACTAGAGATGTGTTATGTTCCTTCTTGCTTCAAATGCTCTACCATCATCCCAGTGCCGAAGAAGCCCACCATCAAGGAACTGAATGACTACAGACCAGTTGCTTTAACATCTGTAGTCATGAAAACCTTTGAAAGGCTAGTGCTTTCCTACCTGAAAACCATCATGGATCCGCTGTTAGACCCCTTCCAATTTGCATACCGAGCAAACAGATCAACAGATGATGCTGTTAATATGGCTCTGCACTACATCCTACAACATCTTGAGTCTCCAAAGACCTATGCAAGGGTCCTTTTTGTAGACTTTAGTTCAGCATTCAATACCATCATTCCAGACATTCTTCTAACTAAGCTAAACCAGCTACAGGTACCGGAACAGACTTGTAAGTGGATCACAAGCTTCCTAACAAACAGGAAACAGCAGGTGAAGCTAAACAAGATCACATCAAATACCTGTACAATTAGCACAGGGGGCCCCCAAGGCTGTGTGCTCTCCCCACTTCTCTCTGTATACCAATGACTGCATCTCCAATGATCCATCTGTTAAGCTACTGAAGTTCGCAGATGACACAACAGTGATTGGTCTCATTCGAGACAATGACGAATCCGCATATAGACAAGAGGTCGAACGACTAGCCTTGTGGTGCAACCAAAACAATCTGGAACTGAACACACTCAAAATCGTAGAAATGATGGTAGACTTTAGGAGAAACCTTTCCATACTTCCACCTCTCACAATACTTGACAACACAGTATCAACAGTAGAAACCTTCAAATTTCTGGGTTCTATCATATCGCAAGATCTCAAATGGACAGCTAACATCAAAAACATCATTAAAAAAGGACAACAAAGAATGTTCTTTCTGTGCCAACTCAGTAAGCTCAAACTGCCCAAGGAGCTGCTGATCCAGTTCTACAGAGGAATTATTGAGTCTGTCATTTGCACCTCTATAACTGTCTGGTTCGGTTCTGCAACCCAACAAGAAAAACACAGACTTCAGAGGATAATTAGAACTGCAGAAAAAATAATTGCTACCAACCTGCCTTCCATTGAGGACCTGTATACTGCACGAATCAAGAAGAGGGCCGTGAAAATATTTACAGACCCCTCGCATCCTCCTACCCTCAAAACCACTGCACACCAGAACAACTAGACACAAGAACAGTTTTTTCCCGAAGGCCATCACTCTGCTAAACAAATAATTCCCTCAACACTGTCAGACTATTTACTGAATCTGCACTACTATTAATCGTTTCATAGTTCCCATCACCAATCTCTTTCCACTTATGACTGTATGACTATAACTTGTTGCTGGCAATCCTTATGATTTATATTGATATATTGACCATCAATTGTGTTGTAAATGTTGTACCTTGATGAACGTATCTTTTCTTTTATGTACACTGAGAGCATATGCACCAAGACAAATTCCTTGTGTGTCCAATCACACTTGGCCAATAAAAATTCTATTCTATTCTATTCTATTCTATTCTACATTTGCTTAAATGCTCATAAGAACAGAATTGAAAAATGTGTATTTATTTATTTATTTATTTATTTATTTATTCAAATTTGTATACCGCCCTATCTCCCGAAGGACTAAGGGCGGTTCACAGGCACATAAAACATTTATATACAATTAAAATAACTATTAAAAAACTTATTCTAATGCCAAATATTAAAAATATAAATATAAATCTTAAAACCAAATTTAAACCCCTGTAAATTTAAAAATCTATAAATTTAAAATCTAAAATCTAAATTTAAAATCTAAGCCAGTCCTGCACAAATGAATAAATGCGTCTTGAGCTCGCGACGGAAGGTTCGGAGGTCCGGAAGTTGACGGAGTCCTGGGGGGAGTTCGTTCCAGAGGGTGGGAGCCCCCACAGAGAAGGCCCTTCCTGGGCGCCGCCAGACGACACTGTCTAGCTGACGGCACCCTGAGGAGTCCCTCTGTGAGAGCGCACAGGTCGGTGAGAGGTATTCGGTAGCAGTAGGCGGTCCCAGATAACCCGCCCTATGCCATGGAGCGCTTTAAAGGTAGTTACCAACACCTTGAAGCGCACCCGAAGGCCACAGGTAGCCAGTGCAGTCTGCGCAGGATAGGTGTCATACGGGAGCCACGAGGGCTCCCTCTATAACCCGCAGCCGCATTCTGAACTAACTGCAGCCTCCGGATGCCCTTCAAGGGAGCCCCATGTAGAGAGCATTGCAGTAATCCAGGCGAGACGTCACGAGGCGTGAGTGACCGTGCATAGGGCATCCCGGTTCAGAAAGGCGAACTGGCGCACCAGGCGAACCTGGTAAAAGCTCTCCTGGAGACGGCCGTCAAATGATCTTCAAAGACAGCCGCTCATCCAGGAGGACGCCCAAGTTGCGCACCCTCTCCATCGGGGCCAGTGACTCGCCCCAACAGTCAGCCGAGGACTCAGCTGACTGTACCGGGATGCCGCATCCACAGCCACTCTGTCTTGGAGGGATTGAGCTTGAGCCTGTTTCTCCCCATCCAGACCCGTACGGCCTCCAAGCACCGGGACAACACTTCGATAGCTTCGTTGGGGTGGCCCGGTGTGGAAAAGTACAGCTGGGTGTCATCAGCGTACAGCTGGTACCTCACACCGAAGCCACTGATGATCTCACCCAGCGGCTTCATATAGATGTTGAACAAAGGCGAGAGGATCGACCCTGCGGCACCCCACAAGTGAGGCGCCGGGCCGACCTCTGCCCCCGTCAACACCGTCTGCGACCGATCGGAGAGATGGGAGGAGAACCACCGATAAACGGTGCCTCCCACTCCCAATCCCCCCAATCGGCGCAGCAGGATACCATGGTCGATGGTATCAAAAGCCGCTGAGAGGTCTAACAGGACCAGGGCAGAGGAACATCCCCTATCCCTGGCCCTCCAGAGATCATCCACCAACGCGACCAAAGCCGTCTCAGTGCTGTAACCGGGCGGAAGCCGGACTGGAGCAGGTCTAGATAGACAGTTTCATCCAGGTGTAGGAAACTGATATGCCACCATACTCTCTACAACCTTCGCCGCGAAGGTTGGAGACCGGACGATAATTACCTAAAACAGCGGGTCAGGAAGGCTTCTTGAGGAGGGGTCTCACCACCGCCTCTTTCAAGGCGGCCGGGAAGACTCCCTCCACCAAGGAAGCGCTTGTAATTGCCTGGAGCCAGCCTCGTGTCACCTCCTGAGTGGCCAGCACCAACCAGGAGGGGCACGGGTCCAGTAAACACGTGGTGGCATTCAACCTACCCAACAACCTGTCCATGTCCTCGGGAGCCACAGGGTCAAACTCATCCCATAAATGTCCCCAAGGCCGCCCTCAGCCGTCTCACCCGCGTCACTACAATTCTGGTCCAGACCATCCCGAAGCTGAACGATTTTATCGTATAGATAACCGTTAAACTCCTCAGCACGTCCCTGCAACGGGTCATCCCGCTCCCCCTGATGTAAAAGGGAGCGAGTCACCCGAAACAGGGCGGCTGGGCGGTTATCTGCCGATGCAATGAGGGAGGAGGCGTAGCTACGCCTCGCTTCCTCAATGCCACTAGGTAAGTCCTAGTATAGGACTTCACTAGTGTCCGATCAGCCTCCGAACGGCTAGACCTCCAAGAACTCTCTAGGCGTCTTCTCTGGCGCTTCATCCCTCGCAGCTCCTCGGAGAACCAAGGAGCTGGTTGGGACCTGCGCCGGGTCAGAGGCCGCAAAGGCACGACTCGGTCTAAGGCCCCCGCCGCGGCCCGTTCCCAGGCCGCAACAAGTTCCTCAGCCGAGCCGTGAGCCAGACCCTCAGGGAATGGCCCAAGCTCCGTCCGGAACCCCTCCGGGTCCATCAGGCGCCTGGGACGGAACCAACGCATCGGCTCCGTCTCCCTGCGGTGGGGAGTAGCGGTCAGAAAGTCCAGGCGAAGAAGAGAGTGATCTGACCATGACAAAGGTTCAATGACTATTTCCTTCAAGTCCAGATCTCTCAACCACTGACCAGAGACAAAAATCAAGTCCAGAGTGCCACCCCCAATGTGAGTAGGGCCATCAACTACTTGGGTCAGGTCCAAGGCCGTCATGGAAGCCATGAACTCCCGAGCTGCTGTCGATGACGAGCCGGAAGATGGCAAGTTAAAGTCCCCCATGACTAAAAGTCTGGGGGTCTCAACTGCCACCCCGGCCAGCACCTCCAGGAGCTCGGGCAGGGCGACTGTCACGTAGCAAGGAGCCAGGTACGCGATCAGTAATCCCACCTGACACCTATGACCCCATCTCACAAAGAGGGATTCGCACCCAGCAATCTGAGGTACAGTGGTCTCCCTCGGCTCTAGGCCCTCTCTAACCACACCCGCCACCCCTCCACCCCTACCCTGGGCCCTTGGCTGATGGAATGCACGGAAACCCGGCGGGCACATCTCAACAAGGGGCACACCCCCTTCCGTGCCCAGCCAGGTTTCCGTAACGCCTATAAGGTCCGCAGCGCCCCCCTGAATAAGATCGTGTATTAGGGGGGCCTTATTGACTATGGACCGTCGGTGCCTCCCACTCCCAATCCCCCCAATCGGCGCAGCAGGATACCATGGTCGATGGTATCAAAAGCCGCTGAGAGGTCTAACAGGACCAGGGCAGAGGAACATCCCCTATCCCTGGCCCTCCAGAGATCATCCACCAACGCGACCAAAGCCGTCTCAGTGCTGTAACCGGGCCGGAAGCCGGACTGGAACGGGCCTAGATAGACAGTTTCATCCAGGTGTAGGGGAAACTGATATGCCACCATACTCTCTACAACCTTCGCCGCGAAGCGAAGGTTGGAGACCGGACGATAATTACCTAAAACAGCCGGGTCCAGGGAAGGCTTCTTGAGGAGGGTCTCACCACCGCCTCTTTCAAGGCGGCCGGAAGACTCCTCCACCAAAGAAGCACTTGTAATTGCCTGAGCCAGCCTCGTGTCACCTCCTGAGTGGCCAGCACCAACCAGGAGGGGCACGGGTCCAGTAAACACGTGGTGGCATTCAACCTACCCCAACAACCTGTCCATGTCCTCGGAGCCACAGGGTCAAACTCATCCCATAAATGTCACCAAGACCGCCTCAGCCGTCTCACCCGCGTCACTACAATTCTGGTCCAGACCATCCCGAAGCTGAACGATTTTATCGTATAGATAACCGTTAAACTCCTCAGCACGCCCCTGCAACGGGTCATCCCGCTCCCCTGATGTAAAGGGAGCGAGTCACCCAAACAGGGCGGCTGGGCGGTTATCTGCCGATGCAATGAGGGAGGAGGCGAGCTACGCCTCGCTTCCTCAATGCCACTAGGTAAGTCCTAGTATAGGACTTCACTAGTGTCCGATCAGCCTCGAACGGCTAGACCTCCAGGAACTCTCTAGGCGTCTTCTCTGGCGCTTCATCCTCGCAGCTCCTCGGAGAACCAAGGAGCTGGTTGGGACCTGCGCCGGGTCAGAGGTCGCAAAGGCACGACTCGGTCTAAGGCCCCGCCGCGCCCGTTCCCAGGCCGCAACAAGTTCCTCAGCCGAGCCGTGAGCCAGACCTCAGGAATGGCCCAAGCTCCGTCCGAACCCCTCTGGGTCCATCAGGCACCTGGGACGGAACCAACGCATCGGCTCCGTCTCCCTGCGGTGGGGAGTAGCGGTCAGAAAGTCCAGGCGAAGAAGAGAGTGATCTGACCATGACAAAGGTTCAATGACTATTTCCTTCAAGTCCAGATCTCTCAACCACTGACCAGAGACAAAAATCAAGTCCAGAGTGCCACCCCCAATGTGAGTAGGGCCATCAACTACTTGGGTCAGGTCCAAGGCCGTCATGGAAGCCATGAACTCCCGAGCTGCTGTCGATGACGAGCCGGAAGATGGCAAGTTAAAGTCCCCCATGACTAAAAGTCTGGGGGTCTCAACTGCCACCCCGGCCAGCACCTCCAGGAGCTCGGGCAGGGCGACTGTCACGTAGCAAGGAGCCAGGTACGCGATCAGTAATCCCACCTGACACCTATGACCCCATCTCACAAAGAGGGATTCGCACCCAGCAATCTGAGGTACAGTGGTCTCCCTCGGCTCTAGGCCCTCTCTAATCACAACCGCCACCCCTCCACCCCTACCCTGGGCCCTTGGCTGATGGAATGCACGGAAACCCGGCGGGCACATCTCAACAAGGGGCACACCCCCTTCCGTGCCCAGCCAGGTTTCCGTAACGCCTATAAGGTCCGCAGCGCCCCCCTGAATAAGATCGTGTATTAGGGGGGCCTTATTGACTACGGACCGTCGTTGCATAACATCAGCCGAAGCCCCAGCCCCTGAGGGTCTTGACCATCCGGGAACGGAAAAGGACGGGGGATCGGGGCGCGCGATCGCCTGCAAACATCGACCGCGCGCCCCCCCAAAATGATATGGTCCCCCCCTTCCGCCATATCTGCCCCTCCCACTTACCGTGCAAATCAGACCACCCTCACCAGCAAGAACGCAATCTCCCCCCCTAACCTCCGAACCCATTAAAGAACCGTCGCGAGCACGCGCAAGGACTGGCTCCCCACCCGACGGGCTACCCCCAACACCCGCCCTACCCCTCCCACCCCTTAAAAAAGCCCTATCTAAAAACCCCCAAAGGCTCTTTTTTTCGCATGCCACCTCTGTGGGTCCCAAGACTCGTCATTGAGGCCGGCCCTTGATAATGCGGCGGGCCATTCCTGCGAGGCGGGGGCACCTCGCAGGCGCAAGAGTTCCAAAGCAGAATATCGCATAAATGTTCAAAAGCATAAGCAGGAGAAAGAAGACAGCGAGAGGTTATAGTATAATGTCTGGGGTGGCAGGATGTAATGCCAAATCCTAATGGATACCCATCTACCAGAATATCTTCGGATGGTGGCTGGCTTAACGCTGACACAAGATGGTACAATAAGCAGATGTAGTCTGATGGTAGAAAGTTATTACTACTCTGCACCAAGCTCAGTCCTAAAATCCATAATCTAATAGAGGTGGTATTCCTCTCTCCGTCCATGGCGTCTCAGCTATTTCCAAGATAGATGGTTTCACAGTAGATGTTTCAAGATAAAGTCCCACTGCAACAGTCGGTCTCCAATCATCCTCCCGGGAAGTTCCAAAGATGGCCGAACCCAGAAAACTCCGGCCGGCCATACAAAGTGCAAGATGACAACTGCAGGTGACAATGTTACAGATGGCAATGTAACTTCCTGGTCCGGGAAGAAGCAGGCCTAGCTGGGCCCAACCAGGCCAAACTAGGCCAGGACACCTCCAGCAGGGGCCACCAGGGGGATCCTTCACAGCCCTTCGCCCCATGGCCATCCACCAAATCCAAAACAAGACCAGGGGAAACCAAGGAGAGCTGGTAAGCCCCCAAAATCATCCGAAATAGCCCGAGAGCGCTAGATGTCAGGGAGAGAAACCCAGCCGCGGCTTCCCAACAACTAAATACAAGCCGCGGCCTCGTCCGTAGTCCAATGGCCGCCATTCGCCGCTCGCCCATCCCCGGTCTCATTCCCGGCAGCCGGGAGTCCAGAGAGGCCCACAGGCCTCTCCCCCGGCTGCCCGAAAGATGATATACCTGACCGGGGGGCGAAAGCCGCTCGGCAAGCCATCTGGGTCCCGGCGTCCTTTCCTCCATTACCCAGTTGTTTCTTTCTTCGGCTCCTGCCCGGCCGGATGGTAAAATGGCCGCCGTTCGCAGCTCGCCCTTCCGCAGCCCTGGTCTCGGCAGCCGCGCGTCCAGGGAGGTCCCGAGACCTCCCCCACGGCTGTCCAGAAGATGATACGGCTAACCGGGGGGCGCAGACTGTTCGGCAGGCCGCCTGGGCGCCGCCATCCCCCTCCTCACATAATCCTCGTCTCCGAACTCCGGCTAGGCTGCCATCTTGCGCATGCGCAGGACAGCATTCTTATTCTGAAAAGCTAACAACTAAAGTAAAAGTTATTGTTAATAACTACTCTAACATTTTGTTAAGATTTCATCCAGCTAACTCTAACAAGATTATTATGCTGAGATTATTCCCTGCCAATGGAGCTACTTTATCCACTCATTTAATCTCGAAGGCCATAATGAATGAACATCTGTGTGGCCAGATTATTAATGAGGAAAATACATCTTACAGCAGTGGTGTCAAACTCACATCACAGTGGCATCATGTGAGAACTTTTTTCACCTTCGCTAAACCAGGTGTGGGTGTGGCCAGCGTGTGACGTATCCTGCCCACAGGCCAGGAGTTTGACAGCCCTGTCTTACAGCCTGAAAAACTTCAATTTTGCCCTCAACTATCTCAGCAATAGTACAGATCACATTTTCTTTTTCTCCCACATAAATTTCTTTCTCTTCTATATATAGTAGTTCTTAACTCTCAATCATAATGTTGGATAACCATCTGACAAATAATGCAAATGTTGGATAACCATCTGACTGAGATGGTGTAGCGTTTCCTGCCTGGGCAGGGGGTTGGACTAGAAGGCCTCCAAGGTCCCTTCCAACTGTGTTGTTATATTATAATTAAGTCCAAATTAAGTCCTATTGCTAAACAAGGCAGTTGTTAACTGAGTTGTGCCTTGTTTTGTGATTTTTTGCCATAGTTGTTAAGCAAATTGTCAGAGTTCCAAGTAACAGCCCCAACGAAGGCGACACCGAGGCTAAAAGTTCCTCAAAGTTCTATTTTATTAGAGATGTCATATTTATTTATTTATTTATTTTGTCAAATACATATTAAATAATACATATAAGTATAAGCATGAATTGAATACATAAAATGAATACAACTAAAGGGAACATTAGGACAGGGACGTTAGGCACGCTGGTGCTCTTATGCACACCCCTTACAGACCTCTTAGGAAGGGGTGAGGTCAACAGTAGACAGTCTTAGGTTAAAGTTTTGGGGATTTTGGGATGAGACCACGGAGTCTGGTAGTGCATTCCAGGCATTAACAACTCTGTTACTGAAGTCATATTTTCTACAATCGAGATTGGAGCGGTTCACTTTAAGCTTAAATCTATTGTGTGCTCGTATATTGTTGTGGTTGAAGCTGAACTAGTCATTGACAGGAAGGACATTGTAGCAGATGATTTTATGAGCTATGCTCAGGTCATAATGAAAGTGGTGTAGTTCTAAATTTTCTAAACCCAGAATTTCAAGTCTGGTGGCATAAGGTATTTTCTTGAGAGCAGAGGAGTGGAGGACTCGTCTGGTGAAATATTTCTGGATGTGCTCAATTGTATTAATGTCCGATATGCAGTGTGGCTTCCAGACAGATGAGCTGTATTCGAGAATTGGTCTAGCAAATGTTTTGTATGCTCTGGTTAGTAGTATAATCTTACCGGAGAAGAAGCCATGCAAGATTAGGTTTACAACTCTTAATGCCTTTTCGGCAATGTTGCTACAGTGGGCTTTGGCACTTAGATCATTTGATATGAGTACTCATATTGGCACATCTGGCACATCTGAAAGCTTCCAGGTTTTCCCCACCGAAAAGAAAGTCCAAGTCCCTTCCCCTGCACCCACATGTCCATCACATGGTCCAATCAATGCACCTTCCCAACTGGAGAGGCCTCCCAGTCATGCCACTCCAGGGGCAGGCTGATTGTCCTTCACTACCAATGAAAAGAATGTTGTTATGGCTAGATTTCTCTGCAACTCCATGCAATCCCCCCTCCCAATTTCCCACAGCACTAAGTGTGGCAGCCCTGAAGATCCAAAGAAAAAGATGGCGTCCACAAATCACTGTACTTGTTAAGTGAATCTTATGGTCATTGAGTAAATTTGGCTTCCCCCATTGACTTTGCTTATTTGAAGCCAGCTGGGAAGGTTACAAATGGTGATCACATGGCCCAGGACAGTGCAACCATCATAAATAGATGCTAACTGCCACACACCCAAATTTTGATCGTATGAGTATGGGGATGCTGCAATGGTCATAAGTGTAAAAATGGGCAAAAGTCACTTTTTTCAGTGCTGTTGTAATGTCAAACAGCCACTGAAACAGTTGTAAGTCAAAGACTACCTACATGTATGTAAGTATACTATTGGTAATTTTATTTCCTAAAACTCTGAAAAACTATTTTTAAAATTATCATCATCAACAAAACATTGCCATTTTAATTTATTTCTCAGATGCATAGTTTACTTTTATTCATGAACTTTAGGTAGCTTACCCAGGAAACTGTGACATAGGCTAGGTCAATTTCAACCCACAAGTTTTCTTAAAGTTGAATCTGCTTCTCCACAGACCACAGATGAACACTTACATCCCTATATTATTAAAATATTAGTTTTCTTAACTTTTAACTGGACAAAATAATAATTTTTGCACCAAGGTACCTCAAGTGGGCTAACATACAGAATATATCCAAAATCTGGGACCCATGATTCCCATGGAATTGAAATTTGGCAATTATTATATTTTATGACATAAAAATTACCATAAAACAGTTTTTGACGTAACAAAAATGTCATAAAACATTTTCTGTGGTAACGTCTGATGCTACATAATTCAACCTGGGCTATTTCAAGGCAGATGCATCTCTGAATGCATCTTAACTTTTCCATTGAAAACAGTGTATTAGAAGTTCTGTCATAGTTGAAGGCATTGGTAAGGAAATATCTCTGAAAGGATGACCAACGGGTCATGGGATGTCTAGTTACTATATAATATTGATTGCTATTAATATTTGTGGTACACTGAGAAAACATAAATCCCCCTATATCAGTACACAGTACATTTGTGGGTGTGAGTACAGAATACCTTCTAAATGTGAAGACCTCTCACATTTCTAGAAACACCAACAGAAAATCATTCAGATGATGCTGGGAAAGAGACAAAATGCAGAATAAAATTACAAATGTTGAGTTTATAAATATTGTGTTAGAAAAGCTCCATGGAAGATTGATTATGTACATGGTAATGGCTGCAAAATTATTATACTCATAAAGATTGGAGAGTACTGAAATTCCCACAGTGAATAAATGTGAGAAATGACAAAACCTGTTTGGTTAGGGAGAAAACAATACATTAAAAAAAAACTGAAAACCTTTTATGGACTTTTTACTAGAAGAAAAAAGTGAAATTATGATTTATGGATTTAATGATTTTAAAAGATGAGAATTAAGAGGTTGAAGGAGGTTTCTGGAATAATTAAGTCAGAGGGGAGATTATGGGTTTGTTAATATCTGTTGAAAAGACGTTTTGAGTCTTCTAGTTTCTTTAGTTGTTTCTCTCTAGTTTTCTTTAGTTTCTTTGCACTTCATATTTTTTCTTTCTTGTTTCTTCTCTTTTTTCTTTATTAGATTTGTTTTTTATGAAAAGAATCTTTAATAAACTACTTAAAAATTACAAATTTTCAGGAAAAAAATCATGCATTTTAGCAGCATACTAATAAACAAAGTCAATACTGCATATAAATAAATCACAATTAAAGCACTGTGAAGGTAAGTATTGCATTTTAGTTTGAAAACTGAGTGGATATAATCAATGTGAGAAGATTGGGCAACGAAACAGGAGGAGCGGGTGTTATACATTATGTTTCCTTTTTGTATGCAACAGGAATGAGGAGAGGTAATAATTTGGGAGCGAGATAATCATTGAATTATGCTCTTTGTATCTTCCTGCTTGTCAACTGGAGAGAAAGAAAATTAGCCTTGATGGCCTTCTCATCTTTTTTGTGTGTTCTCTGGAATTTAGGGCTAGCATTAAGTGGAGATGATTATGGTTCTTGACTTCAAACAATTTTGTAGACAACTGGGTTATGAAACCACAAAGATGTGTAAGAGTGCCTTAATAATTGCAGTCTTCCTGATATCATGTAGATTGAATTAATTTACTTGATACTTCACAGGGACATTCCTGCAAATTACCTAAGCCCATAAAAAACCGTGAACACCCTGCAATTTTCTAAATATGAGTTCTATTAAACATTTTTAGGTTTTGACAGCTTTCCAAGTCAAACCATAGGATATGTATCCATGCTCTCAATCCCAACTCCTTATTTCCCTCAATTACCTCACCCAAACCAAAACAACAAGAGTGTACCTGCCTGCTTTAATCAAATTACAGCTCTCTGTAGGAGATCTCTTACCACTACTCCTTATTAAAATCCAATAGTAAAGTGAGCAATGCAGATTGGTGGTTTCGGGGTGAGTTATCATCTGTACGCTGATCATACTCAGCTGTACTTTTCCACCCCGGACCACCCCAACGAAGCGGTCGAAGTGCTGTCCCGGTGCCTGGAAGCTGTACGGATCTGGATGGGGAAAAACAGACTCAAGCTCAATCCCTCCAAGACGGAGTGGCTGTGGATGCCGGCACCCCGGTACAATCAGCTGTTCCCGCAGCTGACTGTTGGGGGCGAGTTAGTGGCCCCAAAGGAGGTGGTTCGCAACTTGGGCGTCCTCCTGGATGGTCGGCTGTCCTTTGATGAACATCTGGCGGCCGTCACCAGGAGGGCCTTTTACCAAGTTCGCTTGGTTCGCCAGTTGCGTCCCTTCCTTGACCGGGAGGCCTTATGCACAGTCACTCACGCTCTGGTTACGTCTCGGCTGGATTATTGCAATGCTCTCTACATGGGGCTGCCCTTGAGGTGCACCCGGAGGCTGCAGTTAGTCCAGAATGCAGCTGCGCAAGTGGTAATGGGAGCCGCTCGTGGCTCCCATGTAACACCACTGCTCCGTAGTCTGCACTGGCTTCCTGTAGTCTTTCAGGTGCGCTTCAAGATCCTGGTTACCACCTTTAAAGCGCTCCATGGCTTAGGACCCGGGTACTTACGAGACCGCCTGCTGTTACCTTATGCCTCCCATCGACCAGACGCTCACAGAGAGGGCCTTCTCAGGGTGCCGTCCGCCAAACAATGTCGGCTGGCGGCCCCCAGGAGTAGGGCCTTCTCTGTGGGAGCACCAATGCTCTGGAACGAACTCCCCCCTGGCTTACGTCAAGTGCCTGATCTTCGGACCTTCCGTCGTGAGCTAAAAACATATTTATTCATTCAAGCAGGACTGGCATAAATAGTTGATTTTAAATTGGGGTTTTAGTAATATTTTAAATTTTTAAATCTTTTAAATTACCGGCCGTTTAGTAATAGTTTATTTTAATTTCTTTTAATTGTATATATTTTGTATTTTATTCCGGCCGTACACCGCCCTGAGTCCTTCGGGAGAAGGGCGGTATAAAAATTTAATAAAATAAATAAAAAATAAATAAATAAATTGTATGGATGCTGTTTCTCAAGTTGGGGTAAAGAAGTCGTATTGTGAGAAACGATATGGAGAGATAGAAGCAAGGACACTTTAGCAACAACAGAACTGATTGTGGGTCACTTTAAATGCTGGACAAACAAACCGAAAGATAGGTCCAAAGGAAGTCCTTGTGGAATTTAGTTCTTAGATGATGTTATCAATTTGTTTAAAGTTCTCATTTGAATGGGCCATAGATCCTTTGATCAGCATTAGTTATGGTAAATCATAATAAGAATGTCCAGCAGCCCCATTTGCACAATATACTTTACTGAGTCTTATCTGCTAGCCTAGTCAGCCTAGTCACACAAACAACCCAGGAGAATTAGCTAACCTTTATCTATTCCACAATTAGCATGAAGAGCATCTATATTTTCTCTATCCTCATTCTGCCTCCCGGCAACTGGGGAGGCAGGAATGGCAGAAAAAGTGAGAGTAGAAGTGGAATGATGTTGGTCATGATATTTTTTAAAAATGTCATTCTAACATCCCTTGTGCTATTTGATAGGATTGTAAGAATGTTGTGTGTTGCTGATGCATGAAAACTAGTCTGTGGAGAGGTGATGACTGAAGTATCCATGTCACATAAATCCAGCCAATAGATGTTCAAGATCCAGATATTAGAAATAAAAAACAAATCAATCTTCAGGGCTTGGTTGTAGCCGACTGGAGGTAGAAAAATCTACACTCTTGTCAAATGTTACTGGACTAATTTATCCACTTCAATCAGCCTGACCAGTAGCCAAGGATGAAAATGAAAGTTAAAACCTAACTTTTGGAGAGCAAGAGGTTGTCTACCTCTGGGCCAGAGAATGAGTCTGATTCAACAAGGTGCTTGCTTTATCAATACTGACATGTCATCTTGATGTAAAACAATCAGGAACTCATCACGAAATGTTAGGTCATCTTTAGAAAAATTTGACTTCCTTTAAAGGAAGAAAAAGTATTTTGAAAGTGTTGATACAATCCTTTAAAAAAAACCCTGTTTTGTTTTACAGCACTGTTGCACAATTTTCTTTGCCCTTGTGGTTGGATCGCTCTTCAAAAGTGTATATGACCAAACAAAAACGATATACGTTGGACTAAAACTAATTATTTTTTTCCCTTCTGCATTTAACACTTTTTCCCTTCAGTCACATACGAAGTTACAACTCAGTCAATAACTCTTGGATTTGCTTAAGGAGTGGTTGAATTGCCCAATTTATAAAGTTTACTCTTTGGTGGAACACCACTTAAACGTTTACTAGGCTAGTTTTTGCTACAGTACTTCAGTGCAAATGTTATCAAAAGTTCTAATCGGCTCCCCTCCCTTAATTCAGGGGTTTCTTTATTTATATTTCTAGAACTCTCCTTAGAAATGGCAGAAGGAACCAGATTCAAATCTCTGCCTCTCAACCAAATGCTCGCAGAAATAGGGCTGAATCAAAAAGCGTTTGAACCAAAGGAGAACCTCGGGTTGTGGTGTTTTTTTTTTTTACTTGTATCTTTGCCATTAAACTTTCGGGATGTCTTGAGCGTCGATCCTCTCTGCTTAGTGAAGGAGTAAGGAAGAGAGAAATAATCCCACCGCTTTCCTACAAATCCCTTGCGTTCGTCACCATGGATCACACTCAAAAGCAAGCAGCCAGCCAGCCAGCCAGCCAGCCAGCCGACTTACAACTCGGAGGAACATAGACAGCCCAGAAGGAAAACTCGCCCTCCCTTCTCGCTGAACAGATGAAATACTTCAGATGTCACATGTCTTATAAGGGGAAGGCCACGGGGGGGGGCGCTCTCTCAAAACGACCTATAGGAGCTGCCGCAAGTTGCGATTGACACTCGAGCGATGCAATGGGGGGTCCCGGTGGCCCTGAAAAGTGAACTTTGGGCAACTCTGTTTAGCCAATGAGGCTACTCAGGAGGCAGGGCCGAGTACTGTCTCCTGCTCCCCCCCCTCCCTTGCTCGGGGTGTGCAAAGCTTAGATTGCGGTCTGGCCGAGGGATCTGCCTTCTTCGCTCTCGGTCTTGCCGCTGCTCTGTGGTAGCTGTGCCTCGGCAGGGAGCTTTCGAGCCTAGCAGCGCCGTAGAGGAGGAGGGAAGGGCGGGAGAAGAAGCCGCGTCGGCGACAGCAGCTTCAGAAGCAAGCGCGAAGCAAGGACAGCAGCCACGCAGGGATGGATCACTATGACTCCCAGCAGACCAATGACTATATGCAGCCGGAGGAAGACTGGGACAGGGATCTCCTTTTGGATCCAGCCTGGGAGAAGCAGCAGAGAAAGGTAATTTTCAGCATTTAAATATTTTATTTTATTTTTTGCTTTCGGCCCGAGCGGGGCGGGGCCATGAAGACACCTTGCCAGAGGCTGCTGGAGAACTCTTTCCGTAGAGCGTGGTTTGGGAACCGGGCGGGCGAGATTGGAGCGGGCGGACGAGCGCACATGCTGTCCCGGCCGTCTCTTTCCCACTGCCCGCCTTTTCCCACGGAGCCTGTGGATTCGGCTGCTGGTTGTGCAGGTTGCTTGGAGGAAGCCCCGAACCTCCTGGCGTGGACCAGGCGTTGGAAATCCGCCTTTCCACCGCGTAGCCTTATTTTACTCCTCTCCCAGGAGTGGCGGGGGGAAACGAGAAGCGGGTGGTTGCTACTTGGGGAATATTTGTATCCCCGGGAGATCTGCTCTTCCCCGCCCCTTACCTCCGAAGGTGAGGCCAGGCGTGGGAGAGAGTGCAAACGACAACGATCGATTTCCCCTCGTTTCTGTGTGGGGAGGGGGCGTGGGGGGAGAAAAGGAAAGGTAATCGCAGAGCCTGGACTGAAGTTTGGAGGCTGACTCGCTACAATAAGCGGCGACCATTATTTTGAGGAAGATTGGCTCTTGCAAAACCTGCATCATCTTTTTTTTTTCAAATTAAAAAAAAAGCCTTTTAAACATTCTTATTCCTAAAGGCAAAAAAGAAAAAAAGCATGAGGCTTGCTAGAGAACGGAGCGGAGGTGACGTGCGAGGGGGAGGCGGGGTGCCGTGAGGGGAGATGTTGCTGAAATAATTCGATCTATCAGGAAATCGGAGGCGGGGGGGGGGCAGAAGGTCAGTGGGAGCCTTTGCCGGCCCGACGCCAGCGGTAGCTCTGAAGTTGCTTTCCTTTCTACTGAAGCAACAGATGTTTCCCTTGCTTAACGTCGGGAGACTTGACTGGCAGGCTCTGCTGGCCCCTCCGGGCGTTTAGCAAGGCAACCCGACAAAAGCCACTTTCCCGCAGGGGGCTGTTGGAAGAGGGAAGTGGCTGCCGTTCACGCTGCCGCTTTCGGAGTCGTTTTGAGGCTTTTTGCACACACAAGCCAAGAACGGATCGCAACTAACGCGTGTCCTTGCCACAAAGTGTCATTGAAACGGCAGTACTCCCGCCCCCCCGCCCCCCATACCGTAGGCGATTTAAAGAGATCGATGTAAAGAGCAGGCAGAAAGTCGGGTTTGTGAGCGACTCACTTCCCCCCAGCCGCCGCTTTCCTCCTTAAAACCCCTGGGAATACAGCTCTTCTCCCGGTCCCCCCTTAGGAATTTGATCTCTTGGTTTTCGGAAAACCCGCCTGGGTAACATCCTTGTGAGCAAGGATGCCCAGAGCTGATGGATGAATGGCCCCGGTTTGGCGAAGCGAGGTCGGGGGAAGCACCCATGCTCGCCCTGCCCTAGAGATAGCCCTTCACCAGCGGGATCAGTTTTGAGTGGTGCGGTTTAGGGCTGGGCTTGTGCAAAACTCATGTCCAAAAATGGTAACATTCGTCCCATTTTTAAATTTAAGGAGGCGGAGGAGGGAGGTTAGGAGGCTGCTTTCTTCTTTTCCCTCCACCCCCCATCCCCAATAACCAAAGACATCCTGTATTAGCTCACTCTGGAATCCTAAGCTCTTAAACACTTCCCTTTAGTCATTTGTCAGTGAAGTGCAATTAGAAAAGGGGGAGGGGAGGGTGGGGAGAGATTTGACAAAGTTGCCTCCTAGCCATGTGGCACATGGAGGTCAGCCTTTTTCTGTCAGACTTGAGTTTTGTACCCCTTTTTGTCATATAGGAGAAGTTAGGTGGGGAGAGGTGGGGTGGGCGGCCTGGGAATGAAAGGAATACCTTATACCACTATTTTAAAAGAAAGCTTTCATTACAAGGAGTTCTGAATGGAGGTGGGAAAGTCCTGCTTGAAAAACATAGTAATTAAAGAATTGTCTGTTATTCCCCTTGTCTAATGATAAAAGGGAGGAGAGATAATTTTAAATGATGTGTTTTCATTGGAAGCCAAGATAACTAAAAACTCTCCTCAGCTGGATCTGCCTCCTAGCTTGACAAAGCTCCACAGACAGAAATGAAAGCAGAGGAATAAAATTCCTAAGAACAGGGTATTTATGGTGAAAAAAGTTTGAAATTTAAGACTTTAAAAGGACAATGAAGAGAAGATTGGAAATTTAATTTCTTTATTCATGTGGCAGGAATGTTAAATATGCAGATCTAGCAATCATAAAGAGCTATTTTTGTGTGCCAATTAGTAAACTATAAGTAAAATGAGAAATTCTGTAGGTCATGTTCCCATAAGAAAAAGAATTTGTCTTTCATTGTCACATATATAATTTTATTTTGTTTAATAGATAATGACACTCTTATCTTCCAAATGGAATTTCCAAAAAAATCCCAATATTTAATAATAAACTTTCAAAGATAATTTAAAAAAAAACTCTTTAAAAATATGAGATTGAAGATTAAAACAGAGGAGTTTAAGTTGACAGAGCTTCATTCATCACTCTTAATAGGGAGATAAGGTTATATATTGAAAAATATTGCACAAATAACCAGAAGAGGTCTGAAGTCCTACATCTAAAAAATGCTTATCTTGTGCAGCAAAGATTTTGGAATTATTTTGGAAAACCCATGATAGAAAGTTGCTTAAATTTGTTTCTGTCAGTCTTTTCCTAAAATTTGAAGTAGGTATTTCCCTAAATGTTTCAAATAACTTGCATGCACTTCTAGTGTCTAGAGCTACACTATACCATACTATACTATCAATAAAGGAGAATATTTGTTGATATGAGGGGTTCTTGGTGCTCACTGAGCTTGCTTGTTTTCTTACAGGTGTTTCATTACCCTAACTAGGTAACATCATCAATGCTAGTCTATCAGCACTAATGATGTTACCTAGTTTGAGTAATCCAAGGTCTGCAAGAAAATCAGCAAACTCTGAGAACATTAAGGACCTCCTATGCTATGTTAATCTATATTAATCTGTACTAATCTATGCTATACTTATACTATACTATATTGTTGGGGACAATTTGTAAACTGCTGGGAATGCTGTAAAGTACTTTGGAGCAGGGTATATAAGTCAAAGTCCTATTGCTGTTGCTATCTGATATTCTCTGATAATCTTGCCCTCCTCTCAAAACTTCAGCCATACATTGGAAATCTCCTAACCATTTTTGTGGGGAGGGGAGAGGAGCAGCTCATACTGCCACTGCTCATACCAATGTTTGTATGGTGACTTTGAGATAGCACTGATTAACATAAAATAGAAATAGTGGAGAGAGATGTAAGAAGAGAGTGAACAGCCCAAGCTAGGTAGGTACTTGAGCAAGAAATGAGGGGAATGGTGCAACTGGGAAAGAGTCAGAGGAGATAAATGTTTGGGAGCACAGTTTATTTTTGTACATTTGAGTCCCTGCAGTAATTTCAGAGATCTAGGTATAACTGATTGTGTTCGGTCCTAGGTCATTCTAAGAGCACAAACCATGCTAAAAGGAATACAGGTCACCCTTTGGGGCATACAGAGCCTTTGCCCAGTTTCTCCAGGACATATATAACATCCTTGCTCCTGGCAAATCTTTCTGGTGATTGGCCCCTTTCTAATTGGTCAGGCAGGTAGCAGAGTCGGGGTGGGGGGAAGCAGAGGGAAGAACTGGCTGTGTTCCAAGCCCAATTTATACTTTCAACATCATCTCAGTCTGGCTGTTGTTCTTGATGTCATGCTTGCTTCCAGCAACATCTGTTTCCTCAATCTCTACCAACATCATCTCTCTCCCTCAACATGGCCACTGAAGACAAGCATGGTAAAGCCTCTCAGCTCCCATCTGTTTGGGTCCTCACCCAAATCACCCCTTGTTAGCCCCCCCCCCAAGGAAAACAAGCTCTTGAAGGAGTCAGTCTCCAAATATATTTTGGAGCCAAGTACCAATCCAGGGGGAAGACATAGTTACTTTGAAATATTGCAGACAAGTAGATTCCCACACACTCAGAAACCTCTTAAAAGCTTAGGTAAGAAAGCTTTTGATTACTAGAAAGGAAGGCAGCCTTCCCAACTCTCAATCCCCACTGAGAGCAGAAGATATTTTTGGTAAGAGAAGGAAAGGGAGCAAGAGAAACACATAAATAGCCTATCATCCATGATGCCCAGGAAAACTTGATAGGCCTTGTAAAATACAAATACTTGTAAATATCACACAAATACTTTTACAACATAGGATTGTTCACAGCATAGTTTATAGAGAGCTCATAGTATGTGGGCAGAGAAGCATAATTTCTCATTTGGAATCATTGCAGGAAGAGTGTAAACAACTTTTGACAACAAGTTGTGTGCACACACATGCACATGTGTGCATACATATAAAATGTGAATTAGTTGATACTTACTGCCAATCAGCCTTAGGCATATTCAGTCAATCGCTGTCAGAATTTGAGCAGTGAATTGTATAATGGTATATCTGGATTTTCCAGCCCCTTTATAAACCCAGCTCCTCTTCTTCAAAGATTAAGTAGGTCTATGTAGGCACAGCTCATAACGGGAGAACATAATCAAAGCACAACTCTGCTTAGCTTCATAACTAACCACCCTGATGGTCAACTGTATAATGTGAACATAGTCTTTGCATATAGAATGCCTTCAATTAGAAATTAGGACTATTCTAGTTTACTTCTTTAATCTGTATTGCACTATTTCTTTGAAAGCTCAAGGTAATGTACATAAAGCCTCTCCTAATTTTATCCCAAGTACAGACTTATGTGGTAGGTGAGACAGGCAGCAATTGGCCCAAAGTCACCTTGTGAATTCTTCTTGAGTAGAGAGATTTGAAACTGTGCTGTTCTGTATTGCTGTCCCCAATAAAATTAAGGCAGAATGAAATAAGATGATATGTAGTATAGGAAGTCCTCACCTTAGGACACAATTGAGCCCAACATTTCTGTTGCTAAGCAAGGCAGTTGCTGAGTTGCGCCTCATTTTATTTTTTCGCCACACTTGTTAAGTGAATCACTGCAGTTGTTAAATGAGTCATGCAGATGTTAAGTGAATCTTGTTTCCCCCATTAACTTTGTTGGTTGGAAGCCAGCTGGGAAGGTTACAAATGATGATAACTTAATCCCAGGACAGTGCAGCTGTCATAAATACATGGCAGTTGCCAAGCACCCAAATTTTGATCATGTGACCATGAAGATGCAGCAATGCTGGTAAGTATGAAAAACGGTCATGTTACTTTTTTCAGTGCTGTTGTAACTTTGGATGGTCACTAAACGAATGGTTGTTAAATCAAGGACTATCAATATTACATTTTCAAGTGCATTTCCCATCTCAACCTGGCTGTATATGTTTCAGTAGATGCTTCTAAAGGCAGCTAACAAAAGAGAAGAAAATTAATATTTTGCATTGTAAATAGAATGCAAATAGTATAATAAAAGCAGCAAAACCAAAGTATGTATTAAAGTAAATTATTGGTTAAAGTTCAGCAAGTAAATTGTACCTGGTACCTAATAGGCATAAGCATAAGCATCAGCAGAATATGGAAAGACTCCGCCTCCAAGTATAAACCTAACTTTGGTCACACCTGCCTTCTTTCTAAAGCAGGGGTCTCCAACCTTGGCGACTTAAAGACTTGTGGACTTCAACTCCCAGAATTCCTCTGGCTGAGGAATTCTGGGTATTAGAGTCCACAAGTCTTCAAGTTGCCAAGGTTGGAGACCCCTGTTCTAAAGTATTTACAGTGAGATCTCCCTTACAGACTGAGCAAGGTGAAATAAACACAAGGAGTCTTTTTATTGTTATTATGCAGTTGTAAGTTATAACTGAAAATGTCACTCCTTCACATCTGAGGAAGATTATTTTACAGCAAGCAAACTTGTTGCCTCTCACTATACTGGGTGGAATCAATTGCCTAAGCCCTTCTGTTGATGACACTGCATGTCTTGGCAGAATTAGGAATGAGCGTTGTCTTTTCCACACCACAGGTCTGCTTTACTCTGCATCTCCTTTACTTTGCAAATTGGGGATTCAGAAAGCCAAATGAGAAGATTAAAATGGTAGACACCTAACTTCACATGTTTCCGCTTGGATCAGCTTTATTCAGTCATTCTCTTTCTCTCCCCCCCCCATTTATTTATTTATTTATTTATTTTTGGGGACCTGACCCAAAATAATCCAAAAAACAAAAAAGGATGACGACGATCAAGTGTGGCTATTTTTAAAAAGTTTTGTTTTAAGGCGCAAGAGACACTTGAATCACGATTCACAGACAGACAAAGCTAATACTTTCTATAAAAAAAAGGAACAATAAACTTTCGGAAATCTTCATAGAGGCCGGTTTAACTTTCTTTCAGTGAGTTTTACAATTATTTGGAATGACTGTTGTTTTCAAAAAAAAGAAACAGCAACTCACATACAATCCAAGTCCTCAGATGCACTGCAGAACTGAGGGGGGGGGGATCAGTGGGGAGGGAAGGGGAGGGGAGTTCTCTTTCAACCTAAGCTACCTGCATCACATAGTTGTAGAAGGGAGAACATGCATGGCAACTTGTGCTTCTGGATGAGACAGAAGATAGGCATGTAATAAGTGTCAATCAGTTTGAGGATAAGATGAATGAATAGAGTCTGCTTGTCAGCATCACATTCAATTCACTATTTGTTAAGCACTTTTATCCCCAGAGATTTAATTTATCAGTATGTCCTGAGACATCCCATAGCTTTGCATTTCATCAGGTTGGGACATAATTTTGGAATCCTTGGTTTTTCAGTGTGCAAACAATCCTGCATTTATGGCTTCCCACCTATTATTGAGTTAATTGTTTGCTTCCTGTTCCCAGAATATGCAGACAGAAGGTAACCAAATTTTATTGTCTGTTGAAAGTCCTTTGCAGGACAAGTAATGAAAATAATGAACTTTAGAGATATAATTGTTTTTCTCTGAAAAACAATCCCTGCTCTCTCTCACCTCTCCGTCTCTCCCCCCTCCCTCTTCACCCCCGCCCCATTGTTACATTGAAAATGGCTGCCTAGCCATTATGTAGGATACTGGATATGGGGGATCTATAACATTTCAAGGAGTTGGTCAAGTTGAGTTCCCGGAAAAGTATGATTTTTTTTTTCACTACAGCAATATTTGCATAAGGAACTACATATATGGAATCTTTAAAAAGCTTCTCTTGTTAAAATTTAAGGGAAAGAAGGGGAAATGATAAGGCCCGTTTTTGACTTTTGTACAGCCTTCTGTTTCTTACAGGAGGTTTGTTTTATGGGATTAATGTGCTTTCTTTTTAAATTCCAAAATATTTTGCATGTTTCTGAGCTGAGCTGCTTGATCTTATTAGAGTAAACAGCAAAGTTTCCTTCCCAGTGTGCTGGAATATTACAACTCTCATATTTCCCACAAGCAGTTTGTGCTGGGTAGGAATTCTGAGAGTTGTCGTTCAACATATTAGACACCCGCCACAATGCTAAAATACCCCTTGCAGGGTTTTAATAGGGTAATTGCTGGCTGTTGTGCTGTAAGGTTCGGAAGAAGATAAACTCATTTATGGTTTGGCTAAACATGGGTAATGTAATCCATACAACAAAAATAATTAGCCCTTTTCATTAAGATAATATATGCAACCTCCCAAGTTGTCCTCTACACCAGCTTGCATATTCTTGACTGTGTGGATCCCTTGAGAAATCATTTGTTTGAAGTGGTTACATTCGTCTGAGCAGAAAGAAATCCATTAGCTCAAAACAGTTAATGCTAATTCTGTGCTCCTGCAAGCCCCTGTGGATCAGTTTGTACATAAATATATATTATACCCATCCGTTTTTATATTAATCAATGATTTTAAAGAAAAACACTCTTACACTCACAGGCCAGCTTAAAATCAGAGTATGTTATTACAGGTAGTCCTTGACTTATGGCCACAATTGAGCCCAAAATTTATGTTGCTAAGTGAGAAATTTGTTAAGTGAGTTTTGCTCCATTTTATGACTTTTCTTACCATCTTTATTAACTAAATCACTGCAGTTGTTAAATTAGTCACACTGTTGTTAAGTGAATTTGGTTTCCCCATTGACTTTGCTTGTCAGAGGTTGCAAAAGGGGATCACATGACTCCTTGACACTGCAATAAATGTGAGTCAGTTGTCAAGCATCCGAATATAAATCATGTGACCATGGGGATGCTGCAGTGGTCATAGATGTGAAAAATGGTCATAAGTCATCTTTTTCAGTGCTGTTGTAACTTTGAATCATCACTAAATGAAGTGTTGTAAGCGGAGACTACCTGTAATGTTTTTTAAAGGAATGCATACACGACACATATATTGTAAAGAGGAGACAAAGAATATAGGGTTTTATAATTAATAGTCTTCTACCTATTTGTCTTAAAAGAAAGGGTGCTGTATTTCACTTGTTCCTGCAGCTTTGAAAGACAGATAGAAGAAGGGACTTCAACACCTCTTTGACCTTTCCATAAAACAGGGGTCTCCAACCTGGCAGACTTCAATTCCCAGAATTCCCCAGCCAACTTTAAGCCTGGCAGACTCCAACCTTGGCAACTTTAAGCCTGGCGGACTTCAACTTAACTTTTTCTAACTGGATCGTTCTATTAATCATTTTATTAATTGTTTGTAATGCCACAATTATCAGTCCCCCGCAGTGTTGTATATTATGTTTTTAATATCTACCATAAAACATTAAAAATTACCATTAATCTTGAAAAACAATAAACCAAAACTTTAAATGGCAGCAATTCATAAAATAGTTACATTTAAAGTGGTGCTTTCTCATTCAATGTTAAAATTCTCTGAAAAAATCTCCATTTCTGGAAGGTCAACCAAGTTGGAGCTAATCTAATTTCCAAGGAGATTCTATCCCATAACATTGGGGTAGGATGGAGAAACGTCTCCTCTTGGCCTGCACCCCTAATTTCACATACCTTATTGACTTTATTCATGCATTATGTTCAAATAGGGCTCCCTAGCTTTTTTGGACTGGTGAGTATTTTTGACATTTTTGAAAGATGTTGAAAGTGTATTCATAAAATAGTAACTATGTCTGCATTGCCTACACCACTGTGCTAGCCAGTTCAAATGGCTTTCTAATACCAGTTTATCTTCACTTTTTTAAAGCATTTCCAAACAATACTCAGCAAACACCACCCACCATTTTTCTTTTAACTGTTTAAATTAGTTAATTAAAGATCTGTAGAGACCTGTATGAAATTCCTAGAACTAAAGAATGGAAATTGCAGCATGGCCTGTTTAATTTCATTTATGCTTGGAATGATACTTTACAAGATGGGTGGGGCAGACATATGCTGAGAGAGGCACTATACTGGTGATCCAAAGCTAAACCATAATTCATGTCTGCTGGTCAAAAAGGTTGCATTCACATATCATAGTAAGCCTGAAGCAAGCAATCCATGAAGTGTATGTTAACATCCAACCCAATTATCCATTTGCAACATTCAGAAAACCTCTAAAGTGTATTGAATCAAATGTTGGGTTTTTAAAACAGTATTTGCAATTTGTGGGGATGAAATATTAGATGGGAAACTTTTGCTTTAGGAGATGAACAATTTAAATCATTAATTTTTCCTTTTAAAACCCAAATAAATTTAGCTACCTGCTCCGGTATGTTATTGGTCACATTTCTTATATCCCTTAAAGTCTCCCCCCCCAAAAAAAATGCAGTCTTCTACTGCATATAAACTTTACACCTTTGCACTCAGCCAAAACCAAGCAAAAATGTTGTTTATTTATTTATTTATTTATTTTATTTAAACCAAGCAAAAATGTTGTTGGTATATAAAACCTAATTGTGTGGAGATGGAATGCATAACTCCAGCGAGTCTTGAGTCATTGTAACTTATGATACAATGCCTCAGGTAGTATACTATGGAGAAACTCTGAATATTACAACTGCCAAGCAAATAATTGCCATTTAATTTTTGTTTGCAGTCAGAACATTGTTTTGCTCAATCTGTGTAAATTTATGCCTCTGAGTTGGGGGGCGGGGTGGAAAATCGATGGGATGAGGGCAAGAGTGGGTTCTGCTTACCTTTACTACTGGTTCGCAACGGGAGCGCACATGCGCAGAAGCTTCTGCGCATGCGCAGAACACTGGTGATGACGTCATGGCAGTTGGGTGGAGCCTCCCATCAGTTTTACTACCAGTTCTGTAGAACCAGACCGAACGGGGGCAACCCACCACTGGATGAGGGTCCTTCAAACAGCATCCCAATGCCTTTTATCCCTTGGAACAACTCCCCAGTATGTAAAGAGACCTATTGCTGGTACACTTTTAAAATAAACTCTAACTGTTGACTTACTCAAGATGTTTTCGTGAGTTCCCTTTCAACACATCTGCATCCTTTGGTGTTTAGTACACGTTACTCTCTATTTCCTCTCCTCCTTTTTTTCAGAGGAATAGATAAATGGGTAAACAAATTGCTACAGAAACCATAAATCTTCACTAAGATACCATATGGTTCTTATTTAAAATATAAATGCCTGAGCAACTTCCCAGCTGCTACCTTGCAAACAAGTCCTAAAAAGCCACAGCAGTTAAGAATGGTGAGATGCCTCCTTTGGTATCCAGTCACTTCTGCAGATGCTGATAAACTGACACTTTTCTCCAGGAGGTGTGAAGGGATGTTCAAAAAGACAAGTAGTGGAAGTCAAGTGTTTTCATTTTGTAGTTTTGTATTTCCAGAACAAGCTGCTTGTTAAATGATTGTTATGTATTTTAACCAGTTTCTTACTTGCTGACACACTAGGTAGTTTTTTCATAAGTAGGAAGCATATTTCCAAACCTTTCTATGTATTCCCCATATATATTTTGCATTTTAAAATGGTATTGTAATAATATCTCTTGGGAGGCAGAGTCAATTTCTCTTTGATCGACAGTCTGCACATCCTGGTTGCTAAAGACATCACGAAATTGACTGAATGTGAAAATTAGTTTCAGTGATGGGCGGAACGGAAGTGTTAGTTGGGTTCCATTTCTAAACAACTTCCCTCACTTGTCACACACCACCTAGCAGGCTGCTCTTCAAATGTCCTGCTTGTGATTTTCTCAGAGGCACCTGAGATAGGTGTGGGATACACAGTAGTAGACAAGTTGGAGCCTGGAGCTTAGAGACAAGTTAGCACCTGGCTTAAGCAGCAACTAAACCCAGTTATAACTTCTTTATCATGTGATAAAGTTCTTTAGATTGCACCAGATATTTCCCATCCTAGATAGTAATAATTACTCAATTTCCTTCCCCAGTTCAGCTGCAGATATTGCCCAAAAAAATCTACTCCTCCTCCCCCATCAGCCTCATTTTTCACATGCTATTTCAGATTTTCCTTCATTGCTAGTATCTCAGTATAAAACACAATGCTCTGCAACAAAATTTACAAAGTAATAGATACCTTTCAGAAGTGGGAACACCAAGGAATTTTGATGTATTAGCCTGCCTCCACTCTACTTTTCATATGCTGGTGTGCAAACGGTATTCAGATTTAGTTGATATTGGCACTTGGAGAGAGAAAATTTATAATCTCTTTTGATGTACCGGTAGGTACTGTAATATATAGTATGATCCTTTTAAGGAACAGCTAATATCTTGTACCAGCTTTCTTTCTCTAATCCTAGTTTAAAATTTAGACAAAATTTCTAGAATTCCAAGTCTTAATGGCAAACAGCCTTATTGATTAGGAATTATGATACTATTGTCCAGGTTATTTGGAAAATGTCAGGAGATGAAATCCATTGGGCTGTGGTTTCTTTTTTACTTAATCTTTTGAACTTTCTCAGCATGGTGATGCTGTGAGTTGTGTGATTGGCATATACAGGCATTCCTCAACTTATGACCACAGTTGTCCCTCAGATTTCTTTTGCTTAGCGAGACAGTTCTTAAGTGAGTTTTGCCCCATTTTATGACCTTTCTTGCCACAAAAAGTGAATCACTTTGTTAAGTGAATCATTGAAGTTATTAAGTTAGTAACACAGTTAAGTGAATCTGGCTTCCCCACTGACTTTGCTTGTCAGAAGCTTGAAAAAGGTGATCATATGATCCTGGAGCACTGAAATTGTAATAAATACATGTCAGTTGTCAAGCACCTGAATTTTGATCACATGACCCTGGGAATGTTGCAACAGTTGTACGTGTGAACGATGGACGTAAGTCAATTTTTTTCAGTGCTGTTGTAACTTTGAATGCTCACTGAACATGTGGCTGTACGTTGAGGACTACCTGTAGAGCCTCAAAGGGGTCAATTTATCAGTGATAATGGTATAGGAAATTGAATGTGTTAACTAAAATTTCATTTGTTTATATCTGTATGATGATCAGAAGAATGATTAGAATTCTGAAATTAGGCTCTCTTCCCTGCCTCAAAAAGTTTGGCGGGAATGTAGCAGCTATTGAAAATGAACTACAAGTTAAGTAGCTCAACTTACAATCACATTTGAGCCCAGAATTTATATTGCTAAGTGAGAAACTTGTTAAGTGAGTTTTGCCCCCTTTTATGACTTTCGTTGCCACATTTGTTAAGTGAATCACTATAGTTGTTAAATTAGTAACACGGTTGTTAAATGAATCTGATTTTCCCATTGACTTTGCAAAAAGTGTTCACATGACTCCAGGACACTGCAACCATCATAAATATGAACCAGCTGTCAAATATGAACCAAATGTAAATCATGTGACGATGGGGATGCTAGCATTAGTCATAAGTGTGAAAAACGGTCATAAGTCACTTTTTTCAGTTGCAACTTTAAACGGTCACTAAATGGACTGTTGTCAAGGTCTACCTGTATTGAAAAGGAACTACATGAGTTGTTGACACAGGAATATAGATTTATATTAAAGTTAAAGCAAGATTCAACATTCATTGCCATTGCATATTCAATTACAGTTCAGCACAGTATTTTGCCGTAGCATAATCTGAAGGGCATTTTTGATACAATAAAACATTTTTCTGACTCTAATCTTAATCTTCATCCTTGCTTTTTTTAAAAAAATCTAATGATTTTTGGAATATGCCCAAAATCTATATCAATAGCCTTTCTGTCAATTAAATTACCTCGACATATTTTCCTAGTAGTTTGTTCCATTTCGTTTAGAGCAATTCATTCATGTTACCTGGAAAATTTGAATAGTTGCTTCTGATAACAATGTAAATTGGCTGATCAGGAATTCAATGTAGTACAAAGTAATCTAGTATTTAAATTCTCGTTACCTGAGAGTTTTTCATGCAGGAGATGAACTTAAATGTGACATTTACTTCCCAGTTGCTAATTTGCATAAGCGTTATTATGGTGCAATTTTTCTCAATTGCTCCCTTGCTGAACACATCTTTGCTTAGACATATGCACTTGATAAATTGGTCCTGTCTTTGAGTCCTCCTAAGGAAGAATGACACCATTTAGATAATGTGCATAAAATAGGTAGGGGGTTAATCTATTTCTGCAGAATAAATTAAACTGTAAATTTACCCAACAAGCTAGGTCCACAAAATATACTAAAACTTAACCACTAAATAAATTTGCACCTTGTGCAAATGCTGCTACTACTAAGTCTTTAGTTGATCAAGATAAGTGTGTAAATAGGGCCTCTTATCAACACAGCACATTGATGTAGGCATTCCTCTGGTTTTGTACCACAGATAGATGGGCTTTTTATTTAGTTAATGAGTGTCTCTGAGAGATGATCTGTTAGAAATTTTTAACTCACTGATTAAGAAATTAATGATTTCCCCTCTAAGCTCAAAGATATTATTTTGTAATAAAATTCTGTGCAACTAGTAATGAACCACTAAAACGGCTTTCAGGGATTTGATCAAATCCGGAGAATCTGGTTTGATCAAAAACAATCTGCAAATCTGAGGCAAGCCACAGAAGTTTGATTTGAAAACTTGGGTTAGAAAGGACGAGGGGTTATATGAGCTGAGAAATATTCAACTATATTGGCTGGACTTTCTGGGAACTATAGTCCCAGCAAATCTGGATTGGAAAAGTCTGGGCTAAAATGGGAAGTTGTGAAAAGCGAGGAGGGAAAGCGGAAATTTGGATGCTGAAGCAACAAAAGTTTGCCAACTGAGTGATGCTGCAGCTGCAAATATGAAGACTGTTAGCAAAGAGGATATTGTATTCTTGTTTGTAGTTCCTTTTTTTTGCATATTTTAATTGAGACTGGCCTTGCTTCTTTGGGACTGGCCTTGCTTCTTAGCCAATGATGTTACATTTTCTCTTTCTGTATAAATTAATTACTATATTTTACCTCTGTTGATGCTAACTATGATGGTTCCCTCTTGCCTCCTTTACTGCGTTCTGCAAAAAACTAGATGGGATGTTGCTTTGAAAAAAGAATTGTATAGCCTAATTTTTTTTCCTAGTCACACTCCACTTCATTTCTGAATACACTGGAATAGATGTGGAGTGTATAATGGCAGATGTCACTTTTTGTTTTACCTGAGACTTACCATGACTTTGCATATATGCCAGAAAATTTTACTAACTTGCCTATTATAGTCATGCAGGAAATGTTGGCTTGGAAGAAAGCAGAGAGGGAAGTGCCTGTTTTCTTACTCTTCAAAAACTGCTGCCTGTCAGAAAAAGGTTCTTGTTATGGGTTTGGATGAAAAAAAAAACAAAGAATGCATATCACCAGAAAGTAACTAGAAAATAATTCAACTAAGTTTTAAGGCCCCGCAGCAATTTATTTTGGGGGCTAATTAGTTCTTTGATTGTTTTTAAGACCATACAAAAAGGTCTCATGTAAGAGGTTCTCTGACAAATCACCTAGATACTGCAACAATGAAGTGTTACAGTTTTGCATTATATTTCTGTAATATGCAGGAGATTTGACATAGATGGCATGATATGTCATTAACATCTGGCAGCACCTTAGCCTGTCATGGATGATTTCAAAGAAAGCTAAACAAGGTTTGACCCCCCAGGGGTGAAATCTAAAAATTTTTCCTACCGATTCCGTGGGCGTGGCTTGATGGTCAGGTGACTGAATGGGCATGGCCAATAATAATAAATAATAAAAATAATAAAGTATACAAAACTTGGGAGCGCACTGGTCTACCTTCTTTAAAAATAGAGGCACCGGTTTACTAATTGCCTTTTTTTAGGAGCACATCGGTCTACCTTCTTTAAAAATAGAGGCACCGGTCTACTAGCTGCCTACAGCGCTGATCAGCTGTAGTGCGGCCTTTTGAAGTGCCGCAGCAGTCATTTAAGGCCATTTGCAGCTATATCACTACCACGAGCTTCAGGGACAGAGAAGAGGAACAGCGAGGCATGGGCGGGTGGGGGGGGCAAGGATTTTTGCTACCGGTTCTCTGAACTACCCGCCCCCATCGCTACCGGATTGCGCAATCCGGTCTGAACCAGGAGCACTTCACCCCTGGTTTGACCTCATTAACATACAGATGGAAAACACCAGGAATGTCCAGGTCTGTAAGGGAGTCAGGGATGTTTAAAAAAAATACTGGAAGAAGCAGTTATGAATCAATTCTGTATTTCAACCAAGAAAATACATGGATAGTATAGTAGCAATTGGAAATCAAGGTCGAGTTTACTTTGGATGCAACAGTTGACGATGAAAGTTCTAAATACTAACACTTCTGTCATTGGGAGAAGGTGGCCTTATTGGGTTTTTTTATTGATTACTCAGCATGACAGCTATGTTTTATGTATAGTTAACAGAGGATTCTTGCTGAACGGATAAAGGAGGATAATTTCACATCAGTTAAAAGTTGATTGACTGGTATGTTGTAGTTTAACATGGAAGTGAAGATTTACAGCTGCCAAAACAGAATATCTTTTTTTTCTCTTTCTCTTCTCTTCTCCCCTCCCCCCCTTCTTCTCTTGTTTTATTCATGTTCTGGTGTAGTCTCCCCAGTTCAGCCTTCTTTGAACCAAGGTCTTTAAGAGATGCTAGTGAGCCCTGAATAGCCATTGATTACACGGGGTTGGGAATGCTTGGAGTTGCATCCTGAACTCATCTGGATAGCATCTACTCATTCTCTCTATCAGTTCCCAGCAACTTTTACTTCTTTCCTAGCCTTTCCCCATTAACATTATTGTTAAAAAAAAAACTGTCCTGACTGCTGTATGTGATGGAAGAGGGAACTGTTTTGTAGGGAATAAATTTATTAGGAGACTGCTGATTGTTGAGGGTATAGCCTTATACCGTAGGCGCAAAAAAATGTCAGAAATGTACTTAATTGGCTGCAAAGCAGGTTAACAGCACAGGAAACTGGCTGTTTCTTCCCTTGCGCCTACTTGGATGCAGCCTATCATGAGGATGTGGCTGGGCTGTCTGTTTCCTGTTCTTCAACTGTTGAAGGGTGGCACAGAGCCAATCATACTCAGCATGGTATGAAGCCAGCGCTGACATCACACTGCTGGCAAAGTTGAGGATGACTCCTTCTCCTTTTCCTTTCTTTGCTGTTTTCTAGAAAAAGGATTTCAACAACTGCACTTCAGTACAACAGTAAGTTGAAAATTCTCAGTATTGCTGAAGTAAAGCCTTCCACAAATGTTACAAATCAGGATTAATCCCTAATATGCTGGAGACCTTACTCAAATGATGTTAATCTCCTACAGATACCCAACGAAAACTTTTGCACACATGTTGGCTTTTATAGGAACCAAGATCCTGAGGATCCAGGAGAGCTTTTGTCTTGCAGGCATCCTCTTTGAATGCCTGCCTATCTGCATAGGTGGATCCTTCAAGTAATATTGGCATGTGGCTAATCTTCCTGATACAGCTGGTCCTTGACTTACAACCACAACTTGAGCCCAACATTTCTGTTGCTAAGTGAAACAAGTGAATTTTGCCCCATTTTACAACCTTACTTGCTGTTGTTCAGTAAATCACTGCAGTTGTTAAGTTGGTAACACAATTGTTAAGTGAATCTGGCTTGCCCATTGACTTTGCTTGTCAGAAGGTCGCAAAAGGTGGTGATCCTGGAACACAACAACCAACATAAACATGAGTCAGTTGCCAAGTGTCCAAATTTTGATCATATGACCATGGGAATGCTGCAGGGGTTGTAAAAGCGTGAAAAATACTCATAAGTCACTTTTTTCAGTGCTTTTGTAACTTGAAATGGTCACTAAATGAACTGTTGTAAGTTAAGGACTAACTTCTATTTGTACTACCTTAACAAAGCGTATATTTATCATATTGCAATGTAGATAATTATAGCTTTTTATTGTATATAATGTTTAAAATGTTTCAATATAAAGCTATCTACTATGACGTCTATATAGGGTGCCATAACCTTTGGGCAGTTTAGACATTATTGACTTCTACATTGACTTTACTTGAATGCTGTTGCATATTATACGCAAACTTTCTACCAAGAATCTTACTTATTTTTATATGGCCCTCTAATATTGACTGCTGTCCAGGAAAGACTAGCATTTGCCTAAGAACAATATAGCTACCAAACTGGTACCAGACTGATAATTTGGGGTTCTAACTTAGACAGCAACAAGGTCCACAAACGTTGAGCAGCTACTTCTGTGCAGGGTATTTATTCTCAAATTGCCTCTCATGAATTTGAGAGTGCTGCTGTGGTTTTCCCATCTCTTTGAAAAAGATTAATTTGAAAACTACTCCAAAATCAAGGTAGTTGTCATAGCAGCGTGATCAGAACCCGGCCTCGCTTTTTTGACCGTTTCCAGCAAACACCACTGAAAAGGCAGACAAGGAAGATTAAGCCAGGAATCCATACTTACACAAACCAAACTATTATTTTAATATTTCTGAATTTTTAATATTTTTAATATTTTGAAAAAGGGGAGAAAATCATAATTGCATACAAATGCAGAAACTGCTGTGCCATTCTGAAAAGTTGCAGCGTTGATGTTTGAATGGTTGTTTTAAAGGTGTCAGTCTTGAATGTCAGACTCTGTATTTCACTGCACAATTTAATATGTACGTTCTTTTAATTTTGCCCACTAAAAACTATGAAAATTCAAACATACATACCGTCTATAAAAAGGTGCCTTTTTCCCATTTCCATTCAGTTGGAGTCTGCCTGGACAAGTCCCTGCAGTTTGCTTGGCAAAGTTTTTCAGAAGAGGTTCGCCATTGTCTGCTTCCTAGGGCTAAGAGAAAGTGATTAGCTCAAGGTTACCCAGCTGGCTTTGTGCCTTAGGCAGAACTAAAATTCATAGTCTCCCAATTTCTAGCCTAATGCCTTAACCACAACACCAGACTGGATCTCTATAAAGTGCTTATCCCTTTTTAAAATATGGGAAATTAATTTACAGCTTGCTGTATAAGTTGGGAGCACATTTCCCTATTTCTCGCAGAGTTAGAGGAGAGAAAACTTACTCAACATGTGATGAGTAATCACATTATCAACATTGCATTAAATTTTAATTAAATATGAAAATTAAATCAAAATTTAGTTTTATTTTATGCAGTCACTTCTGCTCTCTACCCTACTTATCTTTTAAGTGCCGTGTCCAGTACAGCATTTAAAGTGTAGCACAGCACTTGGCACAAACTAATTCTACACTCTGCCTTAGTTTGTGAAACACTCTCATGATCTATGGCCAATAGTAGCACCATATTGACTTTACAGTTCGGCAAAGATAGAAGTGGTTTATTGCTGGGTTAGTTCACATTCGGTATTTAATCTAGATTAAGATTAATATTCCTGTAAGAACCAGTCTGATGTAGTGGTTAAGACTTCAGGCTAGAAACCAGGAGACTGAGTTCTAGTCCTGCCCTGAGCATGGGCCAGTCACTTTCTGTCAGCCCTAAGAAGGAGGCAATGGCATACTGCTTCTGAAAAACCATGCCAAGGAAACTGCAGGGTTTTGTCCAGGCAGTTGCCAGGAGTCAACATCGATCCAAAGGCACCAAAGAACCCCACCATTCTACGTTGCCATCATTATATACAACCATCGATTAGACAGTACTTTCAAACAAGTATTTTCAAAGCTGATACTTCACAAACTAATTACAAATGTAGATGGTGTTCAGTGGAATCCAGAATGAGACATTTGGGCAGCTACATTTAATTTGGCTGGAAACTTGCAATGTTTTGCCTGAGAGTGGTAATTATGACTACCACTTCTGCACATTATAGAATTATATTCTTGATAGCCTGATATTAGTAAAATTTTCATCTATCTTGGTAAGCAAAAGATATTCTGAAGTCATACAAATGCTGAAACCAGCTTTGAGTTGTTGAACTTTTAAAAAGAAGATAAAAATGTTTATTTTCCTGGGTGGTGTTACTGGATTATGCTCTATACAAATATGTTTCCATTAATTAGATATACAGTGTATTATCAATCCATCACCACCCTCTTTTGCTCTAAAGAATTTGGGCATGCTATGGCATAAGTGAGATGGTTGTGGAGAGGCTAAGAGTGCAAAAAGATCAGAATTGAAATGCTGGTTTGTTGTGCTACCAAAACTATGTCATATTTCAAGTTATATGTGTTGTGGAATACATTATTGGTTCATATAAGTGTTGGCCTGTGATCTGAGTAAAGAAGCAGTAATTGAGTTGTTTAAAAATGAGATGGGTGGCAAACCTACTAACATCCAAAACTAGGTATGCACGCCCCTTACCTCTTCAACACCAATCATATCAGATCTCAAATGCAAATTGATAAATGCAAGAAGCATAGTCAACAAATTACCTGAATTTATCCTCTTATTAAACAGTGGCACATTTGATATCATTTTTGTTTGTGAAACATGGCTGAATTCATCCCTTCCCGACTCCATTATCTCAAACAAAGAATATCAAGTCTATCGATCAGATCGGGAAAACCGAAGAGGTGGTGGAGTGGCTATCTTTTACAAAAAGTCACTGAATCTAAAAAATATCCAAGTAGCACATAATCTCTCTCTTCCTGAAACCATAGTATGCGACCTATCCCTTGACACTACTCTTCGATTCTTACTATGCTACAGAGCCCCCGACTATGAAATTACCCATGCAAATATGCTCACCTCAATGCTAACATGGGCTACCTCTTGCCCATACCCTCTCATCTTCCTGGGTGACCTAAATCTACCTCTCATTAACTGGACAACTAATGAATGTTCAACTGACCCAATCCATACTACACTATACAACGCTGTTACAAACCTAGGTCTTGAACAACTTGTAACTAACAATACAAGACTCAACAACTGCCTTGACCTCATCTTCTGCAACAATCCAAACTCAATTTACGGACTACAAATTAAAGAACCTTTTTCAAACAGTGACCACTGCATGATTGATTTTGTCTCAATATACGTCCATACTTAAATCGTCATAACAACAGAACTCCCAACTACAACTTCAAAAAAGCCAATTACGACCTTATAAACAACGATCTTTCATTTCTGAACTGGCAAAATCTGTTTGCAACCTGCATAACCGCTGATGACCTCTATAGAGTCTTCCTACTCGAAATCAATAGAGTCATTAAATTATATGTACCACGAATGACTACCATGTCCAAGAAAAACAAACTACCCATATCAATAAAAAGCTTCAATCAAAAAAAATCCTCTGGAAAAGAAACAAAAAGGCTATGTTACAAATTTCAAAACCGCTACAGAAACATATGCAACCAAATAAAACTGAATGCACAAATTACCACACCAAGCAAGAAGAGAACCTTCTACGCACAAATTCCAATCGTGCCTTTTATAATTTTGTCAACAATAAACTTAAAGATTCAAGATCCATCCCACCACTAAAAGATTCTAACAACAAAGAATGCAATGACGAAACAGTCAAAGCAAACCTCTTCAACATTTTCTTTGGCTCAGTTTTTGTTAACTCCGATAACACATATCCAACATTCCACAAACGAACCAGCAATGACTATGATGATTTAACTCATATAGATTTCACAGAAGACAACGTTGGTAAAGCTCTTCACAACTTAAAACCATCCCTATCTATAGGACCTGATGGACTATGTGCATATTTCTTAAAAAAACTTTCCATTAATATAGCTGAACCCCTAAGTATTATCTTTGATAAAGCTTTCACTACCAGTTCTCTTCCCAAACTTTGGTCACTAGCCACAGTCATCCCCATCTTCAAAAAAGGAGACCCCAGCTTAGTCGAAAACTACAGACCGATCTCCCTTTGCTGCGTCACCTGCAAAGTCATGGAATCTATCATCAATCAATCCATTACCTCACACTTAGAAACTAACAACCTACTCTCCAACAAACAATTTGGTTTCAGGAAAAAGTTATCATGTAACTTACAACTTCTCCACTGCAAAAACATATGGACTTCAAATCTAGATCAAGGCAAATCAATAGATGCAATCTACATAGACTTCTGCAAAGCTTTTGACTCAGTAGTACATGATAAACTTCTCCTTAAACTAACATCCTATGGCATCTCAGGACCCCTCCACAAATGGATATCTGCTTTTCTGTCTAACAGACAACAAGTGGTCAAAATCGGCAATGCTTTATCAAATCCTGTTCCTGTCAAGAGTGGCATTCCTCAAGGCAGCATCCTTGGACCAACACTCTTTATTCTATACATTAATGATCTTTGTGACCATATCTCAAGTAATTGTGTTCTCTTTGCTGATGATGTCAAACTATTTAACACCACAGATAACACTTCTATAATTCAAAACGACCTTGACCATCTAACTGCTTGGTCTAAAAATTGGCAGCTCCAAATTTCAACCAGCAAATGCTCAGTCTTACATATAGGAAAAAGAACCCAAAACTAAGTACATACTAGATGGACATTACCTTACAGACGACCCCATCCCGTTAAAGACCTTGGAGTTTTCATGTCAAATGATCTAAGTGCCAAAGCCCACTGCAACTACATAGCAAAAAGCTCTAAGAGTTGTAAACCTAATTTTGCATAGCTTCTTTCCAAAAACACCACACTACTAACCAGAGCATATAAAACATTTGCTAGACCAATTCTAGAATACAGCTCACCTGTTTGGGACCCTCACCACATCTCTGACATCAATACAATTGAACGTGTCCAGAAATATTTTACAAGAAGAGGTCTCCATTCCTCTGAAAACAACAAAATACCTTATCCCACCAGACTTGAAATCCTAGGCTTAGAAAACTCCGTCGCCTTCGACAAGACCTAAGTTTAACTCACAGAATCATCTATTGTAATGTCCTTCCTGTCAAAGACTACTTCAGCTTTAATTGCAATAATACAAGGGCAACCAATAGATTTAAACTTAATGTAAACCGCTTTAATCTAGATTGCAGAAAATATGACTTCTGCAACAGAATCATCAGTGCTTGGAATACTTTACCTGACTCTGTGGTCTCTTCCCATAATCCTAAAAGCTTTAACCAAAAACTTTCTACTATTGACCTCACCCCATTCCTAAGAGGACCATAAGGGGCGTGCATAAGCGCACAAACGTGCCTACCGTTCCTGTCCTATTGTTTTTCTTTTCTTCTTCCTATATATGTTTATATGGTTATATACTATATAATCTTTTTGTATGATGTTGTGACAAAATAAATAAATAAATAAATAAAAATAAATCTAACAAACAAACATAAAATTAAAGGCAATGAAAAAAGCTCCTATAGAGTCCTTTTTTTTCTTCGTGTCTTTTAGGAATCAAACTTATTTATACTTCCTTGGGAACCAAACAAATATTTCCCTCAGTATAATTTGGCTAAAGGAGAAAAGCATGCAAATTAGTTCATTTTGCATACTCACAGTTTACTCATTTGGTTGCTACATTTTAAAGGTATATTTCATGCAGAAACTAGACAGAGAGAGATACTGTGATGCTTGAAGTTACAGAAGGACATGATTGAGAAAAGAGAACATTGCAGACATGAAAGACTAAGATTGGCCCCTTTGACTGAACACAACACTAAAATATTTCAGATTATCTGAAATTCCAGGTTTTGGTCCAGAAATTAAACTCTGTCTCATATGTTCCAATTAATGGAAAGTGACAGATCTCTTTGCCAAGGGTTAAAACTTGCGTGGGAAGGACAGATTAATAATGAAGCAAATCAGATTTGGTCAAGACAATCAGGTTGAATCAGTCAGGTCACTGAAGTCAGTTTCAGCCTAGCTCAGGTCAATCAGATTAAAGTCAAGTCTTGGTAAAAATGCACAGATCAAGACAAGCTAAGTCACCACTTTGGCTTTGAATGTCATGTGAACAGCTAATCAGAACGTAAGGTGTTCCAAGCGTGTCCAGTTAGCTCAGCTAGAAAAAGATGTAAGCTTGGTTCACAGATACCCTGAAACCTTTAATGGACAGCTTTGCACATTGTGCTAAAGTCAAAAGCATACATTATGGATTAGTATTATGTAGAGATTATAATCTCCACAAAGAACAAAAAAAAATCAATTGAAGTTCTGAAAGATTGGCCAGAGTTTGGTTTTCCAGTGGGTTTGTCTGTGGTTGATACGATTCTTAAAGAGTCTAAGGATCTTCAGGCAGTCTCAGTCTCTATGGCTGAAGGATAGAAGACAATTGTGTAACGTAAGTGACTCTTTTTGTTTTCTATACTACAGCATCACAAATTACTTGGTTTTCCAGAATGCATTTGGGGAATGATGTTTTATGCTTACCATAACTTATACAACCTTATCCCCTGGTCCCACATAAAACTCTTTAAAATGTTGCATGATTCTTCCATCGGTAATGTGATGTGCTTGGATTCTCTTGTGTTCTTGTCCAATGTTCTGTCATACTTTTTTTCTAATGCTTTGAGAAGCTGACTTCTAAAACTTTTGCATCCATGAATAGAAGCAGCCCTGGAAGGAAATACTGTGTCAGACCTGGAAGCCATCTTTCCACCTTTGTGCCTTTGTGCTCTCAGATTTGGGTTATCCCAGATGTGCCAATATGACATCTCTAATAAAAGTTAGCTTTGGGGAACTTCAAGGCTCAGAGTTTGATTTCGTTGAGGGTGTTACTTGGAACCCTAACATTCTGGATGTTATAGTAAATGAACAATTACCGGTAACTATTATCTCCATTTTCTGCTTTTTGTATGGTATCCTAATAGGGTAATTATTGGAAAAATAAGGAAAATAACCTGTCCCTCTCATTGGTGACCAATACTTGTTATCTATACTACTTATTTATTTTCTTATAAAGATTAAGAGAAGTGAGAACTTAAGTTCATTTAAGAACAATTTCTTATAGGGCATACAGCACTTCTTCATCTAGAATTTTGTGTACTATGCAGACTGTACACAAGACGTGCTGTACACAAACATACTTAAATATATAATGGAAGAATTGCAACTAGAACAAATGGGGATTCTGAAGTCTTTGAACTTTAGAATTATGTAAATATTTTTCCGGTCTCCTTACCAATTACAGTTTCATCAAACCAGCTTGCCCAATAATAAACATAGTACAGTTCTGTGTGGCATACAGTGTAAGCATCAAAATAGCAGCCCATTTTTAAAGAGAAAAAAATGAAAATGATGTAAAAAACAGAACTGTAGCCTTTATGGTATATGAATATTTGTAGAGTCTTCTGTAGTTGTATTTTTGGTTTACAGGGCAATCTATGCATTTCTAGTTTTAGCTTAACTTTAAAAGTCACTGCATTTAGGATGGCAGTCCTACAGAAAAGAAAGAAAAAAAACATATTTACCCTGAATGATCTTAACTTTGTGGAAAAATTGTTTTATATATAAGGATTTGAACTCTATAAAAAAAAGTTTGAAGGAATAAAGACATTTTTGCTTTTAATTCCACCCTAGCTTTTTTTGGCAAGCTGTTGAAAAACTGCTTACAGTAAGAAAGTTAAAAATAATACTATAATAGGATGAGCAACCAAAAAAGCATTAGCTAAAATTGGATTTAGCTGCTGGCAATATATTAAATGAAAAGCTTACAGATAATAGTCTATAGGCCTCTTTAAGAGCCCCCATGCAAATGGCTAAGCAATCCTGAGAATGGCAAGTATGAACTCCCAGCATTCTTGACATAAAATGAAGCAGCTAGAGGGGCTAATATACCAATTATAAGGCCAGGGCAAGTTCATGTAAGATTATTGGATCCTTAGAGAAGCTGGTTCATTATTTAGAAAATTGGAATGCAGTGAAGTTGTTGCTAAACTATCTTTCCACCACAAGCATTCAAATGGCTGCATAAAGACCAGACTAACAGAATAAAATAGTCTTTTCTCATAACAGAGCTGATTTGGTGTAGTGCTTTAAAACATAGTCTAGACCCTGGTAGGCCAGTGAACTCTAGTGTTGCCTTAGATACAAAGTCAGCTGTGTGACCTTGGGCGGTTCCAGCCCTAGGAAGAAGACAATGGCATGCCACTTCAGAGAAAAATCTTGCCAAGAAAACTGCAAGGACTTGTCCAGGCACTTCCAGGAATCGAAAACTGACCTAGAGACACATAGGCACGAGGGGGGGGGGGATCTCACAGCAGCCCACCTGCCTGTAAGTAAGCAAAACGAGTATTTTTTAAATTTAATAATTATCCTAATTCATTTAGGTCATTAATGGTTGTATTTTATATCTAATATATATTGTCAATACTGACCTTGGGCAGTTCCTTTTAAGTTTCTGCTTAAAGTTTGTGTATTTCCAAGAACTCACAGAATTAAATTTAGGATTAAATCAAGTGTACTTAATGTTCTTTACTCTTACAAAGAAAGCTAGAGATCTTATTGGGACAATTTGAAGAGAGCATTGAAAAAAATCTTTCTCTTGCACAGAGAAAGCAACTTGAACTGGAAAACCTTTCATGCTAAAATTGCCCAACATAGTTATTTATAGTACAAAGGAAGCTTCCATTGGTGCTAAATATCATTAAAATATCATCATTATCATCATTTTAGCCATTGTCTATCCACTGCAGGATGAAGGACTCGTCTGCATCTTTCCAACAAATATGGTCCTGAGCTTTCTTTTGCCAATTGGGCTCCCAATATTTGCTGATGGCATCGATCCATCTTATTTTAAGTCTCTTTCATGGATGCTTTTTATCAAGTGGGATCCATTTTATGACTGCCTTGGTCCACCTGCCATCAGTTCTTCTTGCTATGTGACCAGCCCATTTCCATTTCAATTCTTTTCCCACTTGATGATACCATATACTGTATTTTTCAGACTATAAGACACACCGGAGTATAAGACTCACCAAGATTTTGAAGACGTAAACAAGAAAAAAAGTTTTGGCTCTCCTCGGCCCCCAGGAGCACTCTGCAGGCCTCCCAAAACCTCTGTAGACAAAAACAGACAAAAACAGGCCTCCTGGGGGCTGGGGAGGACAAAAATACCCGTTTTTGCGACAAATGGGCCCGTTTTTGGCCTCCCAACCACCCCCCACATCACATTTTTGCCCCCCTCAGCCCCCAGGAGCACTCTGCAGGCCTCCCAAACCCTCTGTGCATCCCATTTTTCACAAAAATGGATGTATTTTTAGCAAAAATGGGACGCGCGGGGCGGGGTTTCAGGAGGCTAAAAATGGCTGTATTCGGTGTATAAGACGCACCAACATTTCCACCCTCTTTTAGGAGGGAAAAGGTGCATCTTATACTCCAAAAAGTACGGTACTTTTATTTGTTCTCTAATCCATGTGCAGGTCTTTCTATCTTGTCTTGTAATGCCAAGCATGTATCTTTCCGAGGTTCTTTGCACCACTTGTAGCTTTTGTATCAATTGTGAGGTTAGTGTCCATGTTTCACCGGCATATGTTAGAGCAGGTAGCGCACACTGATCAAATTTTTTTTTCCAGGCATACAGTATATGTGTCGTAATTTACTTGTGTGAGCAAACATTAAGTCCATAGGAAAGAAAAACTGCTATTATTTATTCCTTTTAGGAACAATTTCAGTGTCTAAGAGTCAGTTGGAGCTGGGCGGCATCCAAATTGAATTTAATAATAATCAAAATAATTAATTTCAAGTGAATATGTTAAGCAAGAAATGAAAAATCCTCTCAGATGAGGGCCTTAAAGTTGTCCTGGGTGGGCATGTGACATATGCTTTAATCTGCAAATAGCATCAAGGCCCTGATGAAGATTGGCAAGAGTATATTACAGTCCTTGTACACAGACTTAATTTTCTTCTTTAGAGGTATACTGTGAACAGGAGTTGGCCAACATATTACAGCTCCTTCTGTTGCCTGCAAGTGCTCTGGCAGCGTAAAGAGAGTTAACTGCAATTTAACAAAGCTGGAATCTCTTTTCATGCACCAGTTCTTAAAAGAGTAGTAGTGATTTAAATCTTTAAGACTGCTGTTCAACTCTGGTGTCTGAAACAGTAGATGGTTTTCAGGTTATAATGCTGGTTAATCCATAAAGTCAGCCAATCATCAGCTTCTTGCATCCATCTGTTTATGGGGTACTGTCAATGTAGATGGAACATGGATTTCCTCATGTTTTATTTAGAATGTCTCCTTTTTCTGGACCAATTAATTTATGAAGATATCTTATTGGAAACATGTATCTAAAAATGAAGCTAGAAATGTATTTTCCTACCTATCTGCTAAGGTATTTCATTTTCAGGCTAAAGAAAGTTCAGTCATTGGTGACCTTCCACCAGAGACAACTACCTCTATAATGTGGCTTACTGGTGTCTGTAATGCACCAAGTATATATAATTCCTGGAATTTGTATCAATAATTGAAGATTATGATCATTTCAGAGATTATGAAATCATAAAGATTTCTGTTTTCACTAATAAAATATCATAAATATTTGCAATTCTTATGCTGATGAGAGGAACCACAATTCTCTTTCTTGTAGCAATGTTTCCAAACCTCAAAGAATTTAAAAACACTTGCCAACACTTCGCAGAACATAACTTCAACAGAACATGGAGAGTGGATGTCTTCGGCATCACAAGACTTTTTCTCTTTCCTAGATTTTCCCGCAACATCCAAAATATGCTTCTGAACCAATTTTAAGGGCATCTGGGAAGGGGAAAAGAAGATGCCTACTCTTCAAACTACTCATAGCAGCACTTCTGTCAGTAGAGGATTAGATTCCATTCAGTTTCTGTTTTCTGCCTGGCTTGAAAAAAAAAATTCAAATCCCAGCTTTACTCAGAAAATATTAACTTAGCTTGGATTTCATCACGTAGCTTTTCCAAGGATTCCCTTCATTCTTGGTCAATTGATTTCACATTTTGCCACTGATTCTCTGCATTTCAGAAAATAAAAAAGTAGTACAGGGGGAAGAGCTGCTTATGAATTAGCCTAGACCAGGGGTGAAATGCTCCCGGTTCGCACCGATTCCCCCGATTAGGTAGCGATGGCAGCTGCTGGTTCGGAGGACCGTAGCAAAAATCCCTGGCCTCACCCCCCGCCTCTGCTGAGCCGCACCATCAGCAGAGGTTTTTTTTAAAAACTTTTAAAAGTTTTTCTTCAGCCGAAACATGCCTTTAAAAGTAAAAACAAAAAACAAAAAAACCTCTGGTGATCGTGGGGCTGAGCAGAGATCAAAACCCTTTAAAAGTTTTTTTAAAAAAAATCCTCTTCAGCCGAAACATGCCTTTAAAAGTAAAAACAAAAAACAAAAAAACCTCTGGTGATCGTGGGGCTGAGCAGAGATCAAAACCCTTTAAAAGTTTTTTTTTAAAAAATCCTCTTCAGCCGAAGGGGGAAAAAGAAAAGGAAAAAAAACCCAGGATTTAAAAGCCTCCTTTGGCGATCCCAGAGGAGTTTCCTGATCCTCACAGGCTTTTAAACTCACTTTTTAACAGCCCCCACTTACAAGAGCCCCCACCCATGCCCAGCCAATTCCCTCTCCTCACTTACCTATAATTACTGCTCCTTTCCGGCTGCAACTGCATGCTTTCTTCAGCTACTGAAGAAAAAAAAAAGCTTGCTTTGACTTTCTGCTTTGCTAGTTGAGGAACTCTGGGATTTGAAGTCCACAATAAAATAAAATAAAATAATAAAATAAAATATTTGTGCAGCTTTCTGAGATTTGGTGTGTTTCTGTAGTGTTTCACTCTAACTACACAAACACACAAAATCTCAGAAAGCTGTATGTGGCATTTTGTGTGTGTGTGTGTGAGAGAGAGAGAGTTGTGTGTGTGTAAAGTGTGAAAGTTGGTTTTTGAGCTTTTTGTGGCTGTGTGAAGTGTGAAGTGCAGCTGCTTTTACATTGTGTGTGAGTCAGTTGTGTTGTGTTGTGTGTATGTGTAAAGTGTGAAAATTGGTTTTTGATATCTCTTATTGTTTTTTATACTTTGTTTATTATTTTTATTATTTATTGTTATTGGCCACGCCCACCCAGTCATCTGACCACCAAGCCACGCCCACCAATTAAGCCACGCCCACAGAACCGGTAGGAAAAATGTTTAGATTTCACCCCTGGCCTACACGATTTAAAATTCTTTGTACAAAAGAATACAATAGTTGGATATATGTCAGAAGGCATTGAAGGAGTCATAAATAAGATCCTTTTTAGAACCATTTATCTTTGGTTTTCTTGCAATCCATAAACTAGAGTTGTAAGTGATTGTAAATCCCATAATTTGCAGTTCTCAAAATCTCTTATCTGGGGTTGTTGAGAATTCAGACCCAAAAGATTCCCCCAAGCATAGGTGGAAGCAACAGGAATCAATAATTGAATCTGAGATTTGATGAGAAAAATGGTATGTACATATTGTGTGACTTATTAAAGGCATATTTGGAAACTGCACTTGATGAATATTTTAATAATTTTTAATGATTAACTGTGCCTGTTACATTGTGTTTTTATTTTTGTCACTGTTAGTTTGATTTGTAACCCCACTTTTCTATCCTGAGTTTTAATTCTGTTTATGAAAAAACTCACTCATCTAATAATCCAACTGGCTTGGAGCCCTGCATCAATTATGATAAAGATCGCTTCAGTGTTTCACTCCATTTCTGTTGTCAAGGCAAACTGTATGCTAGAATCCAAATGGATCTCATTGCATTTTCACATTTTTATTTTGTGATCAGGAGGTGCTATGTCTGAAGGATGTTGCAAATGCTACCATAAATTCCACTGACTGGGAATGGAAGAATATATTTCATTCAGGTATTAGTTGAAGATTAATACAGTAACCCTTGTCTGAGTATCTTTTAGCTGTTTTCTGGACCTCAAGCTCTGAGACAGGGGCCTCTGGGTTTGCAGAATTTGAATAAAAAGAATCTCAGCAAACCAAACCAAAAGGTTTTCCTAAAGTCCATTGCCTGTAGTAAAAAGCTTGGGAGGAGGGAAGACATTTACATGCCTGATTATTCTAGGATACAGAAAACCTTCAAGCAAACATTTATATGCATCAGATGCTTTTTTTTTTAAAGAAAGAAAATAAACATAAGAAACCATCTTTCCATTCTCAAGCTGTTTTCATCTAGGAAATATGTAAGCTCTTGGTTGTACTAGTTTAGATAAAAGAGGAGGGTCAAAGATTTTATCCGGGCCAGTGGATTACACACACATTTAAAATTATGCATAATTATTTATTTGATGTTAAAAACTCATGGAGCAGCAGTTGAAATCCCTGCATTATTATTCTGATTATGAGCCTGTCATCCATGACTGGATGAATTCTGAAATCTCCCTTGAAATATTTGCTATATGCTATATATTATATAAACAGGTAGTCCTCATTTAATGACTATTTGTTCAGTGACTGAAGTTATGATGGTGCTGAATAAATGATAGCTACGTTATGGCTGTTGTAATGGCCTCTTAGTCATAAGATCAAAATTTGGGCACTTAGCAGCCCACCCACATTTATGACTGCAGCCTATGGTTCAGTTTTCCCCATCTAGCTCTTCCATCTCTGCACTTTTGACCGCTCTTCATTCTGCCACCCCTGTCAACCTGCACTTTGCCTTGCACCTTTTGGGTCTCCATCACAAGGCCTTCCATGAGGCCTTACAGAAACACAACGAGGCCATGCAGAGGTTGTAGTGAGTGTTGCAAAAAGGTGTGCCTTGTGAGCAGCAAAGACAGCTGGAGTCAGTGAGGCGGTGTCAGGGTAGTAGGTGGCAGCAGCAGCAGAGTACAGGGTGGCCAAAAGGGCTGGAAAGGAGGGGGGGAAGATAGGTGGGTGGGAGGAGTTATAGCAGAGGTGAATGCAGCAGGGCAGCAGAGCCTCATCTTTGGAAGGGAGTTTACTGCCCTGGCTGGGGAGGACAGAAAAAGTATGAGTTCCTTGCTTAACAACAGCTTGATTCTTGTCAGACGACCACAACTAGGATTACCAGAAGTGCCTTCGCTAAGTGGTAAGGTATCTGATATGTCGCCTAACAATCACTTTTGCAATAGGAATTCCTATCCCAATTTAGGTCTTTGAGTGAGGTACTTTACTTTAAACAGCTATTTTTGTATTAAAGTTATTTTTTACTTTAAAGTTGACGCTGACAATGGACAATGGCTTCCTGATAACTACTGTAAAGGGATAAAGTTTTGATTCCCCCCCCCCCATTGTCTCTGTCAAGAATGAAACAGCAGAATTGAAAGTGGGCTTGGCACATATTTTATTGCAGATAAATTCAGGAAACAGGTTGAGTGTTCATGCAAGTATATCAGCTGAAGCACCAGAGGAAATAGTATAACATAGCCTTCCTTAGGTTAGATTAGAAGCCCTGTAGCCCTTAATTCACATAAACAATAGTTGTGCTGGTTGTGCATGATAAGATTTGTAGTCTGTGCATATTTGGAAGGTGCCAAACTCCTCTAAATATGGTGTTAAGCAGTAAATTCTTCTCAGAAGTATGTCCTTTTTCACAGTTTGCCACCACTATTGCTGCCAGAAAAGTGTCTGGAAGTACTATTAAAAAAACTGGTTTCCTTTAGCAATTTTTAACAGAAAGTTTTTAAAAATATATTTGTTGTTCTACCAAAAAAAAAAAAAAGGGAAATATACCCATTTTAACTTCTTTATAAGCTGCTTTAATGCTAAGGAAATAATCAGAGTAAGTGAATAAAAACAGTAGAAAAAAAGGTTTTCTTCATATGAACAAATCTGGTATTTGTTTTCAAAATGTTTCCAAATATTACTCTGTCTGAGCTATTTGGGTTTTTTTTTCTTTCTTTAATTGAAATATGCATTTAGGAATGATAAATGAATTTTAATTGGATGCTTACGAAAGGATTTATAGTGATGGTTTCCATTTATTTGTATTGTTCCCTCACTGGGGTTTTTCATAATTTAAATAGCAATACATTTATTCTTGCTTATACTGGGAAATAAATAAGGAGGAATAAGGTCAGTTCAAAGGTAATGGTTTAAGGCAGGGGTCTCCAACCTTGGTCCCTTTAAGACTTGTGGACTTCAACTCCCAGAGTCCCTCAGCCAGCAAAGCTGGCTGAGAAACTCTGGGAGTTGAAGTCCACAAGTCTTAAAGGGACAAGGTTGGAGACCCCTGGTTTAAGGCAGGGGTGTCAAACTTGCCACATAACATTTTGCAACGTTTCCCCCATTTGCGGAGCTGGGGTGGGCATGGCCTGTGCAGGACACGGCCGGCCCATGGGCTGCCCCTGGTTTAAGGCTTCCTGTTGGTGCTGAAGGAAACTTCACCAATGCTTGCACTCTGAGTGATACTGAAATGGATGGGCCATCTCTTACTCAGAGTTAGTTTCATAAACAACAACATGGAGATTCCAGTGGCTCTAGCTGCTAAAAAAGAACATCTAAGAAAAGATACTCAACACTCGCTACTTTCTGTTGCAATGTATAAGTGCAGATAAGGGCCACTTCAATGTAAAATAAGTAGCCAATGTTGCACAATTTTCAAACACAAACTTAATCCACTTTAGAGAGGTTTTTCTCAGTGTCAGATTTTTAAGCTGTCTGTTTTCCTTGAGATGTGTAATTGGTACCTTATTTTTTTTTGCTATCATTACTCCCTTAGATCCTACACTAGCACCACCCACTCAAGTAATCTGGTTACCAACCAAAAACAAAAGCATCAGCTCATATACTTGGGCTGGTAGTTTTCAGATAGAAATCAGGAAAAGAGGGAGGAAGGGTAGTTATTGCAGATTTTATTCCGGTAGTCATTGCTGTCTATAAGGGGTGAGGATTCCCTTGAAAACTCTTTCAGTTTTCATAAAACTCTTTTATGATCATTGGAAGGTAGTGGATAGTTTGACTTAATATCTTAAACCGATGTTCTTGAACAGAATAGTCTCTTCAACCCTCAGCAGCATGTAGTTATACTGTGTAGCTGTGTTGCTCTACACCCAGCAAGGAGCACTGTTTTTTTTCTTTCTTTAATTGAAATATGCATTTAGGAATGATAAATGAATTTTAATTGGATGCTTACGAAAGGATTTATAGTGATGGTTTCCATTTATTTGTATTGTTCCCTCACTGGGGTTTTTCATAATTTAAATAGCAATACATTTATTCTTGCTTATACTGGGAAATAAATAAGGAGGAATAAGGTCAGTTCAAAGGTAATGGTTTAAGGCAGGGGTCTCCAACCTTGGTCCCTTTAAGACTTGTGGACTTCAACTCCCTGAGTCCCTCAGCCAGCAAAGCTGGCTGAGGAACTCTGGGAGCTGGAGTCCACAAGTCTTAAAGGACAAGGTTGAGACCCTGGTTTAAGGCAGGTGTCAAACTTGCCACATAACATTTTGCAACGTTTCCCCCATTTGCGGAGCTGGGGTGGGCATGGCCTGTGCAGGACACGGCCGGCCCATGGGCTGCCCCTGGTTTAAGGCTTCCTGTTGGTGCTGAAGGAAACTTCACCAATGCTTGCACTCTGAGTGATACTGAAATGGATGGGCCATCTCTTACTCAGAGTTAGTTTCATAAACAACAACATGGAGATTCCAGTGGCTCTAGCTGCTAAAAAAGAACATCTAAGAAAAGATACTCAACACTCGCTACTTTCTGTTGCAATGTATAAGTGCAGATAAGGGCCACTTCAATGTAAAATAAGTAGCCAATGTTGCACAATTTTCAAACACAAACTTAATCCACTTTAGAGAGGTTTTTCTCAGTGTCAGATTTTTAAGCTGTCTGTTTTCCTTGAGATGTGTAATTGGTACCTTATTTTTTTTTGCTATCATTACTCCCTTAGATCCTACACTAGCACCACCCACTCAAGTAATCTGGTTACCAACCAAAAACAAAAGCATCAGCTCATATACTTGGGCTGGTAGTTTTCAGATAGAAATCAGGAAAAGAGGGAGGAAGGGTAGTTATTGCAGATTTTATTCCGGTAGTCATTGCTGTCTATAAGGGGTGAGGATTCCCTTGAAAACTCTTTCAGTTTTCATAAAACTCTTTTATGACCATTGGAAGGTAGTGGATAGTTTGACTTAATATCTTAAACCGATGTTCTTGAACAGAATAGTCTCTTCAACCCTCAGCAGCATGTAGTTATACTGTGTAGCTGTGTTGCTCTACACCCAGCAAGGAGCACTGTTTTTTTTTCTTTATTTGCATTTATATCCTGCCCTTCTCCGAAGACTCAGGGCGGCTTACACTATGTCAAGCAATAGTCTTCATCCATTTGTATATTATATACAAAGTCAACTTATTGCCCCCAACAATCTGGGTCCTCATTTTACCTATCTTATAAAGGATGGAAGGCTGAGTCAACCTTGGGCCTGGTGGGACTTGAACCTGCAGTAATTGCAAGCAGCTGCTGTTAATAACAGACTGCATTAGTCTGTTGAGCCACCAGAGGCCTGTTGTGTGAATACTATTATCAAATAGCACACATACAGCTTTAACAAAGAGACATGCAACCATCATCTATACCAGTGTTTTTCAAACTTGCAGCTTCCTTCTCTGAAGAAAAGGACCAACACCCGACTCCCAGAATTCCTGGGCCAAATGCTGGCTGTGGAATTCTGGCAGTTGAAGTTCAGACACCTTAAAGCTGACAAGTTTGAAAAACATTATAATATATAAAATTGGGTGTGGCACATGTAGTCTTTTCTTTTTAGTTTCATATGTTTAGGTGCAAAGCAGTTAGAATTCATGTTTACTTGTTATTTGGATTCACCTTACTCTGCTCCAAATTGGGACAATCTGGATGGGTTACCATGTTACATTGTTACCATAGCAGCCAACCTCAGCTTTATCTGCTTCACTTCAAATAAGAGTTGACTATTTTTTTCCAGCTTGAATTGCTATTTTCTGCTATATATATAAAGATGAGAAGACAAGGTTTTAAAGATGTCGATGTCTAATTCCTATCAATAAATACTGTAAAAAGAGACTCGTGTTAGTCCACAGTAACCAAAAATAGGAGGAGTCTGGTAATATCGTTTTTTAAAAAAATAACAACTAAGAACTTGTAGTAAAGTATATTGGTTTTCATGCATCTCTGAAGACCTTACCAATAAATGCAACATTTTTAAGAACAAAACTCTTAAATATCTAGGTTTAGTTTGATAGATGAAAATCTATTTGGTTTGACCTCATTCGATCAGTAAATATTAGCGGTCCCTTTTTCTATATCAGTATCCCTCTCCATCATAAATAGCCTGAGGCTTATATAGACATATATACAAACAAATGAATATAGTTCATTTTTGACACAAAACATAAAATAATCCTGTCCTGAATCTTTTACCCCTGGAATAGGTACTTTCTCTTTACAATTTTGTTTAATTATAGGGAGTCCTTGTTGTATGACCACAATTGAGCCAAAGTTTTTGTTGTTAAGTGATTCAGTTGTTTAAATGAGTTTTGCCCAGTTTTGTGACCTTTCTTTCTACAGTTGCTAAGTGAATCACTGCAGTTGTTAAGTTAGTAATATGGTTGTTAAGTGAATCTGGCTTCCCCATTGACTTTGCTTGTCAGAAGATTACAAAAGGGGATCACATGACCACGGGACATTGCAGCCATCATAAATATGAACCAGTTGCCAAATGACTGAATTTTGATCACATGACCATGGGGATGCTGCAACAGTCGTAAGTGTGAAAAACAATCATAAGTCACTTTTTTCAGTGTTGTTGTAACTTCGAATGGTCACTAAATGAACTGTTGTGTGGACTACCTATATACAGTTCTTCAATATTGCTTTACGCATACCTCTTAAGTTATTTCCACTGGATTCTCTTTGCCCAATAATGCCAGAATCCCAAAGCTATTCCTTGCACCTTTCATGCCCATTTAAATGTTAAGTTGCTAGTCTTTCTTCATGAGAAGCACAAGCACTTTCAGCCAAAGCATGGCTAGGGAAGAATTTCCCCATTTACAGCTGCAGCAATATTGAACTAGTTTTGAGATGGGCACAGTGACTTTTGAGTGACGGGGATCTGATTATGCCACACCGTTAAATTCTCTTCCAAAAGCATAAATCTTTTATGCCCTCATCCAAGTGGTATTTCTGTTTCTTGAGCTTGAATAGTTGTGGCAGATAAAGACAAAGAAGAGTGGTTTACATTGGACATTTGCAAAAGGGCAATTCTTCTGGCTGTTCGAGTTTCAGCATATTTCAGTTGTCCTTAAATAAAAATTACATGGTGCAAATCAGGATGAGCTTGTGACTTCTGTGGAATACCAGACTGCTGTAACTATGCCTAGTCCTCAGTTTTTAATCAGACTGTAAGGAATAGGAATATGTAGAAATAGAGGTCATATATGAAGGTCTTCCCTGTGTTGATAAGGCCATCATCCAGCTGGTGTGATATCTGGTTGTCAAGGTGCTGCAAATGTTTATAGGCTGTCGCCTGGATACAGGACCAATTGTGTTAGCTTTGTGTTTGTGTTCATGCCTTCTGCTTAATCACCTTAATAGTTTGGTTTCAGGAACCAGCAAGTCTTGGGCCTATTCATACAATAATTATCCCAGGTCTTCATATCACCCTTTTGTATTCCAGGGTTTGAACTCATCATAAAGAGGGCTTGAGAACTGTATTGCACTGAAATAAATAAAGTCTCTGATGAGTCTTAATAATAGCCTTTTAGGGGAATGATAACGCAGTTGGGGAGTTGTCTCTTATCCCTAAATCTGTTACACATATACATAGTGTGAGTCAGTGGTGGGATTCAACTGGTGTAACAACCGGTTCACTCTCAGCTGATCGTCGGAGCTACCGGTTCACCTGAACTGGTCCGAACTGACTGAATCCCACCCCTGGTGTGAGTGTGACAAAGGAACTCATCTTGAAATTAGGTTCATAGTTTCTTCTATTCCAAAAGCCAGTTGGTAGTGTTTCTCTACCCACTAATTACTTTGGCCATTTATTGTGTTTTTTGTCTATTGTTTTGTGAACCGGCCAGGGATACTATCAGAACAAGTGAATGATCATCATTCTGAGGAGATTGTGCCTGTAGAAGACATCACATTGATAACTTCAGTTTAGGATAAAATGTCAATACAACCTATCTGCGCTGATTGTCAAAAACTCTTTGAATACCTGCCACCAATAAATATATTCAAACCTATTATTAGTGGTATTTTCACTCTCTCATCTGCCACCTTTGTATAGCCATATTTTGTATGCCACAGAGAGGTTTCTTTCTTTGTGATGACTGATCGTCCTAACATTTCTATGAATCCAGGCACTCATTGGTTGTCCATATGAGTCCATGTTCCAATTCCTGGGGGGGAAAAAAAACAAGTATAGGATCTAAAAATATGAAAATAAATATGATAAATTCTTCTAAATGTCAATTATACAAAAGATAACATAACATAACATAACATAACATAACATCAGAGTTGGAAGGGACCTTGGAGGCCTTCTAGTCCAACCCCCTGCCGAGGCAGGAAACCCTACACCATCTCAGTCAGATGGTTATCCAACATTTTCTTAAAAATTTCCAGTGTTGGAGCATTCACAACTTCTGCAGGCAAGTCGTTCCACTGATTAATTGTTCTAACTGTCAGGAAATTTCTCCTTAGTTCTAAGTTGCTTCTTTCCTTGATCAGTTTCCACCCATTGCTTCTTGTTCTACCCTCAGGTGCTCTGGAGAACAGCCCAACTCCCACTTCTCTGTGGCAGCCCCTGAGATATTGGAACACTGCTATCATGTCTCCCCTAGTCCTTCTTTTTGTTAAACTAGACATACCCAGTTCCTGCAACCGTTCTTCATATGTTTTATCCTCCAGTCCCTAATCATCTTTGTTGCTCTTCTCTGCACTCTTTCTAGAGTCTCAACATCTTTTTACATCGTGGCGACCAAAACTGGATGCAATATTCCAAGTGTGGCCTTACCAAGGCATTATAAAGTGGTACTAACACTTCACGTGATCTTGATTCTATCCTCTGTTTATGCAGCCCAGAACTGTGTTGGCTTTTTAACAGCTGCTGCACACTGCTGGCTCATATCTAAATGGTTATCCACTAGGACTCCAAGATCCCTCTCACAGGTACTACTATTGAGCAAGGTACCACATATACGGTACTGGTGCATTTTGTTTTTGGCCTAAATGTAGAACCTTACTTTTTCACTGTTGAATTTCATTTTGTTAGATAGCGCCCAATGTTCAAGTCTGTCAAGATCTTTCTGTAACTTGAGCCTATCTTCTGGAGTGTTGGCTATTCCTGCCAGCTTGGTGTCATCTGCAAATTTGATGAGTTCCCCATCTATCCCCTCGTCCAAGTCATTGATGAAGATGTTGAAGAGTACTGGGCCTAAAACAGAGCCTTGGGGTACTCCACTGCATACTTCCCTCCATGTGGATGTAGTTCCGTTGAGGACTACACGTTGAGTGCGGTTGGTCAGCCAGTTACGAATCCATCTGGTGGTGGTGCTGTCTAACCCACATTTTTCTACTTTATCTAGTAGTAGGTTATGGTCTACTTTATCAAATGCTTTACTGAAGTCCAAGTAAATTATATCAACAGCATTCCTCTGGTCTACTAATTTTGTCATTTTGTCATTTTGTAATTTTGATGTCGGTTTCCAGTGTTGACCACTTTGGTATCATGGCTGGTAGGTGCTCTGGTCTTCTTCGTTAGCTTCCATAGTAATTGCAACTGGCCAGTAACTGTCTTCTTTTTCCATGGACTGTTTTTTGGTGGGGAGGGGGGGTTGTTTCACCCGTCTTCATCTTTATGCAACAAGTCAGCAAACCCACATCATAAATCTTTCACACAGTTTGGTGTTCTGTTCTAAATTAGTAACATTGCCAGAATAGATCTCTAACATGCTTGTGAATTCTCTGCCTCCCACCCAAATTGGCAGCCAGTTCTTCTGCCAGTCTTTGTCAATTATTTTCCTGCCAATCTTTGGATATAAAAACCGGCATAAAACCCACAAAGTTTTGAACATCCTTCAGAAACAGCACATACATGTTGGCTTGATTAGCTTTTCCTATTTTCAATATATATAGTCAAATAAATAACCCTCACCAATTGCCAGATCTATTTAGATTTCTATATTTTAGATATATTTATTGTCTGCTAGTGGCAGGACTGGCGTGTACTTTTTGCATACAATTTCCAATCTTCATTACGTCTCTTCATAGAGTGGTACCAGGTAAAGTAGCCTGTTCTTCTTTACTCAGCATGTATTAGACAGAGATTTGTAAAGCAGCTGTAAATTAAAGCTTATATGTGAATAAAAGCTATTTAAACCTAGAAATTTCATTACTACACTTAGAATAAATCATAACAATTTTAAAAAATAGATAATTCACAATCAGACACAATTCTAGAAGAAGAGTTTGAGTAGAATGAGCCAATTTACAATTGGTGTAGACTAAATGAAGATAATACCAGTAGTGGGTCTTCTTACCTTCGCTACTGGTTTGGAACTGGGAGCTTGCATGCGCACGCTTCTGCACATGCTCAGAACCTTCTGCACATGCACAGATTGTCCATGATGATGTCCGGGTGGGTGGGTGGAGCCTCCCACCACTACTGGTTCTCCCAAACCGGGGCGAACCAGTAGAAACCCACCACTGGATAATACCCATGTTCCATGCTAAAAAAAGTAAAAAGATGACTTTGTGGAAGGTGTTTAAATAGGCTTTGTTTTCATCTCCCAAGATGGAGGCATAGATAGATGAATTTTCCCATTACATGCTCACATAAAAAATTATATTGTTATGGCCATACATGAATAATAGAGTTAAAGTTAGCACATACTGTGTTTCTTTTTTGATTTATTTATTTTTGAAAACTCTTGGATGCTATTTCTGTGTTAGAAGTGCTTCTAAATGGAAAGCCTTATTTAAAGTGACTATTTATATAACATTTTGAAATTCATTAGGGCCTAAATTCTCAGAAATTTTCCTTTGGAAAATGGCAGAGAGCTGTGTTCATGCTTGTATTTTAAAGAGGCTTCAGATAGGAATCTTTTATGTTCTGTATGGGAATACCAGGAAATTAACACGTGTCTTCTTGAACAAAAAGCATGTTAATTTCCTGGTATTCCCATACAGAACATAAAAGATTCCTATCTGAAGCCTGTGGAGATTTTCCCCCTGGCCCACCTCAGCCCCCACTTTGCTCTAAAAAGTAGCCTTCCTGCTATTTTGCATATAAAGTAGAGAAATTATGATGTGTAACTGCTTCTCTCACTTCTGAATTCCTCTTCATGCCGTTTGGCTGTATTTGAACCTTTTGTAAATCTATTTGAGAAATATCAGAGATACAGTATATCATAAAAGAAATACCCAAATAACAGAGGCCTCAGAATTATTTATTTCTTTTTTGGATTACTGTCACAAAAGTGTTCAATAATTACGATTATGTTAGAGCTATGCTGTAACCCGAATCCAGAGGGCAAACGGTGAATGGCTGGCTATGTTGTGTCTGCAGGAATACCATAAAGCAGTCGTATCTTTTCCTGGCCTTGCACAGCTAATGGAGCTGTGCAAAAGACATGGTTGGATTAAGACGTTCCTGACACGGATCCCTTAACCTGCACAGATCCTTTAACCTGCTCAGGATTATATCAGATTCTCAAGTCTAATCTATATTATTCTTCCTGTTCCAAATCCATCATTTTGGCTCAGTTTAAGGCCCCAAATCAGCTGAAGAGGCAATTTCACATACATTCCTGAGAATATTTACCATGATTAAAGCTATCCTTAAAAAGCCAAGTGGTAAAGCAAGGCTGAAACCATTGAATATATTGTTTGCAATTGCCCATATTTAAATTTGTTTATAGATATATTAACTCTACCAGTGTTTAACCGTTAAAACATTTTGTATCAATCTGGCAGATTCCATAGATTATTCAATATAATCCATATGTGAAAGCATTGTTTTGTTACAACTTCACAGTTTTAGAGACAAGGATTGATTTTCCTCTGATAGTTAACTGGGACATTTTCCCCTTGCTTTCATTCTTTTAATACTTGGGATTCCTAATTAACTTGAGTGTCTCCTCTTGGGAGATTTTATACTCTTTAAGCATGTCATTCTGGTCTTGGCACCCAGCAGTTTTTAAAAAAAACCCTAACGCTATCATGTCAAGATTACTTTGTACTTTAGCCATTTACTGTTTGGAATTTATTATAAAAAAGAGTTGATGAATGCTGGAACTATAGTGAGGCATTTTAAGGAGAAGTAACATATAACTTAATTAAACTAAAGTGAAAATATGAAAAAACCTTGTTTTCAAAATAACAGCATATTGTTTTGTTGGTGTTTTTTAAAAAATCTATAATTGTCATTACTGTTGTGGCACAGAGTGGAACACACAACCTTAAATAAGCCAATTTAAAATCCCCACTTTATGAATAAGGAGAGAACCTTGCATGGTTTATTGTTCTTCATGTCACAAAAATTATATAAATAGAACCTAGTACCAATCAGTGCTATTGATGAAAGTGTCCCATTTTGCCAGGGACATAACATCCCTGAGGTACTGAGATAAGTTACCTGTGGCCTTCCGGGTGCGCTTCAAGGTGTTGGTGATCACCTTTAAAGCGCTCCATGGCATAGGGCCGGGCTATTTACGGGACCGCCTTCTGCTACCGAATACCTCTCACCGACCCGTGCGCTCTCACAGAGAGGGACTCCTCAGGGTGCCGTCAGCTAGGCAGTGTCGTCTGGCGACACCCAGGGGAAGGGCCTTCTCTGCGGGGGCTCCCGCCCTCTGGAACGAGCTCCCCCCAGGACTTCGCCAACTCTCGGACCTTAGAACCTTCCGTCGTGAACTTAAAACACACTTATTCAGGTGCGCAGGACTGGATTAGATTTTTTAGCTTTTAAATTTTAAATTTTAAACTTTATACTGATTTTAATTGGTTTTATTATTTTTAGTTCAATTGGCCGGTTAAATATTTCATTTTAAAATTATTTTAAATTCATTGTCTATCTATGTATTTTAATATGGCTGTACAACGCCCTGAGTCCTTCGGGAGAAGGGCGGTCTAGAAATTTGATTAATAAATAAATAAATAAATAAATAAGTTATAGGAAATATATCAGTGGGGAAATCCAATTTTTTTTACTACTGGTTCTGTGGGCGTGGTGTGGCTTGGTCAGCATAGCTTGGTGGCCTTGGCAGGGGAAGGATATTTCAAAATATCCATTCCCACCCCACTCTGGGGCCAGCCAGAGGTGGTATTTGCTGGTTCTCCGAACTGCTCAAAATTTCCGCTACCTGTTCTCCAGAACCTGTCAGAACCTGCTGGATTTCACTGCAGAGGTGAAATTCTGTTGGATTTCACCCCTGCAGTCAGATTCACTTGATTGCAAGCACCCTGATGACTAAGCCTTGTTTTCATGCATGGTAAATAGGAGGGAGGTAAGCAGAAATGATTCACAAAGGTGAATGAGGTGTGGACTATTCAGACTGTAATTATTTGAGCCAGTGATGGGTTGCTACCGGTTTGCCCCGGTTTGGGTGAATCAGTAGCAGCGGCAACGGAAGGCTCCACCCACCCACCCAGATGTCTTCAAAAACGCTTTCGCATGCGCAGAACTTTCTGCGGATGCACAGAAGTGCCGCATGCAAAGTGCATGCATTTATGGCCTAAAATGTTTCTGAGATGAGATCTTTTTTCTTCCTTTTGCTGTTCCTCTGGAGCAGGGGTGTCAAACTGGTGGCTCACCGGCTGGATGCGTCACATGCAGGCCATGCCCACCCCAGCTTCGCAAAGGGAAAAATGCCATGAAACATCATGTGACTGCAACATGACACCACAAATTTGACACCCGTGCTCTGGAGGCTTTCTTCAGAGGGAGTAAGACTATCTTATCCTTTGGACTGCAACTTTTCCCAGAATTTGGGGAGCGGGGTCAATATCAATAACTCTGGAGGTCACTTGCATGATGAAGATTGGATCAGCTGAACTGCAAGCTGTACAGAACCCATTTGATAACTTTCCTATGCCAAGCATTCATCTCACAAAAACATTGATTGCTAAAATATAGTTGAACTTTCCTCCTACTTATTAATTTATCTGTGGTATTTCTACCCTCTACCTTTCCTTCATAGTGCTCCAGGCAGGATGTGTCATTCTCTCCCAATCACTCTCTGCCTTTTTTTTTGGATATGAGAAGCAAAAGGGAATTATTTGCAAAATGCTGGATTAACCTGAAGGTTAGCCCAAGTATCTTTTGGAGACAAAAGGGTGCTTTGAAGAACAATAGTATTCACCTATGTCCGGGCACTTGCACCATTGTCTTCTGAAGTTGTATCACTCTTGGTTTAAGAAGTTACAGACAGGATACACACACATCTCTGCATGCCCTTTTTGGCTTCTACTCCAAAGCTTTGCAGAGCCCTGGTTTATATATAGAATCTGTAATCCCTGACATGTGATGTTGGCCACTGGTTTTTAAAAGATGAAATAAACCCATTAAAAATTGATTCATTGGCTAATACCTGTTGCATTAAATTTATTTATTTATTTATTTATTTATTAATCGTATTTATATACCGCCCTATCTCCCGAAGGACTCAGGGCGGTTCACAGGCATTTAAAAACATATAAATATAAATACAGAATAAAAACAATTAAGAAACTTATTTGAAAGCCCGTTAATTAAAATATACAAATAAAACCCAATTAAAACCCATGACTTTAAAACCTAGCTCAGTCCTGCACAATTAAATAAATATGTTTTAAGCCCGCGGCGGAAGGTCCGAAGGTCCGGAAGCTGGCGGAGTCCGGGGGGAAGTTCGTTCCAAAGGGTGGGAGCCCCCACAGAGAAGGCCCTTGTCCTGGGCGCCCCCAGACGACATTGCCTTGCTGACGGCACCCTGAGGAGACCCTCTCTGTGAGAGCGCACGGGTCGGTGAGAGGTATTCGGTAGCAGTAGGCGGTCCCGTAAGTAACCCGGCCCAATGCCATGGAGCGCTTTAAAGGTGGTCACCAAGACCTTGAAGCGCACCCGGAAAGCCACAGGTAGCCAGTGCAGTCTGCGCAGGATGGGTGTTATACGGGAGCCACGAGGGGCTCCATCTATCACCCGCGCAGCCGCGTTCTGGACTAACTGCAGCCTCCGGATGCCCTTCAAGGGGAGCCCCATGTAGAGAGCATTGCAGTAATCCAGGCGAGACGTCACGAGTGCGTGAGTGACCGTGCATAGGGCATCTCGGTCCAGAAAGGGGCGCAACTGGCGTACCAGGCGAACCTGGTAGAACGCTCTCCTGGAGACGGCCGTCAAATGGTCTTCTAGAGACAGCCGTTCATCCAGGAGGACGCCTAAGTTGCGGACCCTTTCCATCGGGGCCAATGACTCGCCACCGATGGTCAGCCGCGGATTAAGCTGACTGTACCGGGATGCCGGCATCCACAACCACTCTGTCTTGGCGGGATTGAGCTTGAGCCTGTTTCTCCCCATCCAGACCCGTACGGCCTCCAGACACCGGGACAGCACTTCGATAGCTTCGTTGGGGTGGTCCGGTGTAGAAAAGTACAGCTGGGTGTCATCCGCATACAGCTGATACTTCACACGAAACCACTGATGATCTCACCCAGCGGCTTCATGTAGATAAAGAACAGGAGGCGAGAATCGACCCCTGCGGCACCCCACAAGTGAGGCGCCTCGGGGCCGACCTCTGCCCCCCTGTCAACACCGACTGCGGCCGGTCGGAGAGATAGGAGGAGAACCACCGATAAACGGTGCCTCCCACTCCCAATCCCTCCCACCCGCGCAGCAGGATACCATGGTCGATGGTATCGGAAGCCGCTGAGAGGACTAATAGGGCCAGGGCAGAGGAGCAACCCCTATCCCTGGCCCTCCAGAGATCATCCACCAACGCGACCAAAGCCGTCTCCGTGCTGTAACCGGGCCGGAAACCGGACTGGAACGGGTCTAGATAGACAGTTTCATCCAGGTGCAAGGGAAACTGATATGCCACCATACTCTCTACAACCTTCGCCGCGAAGCGAAGGTTGGAGACCGGACGATAGTTACCTAAAACAGCCGGGTCCAGGAAGGCTTCTTAAGGAGGGCCTCACCACCGCCTCTTTCAAGGCGGCCGGAAGACACCTCCACCAAAGAAGCGGTCGAATCGCCTGAGCCAGCCTCGTGTGACCTCCCGAGTGGCCAGCACCAGCCAGGAGGCACGGGTCCAGTAAACATGTGGTGGCATTCAGCCTACCCAGCAACCTGTCCATGTCCTCAGGAGCCACAGGGTCAAACTCATCCCAAACAATATCGCCAAGACCACCCTCGAACATCTCACCCGCATCACCGCAATCTTGGTCCAACCCATCCCGAAGCTGAACGATTTTATCGTATAGATAACCGTTAAACTCCTCAGCACGGCCCTGCAGCGGGTCATCCCGCTCCCCCTGATGTAGGAGGGAGCGGGTCACCCGAAACAGGGCGGCTGGGCGGTTATCTGCCGATGCAATGAGGGAGGGGGCGGAGCTACGCCTCGCTTCCCTCAATGCCACTAGGTAAGTCCTAGTATAGGACTTCACTAGTGTCCGATCAGCTTCCGAACGGCTAGACCTCCAGGAACTCTCTAGGCGTCTTCTCCGGCGCTTCATCCCTCTCAGCTCCTCGGAAAACCAAGGAGCCGGTTGGGACCTGCGCCGGGTCAGAGGCCGCAAAGGCACGACACGGTCTAAGGCCCCCGCCGCGGCCCGTTCCCAGGCCGCCACAAGTTCCTCAGCCGAGCCGTGGGCCAGACCCTCAGGAAACGGCCCAAGCTCCGTCCGGAACCCATCAGGGTCCATCAGGCGCCTGGGGCGGAACCAACATGTCGGCTCCGCCTCCCTGCGGTGGTGAATGGCGGTCAGAAAGTCCAAGCGAAGAAGAGAGTGATCTGACCATGACAAAGGTTCGATGACTATTTCCTTTAAGTCCAGATCTCTCAACCACTGTCCAGAGAGAAAAATCAGGTCCAGAGTGCCACCCCCAATGTGAGTAGGGCCATCAACTACTTGGGTCAGATCCAAGGCCGTCATGGAAGCCGTGAACTCCCGAGCTGCCGTCGATGATGAGCCGGAAGATGGCAAGTTAAAGTCCCCCATGACTAAAAGTCTGGGGGTCTCAACTGCCACCCCAGCCAGCATCTCCAGGAGCTCGGGCAGGGCAGCTGTCACGCAGCAAGGAGCCAGGTACGTGATCAGCAAGCCCATCTGACACCTACGACCCCATCTCACAAAGAGGGATTCGCACCCGGCAATCTGAGGTACAGTGGTCTCCCTCGGCTCTAGACTCTCTAATCACAACCGCCACCCCCACCCCTACCCTGGGCCCTCGGCTGATGGAATGCACGGAAACCCGGTGGGCACATCTCTACAAGGGGCACGCCCCCTTCAGTGCCCAACCAGGTCTCCGTAATGCCCATAAGGTCCGCGGAACCCCCCTGTATAAGATCACAAACAAGGGGGGCTTTGTTCACCACAGACCGAGCATTGCACAACATCAACCGAAGGCCCAGGCTCTGAGGATCCTGACCATCCGGGGAACGGGAGAAGTCCAAGGGGTCGGAGCGCGTGATCGCTTTAAGACATCGAGCACGCGCTCCCGGAACTTGATATGACCCCTCGCTTCCGCCATACCTGCCCCTCCCACTTACCGTGTCAATAGGACCACCCTCACAGATAGGAACAGACTCCTCCCCATAACCTCCGAACCTGATAATAAAAACCGCCATGAGCATGTGCAGGAACTGGCCTCACCCGACGGGTTACCCCATTACCCGCCTTACCCTCCCACCCCTTAAAATTCCTCTAAAACCCCACAAGCTCTTCTTTTCGCATGCCACCTCTGTGGGTCCCAAGACCCGTCATGGAGGCCGGCCCTCGATAATGAGGAGGGCCATTCCTGCGGCGGGGCACCTGCAGGCGCAAGAGTTCACAAGCAGTATAATGCGAGCAGCTGAGACTAAGAATCGGCAAAGTAGAGGCTCCATCTCCGGATGGCAAGATGATGACTGATGGTACTAGTCCAGAATGAAGGCATACAAAGAATGGAACAGCAATTAGCACCGAATGACAGTCAAGATGGTATTCTGTCCGTGCCTAGTCCAAACATCCTGGAACCGGGGGTGAGGGGAAATGGTATTCCAGTCGCTGGCTACGTCCTCCTCCGTCCTCCTCTGTCCCCAACTAAATCCCATGTCCCCCCCCAAGGAGTCCTAATAGGACCAAAAACGGCCATAGTAGTCTCAAAAAAGGCCGAGGGGGGCATGGGTGATGTTAAAATAGTCACAGTCATAGACTGGTTGCAGGGGGCAACTCCGGGGTGCCTCCATCGTCTCCCCGCAATCCTCCAATAACCATCTCCAGACATGGCCAGGAAAAGAATCCTAACCACTCCAGAAGCCGGGTCTCCCCAGACCTCTCCCTCCAAGAGGCGAAGTCCATATAAAAGGCTAAACCTCTCCGAGAGGCTGGGGGGTATGAAGGTTGCCAAGTCCATAATCCGGCAGCAGGGGGAAAGCCAAGAAACCATGGCAGCGAGGCAGATGGCAATAGGGGTAGATGGAATACCTCCGCAATCATCCAGGTCGTCCACGATTGCAGAGGCTGGAGCCCAAAGGCTACCCCCGAAAAGTCCGGAGTCCGCAGTCAGAAGGGGGCCGGGAGACGAGCCAGAGGCTAGCAGCCAGCCGGCCAGACGAATCGGCAGAAAAACGGCCGTAAAAAACGCCGACTCATCGCCCCACCTCCGAGCCTAAAAACATGGCCGCCAGAAACCACCGCTTGCCTACCCGGCCTCGTTCTCGGCAGCCACATGTACGAGGGAGTCCAAAGACCTCTCATATGGCTGCCCGAAGTAAGATCTACCGGGCCGGGGACAGCAAGCGGCTAAACGGACGGCCGAGGCTTCGTCAACATCGGAGGGGCCTCTCGTCGCCGGAGCCGAGTCCTCAGAGCCGCGCCATCTTGCGCATGCGCTTAGGTTTGCTTTTTCAAATCAAATGCTCCATGGACAAGAGCAATGTTCCTCTGCTAGATGATGGAGAAAGTCTCATTGCAGAGACAACATGTTGGATTATTTGAATTTTTCACCTGTCAACTAATTGCTTCTTTTAAAAAAAGTGCTAATATAGACACTACTCTCTGCTCATTGTATATTCTTGTAAACTCAGACTCGTGGTTCTGCTTGAGAAAGCCAGAACAGTTGTTACCTTGATCCAGGTCATTCATTATGAAAACCTGGTTGAACTGTATCAATCTCTGATTTATGATAGATACTAAATGTTCCATTTATTTATGTTTAGGATTCATAGCAAAAATATGGAAAGTCTCCTGACTTATGCTTTTGGAACCTATGTTAAAACAATGGTGAAATTGGCAAGGTTGATAAATTTAAAAATTTAAATTTGAAAAATATTTCCACATTAAATCTCTTTTCAGAATGCTAAAAGGCAAAATGGAATACAAACTTCGCAGATTCTTTGATTCTAAATCTAACTGTGGTAAGAGAACCTTTGATTTTAAATAGAGTACAGACTATAGTTGAAAAACGATTTGTCAGAACCTGATTTTGATTAGAAATGTCTGTTTCAGCAGAGTGTTTTTATTCCACTGTAAATGGAAGCCTGATGCCCTTAGAATTTGAGGACACCACAAAACTAATCTGAATTTTCATTTCATTCTGAAAAGCATGTTTGTAGATGAATTTTGGTGAGACTAGTATTGGAATGATGCAACTGTCTTGGTCTTCATTCTCAGTGGCTTTCTTTACCATTGATCATAATGTCTTTCTGAATTGGCTCTGGGGGATGCAAATGGGGGCACAGTGCTGTGGTATTTCCCTTCATTTCTCCAGGGTTGGTCCCAGTAACGAAGGTCCCTGCACTCTGGGGTTCCTCAGAGCTCAGTGCTTTCACTTCTCCTGTGGCAGTTAATATCTACATGAAACTGCTTGATGTTATCTGATTGACAGCACAAGGTCAGGCATCATCAGTAGGTCAGTGATGCCAAGTTGTGTGTCTCAACCCCAAGCTGGTCAAGTAGTAGCGTTAGAGTTGTATTGCCTGGAAACTATTGAGGTCCGGATAGGATGGAACAAGTTTAAGCTCAACCATAGCAAGACTGAATGCTCTGGGTTCAGGGAGCATCCATTTCCTGGGATCTTCCAACTTTAATTTTATATGGGGTTGCACTTACCCAGACAGAACTAATGTGCAATTTTTAGGGGGGCAGCTGCTCTTGGACTCACAGCTACTTTTTAAAGAACAAGTGGTAGGTGTGAGTAGAACTAGGGACTTTAATTCCAGATTCATTTTATCACCAGTTGCACACCATCCTGGATTGGTGGGGGCTTTCTCACAGTTACTCAGTGTTTTAATTACATCAATGTCTTAGTCACAGGACACTTGGCATACTACAATTCACTCTACCTGGTGCTGTTCGTACAGACTACTCCGAAGCTACAGCTGCTCAAAATGTAATACTGCACATAGTTATGGGTACATTTCATTATGAGTCTTCTTTGTGTACCGTACTTGTTATTACTGGGCTTGTAGGTACAGTTTAAGGCACTGGTGGTCGTCTTTAAAACTTTTCATATGTAGGATAGGGGTGTCAAACTGGCAGCCTGAGGGCCAGATGCATCACGCACAGGCCATGCCTACCCTAGCTCCACAAAGGCAAAAAACGTCGCGATACATCACATGATGCAATCAAGTTTGACACCTGTGATATAGGACCAGAGTATTAGTGGACCCAACCCATCCTATTTTGTTCTGCCCCTTGTGTAAGATTCCTTTGACACTCTCCAGGCCTTCCGATTTCCCACAATCTATTAGTTGGTGATGGCACTTGAACCCAATAATAATGGTATAGGGCAGGGGTCTGCAAACTTGGCTCTTTTAAGACTTGTGGACTTCAACACCCAGACTTCTTCAGCCAGCTTTGCTTTGCTGGCTGAGGAACTCTGGGAGTTGAAGTCGACAAGTCTTAAAAGAGCCAAGTTTGCAGACCCCTGATATAGGGGAATTTCTCTTTCCTCGAGCCTTGGGTTTTTATTGATCTTTAAAAAATTGTTCTTATCTATAAGCTGTCCAGAGGCATTGGTGAGTAGCTGGCTTTATAAATTTATCAAATAAATAAACAGTATTCAGAACTATAGCTTTTGTGGCCAACTTAGATTATGGCTTGTGCAACACTGCCTATTCAGTCTTGTTTTTATTAGTTAAATAGGTAGGTAATTAAATTTATATCCCGCCCTTTCCCCAGGACTCGGATAGCCTACACAGCACTCTCTCCTCCAGTTTTTCCCACAGCTACAATACTGTTAAATCAGTTCAGCTGGGTTGTGAGAGAATGACTAATCCAATAAACTTCCCTGGAGGGGGATGGGCTTTATCCTAGACTAGCAGCAAGACCATCACTTTGACCAAAGACAGAATAAGAGTATAATTGACTACATAGCATTCGGCAGTTGCATAATTGACTACATAGCATTCGGCAGCTTTTATCTTAAAAAATTATGACTCTGATTTTAGATACTGCAACCCAAGTTCCTTTCTTCTATTTGTAAATTTCTCCTACTGTGCCTTATGTTAAATTGATCTTTTAGATAAATGCAATGCCTAAATGCTTATCATGCCCAAAGGTTATACCTAGAAGATCTGGAGAGATTAATAATGGAAGTGTGTGTGTGTGTTTCTGTGTGAATGTATGTGTATACACACACACACACACGTACTTGTATAAATATACATAGTTGGAAAATCCAAAATCCTTTCAACCAAAGTGGGAGCAGCATAACAAATTTCTTTAAAACATGTACTCTGAAATTACATTTTTTCTATAAAACATTGTCTTTATTTATAAAACATTATAAATATAATGTTGGATTATATTTTTCAAATATAAGGATGGATTTGATTTTTTTCAAAGAAAAAAATTCTCCCAGAAAAGACCTTTATGATACTTTTTCTTTCCAATGAACCCTGGCAAATATCTTAATTTAGAAGGTGGAAAATAATAAATACAGTGCTACTGTAGCGTTGGAATTCTGCAGTTTAATTGTTTTCAGTACATATGTTTAGCAACCTAGTATTACTCTACGAAAAGAATATGTCCTATGATATCTATGCAAAAAATCTTATTAAGAAATTCCATTCAAGTTCTAAATTATGACAAAATTTGCAGATCAAAGAAAAGAAAGTCATATTTAGTATTAGCTGACATTTAAGATTATGAAATCAATTAATAAAAGAAAGTTTCTAAATCATTAATTAGTCATGCAGCATATTTAAGACTCACAAATGATTAGATAGTTGATTTACAGCCACGATTGTTAATCTATGTTCAATGGAGCATCAATGTTTCCCAAGCAACTTGAAGGCATATATTGGGAGGGAAGAGACCTACCCACTACCCATAATCTTGTGTGCTCGGAATTTATTATTATTGTTAGGTTATGGTGAGTCCCAAGAAGAAGGCAATGCCAGAAAAGTCTGTCCTAGTTTGGCAGGCCTGATGGAAAGGAAGGGATCCAGTGGGAGTGGTGACGCTCTTTAATAGTTATCCTGAATTAATTGTGTTCACGTGTTGACTGTGATTATATTTTGTGTTTAACAGACCTTTTAGCTGTGTGTCTGGTTGTATAGTTTTTATTTACATTTTGTACTGTTTTTGCTTTTGTTTTTAATTGTTGTGAACTGCCCACAGTTACAAATGTGAGATGGGTGGCTGTACTAATGTAAACAAACAAACAAACAAATAAATAAATAAAGGCTTGGCTGAGTTTTTCTTGCAAGTTAAGCCAAATCTAAGACAATGTTTCACTCATAAAATGTGCCATCATATTCAAGCTCATGCATTCCGTGAAGATTGACAATCAATGCATTAATTACAAGGGAAAATAAACACTATTACTGACACCTGTTTTATTTCAATATTCATTTTATTCCAACTCCTTTTAAAATAATAAATAATGATATATGGTCAGTGGTATTCTGTGGTCTTGAAAATACTGACTTAACAACATACAATTTAGTACTGGCCTCAGCAGGATCAAATTAGCTGTAGTTTGTAGCTTGTGTTCAAATTCTAAATCCACTTTCTGTTCAGTCCTGCAGCTTCTCTTACAAACACACTCAAATGTGTTTTGGTGTTTTCTCCAAATCTCTAGATTCAATTTTGCAAAAGATTGCAAAAGAATAAGGAATTCATTCTACTAAGCAATACCATTCTGCGGCAGTCTGATGCAACTGACATTCCTGTATGATTAGTAGTAACAGTAGCCCAGTTCTTGTTATTCTTTATTATTTTTTTGTTGAAAGTTTTTCCATGCTTACATCTGCACTTAGAAGGTAACGGAGATGTTAATATCTCTCTTCTTGGAATGTTCAGGGCATAACATTTTACAGTGCATTTGAAAAAAAAAATACTTCCAATTGGCCAGTCGATGTCTGCTGTTTTATTATTTATTTATTAGATTTTTTTTAAAGTTCTGCTTCTATTACTTTTACTCAACGCAGCAAGCAAATATAACATTCCTTCCTCCTCCCATTTTCTCCTCAATAAAAAACCTGGTGAGATAAGCTGGGCTAAGGAAGAGTGATCAGTTCCAAGGCACTCTGCTAGTTTTTGTGCCGAACGTGGGACCAGAACTCACAGTCTTCTGGTGTCTAGACCAGTACCTTAACAACTATACAAAATTGGCTATTGAAATGAAGAATATATCACTCCACTGTAATATGTTGTCACTGGAAATATTCCTTTCCTTTTGTGCTTTCATTTAATTGTATTGCCTGCCATTAAATCTTTACCCTCTTATAAGTCTCTTTTCTTGGCATAAGTTTTTAAGTGATTCTTATCCCACTCAGCAATTATCATCCAGAGACTATTATTATTGAAACAGATTATGGGTATTTTTTAGCTTTATCTACTATTCATCTACTGTGAAGATGTAGGTTGGTTTATAGTGACATTCTCCAACTTGATGCCAACCTGCTATTCAGTATAGCAACTCCTAAAATTCTCAAGCAGCTCTTAGCTATGAACGTGGTAATTTGGCAAGTGTAGACCAGCAAAACTGAACTACAGTGTGTTTTTTTCAAAGCTGCCACAGAAACATTGAAGAAATGACCCAACGCCCATCTTGACATCACAGTGCATATCCCATGAGTTAATGTACTTGTGCCAATTATGTATACGTAATGTATGTTTATACTTGTGACTCAGTTATTAAAAAGTGATCTTTGCATTGAAACTTTATGAATCATATGACATGATTTTTTCATAGGTGTTATAGATTATGAAAATAAGCAAATAAGAATTCCAAAAAAATCTTATTTTTACAAAATGTGTCCTTTTCCCATCATATTGATAGTTATACAGTAATACTTTTCTGAAGTAAAAGCTGTATCTCTCTGTTAATTTTTTTTAAAAAACTGTGTAATTTGAAAAAGAAATGGCCTTTAACCTGCATATAATATCTATCTGAAAAATATGCTTTCAGAATTGACTGCAAAAACAAATGAATATCAAAGTAGCCAAGCTTTGTAGAATAGATAATTAACAACCCCATTCCTGACCTCATCACCTTCCAGATAAATGGGATGTGAATTCCAGTCCTGATAGTTGGGCAAGCACTATAGTAGATCAGGGTTCTATGTATTCCCCCCTCCCCAATTTAATGAATTTGTATAATTGTGAAGTAGGTCGTGTTTATTGACTTATGTGTCCTATGGTTCATTGTTAAACGTTAAAGTGATGATAATGTAGTTTCTTTGCACTTTTAATACAAAGAGAAAATACTATTCCAGGGGTTAGAATACTAGCTCAGCCAGTCTTTAATTATGGCAATATGTTAAGTAGCATTTAACTCAGGTTTTGAGGAATGATAGGCAGTGGGTTCCTAGTTTGTTGCTGCAATAGCTCCTGGCTGCCGCTTAGGAGGTACTGTTACCTCCTAAAAGCAATGTTTGGATCAAAGATTGGACAAAAGGGTCTCTTAGCAACTACACAAAAGCAGTACTCTGCTGTAGGAAGAAATGAATATTATGGCTGGCCTTAAAATTAGATAGCTATATGGAGCAGTGTATTGCAGGGAGCAATATACGGTATGCCACATTTATGACAGGCTGTGTTTGGATGTTATGCCTGAGCTGTAAAACAGTTTGACTTACACCATGACTTATTAGCATTGGTGTTAAATGAAAATATGGAACTATACCTTATTTTTCTACTAACAAGCCTGAATTCTTTTTCCCCTTAATCTCTGCTTATTAGGAGAGAACTATGCCAGAGTTACTGGTATACACAAAGATAAAGAAGTTGAAGATGCTGTCAAAATATTATGGCTACTGGCAAAACCCAGCCATAATGACTCATGAATAAATCAGGTTTTTTTTTACCATTGTGGCTTATCATAATATCTGAATATGACAATTTCTTATTTCCCAATGCTGCTTTTTTCTTCCTTGAAAATTTGTTATTAGACTACTTTCATAGAAATCATTCAATGAGAAATCAGAATAGATTGGTTTTGTATATCTTCGTCTAATAGGGCACTGTCACTGTTAGTAAAAACATGTTCTTGGTGCTTTCTGAGCTTTGTTGTTTGCTTGTAAACATTTCAGAGATTTGTCACATTGATGATGCTATCCTAGTTGGATAGTAAAACATCTGCAAGCAAACACCCTCAGAGAGCTTCTAGTTCAACCCTGAGCTACAGATACAACTGGAATATCATTGGGCAACTGTAGAATTAAAATAGAAGGATTATTTGGGTGGAAAAAGCTTAGAGGGAGAATAGAATACATACATACAAACAAACACAATACATAGAGTTCAAAGTTAATAAAATATTTTTGAAACGAATATATTTTGAAAGATAAGATAAATAAGTTTCAGATATTTTGAATGCTAAAATAAATTGTACTGTACAGTGGATTAAAACCCAAGAAAATATTATTTCATAATGAATGTTAGTTTTTAATCTGTCAGAAGATATTTAGAAATGTATAAACATTACATAATTTAAAAAGATAAGACTAACAGCTTTCACTTACAAGGTAGTTAGCTATTGGTTACAAATCTTTACAGAATAAAGATGAACCACAGGAAACAGTCCTATCTATCTAAAGGTTAGATCCCAAATGCTCATATAGTGTCTTTGCTGACTGTGATGAAAATAGTATAAAGTTAGAACTGACAGATACAGACTGCAAGAATCCAAGCTACTAACCAATGGATGGTAGGATATTTATTGATTGAATGATTGATTTTCTTAGCTGCTCATTTGTAGTCACCTGAAGTTTTCAGCCCAATTAAAGGTTACTCTATAAATGTTATTTTCACAAGTGTCTTCAGTGACATGAAGGACTTGCAAAAATAAAGCAAGACCTGCTCACTCTGAATGAGAAAGTGCATTGCTACTTTGCTGACCAAAGATAGATTTTATTTTCCAAAGAAAAGCTGGGGGGGAGGGGGGGTTCAGAGCGCTGCAGAATTACATATGCAAATTACTTCCCACTCTGATTGGAATAACAAGTGATCAAAACAGCGAACAATAAAGAAAAAGACAAGCTTCTAGATTTCTATGTAGAAACAGCAGGAGACAAAAGTTTGACTGCCTTATCTTGCTTTTATATAGGTCCTTGTTTTGAAAGCATAAATAATTTTTCTGTGGAGGTGGTTTGCAGCATCAAGTTTCTGGGTGTGCAGTTAACAAGTAGGCTAGCTTGGTCGCTCAACAGTGAGACACTGGTGAAGCGGGCACAGCAACGCCTGCATTTTCTGCGGTCGCATGAGAAAAGTTAATCTTCCTTCCTCAGTCCTTACCACTTTCTATAGAGGGACGATCAAGAGCATGTCATTCATGGAGGCAGGGTCAACAAAGTCAAGAGGGGAATTGTGACACATGATTTCAGCCCTAGTCTCTCTTACATTCATCACAAAATGCATGTAAAAATGGACAAGATTTCATTCTTGTGGTCATGCACTTTACCTTTCCTGACAACCTCAGTGGATGCCAATACTTGCCATAATAGCTTAATTGTGTGTGTGTGTGTGTGTGTGTGTGTGTGTGTGTGTAGGGGGGAACCTTGTGGTTTGTTTTGAAGGATAAGGTTTGAAGATAACTAATCCAAATCAGCTTTCCAGCTATTAGTGTTTTTCATATAAGTTGTGGAATCAACAGTTGTGGAATTGGCCTTTAATCACCATTTTCCCTTGATTGTTAAATTGCTTTGTTAAATATGGTATCTTGGATTAAGTAGTTAGGAATCTGGGTTTAATAGGAGAAAGGAGGGATTTTAATGGAGAGAAGGCACTGAGACCATAAAGAGAGACTGAAAGAACAGATGTAAAGGTCAACTTAAAACTGGAATGTCACTTTGAAAGCAGTAAGGAGACCAGAGTGCTTGTTTGGCTTTTTAAACATTCTGGTATTTGTGTGATTGCTGCTTCGACATTTAGATTGCAAGCATCACTTAAGGGCTCAAGTGAATTATAATTTCAATATGTCTCTTTCTGCTGCAGTTAGTGCTTCAGTAATGTTTTCAATTCTAGTACAGGTAGTCCTCCAGTTACGACCACATCTGAGCCCAAAATTTAAGTTGCTAAGTGAAACATTTGTTAAGTGAGTTTTGCCCCATTTTACAACTTTTCTCGCCACAGCTGTTAAGTGAACCATTGCATTTGTTAAGTTAGTAACACAGTTGTTAAGCGAATCTGGCTTCCCAATTGACTTTGGGAAGGTCAAAAGGTCGCAAAAGGGGATCACATGACCCCAGGACACGGCAACTATCATAAATATGAACCAGTGGCCAAGCATCTGAATTTTGATCACGTGACCACGGGGATGCTGCAACAGTCGTAAGTGTGAAAAACGATCATGTCCCTTTTTTCAGTGCTATTGTACTCTTGAACTAAATGACTTGTTGTAAGTTGAGGACTACCTGTACTGGTTGGTATGTTACTCAGTGAAAATATATTGCAGTTCATAGAAAACAATGATAGTACTCCCAACATTTTAACTATATATCATCCTTTTATAGCTAAATCTTGTCTACAATATGAGATTAGGAATACAGATGTGAAATCTGAAACTGCTAACCTAGAGTAGATTCCTCCTCCTTTCTCTGCAATGTGTAATAGAGATATGATAGGTTTCATCTTGTAGCAGCAGCCTATGAAGGTAAAATAAAGAAACTGAATCTTACTTCAGTTTAAAGAAATCTGCTGAATATAGATGTAATCTCAACAAAGGGGTTTTTTGAACAAAGTTGTTTGGAAACCTCTAGTTGTTTACATTCTAGACATTAAATCAGACCCTGCTTTTTTGTACAAAAAGCCTGCGGGAAGGAGAAACGTGTTGTGAGATGTGGTGTTATAAATAAAACACATTAAATGCACAAATCATTGCATTGATGGCTGTGAATGACTTACCAGATGCAGGACCTTGGCAAGCTATCACAGGAGATAAGATCAAAGATAGTGTAATATGTTTTGATAGAATTATCTACTGACCCTCCCTTGAGCAATACCAGCCTAAAGGATATTGGACTAATGTGGAAAAAGAAAATGGGAATTGATTAGGTGCGTATGGCTAAAGGCAGCCTTAAAAGGAACTGAAGGACTTCTGCAGAATGTTAAAACTCTGTGACTTTAACAATGTCAGAGAGCTATGTCGTTGCTTATCTTACAGAGTGGGAGGAAGATTGATGCCAACATTTTGCTAACTAGATAAGATTTCTCTAAGATGATTTTCACTGCTGAAAGTTCCATGTTTCAAGCCTATAGCTGTCTGCTTTCTTTGTTAGTTCCTTCACTGTTTCCTACTTCTCTTCCGATCCTGGAACAGTTAAGATTTGTCACTTAACTAAGGCATACATCTGCCATAGAACATTGTAAGAGGGATGACTTACTTTTTAGAAGCGTGAGCTAAGAATGAATTGGCAATGCTTCCAATACAACTTGTGGGCCCCAAGGAGACACTTACTTTGCCTTGTAATTCTTGTTGGACTTGCACAGATGGAGTGAAATATTAGTGGCTCTTTATACAGTTGCAAAACCTCTACCTTGAATACCCAACTGAGATAAACAGTGGCTTCAAAGCAATAATGTTCCAAGCCAGTGAAATGCAGTGAAAATCAGATGAAAGTAATTGCTGGACTTATGAGACTGGCACTGTTGCCATAGTGAGGTGCAGCCTGTTTGTATAGTTATGGAGTTTGACCAAGTGTGATAGATGTCTTGGGTCTCATTTCAAATGGATGAGCTTGGAAATCATGGTGGAAGAAAGGGAAATAGGCTGGATTCTGTACAAAGCAATCTTATCAGATTCTGTTTTATTCCAGTATTTTCTCTGGGAGTTTTAAGTACATGCCAATAGTATCTTTCCCTGAGTATCATTAGATGCCGAGTTCAGGCATGTTTCTGAATTCAGGATTAAATTTCATATATATCCCCATGGATTGGGAGCAGAAAATTAGAGCTCCCCCATTTTTTTCTGTGTTCCTAATCCAGATCTGGATTCATATAAAAAAGCAGTCATGGGGTCCCATAAAGCAGCGGTCACCAACCGGTGGGCCGTGGACCACTGGTGGTCCATGAGAAAATTTTCGTGGTCCGTGGAGAAAACGTCATATTTTTGCCGGTGCACCCTGGTGGAGGACCTGTGGCGCAAGTGGGCCGAAGCAACGATTGCTATGGCTGGAAGCTGTGGGAGCGAAGCACACTTGCGCAGCATCAGCATTCCGCCTTGGTATATTTGTCCAGCCGGTGGCGCAAAGAAGCCCTCATCTCTTGCCTCTTGGGACTTGGAGTGGTAAATGGTGACTGGTCCGGGGAACGGCCAGATTTTGCTCTCTATTGCGAATGCCAGATCAGCCCCCTGCAATCTCTCGTCTCTCAAGGAGCGCTCACTGAAGCGGCGCAGGAAACTTCAGCCGGGCTCCTCGAGAGACGAGATCTTTCAGGGGCCGATCTGGCGTCCACAATGGAGAGCAAAATCCGGCTGCTCCCCTGACCAGACACCATTTACTGCTCCGAGTCCCAAGTGGCAGGAGACGAGGGCTGCTTTGCTCCACCGGCTGGCGCAAATACAGTGGGGTAAAAAAGTATTTAGTCAGCCACCAGTTGTGCAAGTTCTCCCACTGAAAAAGATGAGAGAGGCCTGTAATTGTCATCATAGGTATACCTCAACTAGGAGAGACAACATGAGAAAACACATCCAGAAAATCACATTGTCTGATTTGTAACGAATTTATTTGCAAATTATGGTGGAAAATAAGTATTTGGTCACCAACAAACAAGCAAGATTTCTGGCTCTCACAGACCTGTAACTTCTACTTTAAGAGGCTCCTCTGTTCTCCACTCATTACCTGTATTAATGGTACCTGTTTGAACTTGTTATCAGTATAAAAGACACCTGTCCACAACCTCAAACAGTCACACTCCAAACTCCACTATGGTGAAGACCAAAGAGCTGTCGAAGGACACCAGAAACAAAATTGTAGACCTGCACCAGGCTGGGAAGACTGAATCTGCAATAGGCAAGCAGCTTGGTGTGAAGAAATCAACTGTGGGAGGAATAATTAGAAAATGGAAGACATACAAGACCACTGATAATCTCCCTCGATCTGGGGCTCCACGCAAGATCGCACCCCGTGGGGTCAAAATGATCACAAGAACGGTGAGCAAATATCCCAGAACCACACGGGGGGACCTAGTGAATGACCTACAGAGAGCTGGGACCAACATAACAAAGGCTACCATCAGTAACACACTACACCGCCAGGGACTCAGATCCTGCAGTGCCAGACGTGTCCCCCTGCTTAAGCCAGTACATGTCCGGGCCCGTCTGAAGTTTGCTAGAGAGCATTTGGATGATGCAGAAGAGGACTGGGAGAATGTCATATGGTCAGATGAAACCAAAGTAGAACTGTTTGGTAGAAACTCAACTCGTCGTGTTTGGAGGAGAGAGAATGCTGAGTTGCATCCAAAGAACACCATACTCACTGTGAAGCATGGGGGTGGCAACATCATGCTGTGGGGCTGTTTCTCTGCAAAGGGACCAGGACGACTGATCCGTGTAAAGGAAAGAATGAATGGGGCCATGTATCGTGAGATTTTGAGCGCAAACCTCCTTCCATCAGTAAGGGCATTGAAGATGAAACGTGGCTGGGTCTTTCAGCATGACAATGATCCCAAACATACCGCCCGGGCAACGAAGGAGTGGCTCCGTAAGAAGCATTTCCAGGTCCTGAAGTGGCCTAGTCAGTCTCCAGATCTCAACCCCATAGAAAACCTTTGGAGGGAGTTGAAAGTCCGTGTTGCCCAGCGACAGCCCCAAAACATCACTGCTCTAGAGGAGATCTGCATGGAGGAATGGGCCAACATACCAGCAACAGTGTGTGAAAACCTTGTGAAGACGTACAGAAAACGTTTGACCTCTGTCATTGCCAACAAAGGATATATAACAAAGTATTGAGATGAACTTTTGATATTGACCAAATACTTATTTTCCACCATAATTTGCAAATAAATTCGTTACAAATCAGAAAATGTGATTTTCTGGATGTGTTTTCTCATGTTGTCTCTCCTAGTTGAGGTATACCTATGATAACAATTACAGGCCCCTCTCATCTTTTTCAGTGGGAGAACTTGCACAACTGGTGGCTGACTAAATACTTTTTTACCCCACTGTATACCAAGGCAGAATGCTGATGCCGCACAAAATGAAATAGAGAAAAAGAGACAGAATGAAAGAGACAGAATGAGAAAGAGAGAGAGAGAGAGAATCAGAGACAGAATCAGAGAGTGAGAGGGAGAGAATGAGAGAGAATCAGAATGAGAGAGAATGAGAGACAGAGACAGAGACTGAAACAGAATCAGACAGAATCAGAGAGAGAATCAGAGAGTGAGAGAGAGAGAATCAGTATGAGAGAGAATGAGAAAGACACAGAATCAGAGAGAATCAGAGAGAGACAGAATGAAAGAGAATCAGAGAGAGAGAAAGAATCAGAATGAGAGAATCAGAGAGAGAGAGAGAGAGAGTGTGTGTGGGAGAGAGAGAGAAAGAGAGAATGAGAGAGAAAGAGTGGGAGAGAGAGAGAGAGAAAGAAAGAGGAGGGAGAGTGCCTGAAGGACCCCATCCCGTCACTGGGAGTCCATGCACTTCAGCAAGCAGTGTGCTGGATTCGTATTAGTGGTCCGCGGGATTTAAAATTATGAACTTGGTGGTCCCTGAGGTCCAGAAGGTTGGGAACCCCTGCCATAAAGCGTATTCTCTCTTATCAGGTTTCTCTGCTACCTTTGATACTCAGGTATGCTTTATGAGATCCAATAACTGCTGTTTTTATATATGCTTCTACAGAGCTGCTAGTAATGTTCAACCATTTAGAAATAGGAGTCAGTATTAATACACTATAAATACTGTAATGAACGTTAGTGTAGGTTCACATGGAGAACTACAGATGAATAATATAAAACTCAGTCTTGCTGGCATGAGCCACAGTGCTCATAGAACTAATTTATAGTGTTTTATTCTTGATTGTAAGCCACCCAGAGTTTGGTTTAAGATCTAATTTACCTTTGGGAAAATTAATCTGGGCATGAGGGAGAATTGGATGCTTTGTCGTAGCTAACAACACTGTTGCTTGGAAATATACAAGCAAAAAAGAGGAGTATACATTATATAATAAATAAAACTTTTGAATCCAGGAATCCAAACCCCCTCAATTTCCTGTGGGAAGGGAAATCTTCATTAGTTTTGGAATTGCCATTTTCAGAATTCCCAATCAATATAGAAGGATTTCTGTGAACTTAGATTCTTAGCACATATAGCACTAGATTCAGTAAAGCTATGGCAGACCATTTGCAGGAGATATTCAAGTGCTCCAGTTTAAATGACCCATTGGTCTCCTTTTGAGACAGAGCAAAGTTCTGTGTTGCTTCCAACCTGTGCGGTCACCCACTGAGGATACCTTTGATGTTCTGGTGAGGTCTCTTTAAAACAGATATAGGCTGAACTCAGGAGCTTTCCCACTGCAGACATACCACTGACACATTGGTCTAAGACTGTATGGATAGTGCTGGCCCTCTTGGCTTCCGCACAATGTTAAGTCTGAAATGATGAATGTCTGAAATGGTTTGTTTGGTCATTAAGGAAATGAATGGGAAGATTTTACAGAAACATATTGAGCCAAGGTGGCGCAGTGGTTAGAGTGTAGTACTGCAGGCTACTTCAGCTGATTGCTAGCTGCAGTTCAGCAGATCGAATCTCACCGGCTCAAGGCTGACTCAGCCTTCCATCCTTCCAAGGTGGGTAAAATGAGGACCCAGATTGTTGGGGGCAATATCCTGACTTTGTAAACTGCTAAGAGTGGGCTGCAAAAGCACTATGAAGCAGTATATAAATCTAAATGCTATTGCTATTGGGCTTTTCACACCTCCTTAAATCTGTTGATTGGTTTGATGGCCTTAGCAGTAGCACTTAGACTTATATACTGTTTCATAGTGCTTTATAGCCATCTCTGTTTACAGAGCCAGCATATTGTCCCCAACAATCTGGGTCCTAATTTTACTGACCTCGAAAGGATTGAATGATGAGTCAACCTTGAGCCAGTCAGGATTGAACTCCTGACAGTGGGCAGAGTTAGACTGCAATACTGCATTCCAATCACTGCGCCACCATGGCTAAATAAATCTGCCTTTTGAACTCCGTTGCCTGGAAGCCTAACATGCTAACACCTTTTTCGTAAAGATGCAGAGACAGGTTTATTTAGAAATTTTAAAAAATGAGCCACACAAGGCTGTTCAATAAAGGAAATGCATATGTTTCAAAATAAAAATTGTGAATCAGGAAAACTGAATAAGCATTCTGGATATCACTGCATGTTGGGTTAAATTTTAGCTTAGTCAGAAATGTAATGAATTACATTCGTAATGAATGATGACCCCAAGGAAAACAAATCTGTTTTTTCTGGGTTCTCAAGTGATGAAATTCACCAATGTGAAAAACAGAGAAAAACAACGCTTCTGTTGTCTTAAGATACTATTGGATGGGTTAGATTGGAAGGCAGTTGACTATTCTAAAGTCACTCTGTTTCATGTCTTAGTATGAGTTGTTATTTTTCCTGGAAAACTCTTTAGTGTTTCCAAGAATCTCAGGAAATGCAGGTGATTACATACGCCTTATCAACATTCTTTGTCCATAATGGTGTTTTTAAAGGATGTAAATTTGGCATCTTTCAGCAGGCTTGCCTGATTTACGCATTCACAGATAACCTCACTTCCATAGTAACATGGCAACACTTACTGGTTACCTACTCTTTCTGGTTCAACTAGTTATGATTTACAGCTGTTGAAACAAAAATTAAAAGGTATTGACAGCTTGTTGCTTTAAGACAGATTAAAATTGGATTCTGACAGTGAAAAGGAGATTTGCAGACAGTATTTCAGGCAGGCAGAATGTCATACCCGTTAATAAAATTTCAATTTCTCTTTTGATATGTATGTATGTGTGTTTGCAGAAGACTATTTAAATTTATATTGCAGCCTAGACCAGCTCAGTCATCCTCTAGATATGTGGATTTCCAGAATGTCTTTGCTAGTGGTTAATTCTGGATGCCAAAATCTTCCCATGTGGAGACAGTGGGCAAGTTGCAAAATGCTTCTCTATGGCATTATTATTCAAAAGGAAGGGAAAAGAAGAGGGTGTGAATGAAATTCAGTAACTTAAGCAGTTAACTCCTTTAAAAGTGATAGCTTTCCCATTTCTTCCATATGACCCACAAGGGGTTTAAAAAGAAACATAAATGCTAGCTAGTAATGAATAGAAAATAGTGTCTTGTTCTTTAGATGCTATTTATTGGGGCTTTTGTCAAGCAATCACTCTGCCTCATTCTCAACATTTTATGAAGGTTCAGCAATCGTTGTCTTCAATTTGTAATCATCCTGTGCTTTCCCATCAGTTCTGGATGACAAGATAAAATTGTTGCATAGGGTTTATGAATTGGTAGCCTCAGGAACTATCATTCTAGAAGTACATTGGACATAGATGGACTGCTGATTGACTCCACAGATAGGAAAAACTTTCTAGTGGGATTAAATTGGCAGAGACATGACTCCCTGGCTGATGACAACGTGTAATAAATGAGAAGCTAAACTTAATGTATTGGCTTGCTGCAATAAATTTTATAATATTGCCTGTAGCCAATTGAATGGTCATATAATGGCAATTCCCCATTTCATTTTAGAAACTGTTAAGTGCTTTATTGAGTTGGTCATGCATCATTTGGCTGATACAAGAAGCTTCTACAACTGGCATGATTCTTGTATTTGTAGCAAGAATTGTTTTGTCTCTGCATAGAACAGTTTTATGTGCGTGTGAGAGAGGTGAGAGAATACACTTTTGTTATAGTTTTATGTGATAAAAGTTAGCATCCACCAGCCTACTCAAGTATAAACCTGGAAGCAAGGCAAGACTACTGATGACTTAGCAAGAATGGAATCAGGGGTGCTATTCAGCAGGTTCTGGAGAACCGGTAGCGGAAATTTTGAGTAGTTCGGAGAACCGTCAAATACCACCTCTTGCTGGCCCCAGAGTGGAGTGGGAATGGAGATTTTGTAGTATCCTTTCCCTGCCATGCCCACCAAGCCACACCATGCCCACCAAGCTCACAGAACCAGTAGTAAAAAAAAATTGAATTCTACCGCTGTATGGAATCCTAGGGTGAGATTTGTTTTTGGATCCTTTTATAGTCTTGTTAGGCAGAAAGAAAGGAAGGAAGGAAGGAAGGAAGGGAGGGAGGGAGGGAGGGAGGGAAGGAGGGAAGGAGGGAAGGAGGGAAGGAGGGAAGGAGGGAGGGAGGAAGGAAGGAAATAAGGTGGGAATAAGCTGAAGCAGGAATTAATAGTGGCAAATGTGAAGTCCATAGCTGAAATTAAACCATAGTTCAAGGTGGTCCACCTGTTCTGAACTGATTGAATGATCAGTAAATATGACATTTATGTATCCTATTTAGTGTAGAATGATTTATACATTGTAATAACCTTAATTTTAATTATGCATTAAAATCTAAAGTCAATATAATCTATCAAAAGAAAATATATTTGGAAAACTGTTACTAGCCCAATGAAAATATTCACCCAAGTTTCAGTAACCATGAAAACATTATTTTCCATCCTAACAGTTATTGGGAAGGAATCCTAAAATAAAATTACCAGTATTGTGATTACAAAATCACACTGAGTTCAGCATAAAGATCTTGTCTTCTGTAGTCTGGCTTTTTTTTCCTTTTGGTCTTCTGAGAAGAAGTCCTAAAATAATCTTGCTCCAAATATCCCAATATGCTGTTACAAATACTTAAATTATACTTCTAGTCTGTTTATCTTCCTGCTTTTCAAGTGCTGGTTCAGTTCAATTTTAATGTTCACTTACCCTTCATGAAGATCTTTCTTACTTCAAGTAGACATCTTCGTCATCTATATTAAGAGTGTCAAACTCACAGCCCGCGGGCCGGATGCGTCACACGCTGGCCACTCCCACCCCTATTTTAGGAAGGGGAAAAAAGTTGCAATACATCATGTGACAACAACGTGATGCGCGAGTTTAACATCCCTAATCTATCTCAACCATTCTCTCTTATAAACATTTTTTTGGGTGATTAACTTCAGATTAATACCTTTTCTCCAGTGTAGCATTTTTTGTCATTTCAGGTTTACATTGGCCATAATTTTTCTCATTTAATTTACTTGGGAACATTGAACCTCATCGCAACTATTATTCTTACTAAGGGAATTGTCTTACTAAGGGAATTGTGCATGCCACTGAAATCAGGTGGATGACAATTTAATTGTTCATAGCCATATATGTTCTGTATGTTTAAAACTACCTTTTCAATATTTTAAGCATCTCATCACTTAAAACAGCAGTTCTCAACCTGTGGGTCGCGACCCCGTTGGGGGTCAAATGACAATTTGCCAGGGGTCGCCTAAGACCATCGGAAATATGGGAAGTATACTTGCGAGTCGAAGAATCGCGCTCCAATGGTTGACTCCACAAGCCAGCTGCAGGCTCTTCAAATCGCTAGCCGAATTCGGCTTCAGGCGCGATGAATTAAAAAAGAGAGAAATCTTTGCTCTGATGTCTCCCTCTCAAGCCAGCTGCAATCACTCCCAATCGCTAGCCTAATCTGGCTTCAGGCGCGATAAACTTAATAGGGGAGGAGTCTCCACTTTAATGCCTCCATCCTCAAGGCAATCACAAGCAGTTCAGATCACTAACCAATACGGCTTCAGGCGCGATAAATTCAAAACGAAAATAATTTTACGGTTGGGGGTCGCCACATCGTGGGGAATTGTATTAAAGGGGTTGCCACATCATGGGGAATTGTATTAAAGGGGTCGCAACACTATAAAGGTTGAGAACCACTGACTTAAAACATGGAAGTTATGATATAGTTCAGTGGTCCCAACCTTTTTGGCTCTGTGGACTGGCAGTGGCGGGGGCAGGGAGAGAAATGGTTTGGCCCTGGTTCCCAACGGGCCGCAGCCTGGAGGTTGCGGACTCCTGATGTAGTTGTTGATTAATACTGCAGCTGAGGTATCTAAGGAAGTATGTTCAAAAGAGATGACCTCTTTGATAAGTTTTAGGTTTTTGCAGTGAATTACTTTTTCAAATAGCTAATTGTAATGTAATTGGAATTCTTTGAGCAAACAATGATATTTGGAGGTCAGTCTGAGAATGTTAATGGGCACAGAAAATGTGGTATAGAAATTCCACAAAAATAGACATATTCTGGAAGTGATACATAAAACAGTTTTAGACAGGACCCCAACCTCTCTATAGCGCGGCAACATTTTGTACAAATTAGCAGTTATGTGAAAAAGTACTGGTTCCCTAAAGTGGCTTATATATTTATAAAAACTCTTTTTTTCAATTGTATCTCCTCTTATCAGTGCCATTAAGCTGTAAACTCAGAAAACTATGATTGAGAACTCAAATAAAAGGATTTGCTAAGGAACAACTTCATGTGGGAGCTAAACAAATTACCTACCGGCATTCCATATATTATATTTGGCAGCCACTAATGAAGGATTTAGTTGATAATATGCAAAGATTGGACTGGAGCTTTATGATGTTTCTTTTTTAAAAAAGAGGCAAGGTTGCAAACAGCAGACTCTGTATTTTTGAGGTCGGTCATCAAAAAAGTTGGGGGGGGGGAAACTTCCTTATGACTAACTTTTCTTTATAGGGAATCTTTAATTTAGCAAAAAACTGATATAATTAATGCTGCATGTTATAACAGCAGCAAGGCTGGTTTATGCGCAATACTGAAAAAAGGAAGACCCCCCACCCCCGGAAGAAAAAATAATAAAGAAAATCTTGGCATGTGCAGAAATGGACAAGCTGACACTAGAACTCAAAAACCAGGACCAGACAGAACACTATAAAACTTGGAACAAAGTGCACCAATGGTTGGAAAGGAGAAAAGGAGTTGGAACAAAAAAGAATTAGGGTTTGTAAAATGAATATTGGATAATACTTAGACAAATATGTAAATGAGGACAAGGGATCTGGATCTGGATCTGAACAAAATAGTAATGAATGTTAAATAGTAATTATATTTGTTCTTATGTTAAAAAATATGTATGGATATGACAAGACCGGGATGGTCACACTATGTCCAATGTTTTTAATGTTTGTTTAATTAAAAAAAAACTTTAAAAAAAAAAAGAAAGTAAGTTGTGGGAGGAACTACCTGATGACTAACTTTTCTTATTCAACGGTTGATAGAAATTTGAGTTTAATCTACTGACAGCCCTTTAGGGATTTACAATGATCAGCAAAGGTTTTTTTTGTTGTTCAAAAAGTTTTTATTAGTCAAAAAAGGTTTATACAAATACATATCAGGTATGGTAAATTTTCATTTTTCTTATCTAAAATAAGAATTTTACTCAAATTTTTTAACACATACAACAGCCATAAGGCAAGCAGGTGACACGAAGTAGCAAAGTTTGCAAATTTTAAATACGTAATAAAGAAGAGTCAAGAATAAACAGAATATCGTACAAAAGAGAATAAGGAAAACCAACACAATCCCAAATATCTTTATCACTTCCTAGTTTTGGATCTCAGAACTCTGGGTTCAGCCTGACCCAACTCCAGGGCCGCAACAGCGGCAGCCGCTTCAGCCCCATGATCTATAACCTCCCCTTCTTCAATTCCTGGGTCATCTGATTCCAGGAAGGCTTTGTGTTCCTCCACATAGGCCGTAGCCTCCAATTGTACTGATTTTTTCGTAATGCCCTCCCGGAAAATCATCAATCCTCTGGCATCAGCCATCTGAAGCCCACTCCTTCTGGTACAATTTGCTTGACAAAAATAATATTTCTTTCTTTTTCACGTACCTGTCTGGGAATCTGCCTCAGAATGGCTATCTCCCTGCCCCTGTAAATCAGTGCCCCACTCCTATGTTTTCTAAGAATTTCATCTCGTCTCTCTTCTGTCAAATTTGACATGAACCTCTCTGGGAACTGCATGCGTGCGTGCATATTGCGAATTAACTCTATAAACTCGATCCACATCCCAATTCATGAAATCAACACCTCTCCCAAGAAATTCTCCCAACAATTTAGTCACAACATCTCTCAAGTCTTCTTGGTCCACTTCTTCCAAATTTTGAAACCTAAGGAAATAAGACATTTTATCCATCTGTAGTCCAAGCACAGCATTGCCTGTCGCCTCCTCTCTTTTCTGCACTGCCCGCATCTCTCCTCAGACCTTCCACTTTCTGCTTGTTTTCTGCTGAGACTTGTTGAGTATCCTTTAAATCCTTTTGGATAGTCACAATTTCTGCTCTTATTTCCGTTTGGCCTCTTTGCAAATCATCCAGTTTCTTGTCCATGTTGGATAACTTTTCCAAAATTCTCCATCTCTCCAGCAGTTGGTCTCTGACCTTTGCCATTTGAAAAAAAAAAAGAATCAAAATCCTCAGGCAAGCACAGTATCCTTGTAATTTCCTCCGGATCCACCAGGGGCACTCACAGGAGCAACGAGTCCAGAGTACAGTTAGTCAACCAGGAAGTCAAGGGAAGTGATGTCATCAAAATTCTCATAGTGAAGGCGGAAGCTGGACGCCACCACTGTTCCCCAGAAGGAGGGGGCCTCAAACCTTCCCTCCTAAATTTCTCCATCACCTCTTCTCCAGAGCTCCACAAAACCGTAATCTTCTTATTTTAAGTTCTCCTCTCTCCAGAATAACTCGTGCTCCTTCCAACCGCAGGGGAGAAAACCCCCGCACTCCGGAGCAGTCCACCACGCCACCGATATTCCCTTCCTTCTCCTCCTCAATTCTTCTCCGTTCCTGTTCACCACCAGGCTGCTGCAGTTATAAATCCAATGCCCGGTGTCACGGGCACAGCGCCCAGGCGACGACCAAAATAATGGCCGCGGCCTGTGGCCTCCGAACCCCGCCGAGCCTAGGACGCGCCAGCATCGGTCCCCACAGTCCTGTATGTCGGCTGGGAGACCCCTGGCGAGCCGTCCGTGCGGCAGGTGTCCTTTTCGGAACACCTGGCCCCTGGGGGCCTCGGCGGCGGCCGGATTCGGGCGCTGGAGGCAGGAGAAGCCTTCCAGACGTCCGTTGCCGCTGGATACCGGAAGTCGTCCGATCAGCAAAGGTTTTTGACGCCTACCTGTGAACAGTAGCAACAGTAACACAAGTCTCCTTTTCTGCCTTCTCCACATTATGCTACTGAGATGAAAAATGTTTGGAGGATAGCTAAGGACGGTTCATTTTAACCTGAAAGAGTGCTAAAGTCTACTCAGTTTGTATATTTATAAAGAATATCAATCAATATCTGGTTTTAGATTTCTTCAGCTCTGCCAGCCTACTCTAGCATCTGGCTCTGGCTGGTGGATCTGTGTATTCGAATTAAAAAAGGAAGTAGTTCCTGGAAAACTGAGATTTACCCATTTTTGGTATTGGAGGCCTTGTTGGACTTGGCAACCCCATCTTAAAATAACCCTAGTATAATTTGGGGGAATGAGTGGATTTTGTGATTGAGGTGGAAACTGTAAAGGCAGGAATCCTTATGTGAGGATACAGCTTACTCCAACAACGGGGGTGGGTGGGTGGGTGGGATTCAGAGAAAAAATACCATCCTAGACATGCAAAATTAGCTCCAATCCCCCCATCCTCCAGTTTGCACTATTATTTCCTGGAAGCTAAAGAGATAGAACACGAAGAACTAATAAATCTAATTAAACTGACATTAGTTCAGTAAATCACATAGCATCAGTGTTTTTGCAATACTATGGATTTTTCCCACCCGACAGCCTTACAGTTTCTCTTAGGAGAAGAATTAATCCCTTTTCTTCTCATTTTATCTCTTTCCAGACATTTACAGCATGGTGTAACTCTCATCTCCGCAAGGCTGGCACCCAGATTGAGAACATAGAAGAAGATTTCAGAGATGGCCTGAAGCTCATGCTACTCCTGGAAGTTATATCGGGTGAGACCATTATTGTGCAGTAGTTTAAATGGGTTGGAGTGGGGAAACGTGTACTTCAAGCTTTCCATGTAGTGCAAAACAAGAGCCAAGTTGGCCATTGTTTGAATCAGTATCCCATGTGCACAAAGTTCATGTTGGGAAATTTATGGAGAGAAGGAACTTCAGAGAGACAAATAAATGGGAATCTATTCCTACCCAGTATTCATCACCACATGCAGCAAAGCACTTGTTTCATCAGCATCTTTCTATTATCAGGACGTGAAGCATCCAAATACCAACCTGGTGCCTTCTAGACTGGTTATGCCAGCCTGGAGTAATGAGAGTCATAATTCAAGACACCTGAACAGTGGCAGCTGGGGAAGGGTGTTTTAGCATTGCTTATCCAATCAGGGTTGGAAACCAAGTCAGCCAAAGCAATAGTATCACTTCACTTCCATATGCTTTTGTTGGGACACCTTTCCCACTTAAGCTTCACTGTGCTGTCCACCATAGCTTCCTTTATGGGTAGTCCTCATTTTACGACCACAATTGAGCCCAAAATTTATGTTGCTAAATCAGATAGTTGTTAAGTGATTTTTTTGCCCCGTTTTACGACTTTTCTTACCACAGTTGTTAAATTAGTAACACGGTTGTTAAATGAATCTGGCTTCCCTATTGACTTGGCTTGTCAAAAGGTCATAAATGGGGATGAACATGACCCCAGGACACTGTAACCCATTGTTGTGTCTTGCCCGCTCTCACCGCAGCCGGGGTCTGCTTATCTGCTTCCGAACGCTGAAGAATGTCCTCCTGGCCCCAGCCCTGGCTCCATGCCCAGACAGGCTGAGGAGGGGGCATCTCCCGGCCCCAGCCCTGGCTCCATGCCCAAGCAGGCTGCAGAGGAGGGAGCACCCCCCCCCAGCCCCAGCCCTGGCTCCATGCCCAGGCAAACGGAGCAGCTAGACCCCTCCCCCTCCTCCACAGCATGTGAGCCTGAGGAAAGTTTATTTCCAACAGCTGCTGATTGGAGTGACCCTCGCATCAGAAGATTGGATAGGCGGAGGCAACAGAAGGAAGGGAGGGGCAGGTCTTAATGAGTGCTGAGTCATGGAGCCACACCCCATGGCCTATATAAAGGATCTGCTTTCTGGCAGTCTCTGAGTCAGGCAAAGTCGAACTTATCTTGCTGAAGTCACCTTCTGATCTCCTGCCTGCTCTGAGGACTTTGCTAGGACTTTGGGCAGAGCTGCAGAGGCAAGCCTGATTCGGATTTCCCTGACCCGGCCGTCAGCGGAGGAGTGGGACACGACACCCATCATAAATAAGAACCAGTTGCTAAGCAGCCAAATTTTGATCACATGACCACAGCGAGGCTGCAATGACTGTAAGTGTGAAAAATGATCGTAAGTCATTTTTTTTCTGTACCATTGTAACCTCGAGTGGTCACTAAATGAAAGGTTGTAAGTCGAGGATTACTTGTACAGAACTTTGATTGCTCTTCTACAACCAAAGTCCTCGGAGAAAGCCACAAGTGGTCCTCCTTCCTCTGCAGAATTTAAAAGCAAAATGTTGAATGGTCCATGTCCTGTGGCTTTCTTTGAAGTCTTCCAGAACCAGCTGAATTTGTCTCTCGTGTTATTTATTCCTGACTTGTTTATCTTGCTAGTGAAGTGCTCACTCATGCATGGGGAAGGAGAGGAAAGCCAAGAGGAAGCAGTTTACAGACAGGGATAAGCAGAGTGCGAATAACCAAGCCTTGGTGTTTTTATTTACAGAATTCTACCATGGACTATATTTCCTTGATGTTGCATTCTCCTCTGTCTTCATCTCTTTGCCCTTACTGCCTTTTGTTTTGAATTTGTTCCCTTTTCTCTGCAGTGCTTTCCAGATTTTGTTTAGGACTCTGGCTTGAACAATTCTTAGCCTTTGGCTGTCCTGGGATTCTGGCAACTATAGAATCAACAAATCTTAGAGGTCACTGGTCATGGAAAAGCTGGTTATACACACTGTGCACAGCCAAAGTGCTTCAAAATATTTTTTTGCTGCGATTGAACAGGGTGGTTTGCCACATTATATGTAAGCAGGTTCCATGGCCTCTTAAAATCTCAGTGATTCCCGTTTTCCCCAGTAGAAGCCCTTTTCCTGTCTGGTAAACATGTACAGTTGGCATGTGTCACTGATCTCTTGAAAGTGTAGGACAAGCCCTTGCTTTGTTGTGGCATCGTCTGGTAAAGATTACTGTGACTGCCAAAGGAGAGTCAGTTCATTCCTGTCAGGAGGAAAGGCGGCTGTTCTCCTGCCTCTTTGAACTTCAGGTTCAGTTGCTTTTGGCAGCAGTTCAAAGTAAACACAGTTATAACGGCTGGACATGCTGCATTTTGGAAAGAAAGGACACATAACTGAAGAAAAGCAAGGGATTGTAGACTGAATCCTTTGCAAGAAAGGAGATCCCATTTATCTCCCTCCAACTACTACTACTACTACTACTACTACTACTACTACTACTACTACTACTACTACTTCTTATTCATCATCATCATTATACTTTATTCATTAAACTCAGTCAACTGAACATTAAAAAATGTATCACAAATACCATTGACTGGTGCTAATGGTTGATACGGGTTGCTGCCAGCGTCCTAGGTATCAACCAAGTACCTTCTTAAGATGTAGTTTTGCGCTTTTGTCCCAGTCGCTTTACAGTTGCCCGCCCTGGTTCCCCAGCAATAGAAACTGAGCCCTGTAGCCCATTTTTTGGCAGATGTCCAGCAGCCATAGCATCTGGCGTGGACCTTGCTGATCCGGGCAACGACTTGTCCGGTATGGAATTTTGTTGATTTCTTCTCATCATTGGTGATGGTAGATGCCTGGGTTGGTTCACGGTGGCTAAGCCACAACTGATCCGAAGACTGGCATTCCCATAACCATAGGGACCACACCCAATAGCCGTCCAGGTCCAGCCATGGGTTATGATGATGACGATGATGATGTTTGTTGTTGCTGCTGTATATGAATGATCTTTTGACATAAGAGAGCCTTTGGGGGATGTTTGTTAACGTAGAATATTGAAAATATACAAATACAAAGAATTAGAAATATATTCAAAAAGGAAAGAACACTTTCAAACACATCAGGTTCCAGAGGGCCTGTTTCAGATAAGGACATTTGTTCCTTTTTTGCCTGCCACTAAACTTAAAATCTCATGTCTGAAAAGTTTTTGGCCACCTCAGACATAATTCATTGATATGATACCTTTGTGATTATGGTGCAGATATATAAATTTGCAGAGGTAACTGTTAGCCATCAGTTGATAATCCTAACTCATTTGGGGGAAACACTACAGTACAAGTGAGCTGCAATAAGCAGAGTAATCAGTTGGTATGTGGCAGGCAAAAAAAAATAAATCCTTTTTGATGGGCAAAAAGAAACTGGAAGCTTGATGAGCCATGGTTTAGTACAACAAAACCCAGAATGTTTTAGTTATTCTAGATTTCACATAAAAAATCCAGAGGAGTGACTAGAACAAGGCTGGTCCATGTTGCCCTACCCTCCTCTGTGGCTCCCAGGGGAGCATATCCCACCAGCCTGTCCACCCCTCTTATTTTTCAGAGCCCTCCCTTCCTCATCGCTGCACTGCTGTCCCTGATGTTGTTGTAGCACAGCATATTCCCTGCGCCAGCCTGCCCCTAGATCTTCTTCCCATGTTTTTCTTTGCTGCCTCTCTTTCGCCATCAATGTCCTTGGCTTTTTCCCTGCTCCCGCTGCCTCTAATATCAAACCATTTGTGTCTGGATAAAAACAGCTTCATTTTGTTCTCTGCATGGGCCAAAACACCCGAAGCATGTATGTTTCCATTCAGGCATAGACCACCCATAATCAGTCGTTCCCTGCACCAAGCATTTTGCACATCTTTAGAAAAAGAAATCCCAATGAAAACTGCTAGGACAACTTAGTTCTGCTTTTGTTTACTTCTGTATATACTTCCAATTCCCCACTATGAAGATAATTGAGCACATTTGTTTAGGAGTTTTATTCTGTCTAGGCTAGGCCCTTAGAAAAAGTAATAGCACTGTATGTGATATTTTACAGGGGAAAAGTATTATTGCTTTTGGGACATATGTATTGATATACATGTTAAGGGAAATCATGAGGTCAGTCCTTCTGAAACAATACCACTTTGGAATAAGAGGCAATTGCATCCTTAAAAGTGTTCCTCTTTTTATTTTATTTTTTGTAATTGTCTTTATTAAACAGTTATAAAGCTTATACAATACATTATATTGCTACAACTATATTGATTAATACAATATTGAGTAAACATTATTACCACTGTAATATTTAGATAACAGACCATTGAGGATTCAAAACAAGAAATATCAATATTAATTATGATTTACAATGTTAATAAGCATAACATTATTTGGCTTTTTCATCCAGAATTGAATACAACATTTAAAAAAAACACACTGCATGTTGCATCAAAATATTTGTTTTACAATAAAGGCTTTGATCTCAAGTTGATTACTTACTATTAAGATCTCCGCTTTGGAAAAAGAAAAGAGAAAATAAACAAAGCAAATTTGAAGACAGTTTAATCTCATTCCTGCTTATGACCATGGTATGATTATTTTAGCTTTATTGTTCCCCAAAGTGCTGCTTAGTTTGTGAATAACTTGTCACTTGAGGGAAGTAGTCAAATACGTGATTCCCCTGCATGATTAAGTGGTACAATCAGGTATTTACAAAATTATGACTGTAAGCAAATCCCAATGGACCAGTTGTGGTTTTACAGCAAAAGAGAAGCAACTGTTTTCTTTGTGTGGTATATGAATTCTTGGTAGAGGTGAAGGACTTCATTAAAAAAAATAATAATCATTTTGTTCCCTCAACCGGATTAGGTGAACGTTTGGCTAAGCCAGAAAGAGGCAAAATGCGAGTGCACAAAATCTCAAATGTGAACAAAGCTCTGGATTTTATTGCTAGCAAAGGAGTCAAGCTGGTCTCCATTGGAGCCGAAGGTAAGCAGCATTTACTTCAAGCCGGAAATGGACAATAGCAATAATGAACCTGCTTTTATTCGATACACATTTAATATTGGATGCATTGCTAGAAAATAATGTATTTCCTAAATGTGGACTTCACATTTGAAGACCAACCAATTAAGGAGTCTTAGAATAGCTGGGAGCAGTTTTTGGCTTCTATCCATCCATCCATTCATTTGTTACATTCATTTGTATCTTGCCTAGTCACCAAGAACCAGGTGTATAGACAGATGCTCTCTGTGTTCCTTCTAAAGGATTATTATCCTGTCTCATTATCTTTGTTTAGGAGGAAGAAGAGAAAAGAAAGAATCCGATGCTTTTGTTCATCTTAGAAAAAAAAATTGCTCATGGATTTTCTAATCCAAGAACCTGATGAACCAAATAGTCTTTTTATCCATCAAATTTATCCCCAAAATACTTGAGTAAAACAATTAATGTTATAGGTGATTACAATTTGTTATATCTGAGTAAGGGGAAAAGAAGAAGCAGTCTCTGAAAATGCCCAATGTGCAATAGGAATAGACAGTATTTCAAAGTTAAGGAAGATTTATTTATTTATTCAGTTTCTCTAGCTGCCCAACTCAACCAAGTGAATCTGTTTAGTTTATCAATGTTGTCTGTTATTCTTTAGATTCAGCATAAGATATAACAAATATAACTAATAAATATAATGAGGTCATCATGTTTCATTATTGTATCAAACCTATATAATTTAACAAAAATATATGTGTAAAATTAGAATTAATCCCCAACTCCTTCCATTAATGTCAGAATAATTATGAACATACTGTATACGATTCTTGCTGTACCCATTGCATGTGTTTTGTTTGTATTATGGGTTCTTAATTGTACTGTATTTGGTTGACAGATAGTATGCTATCAGTCAATCCTTGTGAAAAGGATTATAAACTTTTTCAAACTCTGCATTTTGAAAGACCAAGATCAGTGATTGTCATTACGATAGCAACAGAATAAAAATCAATGAAGCAGGCTGAATGTTGTTAACATGGCTAAAACTGAATAAATCATATCAAACAGGTAGAATTTAACTAGAAATCATGATGGGCCAATAAAAGAGATTTTGTGTGCATATTTTAAAATATACCATAAGCAACACAATTTGTCAAAAGATCCGTGTTATCACTTGACCACAAGTGATATCACCACTAATCACTTCCTAATCATCATCTTGGCTCCAGAATATCCAAGAAACTATATTGGAAGGTTGGAAAAACAAAAAAATACCGTAATTCTATATTGATACAAGATTGGCAGTGCCAACATTCCTTAATGTGATGCAAAAAGGAAACTGTATAAGAAAGAAACACTGACATTTGGAACAATTTTTAAAAGTTGTATTTATACAAGTAGTGAAACTATTGTTTTTATTGGCTAAATTAAAGCCACCTTATATGGCTTACAGTACTGCTCATATTCTGCAAATTCTGCAGGTTCAAGAAAGCATCCCCTTTGATTGCTTATACTGCACGATCTCTCACACTTAGTAATGGATTTTTTTTTTAAATCCAGAGTAATTTTTTATCAATAGCACAAAAGCAGTCCACATTTTGTAGTAAAATGGACTGCAACATGGAGTGTAAACACATTTTCATTCTCTTGATATATTTCCACCATAGTTCTTATTTACATATAAAATAAGTTCATAAATCCTATTTGAAATCCTGATGCAAAAAAAAAATAATCCTGTGAACCTCCCGTGCAAAACAAGAAGATAATGGAATATCAGAGTTAGAGTACTATGACAGGATTATACATTTCAGTGCATTTTGGAATCCTTTTGAAGAACCCAGTTTTATTATGAATATTCAGTGGTTATTTTCCTTTTGAAAGAACCAAGCACCAAAGAGATGGAAATTGTATCTTTATTTGTATATTCTGTTCACAAAGACTTATTGTAGTAAAACCAATTATATGGAAATATACTCACTAGAGCAGAACAGTTGGTTTCCTCTTTCCAGCTGTTCCAGTTCTTCAAACAGCAGTCTGTATCTTTGCACAGGCTGAATGTAGATCTAGCTGAACGTTTTTCCTTGTTGAGTGTGCTGTGAACAGCACTCTGAGATTGTGAGAAAGGAGAATGACAACTGTTCTAGATTTCACACCTGAGATCTTTTTGCTTGACTTTTTAAGGATCCTTTTTTTTCACAATTACTTCTTGGAGGATTCAGGTCATCCTCCTTAGTCTTCAACCCATATTTCATATTTCTGTCAACCCCTTTTCCTTTTAATGGAGACATTCACAAAGTGTTGAAAGACGCAGAACAGAATCTCAATTCTCCATTGGTACGAATGTCCCAAAAGGGTCCCAATGATTTTGGAGGAAAGGGGGGTCCATCAACTGTACTAAAGATTGTTCACAATGCGCACCTCTCCTATTCCCTACTCTGAACCCCTTTAAAAATGATTAGCCTTTTCTTTGTTATATCAAAATTCTGAAATTTCAAGATAAAACAGATTTGCTCCATGTTTAACCCGTGTAACAGAACGAATGTTTTACATATGAACTTATCTTCACATTTGATATAAAGATGTATTCCTGATACCGGGGTGACAACATTGGTTTTGAGATGGAGAGCAAAATATACAAGATAATTTACCAACTTTAGCAAATAAAATCCAAACTGTTGCTGCCTAGCAACAGTTCTTTTATTCATGAATCTGCCTTAAAGGTTTCTTTGTGACTTATCACATTTTTATTGTTGCAAAACAGTTGAATATTGGAATGAGGTGATAGAATCTGGCAGGAACACATTTTGGATGCAAATTGTTATCCCTGACTATTTCTTTCAGAATTTGTTTTTAATTATTTCCATTGCTGCTGCGCTGCTGCCCAGTCATAGATAATACAAAGAATTAAACGGGAAAAGCTGACATTTGAATGAATTTGTCTTCTGTTGGCACAATGGTTAATCAGTCCTGCTGTCCATCATGAATTTGCTGTCTTACTTCCCTTGGAATGTTGCTTGATTTTATTGTTTGTCACACACTTAGCCAAATATTTAGACTGGATTTGGCATTTTTATCTACTTATTGAGTCCTTCCCAAGGATCTGGGACAGACAGATGTTGATGTTTGATAATGCTAAACGTTAAACAAGGTATTGTCGCAGGATGTAAGCTGTTCCGAGTAAAGCTGCCTTTTGCAATTGACTGATAGTGAACTTGTCAATGCCAATGGTGTTCAAATGTGTTGTAGTAGTTGTTTTGGAATTAAACCCAAGGTGCCTATTACTATTGATACTACTTTTGCTTTCTTTTGTTGTTGTTGTTGTTGTTGTAACGGTTTGTCACACTGTCTGCCAGATGTTGACTAGATTTGGCATTTTTGTCTACTTATTGACTCCTCTCCAATAACCTGGATAGGCAGATGTGGATATTTGATGGAATTGTTATGGTTCATCACACAACCAGATGTTCAGACTGGACTTTCTGAAATTTACATCTCACCATATTTTTTTATGGGAGAGACACTGTGTCTGATTCCTGATGAGACTTGTTTAGTATGGTTGAACCTGTGGCATAGCTCTCATCTTTCTCAGAGCATACAAGGCCCATAACCACATCAAGGTAGTGCCCTTCCAAAAACACTGGGGGTATTGTTATTAGTATAATTGCTGTTGTTCTTATTATTCCTGAATTAGGAGCTTTACATATGCACCTGCTGTTAATACTGATGTGATTTATTGGAGTGAACCCTTCAGCTAATCTAGGCAATTCTTTTGAACTGCTGAACATTTCAAAACAATAGTTTCTGTTTGCTAGACAGGTGGATATAAATACCTTAATGCTCGTTAATATAGCTTAAGGTAGTGTTATTTGGATTGGGTGGGCTTGATAGACCTTTTTCATGTAATAGGGTAATCAAGTTTGAATTAATTAAAAGAATTAACACCTTTCTGAATTAAACAGAAATATTTTTTTCTTATCATATAACACTGTTAGTTTGATGCAAAAGTATCTGTTATATTCCAAACTGTATAATGAAAGACCACATAAATAAATTCAGTGGCTTTACCATCTGCATTTCATTTCTTTGCTCTTACTCTCTCTGTTCCTACCACCCATAGCAACTGTGGGTTTCTATATATTCCTTTCTCAGGGCAATACTCCATGAATCTCATTAGTGATCCAGGAAATCTTATGCAATAGAATAGAATAGAATGGAATAGAATAGAATAGAATAGAATAGAATAGAATAGAATTTATTGTCCAAGTGTGATTGGACACACAAGGAATTTGTCTTGGTGCATAGGCTCTCAGTGTACATAAAAGAAAAGATACCTTCATCATTTACAACACAAATGATGGTCATAGGGTACAATTTAACACTTAATGATACAACACTTAATGATAATCATAGGGTACAAATAAGCAATCAGGAACAATCAATATCAATATAAATCATAAGGATTACCAGCAACAAAGTTACAGTCATACAGTCATAAGTGGAAAGAGATTGGTGATGGGAACTGTTGGAAGAAATATCCATCTGGGTTCAGTTCCAAGTGGGGACAAAGACACTGGAAACATGGAGGCTGCTTGGAAAGATGGTTTAATGGTGGTCAGGATCACATGGCTTGAGATCCTGAACAGAAAAGTGCGAGATCCTGTGTGCTCCCTGGTTTTATGCTTTTTCTGAGCTTTGAACTTTCTGGGGCACAGGAAGAGTATCCTGATTGGTTGTCAAACTCCCAGGTGGTCTAGGGGTCTTAGCTAATGTTGTAGGTTGTCTCTCAAGCTTGCTTGAGCCTTGCCATGTGGTAAGATTCTGTTGCTAGATGGGTAGGGGCTAATCCTATCTTTGTCATGTAGACAATGGACTGGCTCAGGCCTTAATGGCCCATTGACAAAGGTGGGGGGAGTTGCTTTGTCTTTAAAACATGTTTCTCCATTTCTCATCCAGGGAAATATATTCTGCCTTTTAAATATTTTCTAAAATATTTCATTCTTCTAGGAGGGGGGTGGGTGCTAAATTCCTACAGAACGATGGGAAGATTAATAGTAGTGCAGATTTAGTAAATAGTTTAAAAGTGTTGAGGGAATTATTTGTTTAGCAGAGTGATGGCATTCGGGAAAAAACTGTTCTTGTGTCTAGTTGTTCTGATGTGCAGTGCTCTATAGCATCGTTTTGAGGGTAGGAGTTGAAACAGTTTATGTCCAGGATGTGAAGGATCTGTAAATATTTTCATGGCCCTCTTCTTGATTCGTGCAGTATATACAGGTCTTCAATGGAAGGCAGGTTGGTAGCAATTATTTTTTCTGCAGTTCTAATTATCCTCTGAAGTCTGTGTCTTTCTTGTTGGGTTGCAGAACCAAACCAGACAGTTATAGAGGTGCAAATGACAGACTCAGTAATTCCTCTGTAGAACTGGATCAGCAGCTTCTTGGGCAGTCTGAGCTTTCTGAGTTGGTGCAGAAAGAACATTCTTTGTTGTCCTTTTTTGATGTTGTTTTTGATGTTAGCTGTCCATTTTAGATCTTGCAATATGATAGAACCTAGAAATTTGAAGGTTTCTACTGTTGATACTGTGTTGTCTAGAATTGTGAGAGGTGGAAGTATGGAAGGGATAGACATAGTCTTTAAGAAACCACAAGATTCTGTTGTATCCTGTAAAGAAGGATATAGCTGCTGCCAGTGGTGAAATCCAAATTTTTTTACTACTGGTTCTGTGGGCGTGGCTTGGTGGGCATAGTATGGCTTTGGTGGGCATGGCAGGGGAAGGATACTGCAAAATCTCCATTCCTACCCCACTCCAGGGGAAGGATACTGCAAAATCTCCATTCCCACCCCACTCTGGGGCCAACCAGAGGTGGCATTTGCCGGTTCTCCAAACTACTCAAAATTTCCGCTACCAGTTCTCCGAACTACTCAAAATTTCCGCTACCAGTTCTTCAGAACCTGCTGGATTTCACCCCTGGCTGCTTCTCTATGGAGTTCTAAGTGGAGCAGAAATGTTTATGGAAGTGTCAGCATTTTATTGTTCACTTTCAGGTTGCAGGGTCACAGCTATTAGAGGAACTGACTAGCTGATAACCTGGGGGAAACCAAGATCTGCTAGGAGTCTCTGAGCATCATATTGGCCAGAAAGACAATCTGATTTCTTTCTCTTGACTGCCTTCAAGATTCTTCTACCCGTTGATAGGAACTGAACTTCCTTTTATGTGCTGATGTAGACACAGGCATTGTGTAACACCAGTAAACAAGCAGCCTATTTCTAAATATTACAAATTGTGAAAGGGGGCTAATTCACCAAACCAGGTCATATTTTTTAAACATTGACTGAGCCCAGCTGTTGTTTCTGGTTTTTAAAAACAGGTTCTCATGCCAACCCTCTGAAAGCAGGATGTGCTAAAACTTAAACTGTAAACTGTCTTGAGCAGTCAAACAGGAAGGCATCGTATACACCAGTCAAATAAATAAACTGAAAGATACTAAAAAGAAAACCGTTCAAATCAGACCAGAGAAGCAATATGCATTCAGAGGATTTTGATCTTTTTCTCCTCAGCAGATGATTGCTGATCTTCTTCATAACTCCAGGGAGTTTTTATGTGCCCTCTGCCCCTCTTCCCATCATAGGTTTTAGCCAGGGGGTGTCCACTGCTGGATTAATAATTCTTTTAAGAACATGCTTGTTTATTTTTGGTTGTTCAACTGCTACATTTCCTTTTTTTCCCCAGAGATTGTTGATGGGAATGCAAAAATGACCCTTGGCATGATTTGGACCATCATCCTTCGTTTTGCCATTCAGGATATCTCAGTAGAAGGTAAATCCCAACAGGTTCTCAATTCTTCCAAGGATAGTTATGACGAGGAAGAGTGTATATTACAAGCCACCTCAAGGAAAGAACATGAAACCTATACTCTGAATGAAGTTAGTGCACGTCAGCTGGAAGTTAGTGTCTCTGCTTAATTAATTGCATCTGAGGTATCTGAAAGTTCTGATTATATTTACAAAATGCAGAGTTAAGGAGTTCCAAGTCTGGATTCCCTGACTAGGCAGGATGGACACAGGTTGACAGCTTTCATGACATTGTAGAGCAGGCTTCACTTTGTTATTCTGAACCTGCCTAGGCATTAAGGTGTGCAGGGGAGGCAGAGTTTTCTTTTCAAGAACTTTTCTGCCTGTCCATGTTTTGGAATAGACTTCCTCAGGAGTCTCGGTTAGTTTTTAACTTTCTGAAAAAGCTTCAAGAGATACCATATTTTTTGGAGTATAAGACACACCTTAGTTTTGGAGAAGGAAAATAAGAAATAGCTGATTGGCAGGAGGATGGGCCTCCTGGAATACCCCCAATCAGCTGTTCCAGAGGTGAATTTTAGCAACAGGTTCCTTGGTTGTGAGCTCTGGGCCTTGCTTTCTTTTCTGCCTCTGAAACTTCTGAAACTCCATTTCAGGAAAAAAAAAATTATGCCTTTGAAAGCCTCTGAAACAGCTTCAGAAAAAAAGCCTCTGAATCTCTGATGCTTTTTTCAGCCTCTGAAACCTCTGTTTGAGAAGCTGGGCGGGGCTACATTTGGAGTATAAGACACACCCAGAATTTCACCCTCTTTTGGGGGGGAAAAGGTGCATCTTATACTCCAAAAATATGGCACCTCTTTAGTTGAGCCCTTTTATTCATTAAGTATTATTTTATAGTTAGTTCATCTTTGTAATTATTGTGTCACGTTAATAGTTGTGAACTAATTTGTTTTATATGTAGCTGCATATTGACAGGCCTGAGAAAGAGAAAGGAGAATCTGTTTTTAAGGCTGGGTCTGCATAGCCCTTGGATGTGAGACCACTAAAAATTAGAGGGCTGGGAAGTTGAAAATAGCTCCAGGGGGGAAAAATAGCAAATTAATTCCATGTTATTGTCAAGAAAACTACATGGGCATGTTCACATGATCACTGAGTATTTGCATTTGACAGAAAGCAAATTTGACTTTATCTCTGTGTGTTATTTTACTCAACTGAGTGCTTTTGGAAAGAGTTGAAAGAATAGCATTCCAGATTTACAACCTAATTTTTTAAAGTTAAAAGAAACCTTAAAGAAAGAACATTTCAAATGAACACTGTGCTATGGAAACACATCATCAGTGGCAGTTGCCTCAGCTGCTGCTTTCTTTTTCACTTTCAGGTGCCAACTGCCAAAAACGTCATAAAATCTCAACGAGGGAAAGGGATATGGGAAAATACAAGTGACTGTACTCTAACTTCTTTAAATAAGATTGATGTACTTAAATACTTAATATTGAAGCCTATATTTGATCTAATGGTTAAGGTATCAGGCTAGAAACTGGCCTTAGGCATGAAAGCCAGCTGGGAGACTTTGAAACAGTCACTCATTCTCTTCCTAACCAACGTCACAGGGTGGTTGTTATGAAAATAAGAATAGAAAGGAATATTACATATGTTTGCCACCTTGAGTTATTTATAAAAATAATGAAGACTGGATGTGAATGTAAAAATTAAAAATTAAATGCACTCTTTCAGTCACTAAATAAAGTAATATAATGCATATAATCAAATTGATCATAAGACTTGTCAACCGTTCCCATTACAGCAATATTTTTTATAAAGGCAGTTCATCTTGAAAAATTATTGAGCATTCTAGTTATCGTATTGAGCATATCACGATCATATTTATCAATTATTGAGCATACTTAGTTATCATAACTTTAGAGTTGAGTAAACTATTATTTTTTTCCCACTGCTAGGTTGCTAATTTTAGTTTGTATTTTATTATTATTAATTAAAATTTGCTTGGCTGTTCAATCCAGAAGACTGGGCTGCTTACTGTTACTTTACTTTTACTATTTTACTCTGGGCTTTCAACATCAAACTGGTTCTTGGGAGATTCTGAAGTGCAAATGAAAGGGGCCATCCACGTTCTCTTCAATGGGTTCAAAGGTCAGAATGATCAAAGAAAACATGGAACTAACGCTTGTATCTTTTGTTCTGTAGAGACATCTGCGAAAGAAGGGCTTTTGCTGTGGTGCCAGAGGAAAACTGCCCCTTACAAAAATGTGAACATCCAAAACTTCCATATTAGGTAAAAAGCATAAAGAGCAGTTCCCTGAAAATATTGTTTTTCTGATATGTCACATACCTCAGTTACACAACCGGTGCCTATCCCAAGTTGGAGGGAAAAAATCATCTAAAAGATTTGGATGGTGCTTAATGATCAACTCAGCTGTTCTTAAACCTCACACTAAGAATATTCACAATTAACATGACCACTTAGATCGGGGGTGTCAAACTGAGAGCCCGCGGGCTGGATGTGTCACGTGTAGGCTACGCTCACTCCAGCTCCATGAAGGGCATGATGGCAATGTGATGCCACGAGATGGAGTTTGACACCCGTGACTTAGATGGAGGAGGATGGAGTGTTTGTGCTCTTGAACCTACCTTCCAGTCAAAATTTGAAGGCTGCAATTGGCTAAAGGTTTCTTCCACTGTTACCGTGGCATCAGGCACATCTTCAGGAATGGGGTTTCTGTCAAACAATGTGGCATTGATGTAATGGAGACTTTGCTCCCCCCCCCCTTTTTTTTTTTTTTTACATGTGTGTGACAATATCCCTGCGAAACAGTTGGACCTTGTATCACAAAAACACAATGCTGCTTTCATAATTTCACATGCAATTCCCCCTGGTATTTATGTTAAAATGCTAAAGCTTTTTTAAAAAATTTTTTATCCAGCCAAGATAAAGATAGGACCAGTTAAGACTATATTCACACTTTGCTAAACTAAACGTTGTCAAGATAAACATGAATGCTGGGCTCACTTTCCTTCTTCGTCCCTTCATCTGTTGTTAACTTAAACAACAGTTCTTTGTTATACTTGAAACCTGAAGGCGTCGTTTCGTGTTGGTTTATTCAATATGCAAATGGAAAACTAATGTTATGCTGTGGTTTAGCCATCTATGGAGAGATGTTGAAAATAACTTTTATAGGGCTTAAGGTATGTACAGTGACATGTAAAATGGCTCTTACATTACTTACAAAGTAATTAATGCAAACTAATGAGTTGAGGAGCCAAGGAAGGGACTGTAGTTGCTACTGCTACTGTTTTTTCCTTCTTCATCCTTGCTCATATAACACATTCATTTCAAAATACACATTTTGTCTACAACAAGCAGACTTGTTTCTATGTTTCTATATACCTCAGTTTTGAAAGCTTAAATGATAAAGCTAGGTCTGAGTTGATCATTAATGATAGTTGATCCCAGCAGTCCAGAATAGAAGCAGTGCATCATGTTCTAATGACAGGTTTGTGTATTTATTTTCTTTACTGCTCTCCTCCTCCTGAGCCATTGAAATATAGTTAGTCAGCACAACTGCCAAAAATCTATAAAGAAGTAGAATGAAAAGGAATATTATATGGCTTAGGACCGGGGTATTTGCGAGACTGCCTTCTGCCACCGATTGCCTCCCAACGACCTGTGCGCTCCCACAGAGCGGGCCTCCTCAGGGTGCCGTCGACCAAACAATGTAGGTTGGCGGCCCCCAGGGGGAGGGCCTTCTCTGTGGCAGCACCAGCCCTATGGAACAAGTTACCTCCGGGGTTACGCCAACTCCCCGACCTCCAGGCCTTCAAGCGTGAACTAAAGATTTTATTATTTCACTGAGCGGGACTAGCCTAAGAATGTATTTTAGCGAAATTTTAATGGGTTTTTAATCGGTCTTCGACCGTTTTAATGATTCAGCCACTAAATATTTGTTTTTAAATTGTTTTTTAAATAGTGTTTATTTATTATATTTATATCATAGTGTTATGTGTATTTTAATATTGGCTGTACACCGCCCTGAGTCCTTCGGGAGATGGTGCGGTATAAAAATGTAATTATAAATAAAATAAATATAAAGAGATGTTGAAGTCCTTATTCTTTTCTCTCTCGCCTCAGTTCTGTTAAAGTACAGGTGGTCCTCGAGTTACGACCACAGTTGAGCCCAAAATTTATGTTGTTAAGTGAAACATGTTTAAAGTGAGTTTGTCCCATTTTACGACTTCTCTTCCCACATTTGTTAAGTGAATCACTGCAGTTTTTAATTTAGTAACATGGTTGTTAAGTGAATCTGGTTTCCCCATTGACTTTGCTTGTCAGAAGGTCGCAAAAGGGGATCACGTGAATCCACGACACTGCAACTGTCACAAATGTTACTCAGTTGCCAAGTATCCAAAATTTGATCATGTGACCCATGGGGATGCTGCAAGGGTCATAAGTGTGAAAAAGGGTCATGTCACTTCTTTCAGTGCCGTTGTGACGAAGTGAACTGTTGTAAGTCGAGAACTACCTGTAAATGTATTTCACCCATTTAAAGAAAACAGCTCATGTCTTATGTCACACTTCTTACATTTATAGACAAACTGGAATCATTATTTGCCAAAATCTGGCAAAAGAAAGAACGAACAACAATGTAACATTATTTTACTGTATATAACCATTACTGACTATCTACCTTCTTTATTTTTATTCCAGAGTTAGTTCGGTACCAGGTACCAGGCCCTTCTAAATATGAAACTGGCTGACCTTTCAAAAATGAATAGAAACTTTGATTAAATTCAAGTACAATTAATCTCTAGATGGACAACTTGTTTCCCTCCTTCCCCAACATGTTGGCCCACAGTTTGAATTGCCCCTGATTGTTGACTGTGCTGGCTCAGGATGAAGAGAGTTGTAATTTAATAGCATTTGTAATTTTGGAAGATAGCACTAGCAATTAGACTTGTACACCGCTTCGCAGTGCTTTACAGCCCTCTCTAAGCAGTATATTGCCCCCAATAATCTGGGTCCTAATTTTACCGACCTCAGAAGGATGGATGGCTGAGTCAACCTTGAGCCAGTGAGACTTGAACTGCTGGCAACCTTGAGCCAACAGCCAGCAGAAGTAGCCCGCAGTATTGCATTCAACCACTGCCCCACCAAGGCTCATTTATTTATTTATTTATTCGATTTTTATACCGCCCTTCTCCCGAAGGACTCAGGGCGGTGTACAGCCAAATAAAAAGCGCAATATATAAATTAAAACAAGACTAAAACAAACATATTACAAAATGGCCAAAAATTTAAAAAATTTAAAACATTTAAAATAGTTTAAAAAACCCTAAAAATATAAATAACCCCAGATTAAAATTTAATTAGGCCAGTCCCGCTTGAATAAATAGATGTGTTTTCAGCTCACGGCGAAAAGTCCGAAGATCAGGCACTTGACGTAAACCAGGGGAAAGTTCGTTCCAAAGCATAGGAGCTCCCACAGAAAAGGCCCTGCCCCTGGGGGCCGCCAGCCGACATTGTCTGGCGGACGGCACCCTGAGAAGTCCCTCTCTGTGTGAGCATACGGGTCGGCTCATGCCACCTATTTCAGCTATATTCTCTCTGCCCAGTTGTGTGCACAGAGAACACTATTGATTTAGACTGTCTTCAGTTTGCTTTCAAATTCGTCATCATGTGCATCTTGAAGAATATAGCTAATTGTGTTTCATCTCTCTTACAGCTGGAAGGATGGTCTTGGTTTTTGTGCCTTAATCCACAGACACCGTCCAGAACTTATTGATTATGGAAAACTAAGAAAGGTACTGTATTAGACTTTGGGCTGTTTCAAGTTCATAGATCCCAAAAGAATAAAATCTTTGGATAATTTTACCTAAGATGAAGTAGATTCTCTGAAAAGCTCAGATATACTTTGACGCAGTCTTCTTTGACCTGATGTTCTCCAAATGTGCTGGACTGACTCTCATTCCAAATTCCATGTGGAAGGCACCAGATTGGAAAGAGAAATAGTTATATGCTGACAAAGATCTAGATTAACAGCAGATTGACGGTTCCTTGGCCTTCAGAATTCTAGCTCAGGTAATTCAAATGCTTGCTTCGATTTGCAGAAGGTAGAAGAATAGCAGCTGGTGACATTTCAATAATGTTTAACATGTGTTGGCACAAGTGTGTATTTAAACCTCCTAATACAGTTAAATGGACTTTTCAGAAGGAAGGCATGGCTGCTAAAGCTGAATATCCATTATATCTGACTATATTTGCATCAATTTACAGATTATACATAATTACACCAATGATGTAAATTCAGTCAACTGTTGAAATTATTTTTGATACAGTTGAATTTATCCATCATTTTGGGAAAGTATCTGAATGGACAATATGTCCACAGTTTCTGTAGTTCAGGTCTCATAAATCACTGTGAAGATAATGTTTGTTAAATAGCAGCCATCTGCAATTTAAATCCTATTGCCGATTCTGACTAAAAGTTTTGACACCCATTTGATTTATCAGTAAGTTATAAAAATGCTTTTCCTCAACTGTCTCAAAAGTTAAAATAAGTGGAGATATTTCAGCTAACAGGTCATATAATAAAATGGCATACTGGAAAATCAAGTTAATCTAATCTTTCTTTGTTTAACATTTATAAAAAGAAGAACAATTTAAACAAAACTGTAGTGATTGTAGTAGGTTTGTTTCAAATGTTATCTATAATATAATTCACATGGTTTAGTAGTTAACTAAAATGGATGTTTCAGAAGCTTTTTAAAAGGTTATTTTTGTTTCTTGAACATTGTTATATTGAGTTACCCAAATTAAGGGCAAAAGGATTTCATTTTCCTCTTTTAGAATAAATATCTTAATTGTCGGCTCCTAGAATGCTCTTCTTCATAGGAGAGCATTTATGAGGCTACCTATGCAAAGTGTGCAAAGTTCTCCATTTCTCCCCACCTATTTTTTAAAAAATGTGAAAGCAGAGTTAATGACAAGACTACATCATTCTTGTAGTGTACATAACCTGAACCGAGGTGTACATATAATTATTTGTTTGTGATAATCAAGATCAGTATAAAATAAAAAACAGTTCCCTCAAAACCCATAAAAGATAAAGGTTCCCCTCGCACATATGTGCTAGTCATTCCCGACTCTAGGGGGCAGTGCTCATCTCCGTTTCAAAGCCGAAGAGCCAGCGCTGTCCGAAGACATCTCCATGGTCATGTGGCCAGCATGATTAAATGCCAAAGACGCACGTAATGCTGTTACCTTCCCACCAAAGATGGTCCCTATTTTTCTACTTGCGTTTTTACGTGTTTTCAAACTGCTAGGTTGGCAGAAGCTGGGACAAGTAATGGGAGCTCACCCCGATACGCGGCAGTAGGGATTTGAACCGCTGAACTGCCGACCTTTCGATCGACAAGCTCAGTATCTTAGTCACTGAGCCACCGCATCCAATTTCCTAGGTCCAGTCAAATGATAACCTTGAATGTGCAGGACTTGGAGAGAGTTGACTTTGTTTGACTTGTTAGATGATTATGCAAGAAAGCAGGGCCACCGAAAACCATCCTTATCCATTGGAGAGGTTAGTGGGGGGAAATGAAGTATAATAAGTTTAAAAAGAAAATTAAAAGCATAGCAATCCTCTCCATATAAGACAGTAATACAAATTACTATTAAAATACTCAAAAAACTAAATAAAAATGTGCCTATAAGTTATTTATAATCTGGAGAACATAGAAAGTAGTTTTTCGTGAAGAAATGTGCTAGATAAGACCATGGTCCTCTAGTTAAATTTGTTTCCTCTGTTTTCTTTGAGTCAACTAATCTAGCTTTTCAGTGAAATATACTATCTAACTGATGGTTATTGAAGTTTTTTCTTTTATCATGTATTTATTGTTAATAAAACATTCTTTTTCCTAGGATGATCCTCTTACAAATCTGAATACAGCTTTTGATGTGGCTGAAAGATACTTAGATATTCCAAAGATGTTGGATGCAGAAGGTATAGTAAAATCCAGTTCTCTTTCCCTTCTCTTCTTCCCACTTCCCCCAAAAGGTTCCTTAAAGTGCCTTTATGTATTTATTAGAACTGAGATTCTTACTAGATCATTCCCTCCTTATCACACATTTAGACCCAGTTAGATCAGACTAAGTTCTGATTCATCTACAGCAACCACAGTCTTAAAATATTGGTCTAATTTTTGGATCCTGCACAATACTAATGACATTTGATTAATAGGACAACAGAGAAAATATTTGTGTACATATCAGTAGGAGCAGCACAGATTTGGGACTTTCTAATATGATATGTCAAGTCCTGCATGATTTTGTTCCAGTCATGAGATCCTGTCATGGTCATTAGCTCCATGTAGTAGCAAAAGTATGTGAGCTGGGCTAAGACAAATAATAGCAGAGTGGCATTCATGCTTCCTTTCACTGGTCCCTGGTGTGCTTTTTGAGCCTCAGTGATAGGTGCACACCTGTCTTGGACTAACTCAGTGTTCCACCTTGGGCAAACAATTCTCGAATTCTCAGCAAACAGTGAAATGATAGCAATCTACAATACATAAAGAGAAAATAGAACAAAGGACTAGTCATCCTTCATTGTCTTTTCCCTTTTTAAATAGTTTATCTTGACATTTTATTTCTTAGGCTACTGTCCTTTAAATAGGATCAACACAGGTTTAATATAACCTTCTGTTCTTGGATATCTGATTCTAGAATACTGATGTTAAATACTCATATTTTTTTCTCCCTGTATTTTAGAAATCAATACTGGCACTGAATTCTAGTTTTATCATTGCCTTTGTTTTTCAGGCCCTTTACATTGCCTTTTCGTTTTTTCTTAAAGTTTGGGGAAAAGTTTTATTGTTTGCTAGGCTCTTTCGAGTTGTTTCCTTCCATCTAGGTCATGAATTTTGAGAACTGTTTCTAGAGTAGATCTTAGCCATATACAGAAACTTAGGACTTACTCTGCAGGATGTGACTGCCAGTCTGTCCACTGTTTAATTTGCTTAAGCCTTCTCTAAAATATCTCAGGACCACATTTCCCAGAATTCTCCAGTTATAAGGTCATTAGCTAAGGGACTCAGGGACTTGTAGATTGAAATATTAGAATGCACCACTTTGGGGGACAATCAAAATTAAATAATGATTTTAATGTTCACCTTTATGCCCTGCAAGAAGTTTTAGGTGAGATTCCCAAGACCAACTCATAGAAGAAATGAATATAGACTCACATCAAAGTTTTTTTTTTTTGATGCTCTAGGGATCATCATGCTTATTCCTTCCCCCTTATAGCAGCAAGGAGATGCTGTGAAAAACATTAACATTTATTTGAAAAATGATCAGCACCTACTCCTATAATCTGTTTGGTCTAGTGGTTAAGGCACCAGGCTAGAAAGCAGAACACTGTGAGTTCAAGCCCTGTCTTAGCCATGAAAACTAGCTGGCTGACTTTGGGCCAGTCTGTCTGTCTCTCACAGCCCATCTCACTTCACTTTTTCTCACTTTGTGGGAAAAATAGGAGGAGGAAGGTGTGGATATGTTCGCCAACTTGAATTATTTGTAAAAATAATGAAGTTGAGATACAAATAAATAAAATAATAATAATAACAACCCCTCAACAAATGCTTGGAACGCTCAGGCCAAAAACAGATTCAAAACAATTGGCACGTTTTGGGTGGAGGGACAATAGCAGTTTCATTTAGTACAGTAACTATCTAGAAGTCGTATGTTCCATATTTTTGCTGACCTCATAGACACTTATCCTTTTGGAAGTCTGCACATTTCTCAAAAACCATTTTTTTAAGCAAGGGGAAAAGAAGCAGGAATAACTTCCCTTGAACATAGGAGAGCCCTCTCCTAAGCACATCCAAAGAGGCCTTTGTAAGAAAAAATGTGCAGGAACTAAAACGTTATTCCACTCTTCACTTGGTGCCCCTAGTACCTCACTTTTCTCACTTCCCCTAAGTTAAGATGCTCTTTAACTTCAGGTTTTCTTTGACAGACATTGTTGGAACAGCCCGTCCTGACGAGAAGGCCATCATGACCTATGTTTCTAGCTTCTACCACGCCTTCTCAGGAGCCCAGAAGGTATCGCAGGATTCCAAGCTCCTTCCACACAGCGCACCTGGTTCTCTTGCTAATGTCCAAGCCTCTTTCTTGCTCTCGCTTTCTCTCTCCTCTCTCTCTTTCTTTCTCTTTCCTATCTAGCTACAGGCATCTTTGTTATTATTATTTGAGAGCGGCGTTGTCTTAGTGGTACTCCAAGTGCACAGGAATCTGGGAGTGCATATTAATCAAATGCAGTTCTACAGTCAGTGATGCAATGCCAAGCCATTCTCCTCATGTCTTGTGGCCTCTTTGAAAGCACCAGCAATTCTCCCTTGACCCACTCAGTGCAAGCATTTCTTCTGCAGTGATCTTCAGGAACACTAATTTTAACCAGGAAAATAAATAACTGGGCTTCTGCAAAAAAGTTTTTCATCCACGATTCCTCAGCAATACAACTTTGTGAATGAAGTACTGTGGAAGTTGACAGTTAAATAGCCATCATGTCACTTTGTGCAAAATTGTTTTGCTGATGTCAGAAGACCTTACCCTCTCAAAAGAAATTGTCATAGGGTAGTTCTACTTGTTTGGTAAAATGGCACAATCTTGCAAATGGCTGGATTTCCTAAATAAGTATGTTTACATTCTTTTCTTTTGATCCCCTGAAATGTTGCTCATTCTCCAAGTAAGAACTTGTCACTGAAGATTATAATTTAATGAATCCATTGTTCCTTGTTGTCTCATAATTTGTTCTGGATCAAAGGGGCTTTGCAGTACTATTCACATTTGCTTAGAAGTAAATGTGATTGAATTCAGTAAGAACTAATACTGAGTTACTGCAATGAACTGAGGTATAAATAAGAAACTACTATTTCATGTCAGGTGCATGGATGATTTAGTGTCAAGATTCAGGTTGACAGATGCTCCCCATCTTTCATTTAGAAGACACAGATGCGTTCTGGGTATATGAGCATGAAAGCAGAAATTTGGAAAATTAACTATACAATTCCAAAGATGCAGTATGAAAGTGGATTAGATAAACTTACCTTTCTTGGTGTGAACTTGCAAACCACTTCAAAATAGCATTGAAAACATATAAAATTTGACTCAAGGCAGCAAGAGATAGAGTCACCAAAATCCTCTTACAGGTTTGGGAATATTTACAAAATAATTCTGGACTAAATGGGCTGAGCTTACTTTACAAAAAATGTATGTTCTTAAACATATAGTACATACTTATTCCAAATATTATAGGAATTCAAACAGGTGACTTTCAAACCTGTTGAACTGTGTTGAACTCAACTTTAAGATAGTCCTCTCACTTTTGGTTTGAGAGAGATATGTCTTCTAAAACAAAGCAGAAGCAAATCTAAAACATTTGTTATTGTTTTTCAAACCTTCCAAATGATTAAATACTTTCAGTATGAAATACATTTCCAGAATTCCCCTATGATATCACTGATCTTATAATTGAGTTCAGTCTACCATTTCTTGAATAATAATCCAATATCCAATCCAATATATGGCATAGTTGATTTATGATATTTCTATATTGGCAAGGGATTAATCCAGAGCTTTTTTGCTGCACATGTTTGAAATAACAAGCATTCAGTATCCCCCCCCCTTGATTCTGCAATTACAAACCTGAGATTTCTGGGGATTGGGTGTATTTCATAAGATGACACTAAGGGCTAATCTGTCTGACCAGAAGGATCACACAATGCATATAATTTATTTTCATGAGTGGTTGTTTCCCCTTGGCAATAATTCTCTTTTTAAGGAAAGCTAACATTTTGAAGAAAAAGCAAGAGTTCTTTGTTCTGATATAGTAACACTTAGTAAGAGAGAAGTTCTGTTGATAAGAATATTCATTCACGGTAGTCATGCAACTTGGGAGTTCTACTGTTTTAGAAGGGAGTGCTGGCAATATTTCCCAAGATATAGTTTGGCTCTAACTTGCCAAAAGGTTTATTCACTCAAAAGAGTGCTATAGTTATCAAGGTTTTTCACGCGCACAAAAATTAGTAGACAAATAACTCATCCAAAGAAGTTATAACCTTGTTTTGTTTTGCTAGGTCTACTTTCTGCCAGGAGTTGGTTTCCTAGAGTCTTAATTTTGCCCATTTCCAAGTGGGCTGAATATACTGACTGTGGAGTTGTGTAAAAAAAAAAAAAAAAAAGCAAGTTCAATAGTGTCATGTAAAACTAACAGAGGTGGTGGTAATAGGTTCATGGAGTCCACAAAGCCAATTCTGCCAGTCATATTCTGATTCAAATCCCCAGCACTCCGCATGGAAATCTGTTTGGCCTGTCCTGCAATGCATGATGGGAAGTTTCCCCCCCTCTCTTATCACCCATGACTGTTTTATTTTATTCTGTGTGCTGCTTCTTACTTTATCCTTTCAACCTCTTCTCCTTCTTTGCACAGATATTATAGGCACGCTAAGGCCGGATGAGAAGGCCATTATGACCTATGTTTCATGTTACTACCACGCCTTCTCAGGTGCGCAGAAGGTGAGCCTTTACTCCTAACCACCTCCTCCTTCTCCTTTTTCCTGCCCATCAAATTTAGAGAAAAGTTTTATAAACTCTTATAGATATGGAATCCAGTGCTGGCTTTCATTTTGAGCTCTAATATTATCATTCTTAAATATCTTGGGGATTTAAAAAAAAGACCATTAACTTTGCTGAGCTCTCTGTTTCTTTCTTGTGACATAGAAGAACTCTGCATTTTCCTGGACGTAGTTTCCTGCCTACAGCTCCCAGGCTGTATTGACCCTAATCCAAATTAAGGAAACACGTTCTACTTTATTTGACAACGTTCATGTCTTCTCCAAGTGACTCCAAAGTCTCCCTTTTCTCTACAGGGTGCAGAATCCCTTGGAACCTCTTAAAGCCTGATAGTTCTTCAAGACTGATATAGCACTAGTCTACTATTTACAGTAGTGAACTGGTTGAGGGTGTTTTTAAAAAGGCCAGTTTACAGGTGTTTTAGTAGTGTGGCCATAACTATCATTGCACTAGAGGGCGAGACCCTGCTGCAAGTAGAGTTCAGCCACACTCCTTCTTTTGAGATGTTTTGCAAGTGGCAACCACACAGACTTCAATGTGGAGTGAAATGCCCAGTCGTGGGACCTTCTACCAAGAGGTCCTTTTTAAACTCTTCCAATGTTTTTTTTCTTCTAAAAACGTGGTTTCCTCTCAAATTGAATCTTTATCCCAGTTCTTGTGGAGGATAAATTAGAAATATCCCATAAATGGAAGGAACCATGACTCTCTTTTCCTGAGAGAGGGGCAGAATAGAGATCAGTCAGCCTTTGAATAGGATAGGATAGGATAGAATAGAATAGAATAGAATAGAATAGAATAGAATAGAATAGAATATTTTATTGGACAAGTGTGATTGGACACACAAGGAATTTGTCTTGGTGCATATGCTCTCAGTGTACATAAAAGAAAAGATACCTTTATCAAGGTATCTTACAACACTTAATGATAGTCATAGGGTACCAATTTAACACTTAATGATACAACACTTAATGATAGTCATAGGCTACAAAAAAGTTTTGGCAGAAAAATATTAAGAGGAGCAAGGATGAGCAGAGCTTTCATTCTGAGTTTTCTCTCCAGGCTATAGTTTCTGTATCTATATTGAAAAAAAAGCTGTACATGAGTGCCATTGTATATGATTTGTTTTCTGTAGTGGGGAAAAAAGCCAGCTGTTCAAAAGGTTTTATTTCTGGTTTTGTTTTGTTTTTCAATTAGCGAGAGGATTCCATTGCTATTGGCTACATATATGAATAGTAGAGTTAAAGATTCCAGCTTGTTTATAATTGTAGGTATTAGTGTGCTCTTTAGGATATATGTAATCATAAAAAAGCCAAATGTTTTAATATCAATGTGATCAGAACATGCCTACATCGACCTCCCCAAAACAACTTTTTTTAAAAAAAGAAGACAAATGTGTCCAATTTGCCAGATCCACCCTCAGCAAAAGACTTCTTAGGAGTCTTTCTGAAGATCCCAGGTCTTTCCTCCACTGGAGGAGAAACCTCTTAAGGCCATCTTAATATTTAAATGCAGTATTAAGTCCTGTCCTACCTTGCTTTCCCCAACCTGGAACTCACCTTTTATGTGCTGGAAACCCTACACTGGAGTGAAGAATTACATTTGCACTCCAATACACTTGTTGGGGTACAAGTTGAGGTACAGCTGTATTAATATCTAGTCCTAAGGCTAGATTGTATTACAAGAGTTTCTGCATACTCCTTCTTTTTCTTGCTTATCCTTGCTTCCACCTCTTTGTCTTCTTCTGCCACTCAGTGGTGTTCCTGGTATTATTTTTACTTTGTGTCATTTGCGATGTTTTCTTATCCTTTCAGCTTTATTTTGTTTTTTTTTAAACTCTCTATAATCATCTCTCCAATGATATTTCCCCCCCCATGCCATACAGCTTGCTGCTCTTCCCTTGACTTTTTTGTACTTGGGCACAGCCTGTTTTTGTTTTCTATGGATTCAGTTTCACTGATTGTGTGCAGTTTGTAAAAAAAAAACACCAGCAGCTTATGTGTGTCTTTCAGAATTGGCACTAATGCATTTATCCATACCTGAGTATAAGCTACCAAGGGGAAAGCAGCGTTTAGTCCATGGTCTTATAGCTTCGCATTGGATCCTTGTGCTCACTTGAGGACAGCTGATGTGAGCCTTAATCTTGCTCACTGTGCAAGGCAATCTTAGAAATTTCACCCTAGCTTTCCATTATGTAATCTTCTTATAGTAATAATTAGCATGCACATTGTATTCATTTTCCAAAATAATTTATCAAGCCTATAGGGTTTCAAAGTTTGCATCAAACTAAAATATTATAAACTAAGTTTGAAAGCACAGGCCCAATTCATGTGTAGCTGATAAGTTGCATTAGTTTCTGATTGAGTTGTTTCCAGTAGTACCTCATTGTCACCTTGGAAATGATAGAATTGGGCCTACGGCTTAATAATGTGCTTAAAGTGACTATTTAGAGAATATATTTTGCGGAAAGATGTTAGCAGATCTTTTTAATGTGTGTGTTTGAAAAGAACACATTTTACTCATTCTCGCTTTTATACAAAAAAAGTTTAGTTTGAGAAAACTGGGATATAAATTGAATTTATATAATTTTAAATGGAAAATCCAGGTTTTCAAATACCTGTGTCACCAAGTTTACTAAAAGCTTGCCTTCATATTTTCTAAAGCTGTTTCAGTGCTTAAGAGACAACATGAATTATAAATACAAGTTTTATTTTAGAATGGTGCTGAAAACTTTGCTCAGTTCTGCTTGAGACTGATAGAAAGTCTTCTTCTGTAAATAGTTTGAAATGTAGCAGAAGGCAGAGTATATACATCAACATATAGAAAGTTGGTTTTTACACTTACCGTATTTACAATCAGAGAGCTTTCTTTGAATACATAGATTCGGTTTCATTTCTTTGGAAAGTAGCAATTTGACAGAGGTTTTTCAGCAGGCTTCAATATGTTAACTGAAACCCTTGTCAGTAAATAAATAGAAATACATACTTTTTGCTACTCATTTTAAATAACAATTCACTATTTCATTTCTTTGAGTTATAGGTGAACACAACTGTTAAAATAACATTTCTATCCACCAATGAGTAGATCCTATGTTTAGCCTGCAATTAGCATTGTTACCCATCTTGTTAGAAAGCTTTTCTCAGTTAGAAGATTTGTTAGATTTGTTCTCAACGAACAAAAAACTGGTGTAAAGTTTATTAAAAATAATTGATTGAGTATCTGCCTTCCCCAGTGAGAGGAATTGGACAAAACCATGGGTTGGATAGGGATGCTGGGAGTTGAAGTCTAACATGTCAGCCATGTTCATATTAACATGATGGGTCTGGCCCAGATCATGAGTAACTGTGTTACCTGGAATTGGTTAGCAGTCAAGACAGAACTATTAGCTGAGTTATATCAGTTATATATTAGTTATATCAGAAAGAATTCCATACATTTTTGTGTAATTGATAGGCTTGTGCTCCTTGTTTTAACATTTCACAAAAAATATGGTTACTGACAAACTCATACTTCCTGTTTTTGTTTACAAAAAGCCCCTGATCAAGTAAATTGTGTAAAAGTGAGGAGTGGGAACCCTTAAGTTTTACATCCCCACAATCTACCTGCAAGAAAGTGAAAGAATTAAGAAATACACAGCCACTCTAGCTTCTCCTTTTTGTATCTTAGGACTGGAAGAGAGGATTCAAGTTTGCTTTCTTTCAGAATCTCAAATAATCCAAAGGTCCTTGGTTTACGTGAAGGCAGAACCTACTGGTTAACACAAGAGGCACAATGAGGATGAACCTGACTCAGAAATGGCCTGGCTATAGGGCATGTGTGACATAATGGGTCTTTCATTGGCTTTGGAATGGGATGACTTGCCCTTGCCAACTTGCATGGCCAACATACTGTGGGAGAATTCAATGCAGGATAATTCAAGAGAGGGACAAAAGGGACAAGTGACTCTATGCTCTGGCTGACCCCAGCTTTGGGGAGTTCTAACCTGAGAAGATTCAAACCTCAAGCAAGACAAGACCTGCTGCAATTAACTTGCCCCTCTCTTGAGTTATCCTGTGTTGAGTTGTCCCTTGGGGAGTTGGCTATAGCAAGAGAGATGGAGTGAGTTGGTCAGGGCGAGTTGTTCTAGACCGCATTTGTTTGGTTAAGGGTCTTCTTGAACTATAGCCATTTTCAAGGGGACCAGGGTGGGGAGGCTTGCCCACAAGGATTTGGTTCCTCTGAAGTTTTTTCCTGACCCATTTCTGTTAGCTGGCAGGGCTAATGCACAGTGAGCATGTAGCATTTTGGTGCAGGCCTAGGAGCACATGGTTATCTTTTCAGTCTCCACCCCAATTCTTGACTAGGTGATTTACTGTGATGTCACTCCATTTCTCATTCAGATTTCTCATTACTGCTACCAGCTCTGAAGGGGAAGTCACATGATCAACTTTCTGCTTCTTTCATTCTGTTATACTGAGTCACTGAAGGTACAGGGCCCCTGCCTGTCATGATATGTGTGCGTACGTAGGGTTGCTTTTCCTTCATTTGATTTGTGTGTGTGTGTGTGGGGTGTTATCTGAGTATTTCTCTAAATATACACTTGCTATGGTCAGTTTGCTTCCTTTCCTCCCCAGCTGCTTCTAACTTTCATAACCCTAAAGTGCATGAGCATTTTTAATGACTAAATTGGTACTTATAACTTGTTTTTAATACTTTACTTTGTGGATTTCTGGAAATAAAGACTTTTAATTCAGTTTTAGTCTTTTTTATGTTTCTTGAAAAAAAATGGATATTGAGTTTTATTTATGGATTAACTTAGGAGCAAAGTGTGTTCTGCAGTAACCATGTTTATTCTGTATTTTTTTAATGTGATAATGAAGCAAAGAGGTGAGCAAAACGTGTAAAATCTGCGGCTCTCAGAGCCACTGCAGTCTGGCATCTTTCAGGGAAATTCCGTGGATGTGTCTTTGTCCAAGCTATTCTCATACTTAGTTCATTAATTAAGATGCCCCTTTTAAAAAAACTGGACAGTGACCCAGAAAAATGGTGCATTCTGATGAGTGAAACTTTAAGACAAATATAGCTTGGAAGATAACATTTTTACTGTCAAAGGACAGTAAAAAAAAATAATTGAAAAAGATTCCTTCAAAATTGAACCCTTGATAGAGGAAATGATCAATTCACATAAGTCCGTAGATCAGTATTTTTCATTCTGCATTATATATATACAGTACAATATATTTTATGAGCAGTTAATGTGAAGAAATGAATTTTGTAACATAGAAAGCTAATTTCTCGCTTCCCAAACCAGTGCCTCAAGAGTATAGCTACTTACAGTTGGAATTTTAATCTCCTGCTTAATTAAACTGGTTAAAAATATTTGCATGAGCCAAAGCACAATGTTCTGTAAACAGCTGAGAATTTAATTATTGTATGTTATGTGACATATCTAAAACTAAGCATGAGTCAAAACTGAGACTTAATTTGGAATAAAAATATATCAAATTGTGCTGTCAGTATCCAGATTGCTAGAAGAACCTTGTGGAATTTGAAAGCTTGTATTTTTATTGGTCAAAACAAGGTAAATAGAAGCAAATTATTATTATCTATTCACAACAAAGTGAACTCACAGCTGCCAATTCTGTAGCTGATGTTGGCCCTTATATGCATTGAGTTCTTCCCAAGAATCTAGGATGTCAAAATGCATCAGTGTAATATATGTGTGGATCCAAGTAGTGTGGCCTTTTGCAATTGACAATTATTATTGTCTGACCGGTTTAGCTCTGCCTGGTAAGGCCTGTTATTAAGAACACAAAGCCTGCAATTACTGCAGGTTCGAGCCCGGCCCAAGGTTGACTCAGCCTTCCATCCTTTATAAGGTAGGTAAAATGAGGACCCAGATTGTTGGGGGGGCAATAAGTTGACTTTGTAAATATATACAAATAGAATGAGACTATTGCCCTATACATTGTAAGCCGCCCTGAGTCTTCGGAGAAGGGCGGGGTATAAATGTAAACAAAAAAAAAATAAAAAATAAAAAATACAAGCTTAAAATCATAAAAAGTTTCTGTGTTCAGAGAACAGTACTGTACTGCACTTTAATTAGAAGATGCAGATCACTTATGCAAAATAATAAAATAAAGCAATGATATAATTAAACATTTAACCTAATAAAAACTGCAGAACATAGTTTTTTAGGATAACATTTTTATTATGGCAGTTTTAAACTTAGGGCACACCCATTTCCTAGAGAAAAAGCAAGACAATTTTGCTGTTTTGTTGATCTCCTTTTTTAATATCAAATACTTTGTACCAATCTGGTTGCCAGGATCAGAGGAGATTTAAAATAACTATTTTCTACACAGTATGCTTTGGATGCTACCTTTTTATTTAAATTAAATTTATTTAATTTGGGATGATATAGCCATGTATTTTAAAATACATATTTGTTCATTTTGAGTACTATTATTTATGAATTTTTTTCTTTGCTTTTTTGCTCAAAGTTTCTAAAGCAAAAGCTTAATTCTCTGAAAGCTTAGTTCTCTGCCATAGGTGGCCCCATATAATAATGTAAAGAAGTATTTGAAGACTTCGGAACAAAGCTTGGACTTTGTCATTTATTTTGGCCATTGCGATAGGATACAGAAGTTCAAACATGCTAGAGATTTGAGGTTACTGTTTGCTAGCAAGCAGTAAAACCCACAAGAGCAAAAGACAGAAAGTTACAAAAGAGCTGCTCTTGTTTTTAAAATAAAATTATTGTTTTGAAAGTAAAATTTTGCAAATAATTCAGTTGAAATAATATTGCAGCATAGATAACTCCTGACCATCGGCATTTTGCTGGATGTTCAAAGGGACAAGTGATGTCACGTGTTATGAGGTCCTTTACATAACTTGCATGACGACCTTATGAGTCATGTGATATCATTATATGGCTTGTGCCAAATGCCTATCCTCATAACAGTGCAAAGGATTGTCAGGTATTGTTTTTAACTGGGATCTGAATTCAGGGCTTGGTGTTTCTTCCTCTTCTCTCCGTTGATTACTTCAGGCCGTTTTATCTTTGATGATTTTGTTTTAGAGGATTAAAAAACAAAACATTTCAGGTTGGACAAGTTCACATTCAGATTGAAATTCCCAAAATGTGCCTCTCGTCCTAATCTCCCAGAAGTGGTGGTACTAACAAGTTTTTGAAGTATTAAAAGAAAACAGGACAAGTATCATTCTCTTGGAACATGGAGCAACTTTGCTAACGATACTATTTTTTTCTTCTTCTTCTCTTGTTCTCTTTCTCTCTTGTTAAACAGGCTGAGACGGCAGCCAATCGCATCTGCAAGGTTCTGGCTGTGAATCAAGAGAATGAACAGCTAATGGAAGACTATGAGAAGTTGGCCAGTGATGTAGGTAGCCTTGCTTTCAATTTCTTTGGTCTAGCCAGGAGAGTTCTTTAGAATAGTTTGATTTACTGGAGTGCAACAGCAAACGTGTGAAGAGGGAAGAAACAGAGCAGCACTGTTGTTTACAGCATGCTATTTTTATTATTTACTAGATTTATATGACCTTCCATTTTAACGCTGGGCAACTAACAATATTAAAAAGCTAAACGCGTACAGAATAAACATGAAACATATAGGAACCAGGAAAAATTATGAAAAAACACCTGTCCCATATTCAACATAACCAGATGATGGGGTTTGCATCCCCAAGGTCCCAGGCTTCAGAACAGAGCCAAGTCTTCAAAGCCTTACAGCAGGCCAACAGGAGCAGGAGCAGAGGTGGATTTCAGCAGGTTCTGACCAGTTCTGGAGAACTGGTAGCAGAAATTTTGAGTAGTTCAGAAAACTGGCTACCTGTGGCCTTTCGGGTGCGCTTCAAGGTTTTGGTAACTATCTTCAAAGCGCTCCATTGCTTAGGGCCGGGTTACTTACGGGACTGTCTGCTGCCACCGATTGCCTCCCACCGACCCGTACGCTCTCACAGGGAGGGACTCCTTAGGGTGCCGTCCGCCAGGCAGTGCCGACTGGCGACACCCAGGGGGAGGGCCTTTTCTGTGGGGGCTCCCACCCTCTGGAATGAACTTCCCCCAGGACTCCGTCAACTTCCTGACCTTCGAACCTTTCGCCGCAAGCTTAAGACACATTTATTTATCTGCGCAGGATTGGACTAGAATTTTAATTTTAAATTTAGTTTTTAATGGGGTTTTATTATTTTAATTATAATTTTAAATTCGGCCTTATTCAATAAGTTTTTTAATTAGTGTTTTATCTTGTATTTATATTTGTGTTTTTATCAGGCTGTAAACCGCCCTGAGTCCTTCGGGAGATAGGGCGGTATAAAAATGTGATTAAATAAATAAATAAATAAATAAATAAATAAATAAATAAACTGGTAGTAAAAATTCTGACTGGCCCCATCCCCATCTATTCTCTGCCTTCCAAGTCCCAGCTGATTGGGAGGAAATCAGGATTTTGCAGCATCCTTCCCCTGCCATGCTCACCAAGCCACGCCCACCAAGCTATGCCACGCCCACCAAGCCACACCCACAGAACCTGTAGTAAAAAGTTTCTGAAACCCACTACTAAGCAGGACCAATCTAATCTCCAAAGGGATGATATTTCAGAGTGTATACCCTAGGAAAGAAAAAACTCTCCTCTGAGCCCTATCAGCCCACACACGGTTGGGATCCATAGCATGTCCCTCTTTATGGTCCAGATGGGACAGGTAAAGACAGTTGGAGAGCCCCTGTCCCAGGAAAGTCAGTATGGAATATAACAATCAAAACCTTTATGAACAATTACAACGGGGGTATGCTACTGCGTGGCTCTCGGGATGGTTCCTGGAACTGTGGTTTAATAGAATATTCACATTTGTGTTAGAATAGTATTATATCCAAATAGATTTTAAATCTATAATGAGTGCTAATACTACCAAAATATCTGAGTTCTGTAGTAATTTAAAAATAGTGTGCATACATTAGAAACAATGTTAAGTAGTCGGATAGTATCCATGTTTCCCCAAAAATAAGACCCTGTCTTATATATTTTTGAACCCCAAAATAAGTGATCGGTCTTATTATTTTCGGGCGCATGGAGCAAGACGGGGCTCCTCTTGCCGTCTTACCTGATTTTCAGTTCTGTTTCCCTAACTCTAACCAGAGGAAATGTTGGGGACTGGCTGCAGATGCATTTAAACATTTTCAGGGAGGGCTAATTTTTTTTGGGGGGGGGGCTTATTTTAGCGCATGCGCTCAAAAGCCCAATTGGGCTTATTATGAGGGGATGTCTTATTTTAGGGGAAACAGGGTAATAGATAAATATAATTATAGATCATTCAATCTGTAAGATAAACAGATGCACATTATGACCCAGAGTTAGCTTTGTGAGGTAAAGTAGACAGGAAACATGGGCAGACAAGCTAATTTTTCTTCATTGTGAGATTACAAAGATTAATAGAATCTTGCAGGTCTGAAGGTATTCTATATATCTCCCCCCACATCCCCTTTACAGCCCAAGAAACTAGAGAAGGTCTCTTCTGAGCCTCTGGCCTTGCCCACATTCCTGCTTCAGGCTATCTTTTATCCCACCATTCCCTTGGCTGCATCTCGCCTTGCCTTGCCTCCCAAGGTCATTCTCACATACCATTACACTCAGGGAGAGAACCTTTGGTCTTCTAAATGTTTAAGCAGTTATCTTTAAGCAAGACAGTTCTACAAGATATGAAGAAATGCTGCCTCTCCCTTCATGCTGTAAATACGCAAGACCCCTCTCTTTAGATAGGTCCCTACCTAATACTAAGCCTGCCTCCCAAAACCAGTCTTGGGGATGAATGAACAAATTTGTCACGCAGCTGTAAAGACAAAAGGGGAAAAGGCTGCCTCAAGCTGAATTGAATGTGTCTCTGTGTGATTTGCCTGGCAGTAATAAAGAAGAGATTTGTTGTGGCCTTCTTCCAGAATATTTAAAGACTTCCCTATCTAGCCAGAGTCTTGACATTTCCAAATAACCTTTCACCCTAATGCTAGTTAAGTTCACTCTACTTAATTGGGGGGAACCAGCCAAGCTTGGCTGTGCACTGCTACCTACTATGGAAGAAAATGCAAAACTTCCCAACAGAAATCAAAGTCTTGACCAAATTCAATACCAGCTATGATTTTAGTTTCCAGCAATTATGACTTTTCCCTTCTGGGTATTTTCAGCTGTTGGAATGGATCCGGCGCACCATACCATGGTTGGAGAATCGGGCGCCTGAGAACACCATGCAAGCCATGCAGCAGAAACTGGAAGATTTCCGAGATTACCGCCGCCTTCACAAGCCTCCCAAAGTCCAAGAGAAATGCCAGCTGGAAATCAACTTCAACACATTGCAAACTAAGCTGAGGCTTAGCAACAGGCCAGCCTTCATGCCTTCGGAAGGGAAAATGGTTTCGGTGCGTGTGTTAGATTAATGAGTTCATACACATTGACTTGGCAAAGAGGGTTTCCTACTGTTACTGCTGCTTTCATGGGCCAGTGGAACTCGGTTTCCTAGAGCTGAATGTATATTGGTTGCCATGGGCTTTACTACAACTTGTAATAGCCACAGATTATAAATTGCCAAGTGATATTCTAACAGATTGTCCCTTCTAGAAAACAGACACCACACATGAGAGTTTTTGTTTTAACCGAAGTTTTAGCTGAATAATAAATTCATATACTTTTTAAACGGGTTTGTTAGATTTAAATCCATCTTCCTTTCATGAGCTTAAGATAGTACTTTTAGTGCTCCTTCCTCCAGTTTTTCCCTGCTCAGCTCGTTCTGAATTAGCTTGAGCAGTCGAATGAGCTTCCATGGTCAATAGGGGACTTGAACCCGGATCTCTTAGTCAATACATGGTGGCTGTTTTAGAACAGAAATCTCATAGCACCAAAAGACCTATATATCAGAGAAGGCAGACAGCATCTTCCTAGATCAGGGACATCCAACCACGGCAACTTTAAAACTTATGGATTTCAACTCCCGGAATTCCCTAGCCAGCATCCACAGTTTACAAAGTTGCCAAGATTGGACACCCCTTCCTTAGATGATGGCAGGAAGTGGCCTCTTCTTAAACAAACTTCCTTAATAATAAAGAGGAAAATCTAACGATCACTGGAGGGGATTATATTTCTTATTATCAAAATCTCTGAGCAAATCTTTCACCACCATATCAATCCCAGGATGGAAATGAAAATACATCCCTCTGCAGGAGACCTTCAGGCCTTAGCAGATCAAAATGCTTGCTAGGGAACCTCTCTATTACCTGGCCCAGTCCTTTCTGATTACAGAAGTTAACTGTCTTTAGCTCCCACCTTGTATTGTCTCAGATCTCCTTGCCAGAACTTCATTGTTTGTCTGCCAGTCTATCTGCCAGTTTTTTTCCACCCATTCATAGTGCGATTGTAGAGATTCCCCCCCAAACTTAATTCTCACCATGTTGAGAAATGTTTCAATTATTTTAAATCCGTCTGCCTTTTCTTGATAGTGTTATGCTTCTGCTTTGGTTATACTACAGGATATAAATAACGCCTGGTGTGGCCTGGAGCAGGCTGAGAAAGGCTACGAAGAGTGGCTGTTGAATGACATTCGACGATTAGAACGACTGGATCATCTGGCAGAGAAGTTCCGGCAAAAAGCTTCCATTCATGAATCCTGGACAGAGGGTAACACAACATCTAAATGTGTTCTATTATTATTAGAGATTTTTGTGGTCTAGACAAGACAGAAACGGAATGATTAAAAACCATCAAGTTAATAGGAACAAAATTTTGAGAGTGCTTTAACTTGCAGGAGTGATGCATATACATTAGAAGGATAGCATACAGCTGTTTATATGCATACATGTAAAATAAATGTAAAAGTGTATTGCTATATTTTAGATAATTCTATAGAAGAACAGGGAAAATGCTTCCTATTAATAGAACTTTTAGGGTGTCTCCCGATCCCAGTTCTTAAACAACTGCCCCGGCCCAGCCAAAAAACCCCATTATTTGAGTTGTGTATATCTGCTTCTCAGGACCTGCAGGACTAAAAATATTTTAATCTTGGTTGGTGTGGGAAGGGGGCAACCCCAGCTTTGCTCCGCTGAGCTTTGCCAGCTCTTCCCTTAATTGAGTCACCATCCTTGAGCCAAGTATTATTCTCAGCCTTCACTAGCTTATCATTGCTCTAGAGAACCTGCAGAACACACATTCAATCTACCACTGAGGGCAGGGAAGCACTTGATTTGATCAAATAGCTCCATCAAGAAATCCTCCTCCTCAAGATGTTACCATTTTTAAACCTCAGGTTTAAAACCCCAGGAGGCCATGTAATAATTAACTGAGCCATGCCGCAACAAATTCAGGCCACCCTCGTGATCACCCACCCACAAGAAGGGACAACTTGTGACTCTTTAGCCGGTTGTCCCATGGGGAGCATGTAAAAGCAGGCCTCTCACCAGTCTGCCGCACCAGATGGTAGCTTCCATAGATTAGACAAGATTTCACTCATGCACCCCCAATGGATTTCCTTCCTCTTCCAGAACTTAAGGATATAAAAATCCAGAATCAGCCTTTTAAGGCAAGCTAAGCCAAGAAACAGGAATTCCAGAAATGCTACTTTATTGTTACAGGATTTATTAACAAGAGTCTTGAAACCTTGTCCAAGATTCTCTCCATCTAGTCTTATATTAAACAAAATTAAGGCTCGAGTTCTTTTGAATTTCTTTCTCATGCTTCCCTGTGTCTCTGGGCAGGGTAATATCTTCTCTAAGTCCCTCTTCATCAGCTCACCCCTTCTTTCTCTTCTTAACACAGTCTCATACCTTCCCCAACCAGAAATTCCTTTACACCCATTGAAGTTGAAGAGCTCCCTCAAGTGGTGGCTCCTATCTTTTACAGCCTTTTCACAAAATCCAATTCTCCATAGATGTCCATAGATGTCAGACTGATGACCATACTTAGTAGCCTGGGGAGTCTAGTGAAAGCAACAGCAAAGGCCAAAATAAGCAAATAAGAAGGTATCTACAATACCTTCAACAAAGTCCATATCAGGCAATGGGGAGTCAGCTAATGACATTAATTCAGCTAATGAAGGAAGCAATTGAGCTCTATCCTGGTTGAAGAAGATATACCATAGCTTATGGCAGAATGTGACTAAGGAATCCATGACATATCTGCATATTGGCTCAATTGCAAAGCCTGGACCCTGGTGAATGAAGTCTTGATCTCAGGGCATTCAAGCATTTTTTTTTTAATGTTTGGTTGATTACCAATGCATCTTTGGTCAATTACAGGCTGGAAAGCTTCATTTTATGTTTTCCAACCAGAGAGAAAAAGCTACAGATGTTTTTACCAAAGATCTACCACAGACTTTCTGAAACTTCTTGCAATAATGGTCTCATTATTGCAATTATATGTGTGGAGAATGACAGGACCAGTTTCTGATTCGAATAGCAAAGAGTCAAAGCTTGAGCTTGGGAGAAAGATAAGCCCCCAGCTAGAAAGGATCAAGGGTCTATGGAGATTCTTAGTCATCCAGGTCCTGGTGGTCCCAAAGGTGCTTTTTCAAGAGGCAAGTGGACTTTCTGGTTTTTCTTTGAAGACATTTCACTTCTTATCCAAGAAGCTTCTTTAGTTCTGGCTGGATGTTGGGGAATGGAAGGATTTGTATCAGAAATGGGCTGGTGGTGGTTCGGGCCGGTTCGTCCATACCGGTAGTTCCGACCACCAGCTGGGCTCGCCCACCCGCCCTGGTGCTATCCAGTCCTATATATCTCACTCTCTGGCTCACTTGCCCTGCCCATGCAGCACAGCTGATTTCTGCGCCTCACCCACTCTACTCAGCGTGGCTGCCCGAGAAGGTGTGCTAGAAGCCGCACGCATGAAATTGCCGTGTGTTTGTAGCTGTGCACAAGTGCGGAAGGCACTCACATTTTTGGTTCTGCACTAGGCAAACCTGTTGTTAAATTATGTGGAAGCCCACCTCTGATTTATACTCCTTGCAGACAGCTGGTCATTTGCATTCTTTTAGAGAGTCGTTGAGGTCACCTGGAGATTTATCTGTGTCTTCAGGGTCACCTGAATAATGCAAATTCATAAACACATGGCACAACGTAGGAGAGCAAACACATCAGGACAAAATTCAGTAGCCATCTGCATTTAAAAGACAAATGGCATTCTTTTGAAGATAGCAAAGTCCACATTTTGGACAGAAAGAACTGCTGGTTTGAAAGAGGGGTCAAAGAGGCTATCTCTGTCAAAATTTAACTGCCCTCTCTCGACAGAGAATACAACATCTATCTCCAGTCTACAACACAGTCCACACTCCAACAATTCCTAGAAGGCTCCACACCCATTTGCACCACTCAGGTGACCCTGATGATAGAGATAAACCCCCAGGTGGCCTCAATGACTCTCTAAAAGAATGCAAGAAGAAGGCCATTAATTCTCCAAATTAATTAATACCCCACAAGTGGAACTTCGGCCAGAATAGATATTATGGATATCTTCCACTCTAGATTATCGTAGTTCAGTAGACCTCCTCCTCTTGTCCATAATTAAAAAACCTAGCTACAAGTAACAGGGAAGAGACTCTCTATGGATTATTCTTCACCTAATTTATAGCTCAGTTGGTTTTAGTGTTATGTGCTAATTGGTTTGCAACCAAGCACATTGGAAATGTGCTAATTGCCTCTTGCTTTTTTGCTGCTGTAGGACACTTGGTCTGCAAAGCTTTATTGACCAGGGTCTCAATAAAGGTCAGGTGGTTCAAGGTCAGATTAATACATAAGACGCAGAACAAGCCTGCCCTGTTCTACTAAAAACACACCTAACCTTGGCAATCTGTGACACTACTACCTTAAAGGATTACACCTATAAGACTTCCACAGGAAAAAGAAATACTTATTTCTTTATTAAAGTCAGTTCTTACATTTCAGCCAAAGTTTCCTTCGGTGGGAGTTGTAGCTGTAAATGGTGCCTAGCAAGGACTAGGGACACTTTGAATATAATACCCTGCCTTTGGATATCTTCCATTATAAGACATCTTGATTTTGCTATATAAAAATAGTATATTAATCATACCATGAAGGTCAATTTTTTTTTAGCAGGGACAGGGCATCTACCTTATCAGGCATGGGCAAAGTAGAGGGAAGATGTGCGGGGAGCATCGCTATCTATAAACAATTGTACAAGTATCATACTTTATGCTTACCTTACTCAAGTGTTTTTCCTTTTATGTCTCTTTTTTGGGTTATGGTGAAACTGAGAAATTTGCTACCCCCCCCCCCACATGCAGCAACATTAAAAGATTTTTAACATTCCAGTCCTGCCTCTGGAGCAGGGGTCTCCAACCGTGGTTCCTTTAAGACTTGTGGAAAGCTGGCTGAGGAACTCTGGGAGTTGAAGTCCACAAGTCTTAAAGGAACCAAGGTTAGAGACCGTTGCTCTGGAGCATTTTTTTTTTTTAAATTTGAATTTATATCCCGCCCTTCTCTGAAGACTCAGGGCAACTTACACTGTGTTAAGCAATAGTCTTCATCCATTTGTATATTATATACAAAGTCAACTTTTTTTGCCCCCAACAATCTGGGTCCTCATTTTACCTACCTTATAAAGGATGGAAGGCTGAGTCAACTTTGGGCCTGGTGGGACTTGAACTTGCAGTAATTGCAAGCAGCTGTGTTAATAACAGACAGACTTAGTCTGCTGAGCCACCAGAGGCCCTGGAAAGAAAATACCCCCCATTAGGATGGCTTATGTTCCAGAAAACGGGAGGGCTGAAAAATGATTGAACTTAAAGGGGATCAGACTTTGCCAAATAAATATGGTGACTCTGAGTCAGTATTTCTCACAGAACAAACTTATTTTTTACTAATATGATTAAATTGCTATTAAAAAAAAACTTCCGTTAGAAGATATTTCTTATGTAAATTGATCACCTTTAGGCCCTTTGTTCATTCCTCTTTGCTGTCCACCTCTTGATAGGCAAAGAAGCCATGTTGCAGCAGAAGGATTACGAAACTGCCACCCTCTCGGAGATCAAGGCTCTGCTAAAGAAACATGAGGCATTTGAAAGTGATCTTGCTGCTCACCAGGACCGTGTGGAACAGATCGCTGCTATTGCACAAGAACTTAAGTACGGTTCCCACATTCACGCTGTTTACTTTTTGCAGGTTGATTGATGCTCAAATTCAGCTCTGCTCCTTTTTTAAATCGGAAGTTTAGAGAAGCACAGACTTGAGTACCAAAAAAAAAGAAACAAGAAACATTGGGACGAGAAAGGGAACTATGCACTATGGCAGGGGTCTCCAACCTTGGTCCCTTTAAGACTTGTGGACTTCAACTCCCAGCTTTGCTGGCTGTGGGACTCTGGGAGTTGAAGTCCACAAGTCTTAAAGGGACCAAGGTTGGAGACCCTTGCACTATGGCATCTAACAAACCATGAGAGATGCATAGCTGGTGTGCATAGATTACATATTTCATCATTCATTTTTGAGATTTAATTTTGTCTGCAAGCTCAAATAAGGACATTCAAGCCCATAAATTAGCCCTCCTCAATCTAGTACTGTCATTCCCAGCATTCCCAACCACCGTGGAAATAATAGTAATTATCTTTTGGGCATCCGGTTCACAAAGAGGAAATTAAAAGTTTGCTTTCACCTGAGCTCCATTTTTTTAATGCTTTTCCAAACGTTGATGTTATTTTCAGTCTACCTAACATCCTAGGGCAATGATGGCTAACCTTTTTGCCATTGCGTGCCAAGAGCGTGGGGAGTCACCCATAATTCAATGCACCCCAGGCATGTGCGCGTGACCCCCTCCTCGTACTCCCCCACTTTTGGCACGCGATGGCACGGTGGGCCCAATAGGCCCGTTTGTGCCCTCCCCAAACTCCAGAGGCTTTCTTGGAGCCTGGGGAGGGCGAAAACGGCCTTCCCAATCCCCCCCCCGGGGCCCTCCAGAGGCCAGAAACAGCCCATTTGCTGTCTTCCGGTGGGCCCTGTAAGCCCGTTTTTCACCCTCCCCAAGCTCCGGAGGCTTTCTAGGAGCCTGGGGAGGGTGAAACGGCCCCCTCCAGGCCCTCCGGAGGCCAGAAACAGCCCTTTCCTGACTTCCAGTGAGCCCGGAAGGCCCGAAAATCAGCTGGCTGGCACATGAATGAGCTAGGGCAATGGTCGCGTGCCCACAGATATGGCTCCATGTACCACAGGTTCACCATCACAGTCCTAGGGATTTCCTCCTTTTCATGTTTTAGGCAGGTATGACTCATCTTAGCTTTTTGAGCTCAGCTAAGGCAGTAGAGCTATCCCATTGGACAAGTGATAATTTAAGTTCAGATACAATAGAATTAAAACTTAATTGGGTGTAGGCAAGGCAGGTGACTACATAGTTCTCACCTCTTATAATACTTGGATTTTCATACATCTGTTAACTAAGAAATTCAAGGCAGAAAGAAAAGAAAATATTTCATTCAGCATGCCACTAATGTGATATAATGCTACAAAATAGAATAGAATAGAATAGAATTTTATTGGCCAAGTGTGATTGGACACACAAGGAATTTGTCTTGGTGCATATGCTCTCAGTGTACATAAAAGAAAAGATACGTTCATCAAGGTACAACATTTACAACACAATTGATGATCAATATATCAATATAAATCATAAGGATTGCCAGCAACAAGTTATAGTCATACAGTCATAAGTGGAAAGAGATTGGTGATGGGAACTATGAAACGATTAATAGTAGTGCAGATTCAGTAAATAGTCTGACAGTGTTGAGGGAATTATTTGTTTAGCAGAGTGATGGCCTTCGGGAAAAAACTGTTCTTGTGTCTAGTTGTTCTGGTGTGCAGTGCTCTATAGCGTCGTTTTGAGGGTAGGAGTTGAAACAGTTTATGTCCAGGATGCGAGGGATCTGTAAATATTTTCACGGCCCTCTTCTTGATTCGTGCAGTATACAGGTCCTCAATGGAAGGCAGGTTGGTAGCAATTATTTTTTCTGCAGTTCTAATTATCCTCTGAAGTCTGTGTTTTTCTTGTTGGGTTGCAGAACCGAACCAGACAGTTATAGAGGTGCAAATGACAGACTCAATAATTCCTCTGTAGAATTGGATCAGCAGCTCCTTGGGCAGTTTGAGCTTACTGAGTTGGCGCAGAAAGAACATTCTTTGTTGTCCTTTTTTAATGATGTTCTTGATGTTAGCTGTCCATTTGAGATCTTGCGATATGATAGAACCTAGAAATTTGAAGGTTTCTACTGTTGATACTGTGTTGTCAAGTATTGTGAGAGGTGGAAGTATGGAAGGGTTTTTCCTAAAGTCTACCACCATTTCTACGGTTTTGAGTGTGTTCAGTTTCAGATTGTTTTGGTTGCACCACAAGGCTAGTCGTTCGACCTCTCGTCTGTATGCGGATTCGTCATTGTCTGGAATGAGACCGATCACTGTTGTGTCATCTGCGAACTTCAGTAGCTTAACAAATGGATCGTTGGAGATGCAGTCATTGGTATACAGAGAGAAGAGAAGTGGGGAGAGCACACAGCTTTGGGGGGCCCTGTGCTAATTGTACAGGTATTTGATGTGATCTTGCTTAGCTTCACCTGCTGCTTCCTGTTTGTTAGGAAGCTTGTGATCCACTTACAAGTCTGTTTCGGTACATAATAAAATTATGGAGGATAAAAACTATGAAAATACGTCAGATGAATTCTTTATGGGTAAAAAGCATTCTGGACAAAGCTGGTCAGAATGGATAGCAGGATCTTGGGTTACATGGACTTTTGTTTTCTCCAGCACAACTATTTTATGACCTTTGTACATTATCAATTATTTACATTGTTTCCTAAAATATTTTGTATTAATCTTCTACCAATGGGTTGGATAAAAGTTTTTTCTTTTCTCTCTTTTTGTAAATTCTTGTTTTTGTTAGTGAGCTAGATTATTATGATTCACCGAGTGTCAATGCCAGGTGCCAGAAAATATGTGACCAGTGGGATAACCTTGGAGCTTTAACCCAAAAACGACGAGAAGCATTGGAGGTAAAAGATGCTTGTGCAATCCAGGCCTGCAATGTATTTTTCTGAGTATTCCGCTCTTAAACGTTGGGAGCAGGAAAGTAAAAATTAACTTCGCGGTCAATTATCTATGGTAGTTGCTAGGGAAAACTATGCAAGATTTGGTGCTTGGGCTCCCCTGATATTGCTGAGCTGTGAGTATCATTTTCAGCAGCCCTTGCAAGCTTAACCAATGGTGAAGATAGAGAAAATGGTATTGCAGTAACTTTGGAGAACCTCAGGCCACGATTTTCTCAAAAATGGAAGGTGTTTTAAAAATGGTTCTTCAGACACTTCAGAAATCAAGATTTCACATGTAAGATTGGAAGGTGTTTAATTGGATTCATAATAAGCTCTTGTTCTGTATCTTGCATTCCATTTCTGGATCCAATGAATTCTTGCTTGACTTTAATGTTCACATGCATACATACATACTACATACAATCTGTTGATGACACTGTACATTTCATGTATGTAGATAAATAGATTGATAGATATGAAATGTACAATGTCATCAATAGATTATATGTACTATGTATGTATGTATATATGTATGTGAAATGTAGAGAACCTTCAGGTAGTTTTTGGAACTTTAAAGTCAAAACATGAATGAATGAATGAATGAATGAATGAATGAATGAGTGTGTATGAGTGTGTGTGTATGTGTGTGCTGTATTTTTCAGTTTATAAGACACACTTCCCCCCCCCCCCAAAAAAAGTGGGTGGAAATGTCTGTGCGTCTTATAGAGCAAATGTTGCTGAAGCCCCACCCACCCACCAGCCGCCACCCTTCGGCCTCTGCCTCCCAGCAATTTGCCTCCTTGCAGCAAACAGCCTGGTCAGCTTCAGCATAGCCTGATTTAGGACGAGCAGATTAGCAGTTGGATCAGCCTCCCAGAATACCGCCCATCAGCTGTTCTGTTGCTGTCTCTGTGCGAAATTGAGAAAATAGAGAAATTGAGAAGGAAGGAATGAAGAATGTATACATTGCTGAGACCAGATTCTAAAGCTTATCATTTGATACTATTTACACATTTGATACTTTTTACACAACTAATTTATTATACACATACACAGAACTTAAGAATCTATGAAGTACTTTGCTATATATTTCTCCATGTTCTGTGACATTTTTATTCTTAGAGTACCACTCTAGATCATTGCTTATTCTTTATATAAATTAAAATTTTATGTATCTGTATGTCTATCTGGTTTGTGGACTAAGAGAGGAACATAATTTTGAAACTATCCTCCTTTAGAGTACAAGGAAAAAGGATAAGCAAGAAAAATATCCCAATGATATAGTTAATAGGGGTGTGTAAAATGTTCAATCCTTACCAGAATTGTTCAAAATTGGCACATTTCTGAGATGGTTAGAGCAGTGTTGCACCTGCTCTTCTGACCTGGTAAGGTCAGAACATTTTGCATCTTACTATATAGGTCATTCAAGGTTCACAATAATATAATACCTACATTTTTTTCTGTCGTGCATTATTTTTCTCTGGACTCGTTACAGAGAACAGAAAAACTGCTGGAGACGATTGATCAGCTGTATCTAGAGTATGCCAAACGAGCTGCACCTTTCAATAATTGGATGGAGGGGGCTATGGAGGACCTTCAGGATACATTTATTGTCCACACAATTGAAGAGATTCAGGTATGTATGTTTGAAATACTGCCGTTTCAATCTTTGATGATAGTAGGTTCAGGACACTAGCTCACAGGTGCCAAACTCACAACGTCATGTTGCCATCACATGACGTTTCGCAATGTTTTTCCTCTTCGTGGAGCTGGGGTGGGCGTGGCGTGCAACGCGGGCTGCCAGTTTGATAGCCCTGCAATTAACTGATTCTGACACTGTCCAAACAACAAAAAATAGCTTCTCTTCTCCCACAGAGAAGAGAGGCAGGTGACAGCAGCTATCCCTAAATGGATGAGAAATATTGATGTATGCCAGTCCATACCACATATACAGCTGGGAGCAAATGCAGAACATGAAGGAAAAAGAGTTTTCCAGTCCCTTGCTCCTGCCCCAGATCTATTTTCTGATATTTGTAGGAGTAGACAATCAGTCTAAATTTTATCCCATCTGTCACTAAAGTAAGATGTCATGATTCAGTAAAGCTGCGGAGATAGCTACACAGGATATTCTTCTTTTCCATGGGTCATAATTAAGAGAATCATGGCAGAGGAATGGCTATTAAGACCAAGTCATATACCTACGTGCCAAATATCTCTCCCTTTTAATTCATACAAGCAAATTCTTAACCCAGATCTAATGCTTAAACGAGAATGAGCTATTCCATTTGAAAAAGTTAGTCTGGATATCTAAAACTGTCAATAGTTGGAAAGCCATGAGACATGATTATTTTGGATGTCCCTGGACTTCGTAAAATCAATATGCAAGTTTGGTTATAGCGTATCAAGGATTTTCCTTGAATGGATGAATGAAAAGGTGGCCTTAATCGCAAATGAACAGGGATGCTTTTATGCTTAAAAAGAAAAGAAAAAATCCAGAAAGAATTAAATTTTATCCTTTAAATGATATAAAAATTTAGCTTCCAAGGTTATTAAAGAGAAGATAAGTAATTAGCAAACTTGTCTTATAATGTTTCTGGCATACTCTTGCTGCAGCCACATTGTGAAAAATCGTATTTGAATCAAGTTTAAATTTTATCTTTCCAGATTGTTTTTAAAAATTCTAATCTCTGGGGGGGAAAAGTATTTTCTTACCATGCAGTAAATGACATGCACTTCTCTGTTGAACTGTTATAGATAGATATAGATTTTTCTCTCTCATGTAAGGGTTTATAATGTTATATTTTAAGTTGTGTTTCATTTCTCATTACTCTGTTATTTTGTTTTGTCAGGGACTGACCACAGCTCACGAACAGTTTAAAGCTACCTTGCCAGATGCTGACAAAGAGCGGCAAGCTATCCTAGGAATCCACAATGAAGTGTCAAAAATTGTCCAGACCTACCATGTCAACATGGCAGGAACCAATCCTTACACCACTATCAGCCCACAGGAAATCAATGGCAAATGGGACCGGGTGAGTTGCTTTCAAGTTTAAGTTGCTTGTCCCTCTGGGTATTCTGGCACCTTTTTAGTGGTTCATCCCAAGCATTTCTTTATGGAAATGAGCTTCTTCCTGAGCTCAGTGGACTTCATTCTGCATAAGTATTCATTAGATCTGCAACTTCAGTGCAAGTTCTCTCAGTGGCCGATATTTAGTTCACCTTTTCTGATCTCTTGTTCTATCGGAAGGAATCTTTGGTGTTGATTTCAAAAGCTAATTCTGAATTATATCTTATTCTTGACCTGTCATAGGGTAGATATTTACTGAGAGGCATGATGGCTTAAACCAGTGGTGGAATTCAACTTTTTTTAACTACCGGTTCTGTGGACGTGGCTTGGTGGGCGTGGTAGGGGAATGATACTGCAAAATCTCCATTTCCACCCTACTCTGGGGCCAGCCAGAGCTGGTATTTGCCGGTTCTCCAAACTACTCAAAATTTCCGCTACCGGTTCTCCAGAACCTGTCAGAACCTGCTGAATTTCACCCCTGACTTAAACCAGCCTTTTTCTATCTGATGCCGTACAGGTATTAATAATATGCTTACCAGAATTCTTAGCTAGCATGGCCAACAGCTGGGAGATTTCAGTAGAAATGATCTGAATATTTTTGGTGGGCACTATATTGTGGAAAGGTAGCTATAGCTATTAGCGCTATTGCAGATTAAAAATGATTTATTTGGAATTTATGTAGAAACTTTGGTATTTGTACTGGCATTTAGTATTGCGCAAATATTGCTTCACAAATTTCAGGAATCCTTTTTGTTTGTTCATGTTTAACAATACTGAGCTAAAAATTCTGAGCTTTTCTATTTTTGTGAAAGGTGAGACAACTTGTTCCCAGAAGAGATCAGGCCCTGATGGAAGAACATGCACGCCAGCAGCATAACGAGAGACTCCGCAAACAATTTGCAGCTCAGGCCAATGTCATTGGGCCCTGGATCCAAACCAAGATGGAGGTAAAAACTCAATGTTTAATTGGATACTTTTCTGCCGAAGAACTTACAATTTCGAAACACATTCAAGCCAAAAACAGAAAGCAAGATCTTCTAGGCTGCTTCCACACTTGATTTGAGGACATTTTGGGCCCTTCACATCAGCTGTATTCTTTGGGATTAATCCCCTTCTTGTAACATCACATGGCACCATTAGTCTGGGGGAGGTTTTCAGCTTCTTGAACTGCTGCTACTCCACAGAAAATGCTGAAAGATGGGTATTGTAGGGGGGCTTCCAGTTAAGATGGTGACATGAGAAACTGAGTCTTATGGTAGCTCCATTAGAAAAAATAACTTAAATATTCGCTTCCGGCCAAATTTATATAAAAGTTAAGACTATTTGAAAGTTTATTTTACAAACTGACCTAACCTTGACTTCAAACATCATCACTGCAATAAATTTTAAGGTACTTTTGGAAAATACAATATTGTAGCAATTCTTCTGCTGCTGATGGTTTCTCATGGATGGAAACTGTTGCCTCCTTCTCCTCCTTTCTTCTCTAGTCTTCTTCTGAAGACAGGGGTCACCCAGCATCTTCCTGTCATCCCCTGTCCTCTTGTGAATGAAGGTGATCTTTGCTTACACCACAAAATGTGATGAAGCAACAAAGTGTAGGAATGGGAACAATGCTTGCAGGATGACAGCACACTTTCAGGCTTCATATACATTGATGCTTAAGTTCACATTTGCTTGCTCACAATAAAAACTCACAGAGATGACACAGCCAGACTAGCTGCTTTATTGCAGGCATTAAAAAATCATTTACACATAAAAGAGTTCCTGAATATATACCATATTTTTCAGAGTATAAGACGCACCTTTTTCCCCTCCAAAAGAGGGTGAAAACCTGGGTATGTTTTATACTCTGAATGTAGCCCCGCACAGCTTCTCAAAAGGAGGTTTCAGAGGCTGAAAAAGCATCAGAAACGAAGCTTCAGAAAAGAACCCCCCAAACAGAGCTTCAGAGGCCTTTTTTCTGAAGCTCTCTTTTGGAGGCTTTCGGAGGCAGAAAAAAAAGTTTTTTTATAGAATTTTATTGGCCAAGTGTGATTGGACACACAAGGAATTTGTCTTGGTGCATATGCTCTCAGTGTACATAAAAGAAAAGATACGTTCATCAAGGTACAACATTTACAACACAATTGATGACCTAGTTTCAGAAGTTTCAGAGGCAGAAAAAAAAAAGCAAGGCACAGAGCTCACAACCCAGGAACCTGTTGCTAAAATTCATCTCTGGGAACAGCTGATAGGGAGTATTCCGGGAGGCCCATCCACCTGCCAATCAGCTTTTTTCTTATTTTCCTCCCCAAAAACTAAGGTGCTCTTATACTCCACTGCGTCTTATACTCCGAAAAATACGGTAGTTTACATATACACTCTTAAGTTAGGATGCCGGGACTGCAGCCCACTACCGGGCCATGGCCTATTTGGAACCAGGCTGCATGACTGATGTGCACACACAGAGCTCAACTTGTACAAGTTGAGCTGTGTGTGCATGTGTGCCAGCCCGCCACTTGTGCAAGTTGAGTTGTGGACATGTGCGCCTGCACTGGCCCACCGCTCTCATGGCCCAGTTCCCCTCTCCCTCCCTCCAACCAGGCTACCAAGTTGCAAAGGTTGGGGACCAGTGCTCTAGGTCTTTTCTTCACAGTCTTTTGAATGAACAGAAATTCAGCTGTTTGCTTCTGAGCCTTGACAAACCAGTTATGTTTTCGGCTTCACCAGCTTCCAGCCTTATAAACTATCCTTGGAGAGTTTGGAGGGCCAAAATGCTGGCTCTGCCATTTACTTATTTTTAACTCAGGGTCTCTATTGTTCATGAAATTTTTAAGGATGCGCTATAGGATATATAAGTATGACATTATGAGATAGACATGCTGTTTTTGCATTTTGTATAGAGATGGAGCTTACTGACTCTGCACTTGATAATACTCCTTTCAGCTTATCACGGAAGAACTCTACCCCAGCACTGTAAGCAATTTTAGTATAGAAATTCCCCTGATGAGTTGCTGTCTAGGGCTTTTCCTTCCTCTGAAGTGAAAAAGGACATTGTTATATAGAGGTATTTAAGGCCAGTGCCAAAAATTGTCATATTATTTATGGATTAAAATTATGTATATGTCTATATGGACATATATAGATAGATTAAAATATCTCATTAAAACCAGTAGGATGCAAAAGAGCTCAGTTTCTCATATAACAATTTCACAAACAATAGTGGGTGGGTGTGGGTGAGTGGGTGTGTATGGAAGTTTATATGAAGAAAAGTGAAGGCTATATAAGATAGGCTTTGGAGAAAGGTGACATTTGGCACAGATTTTGGTCTTCTAACATACAAAATGTGGCAATGGCTGAAATGGGATTGATAACCCTGTGATCAGTAGCAGGGATATGCAACTATCTTGTAACTGAAAGCCCTGTTTTTAAAAACAAATTTATCAGGGTTCCAGTGTGGTTACATTATGGGACCTGATGTCACTGGAATGGATGGACCCAAATTTTTGTATGTGTATGTATGTGTGTGTAGCTAAAAGGGCTGAATTGGACCTAGGACTCTGGAGAAATGAAATACATGTTGGAGCCACATTGAGCTTTTGTATTTTAAATGTATTTTTTCAGATTTGTTTCTTTTTAATTAGCTTTTGATTAACTTTATAATAGCTCACAACTGGATGCCTCTCTACATTGGCTGCAAACCATATTATGTGCATTTTTTGCCTTTTATTGCCTGTTGCAATAATTTTATTGGGCCTATTGCATTTTATCTGAAAAGAAATTACTCCCAATTATGAATTAAAGATTTAAAACAGGTTTCCTCCATATGCTGCCCTCCAAATGCATTGAACTTCATTTTGTCATCTTGCAGCCAAAGTTTTATTGCTTGGAAAGAATGGGAAATGCAATTCAATATACTTGCATTGAGTTAGACAGCAGTTTCAGTGATAAATGTCCAAGATAAGAATTACACTATAATTTTCTGTAGTGAAATAAGTATGAAGGTGTCCTTCAGTGGTAGGGGCAAGCCGAGTGCTAAAATCAATTTTTTTTACTACTGGTTCTGTGGGCGTGGCTTGGTGCGCATGGTGTGGCTTGGCGGGCGTGGCAGGGGAAGGATGCTGCAAAATCTCCATTCCCATCCAACTCCAGGGGAAGGATACTGCAAAATCTCCATTCCCATCCTACTCCTGGGGGTAGGATATTGCAAAATCTCCATTCCCACCCCATTCTGGGGCCAGCCAGAGGTGGTATTTGCCGGTTTTCCATACTAATCAAAATTTCCACTACCAGTTCTCCGAACTACTCAAAATTTCCACTACCGGTTCTCCAGAACCTGCTGGATTTCACTCCTGGGCAAGCCCTATGATAGATATTCTCCATCCACACCAGAAAAGACATCCTTACATAAGATCCAGTGTTCTGTTCTGTTTATCTTTCCTCTAAAAAAAGCTTACAAGTCAAGTCGAATTCTTTTGAGACTGCAAGGCCTGTGGTTAAAGCATTTTAGTTCATTTAGGGAACAGTTGGAGCAAATGCCTTTCATGTTGGAACTTGTTCCTTACCTCTCCATTTCCTCTGGCTCCTATAGGAGATTGGCTGCATCTCCATAGAGATGCACGGGACTCTGGAGGACCAGCTTAACCACCTGCGGCAGTACGAGAAGAGCATTGTGAACTATAAACCAAAGATTGATCAGCTGGAGGGAGATCACCAGCTGATTCAGGAGGCTCTAATCTTCGATAATAAGCACACCAACTACACTATGGAGGTAAAGACTCGGAGAATTGTATAAGCTTGCAAGGAAAGCATCTTTGAAGAGAATGAATGCTCGTATTACACAGTCCTGCTGTGTGTAAAAGGATTCCTTGCCAAAGGATGGCAGACCAATATCATTGGCTGACACTGACATTGTATATAAATATAAACACATGCAATGCAATGTTTGCTGTACTGTAAGCAAAGACGTAGTAAGGAGACCTCGAAAGTCCAGAATTTCTACTTGGATCTGCTTAGTTTAAGATAAGCAGAGGAATGTGGTTCAATTGGCAGCTGCCGTTCTCATATAATGAAGGTCGCATGGCACTTAGAGGTTATTTTAGGCAGAGGAATCCTAGAGTTTAAGAGTTTCAGGGTGCACTTCTTTCGGAGCATAGTGTGGTTGTTGAAACAAATGGCTGCCATGGAAGTCTTATCCATTCACAAAATAGCAATCATAGTAAGCATGGCCAGTTACAAAGCACTTATTTGTCCTTTCTCCTTTACCAAACTGATGAGTTGTAACCAGTGGCGAAATTCAATTTTTTTTACTACCGGTTCTGTGGGCATGGCTTGGTAGGCGTGGTGTGGCTTATTGGGCGTGGCAGGGGAAGGATACTGCAAAATCCCCACTCCCACCCCACTCCAGGGGAAGGATATTGCAAAATCCCCACTCCCACCCCACTCCAGGGGAAGGTTATTGCAAAATCTCCATTCCCACCCCACTCTGGGGCCAGCCAGAAGTGGTATTTGCCGGTTCTCTGAACTACTGAACTCTGAAAATGTCCACTGCTGGTTCTCCAGAACCTGTCAGAACCTGCTGGATTTCACCCCTGGTTGTAACCCCGCAGAATGCTCACTCAATCTTCAATTTACCATAGGTTTTGCGGGGAGGGGGGGCGAAGTGGGCACATTTTCAAACAAAGCAATTAACTGCCTTTGTTTACCCTTTTCTTTTTTCTGAAAACACGTTTCCTATAAAGAATATCAGGATGTTCTAGTCCTTTAGTTTGGAGCCTGCCAGCTTCCTTTCTAATTTTGTCTAAAATTAAGTAATATTTGAAATACAGGTGGCCCTTAACTTACGACCACAACTGAATCCAAAAATTATATTGTTAAGTAAGAAAAGTGCTCCTTTTTACAACTTTTCTTGCCACATTTGTTAAGTGAATCCCTGCAGTTGTTAACTTAGTAACACAGTTGTTAAATGAATCTGGTTTCCGCATTGATTTTGCTCATCAGAAAGTTGCAAAAGATGATCCCAGGGCCCCGGGACACTGCAACCGTCATAAAAATGAAACAGTTGTCAAGCATCTGAATGTTGGATAGGCTGCAACGGTCATAAGTGTGAAAAATGAACGGTCACGAAACGAACTGTTGTAAGTTGAGGACTACATGTATTTCAAAATGAGTGTAGAGCAGAAAGCTTGGCAGGCCCCAAGTGAGGTATTTTTAGGCTTGTTCGTCTCCATGACCACCATGTTGGAGATCCCAGGAGGAAGGAAAAAGCCCTCAAGAGAATTAAAAAAGGCTTTGCCATCACTGTGTCTGGCAGTAATTACAGGATGTCGACTGCTGTTTCCAAGACTGTCTCAGGTCCCAGTCAACTGCTTTAGGGACCCAGGATTATTATTTTTTTCATTGTCAGAATGTTGAAATACAATACTGTTGCATCAACCTCTCTAAACAAGAACACAGGGAGCAAAGATTTAATCCTCTTTACCCACATACACAGAAATAGAAAACCAAAACGAAGTACCTTCCCTTGAGCCAATGGAAAGATGTTGTGTATGTGTGCAATTAATGAAAAAACTGATTTATGTGTGGCCCAATTCCAAATCGGCATGTTCTATAAAGCAAAGAGTTACTTGTTGACATTTAATAGAACGAATAACATGGCCATAAAATCTAGAAATACCTTTATCCTTAAGCTGGTTTTTTATCATTGACAGCTGTATTGATCCTTAGCCACATATGTAGACCTTCTCCAGTGAATCCTTTCATGACTCTCAATGGTGCACTCATCTTCACTGAAACTCAGTCCTTCTCTTTTCTCTTCTCTTCTCTTCTCTTCTCTTCTCTTCTCTTCTCTTCTCTTCTCTTCTCTTCCCTTCTCTCCTCTCCTCTCCTCTCCTCTCCTCTCCTCTCTCCTCCCCTCTCCTCTCCTCTCCTCTCCTCTCCTCCCCTCCCCTCCCCTTCCTTTCCTCTCTTCTCCTCTCCCTTCCCTTCCCTTCCCTTCCCTTCCCTTCCCTTCCCTTTCCTTTCCTAGCATTGTGGATTTCTGAAGGAAGCTGGGTGTTCATATAAAGTAGCACCTTTTCCTATTAACATATTTTATTAAAAGGCATACATTTTTGTTTGCTGCAGTAGTTTATGCCTCTTTATAAAATTTGTTAGCCAGAAAAGGTGCTACCAGACCTTTGATGTTTTGCTTCTGTAGACTAACACAGTTTTCTCCCATTATCACTACTTAAGTAACATGTTTCAAGAGTTCCTTGACTTCATTTGAACTAGGCATCAAATACTGCCCTTCAGCTTAAGATGTCTGGAAATAAGTTATCTTTGATTGTTGTTTTTTCCCCTTCCAGCATATCAGAGTGGGTTGGGAGCAACTCCTCACAACAATTGCTAGAACTATCAATGAAGTGGAGAACCAGATTTTGACTCGGGATGCCAAAGGAATTAGCCAGGAACAGATGAATGAATTCCGTGCCTCCTTCAATCACTTTGACAGGGTAAGAAGGAAAGAAATAGCAATACTTGTAAGCACTCAAGTGGCAATCTCCTTGGGCTGAATGAAAATTGGAAGTCCCAAATCCTAGTATCAGTCCAAATATTATTTTGAAATTCATTGTGAAACCCTTACAGCCAGCATCTTTCAAAGGAAAGATTAATAGAAGCAATTTAATTACATAGTTTGTTCATTCTCAAATTTTGGCTCAATATCTCTTCTCAGATAAAAATTTAAAGGCCCAGTCTCATTGGGTGAGTCTTAGTAGCTAAATGATCACAGGATTGTATTATTATGTATCAATTTATTTACACGTAATTCCATAGCTAGGTTTATATATGTTAGTTGTACAACTGTTCTCAGGGAATGCTCTTTGACAATGTATTTCAATATTTTACATTTAAACAGCATCATTCCCCATTTATAAGCCTTTTTGCTAGATTTAAGCCTAATCTCAGAAAAGAAAGTTTTTCACTTAAAGCATATATATCACTAAAATCAGAGCAAACTGGTTTTGCTGCTGGACAAGCAGTTGTGTCTTCCTTTCAGAAAGAGTCTCTGTTCTTGACTGTATCTCCTCTGTTTCACATTTGTTTTTACCTCAGGACGGTTTTTAGGACTTTTTCTCAAAAAGGCCAACTTTCATAATATAACCTGTCCTCCAATTTAAGACACTCGGGTCTAGGTAACTTGTTGTATTCACTATGACCACAAGGGGCACATAGATTGGCTTCTCATATACTGTAGTTACAAGAGCAGAAGTCAAATCATAATCTAACAGAATGCACTGAAACTCGACTCTGTTTCCCAGTAATTCTTTCCCTTAGCTGCAATTCAATAGAGCTTATATGTGTACTGTGGGATTTCTTGATTTCCATTTTAATACTGTGCTGGTTCACATGATGCAACAAATCAGCATTACTATATCTATTGACTTCTCCTGTGATTGTGTGTGGCTAAGATACTACAGATTGTTCAATCTGTGGTTTGTTTAGCATTTGCTATGAACCATAAATTCTGGGTTTTTTCTCTAGAATTTTTTTTCCTGACTTCTTCATTTGATTTGATTTGTTTTGAGATGAACAAGTAGGAGCCGTTGGTTCAAACAACAGGGTGAAAAATCCACATCCATTCACAAGAAAATCCAGTGTTATGCCATGTGAACCATTTTTTAAAATAGCTATATGTATGTATTTATAAATTGAAGATGAACATAGAAAATATCAGACAGAATTCTAATGCAGATTTAGGCTCGTTGATTAAAAATTACCGCACTTGGTTAAAATGTAGTTACGTATAAAAGAATATCCTTTCTGATGTCACTATAGCTTCTTAAGACCTATAATTTATTTCAAAAGATTTTATTCTTATTTTGAGAGCACGATCTTGAATTCATTGTCTTTGTGTGCTTGGCTGCTGGGTAAACATGGCAATTTTAAAGTTATATAATCCGTGATAAGAGGTGATATGAGGGGCAAAGCCACCTTCAGCGCTTGCTATGAGCAGTGGTTGTTATGCGCACACTTGGCTAGTAAGGTCACATTTTGAGTAATAATTTTTTTTAATGCATTGGCACAGTGAAATGGTAACACGGTGTCTAACCTGTGCACTTTTTATTTTCCCTCCCTCTGTCTTTTTCTGCATGCCATTCTTCTTCCATGTATCTTTCTTCATTCACTGCATGTTGCACTTCTGTTTTTGTTTTTTTCTCCTCACACCTTTTTCTGTTCCTTGGTTTTACATCACCACCAATGCATGCCCTGCTATCTGGTACACTGCATAACCAGGACCACTCCGGCACTCTTGGCCCTGAAGAATTTAAAGCCTGCCTCATCAGCTTGGGTTACGATATTGGAAACGATGCGCAGGTACTGAATGCTAGTGGAAAACATCTCCAGATATTGAAAAATGAGGAAATAACAATTTTTTTCTCCTCTTTTGTTTGTTTGTTTTTGTTTTAATCCATCTCTTGTCAATGCTCTTATATTTTGTTGCACATATTTCCATGTATTACTTTCTGGTTTTCCCACAATTCCACTGTGCTGTTTCTTTTTATGCATTTTCAAACTTTGGTGTTAAACTTTCAATTTGCCTAATTCCCTAAAATCTTGCTGTCTTGCCTTCACTTTCCATTTTTTATTTCTTTGATGTCCCCATAACTATTTTTCTCCTTCTCTACATTTAAACTTCCATCTCATTTTATGAAAAATGTCCAAATCTTATTTTCTCAATTTATTTTTAACGTTCATTACATGCAATGCTTTATCTTCCATTCCTTCTTAATGAATATCCATTGCTTATAACATCTTCTATGGGTTCATCTCTTCTCGGACTTTTTCTTCATTCTGTTTCTCCCCCCCCCTTCCCCCTTTATTCTTCTGTTTTTAAACTCCTCTTTATAGAAGAAGACTGGCATGATGGATGCTGAAGATTTCCGCACCTTCCTTATCTCCATTGGTTACAATATGGTAATGTAGCATCAACAGCACTTCTTTTCATATTGGTATAGTTGGCCCTTAAAAAGGGAAAGGGCATACATCAAAAACTGTAAGGTAAAAATACATGTCCATGATTTTCAAATAGAAAATTATTTAAAATCTTACATTTTTAAAACTGTGCTGAAAGAGAATTAATGCTTATTAATTACAGACAGAATTGTCTAAATATGAGCTATGTTTTTCAAAAGAAACAGAACGTTGCCTGACATTAGTTCCTTTGGGAATCTTCTGAATAAAAGAAATAATATAGTAAAGACTGAATCAAAATTATATAAGGTCTGTTCTCACAGGCTGTTTTTCTGAAATAATTAATGTTTATTACTAGACCATCATGCAAATGCATAACATTTCTTTTCAAGACCACTTCCTTTCTGCTGAAGGAGTAGTTTTATTTTTCCAGATTGAAATTTCTTTTCAAATGTTAATTCCTTCAAACTTTGGGAATGTAGACATGTTCTGTCACTACTCTAGGAAATGCATTATCTAGTTATGCATTTCACATGTACTCAATCCAGGAATCACATGAGTAGAAAATATTAAAATGACAACAGAATCTCTGAATTCCTCTAATGCCCACTAATCAGAGCAGTGACACTCACCTGCCATTAGCATTCAGAAGAAGCCAGCATACATTTCTGCACCACCTGCATGTACGGTGTGTAATGTTTGGTGTGTAATGTAGCACTGCAATCCAGTGACATCTGCAGCAATGACCCCATCTGGGCAGTTCAGCTTCTGTTTCGATCATAGTGGCAGTGCTTCCATAATAATGGAATTTGCCCCCAGTCCTGCAATTTCTCAGCCAAGACATTTTTTGCACACATTTGTGTTGTCAGCATCTTACAGTTCAACAGTTGTGTGTTCCACCACCAGCAGCTGATTGCTCTAACACTTCCAATGCACACGTAGAGGTAAACCATGGTGATCAAATTAAGGTTAGCCCATCAGGGGTTAACAATTTGGACAGCTTTCTGACCTCATTGCATTTGCAGTTAATCATGGTATGACTGTGAAATTTTACTGGAGAGAATGCTTTATTGAAATTGATGTAAAAACATCTGAGTGTTTTTCTGTCAAGTCAGAAGGTCAGGCCAGATATCTCAGTAGAAATGATAAAATACATTACTTGTGAATGAACTTATCTTGATTTTTGGATTTCAGTGACAGCTACGGGCTGACCTTTAGATAGTGACTCAGAAGTTATTTTATCAAATCCGGTGGTTTCTAGTCCTTCTAACCCTTAACACAACCAGTTGTCATAATTTTCAAAGAGTTAAACCACAGGTTTCAATATGTTAGTATAGGTTATAAAGCTCGGTATGACTGATTTACAATCTGCATATACTTTACTTTAGCAATAATAAAATATTACATGTTATAAATAAAAGCATCTACCGTTTTTTTTGGAGTATAAGACTTCCGGACTATAAGATGCACCTACCCTTTTTTGGGGAGGAAAAAAATATATATCTGCCTTTGCCTCCTTACAGCAAACAGCCTGTTTCAGTTTCATTTTCAGCACAGCCTGATTAGCACAAGAAAAAAAATCTGCCTCTGCCTCCCATCAGTTTGCCTCCTTGCAGCAAACAGCAAACAGCAGAGGCTGAAAATGGGGCACAGAGGTGGCAATAGGCAATGGCAATCCTTGCAGCCTGAAACAGCTGATGGTCAGGAGGTCCATCCGACCAACAATCAGCTGTTTGTGCTAATCAGGCTGTGCTGAAGTTGAAACTGAAATTGGGTGTTTGCTACAAGGAGGCAAATTGCTGGGAGGCAGAGGCCAAAGGGTGGGGGCTGGTGGGTGGGCGGGACTACATTCGGTGTATAAGATGCACCCAAATTTTCACCTTCTTTTAGAGGGGAAAAAAGTGCATCTTATACTCTGAAAAATATGGTAGTTGTTTCACCGATGGGATTGCAGAGCAAAATGGTCTTTAAAAAAAAGATTTTAAAAGTCCATAGGTAGAAATCTCAGTAGCCCTTAATTTGGAAATTATGCCTCATTTGAATGATGATGGGTAAAAAAAGCGGAGTCGGAGTTTAAAAGGAACCTCTAGGAAGAGTAGAAAAAAAGAAAACAATTATAGGAAGGAGGATTACAAATGCAGAGTGCTGGAAAAAAAGATAGGCAAAAGAGGAAGAGGGCAAAACCTGGCAGAGCTGTCTTTTTGCTGAAGTCACAGCATCTTCTAGGGTGAAACTTCAGCAGGTTGAATGAGATTTGTATATTTCTATTGGGAAGCAGTACAGAGGAGAAAAAGGACAGAATCTGACCTTTCCTTTCTTGCAGCCATGTGAGTCTCTTAACTCTAATCCTTTCCCCTTTTCCTTTTATGTCAGTTTGCATTTTATTGTGAGGTTGTGTGTTGAAAATCAATAAAGCTATATTTTTAAAAAAAGGGGGGGGGGAATAGCTTCAGACATATTGGATTTGGGTCCCTTGCGCCTTCAAAATGCATTCAGATTCATTGTAGTTTGGGCTGAGAATCATTCCCTTTGCATTAGTTGCTCTTCAGTCTGGTTAAACTCATGCTGGTTGAGGATGATGGGGGTTTTAGACCCCTGCATTTAAAGGGTAAGGAAATTATCCTAGGGCAGGGCTCCCCAAATGTGGCAGCTTTAAGACTTGTGGACTTCAATTCCCAGAATTCTCCAGTCAGCATAGCATAGCTGTCAAGTTTGAAGACCTGTGTCCTAGGGAATAGTATGTAAGTGCAACCAATTTCTATTCAATGATTTCCTGCCACCGTTGGATTAAATTGTTGCTGAATTTTATTTCCTGGCCCAGGGTGAGGCAGAGTTTGCTCGAATCATGAGCATTGTGGATCCCAATCGCATTGCAGTGGTGACATTCCAGGGCTTCATTGACTTCATGTCCCGGGAAACAGCAGATACTGATACAGCTGACCAAGTTATGGCCTCTTTCAAGATCCTGGCTGGAGATAAAGTAAGTTCAGATTGAGTGAAAAGAATGTTGACTTGTAGCAAAATTTAAGATTGATTTCAGGTTATAATATAAATACAAAAGGAAGATTGTAGTGACCACTATCCTAGTGTGAACAGATAGTGTGGTTTTTCTTGAACTACCTGAGCATCTGGAACTTTCCTTCAGTTCACCAATATTTTATTTCTGTTTGAAGCCATGAAAGAAATAGTGGAGTTGAAAGTTTAATAATGGATTGAATGTCTTACACATTCTCTCTTAAATACACTTATTGAACTCATACACTACGATAAGTCAAAATAACTCTGTATGCCTATTTATTCATCCAGGCATTCAAGCCTGTATTTGCATGATCCCTCTCTAGATATATGCTCTACAGGGGTGGTATTCATTTACCTTCGCTACTGGTTTACAAATGGCAGCATGTGCATGTGCAGAACGTCAAAAACAAGACGTGATGACGTCCGAATGGGTGGGCAGAGCCTCCTGCAGCCACCTCTACCGGTTCACCCTAACCGGATAGAACCAGCTTAATACCACCACTGATGCTCTAGCTCAGGGCTGTCAAACTCCTGTCTATTGTCTCACACATACGTGTGTATGTTCACACACACAGCATGCAGCTTGTATTTTTTAAAAGTAAGAATTTTTAAAAAGAAACAGATCCTAAGTATCCCTAAGGAAAAACCTGGTATTTTTCATTTAAGTTTCACACGGCACTCTTATTTGCATTTTAAAAACAAATTAGCCTATATCAACTGCAGTTTTCTATAATACATCCAATTAAAAAGGATTTGAATCAAACTGTTTAGCGAATAATGTCTGTTTGATATCAATAAGCTAAAGCTTTTAATAAGCTAAAATGGAAAATGGGCATCTGTGTATTCTCTTGCAGAACTATATCACTGTGGATGAATTACGGCGGGAACTGCCTCCAGATCAAGCTGAATATTGCATTGCTAGAATGGCACCTTATACCGGGCTGGATTCTGTACCTGGTGCCCTGGACTACATGTCTTTCTCAACAGCTCTCTATGGCGAAAGTGACCTTTAACTAACACCTCTCTATCCACACCACCTGACCCTGTTCCATCCAGGTGCACTTTTTGTTCTATCTGCAAACAGGCTCTGAGCTACCTTCTTGTCCCCCTTCTTGCTTCCACATCAAAGAACAGCTTTCCTTTGGGATGGGCGGGGAAGGTCTTGGAATGAAATAGCCAATCACAGCCTTGAAAAAGGGCGGTTTCCAAAATTTGCAGGGGGAGGTGGGACGAGGTTACATTTAAGCAAACTTATTTTATTATAAAAAAAAGTATTTTTCTCCAAGGTTGAAGCATAAATAGAAAAACGTTTAAAGTATTACACCAAATATGGCTGGTGAGGAAGTCCCCCCCCTTTTTTTTTTCTTTTGTTCCAACATAGGAAATGGAGGTCAGTGTTGTATTCCATTCTTATACCTGAAGCCTGGCACGCTTCTTCTATCCTGAGTCAACTTTCTCACCTGTCTCTTATTTCTTTATCGTATTGTTTTACAGAGAAGGAGATGGGCAAGTGCATGTATTGCTGGTTCACTCATTTCATGAAAATATTTTACAATAAAACTTTTTGAGATTGCTGTGTTTTTTTAGGGAAAAAATAATGTACACAGCTCATGTTTTCATATTTAATTAAAGTTACAATCTGCCTACCTGTGTATTGTTGCTGAAACTTGTCTGGTCTCCAAATATGGCGCTTGAGAGTTGGCATCTTTGATATTGCTTGTCACAGACCATATTAAAAAAACTCTTGTAATAACAAATTTAGATGTCATTATTTTGTCTGTTTCATTTACTTAACTCTATTTAACTACATGCTTAAATACATATTTGATAATGTGGGAAGGTACAATATTCAATTATTTTTTTTAAAAAAAACAGCAAAACACCAAAATGTATCCCTCTTTCTCCTTTGAATGCATTGATGTTTATAGCCCTTGTGTTACCAAGTCTAGGCTGAGAAGCTAAACAGCTTGCATAGTATATGACTGAGAAACTCCTAGGGAATATCAGGGCAGTATGTTAGGCAGGAGGTCAAAGAAATATCCTGGAAAACAGCAGCTGCACTTCCATGTTGTTGCCAAGAGAACTATATGGATATATCAGTGAAGTCACCGTGGGACAAGAGAAAGGGAAAGGAAGAAATGTGAGAGTTAGTGGAACACAAGAGTTAACGTGCTGGATTGAGTGTAGTTCTCCCTTTAGAGAAGGGAGTAAGCTGGCTGGGTGATTTTGGATCAGGGACTTTCAGCTCTTGATTAGGAAGTCAAAAAAACTTCTACCAACTCACACTAGATCGATGTGATGGATTACGGTCCCTAATCTTCATAGGACTTTATCCTGCAATGGATTAATTTAAGATGATAATGGTAACTTTTATTAAGATACCGGTAGTAGCATATTAGCATAAAGAAATAGAAAAGTATACTATTGAGATGATATCTTAATATATTCAGAGTGTGTTTATGTATATATTGAATCAAGAGTAGACCTGTACTATTTTATTTGGTAAACCGATTCCTTAGTAAGAATGCATAGGAGTAGAACGTTAACTATTTCTCCCATCTGCCTTGATAAGTTATCTCAGTATCTCTCAGTCTTGTCATTCGAAGGCAAAGACCTTAATCTTCCATACTCTTACTATTCTACATTTGATTCTAAATAAGAAAATACCATGCATAAAAGTTACATTTTAGAAAATATATTATCAACATGCATCTCTTTACTAAATCAATCGATCAATCTAGTATTTGTGAGGAAGAAGTATTTTTTTTCCTTTACCAGATTTTCCCCCAAGAGTATTTGGGTCTGTGTAGGTGATATGGATTCTTGTTAAGAGTACTATAATTTAATTATTGTTCCAAAAATAAGATTCCTGCTTAAGCAGTAATCTACAAATCCACAGGGGGCACTTGTTTTTTCCCCTTGGTGTTATCCAATAACACTACGGCTAATTACAAGAATCCTGTTTCTGAATACCCTCAACTGCTTTATCTTTAAGATAGAACATTTAATGATAGTCATAGGGTACAAATAAGCAATCAGGAAACAATATCAATATAAATCGTAAGGATACAAGCAACAAAGTTACAGTCATACAGCCATAAGTGGAAGGAGATTGGTGATGGGAACAATGAGAAGATTATTAGTAGTGCAGATTAAGTAAATAGTTTGACAGTGTTGAGGGAATTATTTGTTTAGCAGAGTGATGGCGTTCGGGGAAAAACTCTTCTTTCTAGTTGTTCTGGTGTGCAATGCTCTATAGTCGTTTTTGAGGATAGGAGTTGATCACTTGCTTTTATACACACACATACACTTCAGATATTTTACTTCTTCCTTCAGTTGAGATGCTCTTAGTTAACTATTTATTATGCCTTACTGTACATGATCTAAAGGTGGTCTCTTTAAAATTAAAGTTGAATGCAGCTTAGAAGTTCCATTACAAACTTCCCTAAAAGCTCACTGTAGTTATATCAATCAGTTTTCTTTCATAATTTCATGAGGCTTACTTTCAAACAGAGTTGGGTTGCAGGTAGCTAAACAAACAGGCAGATAGGATATACATGCGAATCATGTGAAGTTAATCATTTAGTAGTATTCTACTGGAGTTCCTGCCAAACCTCATGTTTTATATAATAGGAAAGGACAGCATTTTCCGGATACTGGTAAACTGCAACAATAAGCAACCCCAACCAGCATTGCCAGTGACCAAAATATACTGAAATAACATGTAGTTGAGCAGTATTTGAGGAATAAGTGAGCATATTTGTGTATTTAAAATTATCCCCCTTCTATCACTTCTGAGTGCTCAGAACACACAAAATGGCGTTAAAATTTCAAACACTGAAATAAAATCATAGGGATGGAAGATTGTTTCAAACAAATGATTGTTTAACCTTTGAAAACTTGAGACAGAGCACCTTTGACTCCCAAAGGCAGGCAGAAGGAAGAAGAAATTCCTTCTCATTTTGAACGTAGATCTTCCTCTAAAGCTTCCACCCATTGGTTCTGGTACTACCCTCCTACACTTTCTCTGTGACAGCCCTTTAACTGTCAGGAGATGACTGTTGTCTCCCCTTTGCCTTTTCTTAAGGCTAAAGACACTCAGTTCCTTTAACCAGGATTAACCTCCAAGCACTTTACAATCTCTGGTACTCTGCATTCTTTCCAGTGTTGCGCATCATCTTTATATTATGGTAACCCAAACTGACACAGTATTCCAGGTGCAATCTGACCAACGCAGTTTGGAAGTAGCATTTCCCCTAATCTTGACATTACACTTCTGTTGGTGCAGCCCAGGGTTGCACAGGGTTGCACAGTTTCAGCGGCTGTAGTGCACTGCTGGTTCATACCTTAATCTGTGGTCTACCAGGGCATCCAGGTCCTTCTCACAAGCACTATCACTTACCTTATGTTTGCACCTCTGATTTTTTTTCTAATTTCAAAATTTCAGAGTTTTCACTATTGAACTGTATATTCTTGGACAAGGCCCAATCTTCAATTTTACATATACAATCTAAATAAAACACCCCCCCACACAATCAAACAGCTTGTGGTTTTTCCAGGGATACTCTAGTAAACTCCATTGATTTTCTATCCCGCTTCCCTCAACTTTGCTTAATACAGATACTTTTTCTCATCCATAATCTGTTCATACCACATGCCCAAAGTAATAATTTTCAGTTTGCTTGCTCTTCCCCCTTATGGAAAAGGTTGTTTTATTTGGTTAGGATTGAGTAATTGGTTCTTCTTAAAAGTTCATTGGTTCCCAATAAACATTTCCAAAATTATAATTTAAAGGCATTGTAATTCTCTCATTCTTGGTCTTCAGCATGCATTACTGTTGCAAAGACCACTGCATTAACTATTCTGATCTTTGATGTCCTTAAATGTCTTTATCCTTTAAAGCAGGGGTCTGCAAACTTGGCAATTTTAGACTTGTGGCTGGCTGAGGAATTCTGGGAGTTGAGGTCTACAAGTCTTAAAAGTTACCAAGTTTAGAGACCCTGCTTGGGTCCTGGTCTTTTCTTTCTAGAAACTGAGCTGATAAAATCATATTCCAGACAGAATCTCACATTCTTCTCGGGCCTAAAACCATTTTACTCTGTTTGGTTTCTGTTTTGATCATTATGGTGCTTTCCTATGCTTGTAAGCCGAATATAGAATAGAATAGAATAGAATTTTTTATTGGCCAAGTGTGATTGGACACACAAGGAATTTGTCTTGGTGCATATGGTCTCAGTGTACATAAAAGAAAAGATACGTTCATCAAGGTACAACATTTACACACAATTGATGGTCAATATGTGGGGGCTCCCACACTCTGGAACGAACTTTCCCCGGGTTTACGCCAAATACCCGACCTGCGGACATTTCGTCGCGAACTCAAGACTCATCTTTTTATCCGCGCAGGGCTGGCTTAAATTGGGATTTTAATGTTTAAATTTATTAATTTTAAACGGGGTTTTCTTAGTATGGTAAATTTTAATTATTGGGCTAATTTAAAATAAGTTTTTTAAATTGTATTTTAAACTTGTATATTGTATTGTCGGTTTTATTATGCCTGTACACCGCCCTGAGTCCTTCGGGAGAAGGGCGGTATAAAAATCAAATAAAATAAATAAAATAAATAAATAAATAAATATATCAATATAAATCATAAGGATTGCCAGCAACAAAATTACAGTCATACAGTCATAAGTGGAAAGAGATTGGTGATGGGAACGATGAGAAGATTAATAGTAGTACAGATTTAGTAAATAGTTTGACAGTGTTGAAGGAATTATGTGAGACTGTTTATTGGGAAGTGGCTCACCAGGCTAATGCAGCCTGTTATTAACACACAGCTGCCTGCAATTACAATTACTGCAGGCTCGAGTCCCACCAGGCCCAAGGTTGACTCAGCCTTCCATCCTTTATAAGGTAGGTAAACTGAGGACCCAGATTGTTGGGGGGGGCAATAAGTTGACTTTGTATATAAATATACACATAGGATGAGACTATTGCCTTACACAATGTAAGCCGCCCTGAGTCTTCGGAGAAGGGCGGGATATAAATTCAAATTATATATATATTATATGAGACTGACTTCAAGTATTCACATTATATGCTGACATTCTCCATACAGTGAAGTTCTAAGTGCATTCGTGCTCTTGCCGAGTATTTGCTGGTCCGAAGAAAAAAATGTTGCGGCAAAAATTTCTACCGCTATGTTTCAGTTTGTTTAAGAAAAATGTTATTTTATGGTAACTAATTACACCAACAGTTGTGACAGTTATGAAGGTTGCATCAGTACAGCAAACCTATTCAAGAGTTCTGCTGCATCAGCTATTTGGTCTATCTAGGACAGTGGGGTCAAACTCACATCGTCACGGCACCATCACATGCCGTATCGGGACTTTTTTGTGGGCATGGCCAGCATGTGACACATCCGGCACAAGGGCTGGGAGTTTGACAGCCCTGATCTAGAACAACATTCATAGATGGACCAATTGGATTTATTTGGGAAGTTCTGAAGCTTTGGCTATAGCTTTCCAATTTAAGGATGCTGATGCTGCCTCAGTCCATGAGTAGGACACAAAAAGAACTCTTCCAAATATTAGTTAAATCACATTCAGCCTGACACAAACATGTTATTTCATCATTTGTCAGATTCTAGTTGGTACATTCTGGTGGTATCAATTCTTACAAATATTCCTTTCATAGATAGTCGAACCACTGCAGAAAGTAATCCCTGACAACAGAAAAATACAAAACTACCTCCAACCATTCTTTTTTTGAAGGGCAGAACTGGTGGCCCCTAGATATGGAAATATCACTAAATTTGTGAATGTTAACTGTTTATTAATACATAAATACTCATTTTTTGCTTCCAGATTTAATCTATATCTTAAGTATAAAACATATCAAGACAAAATATCAAGTGCTGATTATTCTTATACATTCAGCCTGTTCTTCAAATTGCTATAACTACTGAGAACAACCACACAAATTTGAAATGAGTAAATCCAATTGGATGGTGACAATCTTTAAAGACAAATTCAACTTAACATCACCTCTATTCCTAAAATCAGTTAGCTCAGGGGTCTCCAACCTTGGCCGCTTTAAGCCTGGCGGACTTCAACTCCCAGAATCCCCCAGCCAGCAAAGCTGGCTGGGGAATTCTGGGAGTTGAAGTCCGCCAGGCTTAAAGCGGCCAAGGTTGGAGACCCCTGAGCTAGCTCACCTAGCCCAAGTTTTTCAAACTAAGGCAATCTATCTAAAATCCTAGGCAGGGAGCTTTTTCCACCTAATTTTTAGTACAGTATTTTCTGAATTAGAGAAGCCAAGGATTCAGCCTTACCCGGGTATATATTTAGTTTAAGATACTGCTGGTGCCAGTATTGTACACCAAGCTGTACAACTGAACTAGGGATAAAGCAATAATCCCTGATAAGCAGAAGAAAAGATACCTTTCTTCAAGTTTTGGCGAGTCTCCAAGAAAAAAAAGCATTGCAGAGATGCCTCTTTCAGCAGAACAGGGAGGAAAACGATTTTGTTTTCTAGTGCCTGAAAGCCCTTAATTGTAGGAGGATTTAGACTTCCTACCAAATACAAAAAGGAAGGAATAATTAGTCTGAAATAAAAGCAACATTCGTAGAATTTCCTTTCAAGGTTCCATAACCGCTTGCTCGCATCATTTCGAATAGCTTTTCTTATGCTCGGCTAACTGGCCCGGGGAATTCTGGGAGATGAAGTCCATATATCTTAAAGTTTGCTGAGATTGAGAAACTCCGATTAAAAAAAAGAGCAAGGTAACCGTTCGTTCTCCTAATAACATTTCCCCCCCCTCCCTGTCTTCCGTCCACAGACACTCCCCACGCCTCCCCGCCCCCCCCTTCCCGTTCTCCACGCGGCCCTAGTAGGTAACTTCCGCCTGCAACTCCCCACAGAGGGAAAAGCTCCCTTCCACCCGGGTTTACCCGAGAGCTCGGACTACGCGCGCACTGAAGTCTGGGAATCGCAGTCCGCCAGCGGGTTGGAGCTTCAAGGATCTGCGCAGGCGCCATTGCCTCGTTGCCGCTCCTCTTAAGGGAAGTAGCGCCGCCATTTTCTCTGGCGGACTGAAGTGAACGTTGCTGTTCCGCACGGGCGAAACGAGTTTCCTTAAAACGCTCTGCCATTGCCGTGAGCGTCGGTCTCCTTTCAGGCGGTAGAGCGGGGAGACGAAGGCGGAAGCGAAGGTGAGCCGGCCGAAACTTCTCGGGGGAGGGGGAAGGTAACGATTTTTAAATGGCTCCGTAAGCGGCAGGTGGCTCTGAGGCTGAAGCTCAGCCTAGCCTGGGCCGTTTCCCTTATCGGTTGCTCAGCCTGGTCTTCGCTTCCTTTTCCCCTCCCAGCAGCCTCTCCGCCTCCGTCATTGTTGCCGTTAAGTTTCTCTTTTCTCTTCTCCTCCCCCCCCCCATTTCCTTTCTTGAGCTTCCTCGTTTCCTCCTCCGGCCGGTGTTGGTTTCCTCCAAAGTTCTGCACCCCGCATCTCCTGCCTAAACCGATTAACGTCCAGTTCTGTTGAAGAGGAACTCTTTGAGAAAGGGGGGCGAAAGCAGAGGTGATTTTTAATGACCTCTATTCTCCTCTTTGAACGCTTGCATTTCCTCTGCATAAGCAAGGTCTCTATTTCGAACCAAGCGAAACCTCTTGGATCGCTGTTTTTCTACAGCTTTGAGAGCTATCTCTGAAGGGATGATGGTTTGTTTTTGTTTCTAAGTTGACTGCCTGGCCTTCGTAGGAATCGGCCATCGGAGTGTGTTTGCTTAAATGGGTGATTTTGGAACTTGCCTGTTTATTTTGAAGGCGCTTAGCAGAGTGATCCAAAGGTTATATGAACCTGAAAAGATGGCCATGCTAGTAGCAATTGGGGTAAGACTAAGAAAGGCCAGAATCATCTATTTTCATTAGCGTTAGTATGATGATCTCTGGAGGGCCAGGGATAGGGGTTGTTCCTCTGCCCTGGTCCTATTAGACCTCTCAGCGGCTTTCGATACCATCGACCATGGTATCCTGCTGCGCCGATTGGAGGGATTGGGAGTGGGAGGCACCGTTTATCGGTGGTTCTCCTCCTATCTCTCCGACCGGTCGCAGTCGGTGTTGACAGGGGGGCAGAGGTCGGCCCCGAGGCGCCTCACTTGTGGGGTGCCGCAGGGGTCGATTCTCTCGCCCCTTCTGTTTAACATCTACATGAAGCCGCTGGGTGAGATCATCAGTGGTTTCGGTGTGAAGTACCAGCTGTATGCGGATGACACCCAGCTGTACTTTTCTACACCGGACCACCCCAACGGTTATCAAGTGCTGTCCCGGTGTCTGGAGGCCGCACGGGACTGGATGGGGAGAAACAGGCTCAAGCTCAATCCCTCCAAGACGGAGTGGCTGTGGATGCCGGCATCCCGGTACAGTCAGCTAAATCCGCGGCTGACCATCGGTGGCGAGTCACTGGCCCCGATGGAGAGGGTGCGAACTTAGGCGCCCTCCTGGATGAACGGCTGTCTCTAGAAGATCATTTGACGGCCGCTCCAGGAGAGCGTTCTACCAGGTTCGCCTGGTGCGCCAGTTGCGCCTTTCTGGACCGGGAGGCCCTATGCACGGTCACTCACGCCCGTGACGCCTCGCCTGGATTACTGCAACGCCTCTACATGGGGCTCCCTTGAAGGGCATCCGGAGGCTACAGTTAGTCCAGAATGCGGCTGCGCTGGTGATAGATGGAGCCCTCGTGGCTCCCGTGATAACACCCATCCTGCGCAGGCTGCACTGGCTACCTGTGGCCTTCCGGTGCGCTTCAAGGTTTTGGTGACCACCTTTAAAGCGCCCATGGCATAGGGCCGGGTTATCACGGGACCGCCTACTGCGACCAGATACCTCTCACCGACCCGTGCGCTCTCACAGGAGGGACTCCTCAGGGTGCCGTCAGCTAGGCAGTGTCGTCTGGCGACGCCCAGGAAGGGCCTTCTCTGTGGGGCTCCGCCTCTGGAACGAGCTCCCCAGGACTCCGTCAACTTCCGGACCTTCGTACCTTCCGTCGCGAGCTCAAGACACATTTATTCATCTGTGCAGGACTGGCTTAGATTTTAAATTTTATAGGGGTTTTAAATTGATTTTAATATTTATATTTCTATTTTTAATGATAGGGCATTGGAATAAGTTTTTTAAAGATTATTTTAATTTTGTGTATCGATGTTTTATATGCCTGTGAACCGCCCTGAGTCCTTTGGGAGATAGGGCGGTATATAAATTTAAATAATAAATAAATAAATAAATAAGTAGTTCGCAGATGTGTTTTTGACAACATTGCATCCAGGTTCCGGGGGAAAAAAATATCCAGGGAATTTTCTGACAATTAAACAATCAGTGGAACAATTTTTGCCTCCAGAAGTTGTGGGTGCTCCAACACCGGAAGTTTTTAAAAAGAGATTGGACAACAGTTTGTCCGAAATGGGATAGAGCTTCATGCCTGAGGAGGGAGTTGAACTAGAAAATCTCTAAGAAGATCCCTTCCAAAGCTGTTATTCTTATATGAATTCTTACAGAAATGAAGAAAAGAAAGAAAATTCCAAAAATACAAGAATCATGGTTTAAAATATAGCCCCTTATTTTAAAAACCTCTAAGTTTGGATTTATTTAAGTAGCAGTTTTTAACAAGAATTCCTGAACTTTATTTTTTGCAGCTTGGAATAGAATGAGTGGCTGTCGTGTCTTTGTTGGACGGTTAAGCCCCCATGCTCGGGAACGAGACGTAGAGAAATTTTTCAAAGGATATGGCCGTATCCGTGAGATTAATCTCAAAAATGGCTTTGGTTTTGTGGTAAGTATATTTATTCAGGTATATTTTCTGTTTTGGGCAGCTACTGGAGCAATATGTGGTAATACACATATAGTACATAATGTGATGCACTATATATGTGTTCATTTACTTTGATACCTGTTTTTATTTATAGTTGGTATCTGGAACATCCCCTTAGAGTGTAGTCTGTGCTGTAATTTGGTCATACAAGTCTCATTGCAGCCTCAGCTTTTTAATTCAAGAATACAGGAACAATGAGGCTGGAAACAATACCCTAATCATGGAATTACCAAGGGAAAAACCACACCCCCACCAACACTGCAGGGCAAACTAATGTATATAAACAGGGAACAACCTGACATCACTAGATGTTACCTAATGGGTAATTTAATGTCTGCAGGCAAATAATCAAACTCTGAGAGTACCAAGGACTCCACAGTTCAAACCTGAGCTATAGGTATTCTTTTTTCTCTTGTAACTATCTTTTCCATTCCAGGGCCTCCATGTCTCTCCAGTAAACCCTTTTTAAGAAATGAGAAAGGGTAGACATTAGTGCTGCACTGTTTTTCTTAGAAAATATGAACTAGAAAAGAAGCAGGAGAATCTCCGTAATTTTATTTCCTGCACAATTTTGCTCCATAATATTGCTGTTAAAAATTGGAGATAAGCTAGAAAGAAACCTGACACATTTCTTCATTCTCTCAAAGAAATAAAGAATACAATACTGATAGAAGTGCATACCTGTCCCACTTTTAACTGGAGAAGAAAATTCAATAAATTGTTAGCAATGTTTTTAACAAGCAAACTCTTTAAGTTATATAGACTTGTCTTTTCTGCTGCTAGAGACAGAAATAGCTAACCAGCCTGTACCAGTGCAGGCAACAATAAATTATGTCTTTATGCATATTATTGCAGCTCATGAGAGAACCAAAAGTGAATGATTAATGTTGGGAATGTCATATAATTTCTCTCATCCTTGAAAGGAGAAGAAAATGGGCAAATTGAGCAGTTGTTTATCTTTCTTCCAAGCAACAGTTTGGATCCCCTTACATTTAGCCTTCCATGTTTATGGAGGCCGCAAGTAGTTGTATCTTTAAATAACTTCTAGCTTTTGGTCACCATTTATGTAAAAACCTAACATGAAAAGTTTGTTAAAATTATATTATGAAATTCTATTAATGACTTTTATTTGAGTCTTTGAAAATTTATTTCAATATTATGAAGAGGGTTTTACTGGTTTATTAAAAATATTTATTAAATATTTTTAATAATTTAAAAATTAAATGGTTTATTAAAAATATTGGACAATGCCAATATTTTTACAGATTTTCAAATATTCTAGTAAGAAAAATTACAGGATTTAGTAGAACCTTATAATTTAATTTCCAATATTTTGGTGTGAAATCCTTGCATATTCTAGATATACATATAAATAAGGTATATTTTGTTTTATTTACTTAAAATGAATAGATTTTTTTAAAAAATCACTGTAAAAACTTTCTCAGTCCTGGTGAACACCAGATTTGTGGAACTGCATGTTCCATCATCTCTCACTCCTGAAGATATAGTCATATAAAAGGATAGCACAGTCTGGAGCAAACATGAGGAGCTTATATATTTTTGTTTTTCTGAACTATATCTTATGCAGGAGCCGTTACTTAGTGACCACAATTGGGTCAATTTGATTGCTAAGCAGAAAATCATATAACCATGACAGTTCCTCAGTTTCCCTTTGGTCGCTAAATGAAAAATCACATGACCATGACTTATGATTTTACTTCTGCCTTCTCTATTAACATTGCATGTCCCAAGCTCATAGCAATGTACACATATATTGGACACTGTAACAGTTGTAAATGTTAAGAGTGATTGCAAAGTTTTTTTTAAAAAAAATATTTATTTCATTAAATGAAGTAGTCAATAAGCAAGGACTACCTGTAACAGACTCGTATATTTATACCAATAGGGAGGAATGCTGAAAATTATGAGCATAATGTGGAGACATCTGAGTTCTCCACATTTGATACAATGCAATGGGTAAAAATTAATCTCAGGAATTAAAATTAGGGTTAGGCAATTTTAAATTATAGCTCCAACAATAACCAGAGCAATAGCTGATAGAATTTTTAATAGCAAAAATATTTTACTTGTTTCATTCTTTTGTTTTCCTAGGAATTTGAGGATCACAGAGATGCAGATGATGCAGTTTATGAATTGAATGGCAAAGAGCTGTGTAATGAAAGGTACTGTTTAATCTCAAGTCATATGACAGTGCAATTGCAAATCTGACTTTTTTGTTTCATTCTAATGTACTTTGTAGGGTTATTGTGAGGATAGAATAAAAAGGGACAACACCATGTATGCTAATTCATATGGGAAAAAATCCCAAATGCACAGTCAGACAGTATGTTTACTAGGACCAATTAAATTTACACAGAAATTATGGGGTAATATTGAGAATTAAAAGATACTTTAAAAATTTTTTAATTTTGAAACACAAAGCCTTAAATCAGAAGATTAATGAAAGTGAATGAAGTGTCATAGGGAGGATTTCAGATTATATTTGAGATAAGCACATAGTGTATTTGTAACAAAATTAATAAATATTCAGTTTTCTGAAGCAGCCAAAAACATTGTTGGTTTATATTGGAGATGTTTGACTTCTCCAATACAGAGAACTTCTGGTCTTAGAGGTACCCCCTAGAACTCCTTAAGCACAAATGGGATTCACTTGTGCAGAAGCTTGATAAATTAAGAAACATCAGGAATATCTTCCTACTGAATCAGTCTTTATTCTTTAACATAGACAGTAGAGAATCTTCCCCGCCCCCAAGTACTCTGTGTACACCTTGATGGAAAAGTTGGTGGGGAGTAATCTGCTGTTTACGAAATTGGTTTTTCAGTTAATTTCTTGGCCAATTCCTAACTAAATAAATGCTGTAGAAATGAATGCACATTATTTAATCATCTTACATATCTTTTTAATTTTCAGTTACAAATGTCTGAAGACCTTAATTTAGGCAGTCAAGAGTTTTTCTTGATTATAATGATCTGAGTTAACAAGAAATTGCTTTTGTTCTTAAGTTTGTTCAAAATTATCACCATCATATTTGGTTGTTTAATATACTCCTTTCCGTTAGAAAAAGACTGAAATACTAAACTTACTTATTTTTAACAGGGTTACAATTGAACATGCCAGAGCTCGAAGAGGGGGTAGGGGCAGATACCCACAACGATTCAATTACTACCAGTCTTATGGGGGTGGATCTAGGTAAGAAGGATATTTTGTTTACTGCACTGTTACATGTGGTTTTAAAATATCTCAGTCCTTAGATTCAGGATTGTAATATAGTTGATATTTCTAGATACATTTAAAGATATTTCTCCAGTAAGGCAATAAAATCATCTTTTTTATTTTTGTAACTCCATGCTAATGTAATTGCAAATAATTTTGGTATATGCACTTTATTGGTTGAAGATGCTAGGTTCAAATAATTTAAACATTGAGAAGAGAGGTTACTGCTACTGCTTGTAACTGAAGTGTTTACAGATTGCACATACCGTATATACTCGAGTATAAGCCGAGTTTTTCAGCACGTTTTTTGTGCTGAAAAGCGCCCCCTCGGCTTATACTCGAGTCTACGTCTTGATGTACTTCGGGAACCCCGCACAGGAGACGCCAAAGAGGCGGCGAGATCGTCCGGCGGGATTTGCCCAAGGCTGAGCAGTTCGCCGCGCGGACCTGAGCCAAGCCGGTCGCAGTCCAGCCGAACGGTGAAAGCGACATGCGGCGCGCTCGCTTTCACCGTTCGGCTGGACTGGGCACCGCTTGCTCGGGTCCGCAGTAACTCCCGCCAGGCTGTGCCGCGAAGAAACCATTTAAAAGCCCCGCCAGGGCTTTCTTTCTTCTCCCTCCGTGCTTCAGAAGTTGGGCTTTTAAATGGTTTCTTCGCGGCACAGCCTGGCGGAGTTACTGCGGACCCGAGCCAAGCGGTCGCAGTCCAGCGAGCGGTGGCGGGCGGCGCTCGGCATGTCGCTTTCACCGTTCGGCTGGACTGGGACCGGCTTGCTCGGGTCCGCAGTAACTCCCGCCAGGCTGTGCCGCGAAGAAACCATTTAAAAGCCCCGCCAGGGCTTTCTTTCTTCTCCCTCCGTGCTTCAGAAGTTGGGCTTTTAAATGGTTTCTTCGCGGCACAGCCTGGCGGGAGTTACTGCGGACCCGAGCCAAGCGGTCGCAGTCCAGCGAGCGGTGAAAGCGACATGCCGAGCGCCGCCGCTTTCACCGTTCGGCTGGACTGCGACCGCTTGCTCGGGTCCGCAGTAACTCCGCCAGGCTGTGCCGCGAAGAAACCATTTAAAAGCCCCGCCAGGGCTTTCTTCTCCTCCGTGCTTCAGAAGTTGGGCTTTTAAATGGTTTCTTGGCGGCACAGCCTGGCGGAGTTACTGCGACCGAGCCAAGCGGTCGCAGTCCAGCGAGCGGTGAAAGCGAGCGCGCCGCATGTCGCTTTCACCGCTCGCTGACTGGGACCGCTTGCTCGGGTCCGCAGTAACTCCCGCCAGGCTGTGCCAAGAAACCATTTAAAAGCCCCGCCAGGGCTTTCTTTCTTCTCCCTCCGTGCTTCAGAAGTTGGGCTTTTAAATGGTTTCTTCGCGCACAGCCTGGCGGAGTTACTGCGGACCCGAGCCAAGCGGTCGCAGTCCAGCCGAACGGTGAAAGCGAGCGCGCCGCATGTCGCTTTCACCGCTCGCTGGACTGGGACCGCTTGCTCGGGTCCGCAGTAACTCCCGCCAGGCTGTGCCAAGAAACCATTTAAAAGCCCCGCCAGGGCTTTCTTCTCCTCCGTGCTTCAGAAGTTGGGCTTTTAAATGGTTTCTTCGCGCACAGCCTGGCGGAGTTACTGCGACCGAGCCAAGCGGTCGCAGTCCAGCCGAACGGTGAAAGCGAGCGCGCCGCATGTCGCCACCGCTCGCTGACTGGGACCGCTTGCTCGGGTCCGCAGTAACTCCCGCCAGGCTGTGCCGCGAAGAAACCATTTAAAAGCCCCGCCAGGGCTTTCTTCTCCTCCGTGCTTCAGAAGTTGGGCTTTTAAATGGTTTCTTCGCGGCACAGCCTGGCGGAGTTACTGCGACCGAGCCAAGCCGGTCGCAGTCCAGCCGAACGGTGAAAGCGACATGCCGAGCGCCGCCGCTTTCACCGCTCGCTGGACTGCGACCGCTTGCTCGGGTCCGCAGTAACTCCCGCCAGGCTGTGCCGCCAAGAAACCATTTAAAAGCCCAACTTCTGAAGCACGGAGGGAGAAGAGCTGTGGCGGGCTTTTAAATGGTTTCTTCGCGGCACAGCCTGGCGGGAGTTACTGCGACCGAGCCAAGCCGGTCGCAGTCCAGCCGAACGGTGAAAGCGGAGTGGCGCCGCATGTCGCCACCGCTCGCTGGACTGCGACCGCTTGCTCGGGTCCCGCGCGGGCGGGGAGCCGACTTTGGCCCTTTAGCAAGGAGGAAGGTGGGAGGGAAGCGGAGCTGCCGGCTGTGGCGCCCGCCGAGCCGCCGCCGCCTGGAAGAGGAGGAGGTGACCTTCACGCTGGAGAGGGTGGGGATGGGGGTTGAGGGGCGGCAAGAGGAGCGAGCGTGGAGGAAGAGGAGGAGGCGACGGCCCCGCCGGGACAGCGCTTTAAGATCAGCCCACGCCCAAGAGGGAAAGGGAGCGAGTGGGTGGGTGGCTGGGACGAGACCCCACCACAAACACACACACAGCCGGTCGGACGGCGCGGTTCCTTTCTCTGCTCTCTCTCGCCCGCGCCAAGGCGCTGGAAGGGGCGGAGAGCGAACAGCAGCAGGAGCAGCCGCGCCGCCGCTTCCTCCTCCTCCTCCTCCTTTCGTGGCGGGCTGCTTCCAAGTCTGGAAATCTGTTTTGGGAAGTGGTGGTGCAGCGCAGTTCAGCCCTGTCGGCCGGGGAAGGAGGCGGTGGATCGGATTCTCGCGCCACAATCAAGTCGGCTGGAAAGCTTGCTGCTTCTTCTTCTTTTTGCTTCTCTCCCCACCCCTCTTTTCGGCTCTCTTGCAACGTTGCTGCAGCTCCTCGGCTCCTTTTCCCGGCGCCCAGAAGGCTCGAGCCTCTGCTGCCGATTGAATACTAAAATAAAATAAAAGCGGAGAAGAACGGGCGCCATGGTGTCCGCGTCCCTGTCGCCGCCCGGCAGGCGTTTAAAAGGCGGGGAGTTGAAAAGAGGCTGCCTCTTCGGGTTACCTCAACATCCATTCCAGAGCCGCTAAAGAGCGGCTGCTTGGCCCGCCTGGTTGGGGAACGGCACAAAAAGGGTCCCTGGTGACCCAGAATTCATCCTAGCCCCATTGACTGGCCCTTTGACTCGATAGGATTTAGCTGACGGGATTGTTAAACAGCCAGACCTTTCTTCTGGGGAGAGAAGTCACTCTAATAAATATTGGGAGGTGTTTTCAAGGAAACATAGGGGTCCACCTTCTGCCCACAAGAAATGTAGGGAAATGTTTTTCGTTCAAATAAATATTCATGTTATTTTACTTGGCTCTATCTTTATTTTTTACATTGACCAGTAGCTGCCTCATTTCCCACCCTCGGCTTATACTCGAGTCAATAGTTTTTCCCAGTTTTTTGTGGTAAAATTAGGTGCCTCGGCTTATATTCGGGTCGGCTTATACTCGAGTATATACGGTAATTGCTTCTACAAATTATTTTCAGCTTCTACTCAGTCTCGAAAGGAAAGGTTTATAATTTGGGCTTCATAAAGTTTAAATTTCAGTCTATAAAGCTATATGAGCATCATTGACTAGAATGGCTATTGTAAGCTGTATTGTGTCCTGGTTGTACCTATAACCTATCATTTTAAGTTGCGGGACAGCTGGACTATCGTTGAAAAATATAGCTGTAAAAGCTAGCAGTATCTTAGGGCTATCACATCGTATAGTGAAACTGAAATTTGAGATTTTAAGAAATGTTTCTTTTGAAACGTATAGGGGCTATTGAAGCATTATATTTGTGACACACATTTGATAGTGTCTTTAAAAATAACACTCATGTTTCTCAGATTCTCTGGTATAAACTGTTATTAGAAGTAGCTAGTACATATTCAGACCCTTGTATTGATGGTTATATAAAATATAACGAAATTTCATTTTAATGTATGCCTAGTAGTGTACATTCAAAGTGACAATAAAGTTATTCTAAGTCATATAACATTTGTATTTTTGCATTACATTCTGAGGCAAATTTCTTGCCATCCACAAGTACAAAGCATTGAGAATTTGTACTTTTGCATATTGAAATGTCCTGTTCAGCTTCTCTTTTTTTTAATGCAGTGCTATTGCTGCAGTAGGAATGATCCAAGGTCCAGGCTAAAAATGAACTTTTAAAGTAGGATATGTGACTGATTTTCATGGGTATCTGGCATGGTAGTAACGTTCATGACAGATAGTGCCAGACAAGAAGAGACTACTATTTCCAATGCCTCAGCCTGCCAGTTGGGGGATTCTGAAACTTCTGTTTAAATGCTCTGAAGATCTGGATATTCTGAAAAAGGGGGCATTTAGAGGTATGCAAATTAAATTGTGTGCAACTAAATTGCCTCTTAATTCTCCCAAAAATGTTGATTGTTGCATTTGTTGTGATATGACAAAGCGATCACTTTTAAGATAGACTGAATAAACAAATGTGGAGGCTTCAATTATTCATACACTTCTCTTATAACACCTTGGGGTTTGATGGCAACAAGCCAGCTCTTGTAGTAGCAGAGCTGTTATTATGTCAATGAACTCAGTAGTTCCTGAGCTTACTGCAGCTTATTGAAAAGCACATATAACCCACAACCTTATCCTCTCGGGGCTGATTTGTTCATATATATTCATTATTTGTGCCAAAGATATAAATTCCTTGGAAATTGTTGTATTAGGTGATATCTTTCAGTATGAAAGCTTTCAGTACAGGTAGCCCTTGAATTACAACAGTTCATTTAGTGACCATTCAAAGTTACAACGGCACTAAAAAAAGTGACATGATAGTTTTTCACCTTTGCAGCATCCCCAAGGTCACATGATCAAAATTCAGATGCTTGGCAAGTGGTTCATGCTTATGATGGTTGCAGTGTCCTGGGATCATGTGATCAGCTTTTGTAAACTTCTGACAAGCGAAGTCAATGGGGAAGCCAGATTCACTTAACAACCATGCTACTAACTTAACAAATGCAATGATTCACTTAACAGCTGTGGCAAGAAAAGTCGTAAAAGGGGGCATTTAGAGGTATGCAAATTAAATTGTGTGCAACTAAATTGCCTCTTAATTCTCCCAAAAATGTTGATTGTTGCATTTGTTGTGATATGACAAAGCGATCACTTTTAAGATAGACTGAATAAACAAATGTGGAGGCTTCAATTATTCATACACTTCTCTTATAACACCTTGGGGTTTGATGGCAACAAGCCAGCTCTTGTAGTAGCAGAGCTGTTATTATGTCAATGAACTCAGTAGTTCCTGAGCTTACTGCAGCTTATTGAAAAGCACATATAACCCACAACCTTATCCTCTCGGGGCTGATTTGTTCATATATATTCATTATTTGTGCCAAAGATATAAATTCCTTGGAAATTGTTGTATTAGGTGATATCTTTCAGTATGAAAGCTTTCAGTACAGGTAGCCCTTGAATTACAACAGTTCATTTAGTGACCATTCAAAGTTACAACGGCACTAAAAAAAGTGACATGATAGTTTTTCACCTTTGCAGCATCCCCAAGGTCACATGATCAAAATTCAGATGCTTGGCAAGTGGTTCATGCTTATGATGGTTGCAGTGTCCTGGGATCATGTGATCAGCTTTTGTAAACTTCTGACAAGCGAAGTCAATGGGGAAGCCAGATTCACTTAACAACCATGCTACTAACTTAACAAATGCAATGATTCACTTAACAGCTGTGGCAAGAAAAGTCGTAAAATGGGGCAGACTCACATAACAAATGTTTCACTTAGCAACATAAATTTTGGGCTCACTTGTGGTTATAACTCGAGGACTACCTATACTGAAATGTTGTATAGGTAGTCCTTGACTTACGACTACAATAGAACCCAGAATTTTGGTTGCAAGTTCTTGCAGTCATAAGTTGAGGCACCATGTGACCAGACTTGATTTTATGACAGTTGTAATGATTGTAAATTGAATCATGTGGTTGTAAGTAAATCATGTGATCATTAAGTACGTCAAGTTTTCTGAATATGCTTTTTTTTTTCTTTTTCTTTTTTGCTGGAAATGTTGCTAACCGCAGTTTTGTGACCATAGGACACTGCAACCAGTGGTAAATGCGAACCAGTTGCCAATTACCCAAAATGCAATCACATAACTGGGAGGTTGGCAGTCATAAGTAGTTCTGCTTGCTTTCATAATGTAAACTAGTAACAACTCTCTGCTGTTCTTTAAATACATTTTTTAAATACAGAGTAGTCATATTTCTTAGAAATTTTTTGAAGAGATAAAATCTGGCAAAAGTAGAAAGTGTTTAAATTTTCTGCTGGAAATTTAGTTAAAGAGTAACGGGAAATGTTTTACATTTGTAGTCAGTATGGTCCACCTCTTCGTACTGAACACAGACTTATAGTTGAGAATCTTTCTTCACGTGTCAGCTGGCAGGTGAGTTGGTGCTTACTTTAAATAACATTTATGTTTTTTAAAAAAGGATGGGTTTTGGTTTCCTAAAATAGGTAATATAAAGCATTAGCACATTTTTTTAAGTAAGAGGCTTACATTTCTTTCATTTGCATTACCAACAAGCAAACAATGCTTTTATTTAAAAAACTGCTAATTAGTGTTTCTTGGACAAATAAAATCTTCACCTCATAAGATTGTCAGAAAAAAAAGCTCTCAATGCTTAAACATCCAATATAATAAATAAAAGGCTGATCTCAATGAGTGATAAAGCTGCAGATTGTTTCCAATTTTATATCTGGCTTCAATAGAATGAACAGAATTATTCACCTGTTTAAAAGTATTGTGTTATGTTCTAATGCAGGATGTTTCGTGCATTATGTTATCTGTATTCTGAAAGGGACTTGTGGCTTACAGTGAGTAGCTAACATGATTTTAAATATCCAATTTGTGCATGTATTTGGGCATAAGTATTATCAGTGAAACGAACTATTTGGGTTGTTTTCGGATATTCATTTGGAAATAAAAGTTTAGACCACAGGTTTGGTTTTCTCTAATGTATCCTTGAGTTGGTTTATTACTAATGGGATTCTTTTGGCCCTTAGCAATTGTTTGGAATTACTTAAAAAATTTTTTTAGCAAACCTATACCCTCCTCAACAAGTTTGGAAACAATTATATGATTACATTTCATTCTCCCATTCAGTTTTTTAAAAATAGCATTCAGGTTACTAAGCCATTCTTCTCCAACTTACTATTTCTGTATGTGCTTCTTACAGCATAAATTCTGTTGTCAGTGTATAAAAAAGTATACATTTCCAGATTTTTTTTTAAAAAAAATCTGCATTATGCTAGATTGAAATAATAGGTGTTAATAGGGCAGAAGTAAAAAAACTCAGTAAATTGTAAATATTATGTTTTAATTTCAGTAGCGCTTAGACTTATATACCACTTCATAGTTTTACAGCCCCGCAAAGCGGTTTACAGAGTCAACATATTTGACTCATTTTACCGACCTCAGAAGGGTGGAAGGCTGAGTCAACCTTGAGCTGGTAAGGATTGAACTGGTTGTGGGCAGTTGGTCTGCAATACTGTGTTCTAACTGCTGCACGGTCACAGCTCTTTAACCAATTCTGTTTAGATTTTATCTAAAATTTCTATAATCTTAGTCTGTATGAAGAACTATATTATGCATAAACTAATACAATCCTAATACATTTTTGACATCATGATATCCTCATATGGCCATCATTTTTATTGAACTTCATTTTATGTCCTTTTTGCATAAGTGTACAAAAACGATTGAGACAGCAATCAAAATTATACTACCAGTCTAACTTAAATGACTCTTGGTGGTTTACAATAAAAATTCTGCCTTGAAACATTTTGAGTGCTATTATTTTTTCACTCTATAATTTCAATATCTGTTCTTTAAATAGAGTTTTCCATCATCTCAAGGAAGGAAGAACAAATAAAAGGTTGGAAGGAAACTAAACCCTTAGTTTAACAGACTAATGGGGAAAAAGAGATATCTATTAAAACAAAAAAAAGTATTAAATCCATTGGGATTTTATATATATATAAAGTGGCAGATGGGATTTAATACATAAAAATAAGATTTTGTGCATGGAATATGTAACATATCAACAGAGTTTCTCTTGATTCATCTGAAATTTACTAAACCAACATGTTACATCAAGATTTGTTATAATTGCACAAGTATGAACTGGAGAGCTGTCAAGAGACTGATTTTAGCAGTTTAGTATATTGCACAATAATTTTAGGTCAACGTAGAGATAGGGTCATAGCATTTGGAGGAGAACAGATGCATTGATTATCATAACATGCTACACTTGCTTTAATATGAGAAATTCACATGGGAGAAACTAGGAAGATTGGAATTTTGATTATTTTAGGGTGCACACTCCAGTTAAAAACATTTTGTTTAATTGGTGTATCTGTGATCTTCCAGGTTTGCAGTATCATCTCTTATGAAGTGTCAAATCTTATGACATGAATATGAAACTTGTCTTATAGAGATTACATTCAGTAATATAGCCCTCTTATAATTCAGGGGAAAGTGAGTAAAGTAGTTTGAAAAAAGTTATCTTGTATCTTATGAGTGTTACAGCAAGCACATAATCTGCAACCTCTTCCAAAATGATTCACAGGCTAACAGACCTGATGCAGAAGAAATAAAATATGAAGAGAAAAATGGCTTAGAATTTAAGTATGCAATGTTCTTTTTATAAAAGAACATTGCATACTTAGTGTAATGGTGGAAAAAACTCTGATAAGGAGGCTTCCAATGGGAATACTTTAAAATATTAGAAAGCTACTTAATCACACCTACTTAGCCCAGCATTTGATTTCCAAGTACGCATCCATACTAGCAAGTATATAAATAGAGAATGAAGCTAACAGCCCTTAATTTATATTATCATAGCATCTGAGATTCAGCATTCTATGACTTGTAACATTTAACTACAGGAGGTGTCCTTCCATTATTTTAGTCCTGAAGAAAGCCTCTTTGTTCCTCCCATTTAGTCACCTGTCAACTACCAGATTCAATTACCTGCTGATACTATTTAGCATAGGGAGCACAATGGCCTAGTGGTTAAGATGCAGAAGATTGGCAGTTCAAGACTCAAGTACTGAATAATGGGCTGAGCTCCCGTTCCTGCCCCAGCTCCTTCCCACCTTGCAGTTTGAAACCATACAAATGCAAGCAAATAAATAGGTATTACTTTGGTGAGAAGGTAATAGTGTTCCATTGCCTCATTGTATAGTCATGCTGGCCACATGACCAGAAATGTCTTTGAACACAGGCCCCCCTCACCTAAAAAACGGGGCCAAGTACCGCCCCCTAGAGTCAGACACAACTGGATAGGAGAAATCTTTACTTTTACTACTTAGCATGTTGTCTTTTTGGCATTTTAACCAGAGAAAAATTGTTTCACAATTCATTTTCTGAAATGTATGCATGTTTTGTTTACTATTTTTGGCATGATGGTTTCTAAATGCCTTTCTGTGTATTTTTATAGTGAAAGCAGGAAAACATAAGAGAAATAAACCTTGGACAAACCCACTAGATTATTTATGACTAACAACCATATTCTGGCAGTTTTGTTCAGTCACATCTAGTATGATTCCTCTGGGACTTTGTGTGTGTGTGTATTTATATGTGTATATACAAACACACACAGACAGCACTTGCGTGTGTATTTATTTATTATGAGCCAGTATTCATATCTTTAACAATTCTATTAGTTCTTGGTTACCTGTGGAGAGAAAAATGGTATGAAGCAGTTAATGTGAGTTTTCACTGGACAACATCAAACATTATATACTTCTGCTGAAATGCATGCAAAAGCCACAACAATCAACAATCACAACCATTTGTGAGCGATCCATGCCTTACAGCTAATTATAGATGGGATCCATGTGGTTCTTCTTCGTAAACAACTTCTAAAAATTTCCTTGCTTTTAAACTATAAAGTGATTTTCTGTTCAAATCTATTTTGCTTCCATGATACAAGCAGCTAATTATTTTGAAGAAATAAAAGTTTTATTTAGATGAGATTATCAATTGTATAAGAAACACTAAGTTATTGCAGATATTATTTACTTGACTTCAGTTAGTGCTCAGTGTTCATACTCTGCTTCAAAAAAAGTAGATGTTTTAACCTGATAAATGTTAGTCTCTGCCTGCTACTGGCAGAAAGAAAACATATTTATCATAATGCATCCATCCCCATTTCTTAATTAGCTTGTTTGCCTAGCTTAATTTCCTTCAAAACAAGAGAGACTGAATAGCAACCACCTACTTTTCTATTTTCCTAATTAAAATATAGTATGAGATAGTCATAAGATACACTTTGTAAGATCTCAGGAATTATAATTGGAAGAGGAAAATCCTGAGGTAACTCTTAACACAAGCTAAGTTTCATAGTCCTTTGAAATCACTTTCCCTCCTGTTTAATTTGAGTGGGAGGGCTAATTAATTAACTTTAGCCTTGCTAACAGAAGTCATCAATCATGCCTGAGGCAAGGCTTTACTTATGGGGTTTTTTTATTTCTTTTTGTCGCAACAGTATACACAAACAAATGTCATAGATAAAACAGCATATCTTGAATATATATATATATAATTAAAAATATGCATCAACTATATTAATTGGATATAATGAAGGGAACAATAGGACAGGAACGGTAGGCACTTTTGTGCTCTTATGCACGCCCCTTATAAGTTCACAAATTCAGTAAAATATTGTGAATTTAGCTAGCATTTAAAGGATTCTAAGTTAGAATTTTAAGATGTTAGGTTTAAAGATATTAGTTTCCCACTGATATATGCTTTTAAAATCCAGATGCTAGTAACTCCCAAGGTACATATATATGTATGCTCTGATACAACTTATTTTCCTCCCTCCCTTTAAAATTTTTCCACTAATCTAGGATGAGAAAAATAAAAATACTTTTTAAATAAAAGTGTTAATATAGAGTTATTTCAATTTTCCTTCTAATTTCTAAAGAAAAATAATTGAATGTCTTGTGACATTGAAATATGTAGAGCTAATTTAACATTAACCTTAATTAAATTTTACACCAGGTAATCAAATTTGAAATATGATATAATCAGGTTTACAGATAAATGAGTGTCTATCTTATTTCATAGTTAATGAATTAAAAATGTGCAAGGGTTTGTTTAAATACACCTTTTACTGTGATAAAATCATTTGAATTACTGTTACCATCATACTGCATTATGTGTTAAAAGTTTTATATTGAGAGGATTCATTCAAGTGTATACTAATAACTCCTATCTTGATTTCAAAGTTCTTCTATTGTTAAAAAACTCATTATCTATTATGGAGAATTTTGACTGGAGAATTCTGTATACTATAATTGAATCCTGCTTTGAAAGAATGTCTGCTCTTCAGGTGTTTGAACTGTTAGATTCACATGCTAGTTTGTAAAATCTGAGCAGAACTTTATTAAACACTATATAACTTGAGGTATCCTGTAATCTAATTCAACTTTAGGCTTTTTGTTTGTATATTTTTTTTCACAAATATACTCTAACCAAGTTCATTTTGAACCTCTTTTAACAGCCTTGCTTTGGGTTAGCCCTCGTTTCTCTTGTGTGGAGGAGAAAGAACCCAAGAGGTTGGGGTTCCTAGTGGCTGAATTTCTAGGGCTTGGCCTGTTCTGAGTTTTCCCTTTGGTACCCATGACACAGCTATCATGGCGATGTAGACCCTGGTTGGCTCACAGCTCGATTGGCTAGCACAGGTCAACCTCAGGTTCTAGAGCCACTTCCGGAGACTTTCCAATGCTTTCAGGGTCTTTGGTATCTTCCCTGAAGCACATTGCTATGATCCATTCCTCTGTCCCTCCCATGTAAGGGAGTTCCTCTTGAACTGCTAGGCAATTATTGGACAAGCGACTGTTTGCTTAAGGGTACCTGCTTATATCATCTGACCACTTGTGGTATGTTATGGTAAGTAGCCTCTGGCTATAAAACGTCAGCTATTATTGGGACATTTTGTAAAAATTAAGAAATAATGCATAAACAACTTTTTAAAAAACGTCTTTAACACTTAGTTACATAGCATTGCAAAATAAACACCATCTCAATTACATTAAATGCAAGTCTCTGTTAAAATAACACTAAGGTTGTGGCACAGACTGACAAAAGCCATAAAAAATTTAATACTATCTTTTGACAGGTTGTGACAGAATCTTAGCATTAACTTAATAAAGACATTTGTGTTTAATTTTTATAGACTGGGACATAGAATGTTTCTAGGCAAACCTTGAATATACAAGAGAACTGGGAGTTCAGGCAATCAAATGCTTGCATTTAATAACACCATGCATATGTTCATAGTTAAAACACATGTTATATATACTTTAGGCATTATAGAAGGTATATCTTAACTATATAAATTAGTTTAATTTTTCTCATAGTTATAGCATATGACATTTTGCTATAGTTAGCTATTAAGTCCTGTTTAACAATGCATCTTGAATCTTACACTCATTTCCTAACCTGCGCTATCACTCTTACTGCAGGATTTGAAAGACTTCATGAGGAAAGCTGGGGAAGTTACTTTTGTGGATGCTCACAGAAACAATCCAAATGAAGGGTAAGTTGAAATTTTGCATCTGCTGCGGCTGGGCTTTAAACACCAGCCCTTCCACCATACTGTTTAACAGACAACTTTGTTCCAGAATATAACTGAAAATGCTATGAACTTATTCAGTTCAGATCTCCATCCTGTCTATTGGGATCATGGAATTTTTCTGAATGTTATTAACTAGAAAACCCAAAACTCTGTTAACTGTTTTTATTATATATAGAATTAGTCAAAAAACCTGAGAGAAACAGCTCCTTTTCATCTCTGTTTAAAAATTGTTTCCTACAAAATCATTTGCTAGAAACAGAAAAATTTCCATGGAGAAGTTCTAAAGAACATACAGAGAAAATATTTCACATTTCTGTTATGTTCTGAAATTGTAATAACTTCAGGCTTCAGTATTGGAAATACTGTAATACTGACATTTGGTTATAAGTTTTGGGAGAAACTAAGATAACCAGTAATGTATTTATAATTCTGTGAAAGAAGAATTTTAATATATGGTATTATTACCACTAATAATTTTTATTGTAATTTTGCTAATGAATCAACAGAGTGGTAGAGTTTGCATCATCCAGTGACATGAAGAGTGCAATGGATAAATTGGATGGCAGTGAATTAAATGGACGTAGAATTAAACTAATTGAAGATCGCAAAAGGCGCAGGTAATTAGTTAAAAATATAATATGAATGGCAATAAAATAATTTGGAATATTTATATAATTCAGGGAATGTTGCAGAAGCAGCATTGTATCCCCAAAATTTTCTATCAAAGAATAAATTTTCTGTCATTTGATATTAGTAGTAGATTTTGTACAAATCATCTAGAGCCGTGATGGCAAACCTATAGCACACATGCCACAGGTGGCACACAGAGCCATATCGGTGGGCACACGAGCATTGCCCTAGTTCAGCTTTTTAGGCATTCCAGGCCCACTGGAAGTCAGGAAACAGGCTGTTTCTGGCCTCTGGAGTGGGGGCCTGTTTTTTGCTCTTCCTAGGCTCCAGGGCCTTTCTAGGAGCCTGAGGAGGGCGAAAATGGCCTTCCCCACCCCCCTGGAGGCCCTCCGGAGGCGGAAAACAGGCCGCTTCCATCCAGGGGAGGAAAAGGGCGTTTTTGCCCTCCCCAGGCTCCTAGAGAGTGTGAAAAATAGCCCCCCCTCCGGCCAAAAGGGGAGGGAGCGCAGGGGGGGCTCGTGCGCACATGCGCGGGGGGGAGCAGGGCGTGTTATTGGTGTGGGCATACACACACGACCCCGCCCTCCTACACTCCCCACACTTTTGGCACACAAGGGCAAAAATGTTCGCCATCACTGCTCTAGAGGCTGCTCCATTTTACACTTCAGGTAGCATCATTTGTACATTGTTGGCTAAGAACCTACAAGAAAGAGTGATATCAGACATAGTTAATGTATTGTTCAAAAACTTAGGAAACGAAATTACCCATATAATACAAATGAAAGCAACTGAATTTGCTGCTGCTGCAATCATTTGGGAGACACCCCAGAGTAAATTAAAATATTTATATTGGCTGCCCATTTTAAGTAAACATACTATGCCAAGGTTTAAGGGAAGGAAACCTTTCCTTCTTAAATTGTGGAATTTCTACTTGATTTCTTACTAGGTTGGGATTCCATATGGACTTACTAGATAGGACAGAGAAATTACTGTAAATGGATAAAATGAATGGATTTACTGAATTATGCTAAAGTTGCAGAACAAAGCATTTCAAAATTATTTTTATTTTAAATACTGGTGTGCGTAGTGGGTGCTATGCTGAAATTGAAATCCAAATATATAATTCTTGGGAAATAAGACTACGGAAGAGACATTGGCTATGAGCTGAGGAGCATATTCTTGGTGCTTCAAGAAGCAGTAAGTCCATTACTGGAAAGAGATAAACTGTAAAGAAAGTTCTTTAAAGACTTAAGATCTTCAGACTTCTATGTGATATGCATTCTATGATAAGAGACATGCAAAATTGCATGCAAACATATTTGGTGAATATGAAGACCAATATATAGTGTCACACACAATGAAAACTAATGGCTGAATGTTTATTAGGAGCCGGTCTCGTTCTCGAAGTTATTCAAGGTCTCGCAGCAAGTCAAGATCTGCAAGATCCTCTAAGTCAACCAGCAAGTCTCGTTCTAAAAGCCACACCCCAGAAAAAAGGGGCTCTCGAAGCCGTACACCTGAAAGAAAAAGCTCTGAAAAAAACCACTCTGGCACGCAGAATTCCTCTCCATCGCCTCCGCCAAAGAAGAGGTCTCGCTCCAGGTCAAGTTCTGCTGAAAGCTGTACTTAAAAGATATTTTGAGAAATGTATAAATGTTTAATTTCCAAATCAAATTTTCTACAAGCTTAAATAAGTTGTGGATGGGGGTGTTCTCAAATGAGCAGAGACATCTGAAGAGCGCACGTAGGTAGGTAAATTGTAAACAGTAAAAACAAAAACCAATAAATTGGCAAATTATAATTACTCAAATGTACTATGCACTGTGTTGAGGCCTTGCTGAATAAAGTAGGACACATTGGGAGTGTTTTCCTCATTGGTATCTTCAATGAATTTAAGACCTAGACTGTGGCGTTGCTTTTCAGAATTCTTTGTGCTTTGCACATAGATTGTTTTGTACTTAGCAACCAATAAGCCACCAAGTTAACTACTAATGTGAAATTTGAAGGTGGACATAGCAGCTCTGTTTAATAGTGCACAGAAAAGTATGTTGATCTTGAATGATTAGTTGCTTGTACTACACTAATATTTATATATCTAAATAGCAAATCTCAGAAATGTTTAATGTTACCAGGTTAAGTTGCGATACATTTTGGAATGCTAGTTTAAGTTAGTTCTTGGTTTCCACTTTGAGTTTGCTCTGGACTGGTGATAAATTTTTCATATTATTACAAGTAGAAAGGAATCTTCAATGCAGCAGTTCAGGAAAATATTTAATCCATTTTATGAGAATGCTGTCATTTTGTAGAGGATGCCCTTAAAAATTTAAAGACATGCCCCTCTTACTGAAGCTCCAAGTTTTTATTTTAATAGCATACAAAGAGTATTGTTCTATATGGCTTCCAATACAAAAGAGTAATTGTTAGAGGTACATGAAGTATTGGAAGCAGTAAATTGTCAAATATAATGGAAGATAATATTCAGTTGTCAAGGTAAGTAAAAGCTTAATGTATTGTGATTTTATGAATGCTAAATTGTGAAATGGCATTTTTCTTAGTTCTACAAAACATGATTTAGCTTTTGTTAATAGCTAGTACTTTGCTAATCCTTAGCTTTGAGATCAACTAAACTATCTGGCTTCCATGTAGTTAAAATGAGGGAATCCATTTGAAATATTTGTAAGCAACCATAAAAATGTTTAAATGTACCAATGTGCTATAGTATATAAAATACATCTCCCCTGTATCTCCCATGCTTTCTGCAGCTTTGGCGGTCTTTGTGTTGCTCATTTAAGCTACATTGGTAAACTTTTCTTTGTTAACAGTTTTTGTTTCCAATAAAATCGATAAACAAAGAAATCCTGATTTGTCAGTCATTGTTCAAACATGGATACAAAACTGTAGGGACTGAGACATTTATTATGCAAATTTATTTAAGTGTAATATAAATAAAGCACTTGGACAATTGTAGTCATTCTGCATCTTCAGTTCTACAGGGTTTTTTTAACAGTAACCTTATGTTTACAAGAGATATCTCTGAAGCCACCATTAAATCACAGACTTTATTAAACCTAGAGATTACCCATCTCACCCCAGAACAATCATATGCTTATTCCCAGTTGGAATCATGGTAATTTACCAAACAATAGTTCTCCTTCAGGTAAAACCTTAAAGATCTATTACTATTCTGGTTGCTTTCTTCTATTCTTCTCTAGTTGCTCACTTTCAAATGTGACCAGCATCCTGCAGCCATTTTCCTCTTGTGTTATGTTGTCTTCTCTTTCTCCCATGTTCTTCCAGTACTATTTCTGTTGTTGGTGGCTGTGCTGTTACTGTTACTGTGTTATTGCAGATGGGGGTACATCTTGTGTGGTTCTTTGGAGCAGGGGTCTCCAATCTTGGCGACTTGAAGATTTGTGGACTTCAACTCCCAGAATCCCTCAGCTAGCAAAGCCAACAAGTCTTCAAGTTGCCAAGGTTGGAGACCTCTGCTTTGGAGGACTTCTTGGCTCTGCTTCTCCTTAGCCTGGTAGTGTGTGTTGCGAGCCTTTATTTAGCAATTTCTAGGGCAAATGGAATCAGGCCTGTTTATTTTTTAGTAATTCCACCAGCTGACTGACCTCTCAGAGTTATCTTGATTTTAGCCCCTTCATTTTCCGGGGATGGGATATGTATTCTTATTTTTCTTGATTATGTGGCCTAGCATTTCCAGGTTCACAACAGTTGTGCAGTGGTTAGAATGCAGTATCGCAAGCTAATTCTGCCGACTGCCAGCAGTTCAATCCTGACCAGCTCAAGGTTGAGTTAGCCTTCATCCTTCTGAGGTCAGTAAAATGAAGACCCAAATTGTTGGGGGCAATAGGCTGATTCTGTAAACTGCTTAGCGAGGGCTGTAACGCACTACGAAGCAGTACGTAAGTATTAAGTGCTATTGTTTTTGCTGTGAGGGCTCTAGTGGCATCTTCTAGCATGGTACTTTTTCCACTGAGCTTCAGTAACCAGTCTCAAATGACGAGGGCTAGTTTACCTCCTATCAGCTGCAGTGCTCTGCAATGCAATGCTATGCAATGGAGGGAGTAGCAGTGACATTCCAGGTTCAAGTGTTGGCTGCACATCCACTTATTCTTCCAGGTTGTCTTTGAGTCTGGGATATAATGTGTGGTTCTCTCTCAAGCTGTGAGAGAAGCTGCTGCTTTACTATGTTGAAGCATTGTTTAACTAGCTGTTTCCTGTCCATCCATAGTTACCTCAGATGGTTCATATATTTCCTCTCATTAGGTCTACTGTTGTAATAGCATTCTATCAATTCCAGGTTCTCTTGTCCATGTATGGCTTGTTGCAGCTCCCCACTTATCAGATTATCCAGGTTCCCGGACATCAGATACAGATCTTGTTAATTTGGGTGATGTGAGCCAGCATGATTTTCCTAGTTCATATCACTTTCATATTTCAGGTAGGCAGAAGCAGCCCAAGGACCTCTATTGGTAAGGTAGGTACCAGTGGGATTTGAACTCACATCAAAGGCAGCGTTCCAATCACTACATATGCAATTGTATATATGTATGACTTCATGCATAAATGAAATATATGTATAACTTCATGCACATATAGGAGGATGGATAGATCTCCAATGTGCTTCACTTGACATTTCCATGGAACTGCATGCACCATTCCCCTACTTCTACTTCCGGTTTATAAAGACTAAAATGCACCAATCCCACCATAGGTCCCTGAAGGACTCTTCTTTCAAATTCCCTGTTGAGTAAGCTATCCATTTATTCATATGCTTTTTTGTTGTTTAAGCTTGTTAGAATTGATAAAAGGATAAAACTTCATCCAAGTACCCACAGACATTCTGAACTTCAAAAATGTCACGAGGAAGGGTTTAATTTTGCCTTTGAGAAAGTTATGCTCTTGCTCAGCAGGATTTCTCCCTTTTTAGGCTTAATTACACTTTTACTTTGATTACTTTACTTTGATTTTTGCTAACATGCCTGTTGCAGAAGCTGACTGGTTTAGATCTCCCCACATCCCTTTGAAAAAATCACGGAGAATAAGCATGAAGATCTGAGTTTTGGATACATGCTTGTGGATGACTCCAGAAGGAAGTTTCTTGCGCTTCGCTGTCATTATTGTTTTGTGTTCACATGGGAATAAATGGAGACTATGATGAAAGTGTAGAAAAAAGTCTGCATCAGTAGCCTGATCAAAAACCTAGGTTTTTAAAAGGCAATTGCGATCCCATTGCCTACCTCCTTTCTTGAGCTTGAGTTATTTCTTCTAGACCAGAGGTGTTAATCTCACGTTGTCATGTGATGTATCGGGACTTTTTTCCGCTTTGTTAAACTGGTCGGGGCGGGGCCAGCACGTGACGCATTCAGCCCACAAGGTTGACACCCCTGTTCTAGATTCTGCTAAGCTATTATTTTGTTCTTTTCGGTGCTTAGAAAAAGCAGCAGAGGTAGTACCTTTGGTAGTATTTCCTAAAACATACAACTGTCACCTTTAACTCTTTCTGCTCTGCATTGTTCCTCTTGCTGGCCGATAATCAATAGCCAGAGGCTCCTATTACTTTCTGCCTACATCACCTGCCCTGAGAAGCATTATGTAGAAAAGGTATGTTCATCTATCACCAGCTAGTTTTGTACCACAAAACTAAACTCGGGTCTGTTGCAAATTCCTTTGCCGTTGGAGACTTCATCACTTCTCATTTAAAAGCCTATTCAATCACTAGACATGTCCCTACATCTATTTCTTGCCTGACCTGTTGGGAGTGAAATGAGTCTGTTTTTAAGAGGCAAAACCCTCCCTCCTATATACACAGATAGGCCTTGTTTAACAACTACCTGTTGAGCAATCAAACGACAAATGGTACAAATAGTCTTTGTATTTATATCAGCATCCCCACAGTCACTTAATCACGTTCCAGGCACTCAGCACATGGCTTACAATTACAACATAAGGGCCGGAATAGCTCAGGCTGTAAGGAGCCTGTTATTAGAACACAGTAGCCTGCAATTACTGCAGGTTCAAGCCCGGCCCGAGGTTGACTCAGCCTTCCATCCTTTATAAGGTAGGTAAAACGAGGACCCAGATTGTTGGGGGGGCAATAAGTTGACTTTGTAAATATACAAATAGAATGAGACTATTGCCTTATACACTGTAAGCCGCCCTGAGTCTTCGGAGAAGGGCGGGATATAAATGTAAAACAAACAAAACAAAAAAAAATTGCAGTGTTCCAGGGTTGCATGATCATCATTTACTTGCTTCTTTGCTGGCTTCCTATAAGCAAGAACAGGGAAGTTGGCAGGAAGTCCCAGTTGATAGCCATGCACTGCATTTAACAATCCAGTGATTTGCTTAGTGACGGTGAGCAGAAGTGCTGGAATTTCTGTTGGTCAGTGGTGTGGACACAAGACATTGTACTTTTCAACTGCATTGCTTAGCAACAGAAATTCTGGTCCCAATTACATTATTAAGTGAGGACTAATGTAGATTAAGGCAGAATCAAGGCCTTTTTTTCTATGCATTCCTTAATAAAAAGCATTTATTTCAAATATAATGAATTTCTCTTAGCATTCATTACCAGTTGAGCTAATCCCATATGCTGTCTCCAAGAAAACTATGATTTCTTCTTTTTTTAGAAAACAACATCTCGGAAAGGAAAATAACATTTCCTTTCCCTAATAAATTGCCCAAGAAATTCTTAATAATTAGCATATTTTTTCTTAAACCAAAATTAGAATAGGGATGTGTTAAAATTCTAATAAAACCCACGATTACTGTCTTCTTCCTTGCAAATATATGGGTTTGTTGATAAGAGTCATACGATTCTTTTCAAAGAGCATCAAAATTGTCTAGTATTCAAGCTTCAATTGACAGATATTTCTTTCATCTTTAAATCACCCAGTTTTTTCAAATTGCTGTTTTCCCTGTATGTTAAACATGATGATGAGAACTGGTAGTTTCTCATTTTCATTACTTTTCCCACCGTAGTTTTTGTGTGGCCTTCTGAAGGCCACCAGAGGACGCCAGTGCTCTTTCGTGCACACCATGTATCTAAAGACAACAGGCACAAGCAGACCAATAAACAAGTGTTGCTTTACTTTCCTACTTGTTATTTAATGTTCATGCCAACACACCCATTACTATCTAGAGTAACACAGAAGCTGAGCTAACACAATTTTGCTTTTCACTTACAGACTCACAAACCTCTACAAGGTTTCTTTCCTCTCCCCACTCCCCATTGTATAGTGGATTTTTCCAAAAATTGCAGGGAAAAGAGGAGCTGTGGCAAAAATCATTATTTATGAACAACAGTTTTTGAATGAGCAGGTTTTGTTAACAGAAATGTTGCATACAAAACATTTGCTAGACCAATTCTCGAATACAGCTCATCTGTCTGGAACCCGCACTGCATACCGGACGTGTCCAGAAATATTTCACAAGAACAGTCCTCCACTTCTTTGCTCGCAACAGAATACCTTATGTCACCAGACTCAAAATTCTGGGCTTAGTAAACTTAGAACTACGCCACCTTCAGTATGACCTGAGCATAGCTCATAAAATTATTTGCTACAATGTCCTACCTGTCAATGACTACTTCAACTTCCACAACAACACACGAGCACACAATAGATACAAATTTAAAGTGAACCGCTCCAAACTTGACTACAGAAAATATGACTTCAGCAACAGAGTGGTCAATGCCTGATGCACTACCTGACTCTGTGGTTTCATCCCCAAACCCCCAAATTTTAACTTGTCTGCTGTCGACCTCACCCCATTCCTAAGACGTCTGTAAGGGGTGTGTATAAGAGCACCAGCATGCCTACCATCCCTGTCCTAATGTTTCCTCTATTTGTATCTATTTTATGTATTCAATTCATGCATATATATATTACCTAATATTTGACATTACAATAAATACTTTTATTTGTTCTTGACAAATAAATAAAATAAAATAAAAAAACAATGTTTTCAAATGTAGCCCTGAAATAGAGCATGATACAAACACCCTCTCCTTGCAGGCACACAAATCATGCTTCATGTATTCAATAGCTATGCCCACGTTCATAAAGATGTTAAAATACATCACAGATTTTTCTCCTTTCTGGTCCCCAAGGTCTCCCTATTCTTCTAAACCAGGGGTCCCCAACCTTGGCAACTTTAACTCCCAGAATTCCCCAGCCAGCTTTGCTGGCTGGAGAATTCTGGGAGTTGAAGTCCTCCAGGCTTAAAGATACCAAGGTTGGAGACCCCTGTTCTAAACCACTTATTCACTCACCCCTTGAAACAAGCTGTAATGCGTTCTTCTCCTAGCTTTACACACACACACACGCACACACACACACACACACACACACACACACACACAAGCCACACACTTAATGGCAATCTCATGGCATTCAATCTTATCCTGGCTCTTCACTGTTTTACACCTACTCCCCAGCCCCACTTCCCTCACCTTTCTACCCTCTCCAATTTGTCTTCTGAAACATTATTGGAGCAGAGGCTCATTTAGAAATAGCAGTGAAGGCACCATGAAATTGACAGGTTAAGATTACCTTGTTTCCACCACCGGCTTGATGGAACTAAATTCTGGGCAGGGAAATTAAAAAATATAGTTTAACCACTAGATGGGACTCGTGCTGCAAAGATTGATACTGCTGCAACTGCAAACACTTTTTTTAAAAACTTAAAAATAGAACACAGGTTGTAAAGTTCAGTAGTTCACCTACAAGCAGCCACAATTAACGAGAAACAGATTGAAGTGGACTTTTCAGCTTTATGTTTCAGAGGAAAAACAAGGTACTTTCAAACAGAACAAAAAGGCTGAATAATGGTTCTTATGCAGAACTGAAATCAGACAGATGTAGAAGCAGAGAGTACATGTTGGCAATGGTTTCTCTAGATTAAGTCTGGTTTTTGTAAGATTTCCATTAAGTAGACCTAAAACCCCGTGTGTATCCAAAATGGAGAGGCAAAGGCAGCATAAATGCTAGTGTGGTATGTTTTGCAGGATTATGAATATTCCCTAAACTGTCATTTTTAGTTTTTGATATTAGTTGGGAAGCAAAGCAAGGACTTTGTACAATGAAGAAAAAAGTCCAATGACAATTAATATTTGCCATAGTTCCTACATTCACCATCATTACATCTAAAATAAATACCAATGGAAATTATCATCATCATCATTATCATTCTAGCCATTGTCTATCTACTACAAGATGAAAGCCTCTTCTACATGTTTCCAAACTATACTTTTCTTTTGCCAATTGAGCCAATAACTTGCTGATATCATCAATCCATCTTGTTTTAGGTCTCTTTCATGAATGCTTTTTGTGAAAATATTTACAGATCTCTCACATCCTGGACATAAACTGTTTGAACTCCTACCCTCAAAGCGATGCTATGGAGCACTGCACACCAGAACAACTAGACACAAGAACAGTTTTTCCCTGAATGCCATCACCCTGCTAAATAAATAATTCCCTCAACACTGTCAAACTATTTACTAAATCTGCACTACTATTAATCTTCTCATTGTTCCCAGCACCCATCTCCTTCCACTTATGACTGTATGACTGTAACTTTGTTGCTTGTATCCTTATGATTTATATTGATATTGTTTCCTGATTGCTTATTTGTATCCTATGACTATCATTAAGTGTTGCACCTTATGATTCTTGATGAACGTATCTTTTCTTTTATGTACACTGAGAGCATAAAGACAAATTCCTTGTATGTCCAATCACATTTGGCCAATAAAAAATTCTGTTCTATTTATTAAGTGGGGTCAAATCTATGTCTATGACCAATGGAAATAAAATTTATAATTATTACCTCATTTCTTTGACATCAGTTTTGATTATTGACTGATGTCTCAATATGTTATCTACATATTTTTGTTTTTGCAATAACTCTGTGATTAGTATCAGTCTTCAGCCATATCACAATCTAATTATACAGTACACTCAGATACTAACCCAGATCTGGGCATTTTACAGCCTGTGGGCCATATCCGGCCCTTTCTCCCTGTCCAGCCCACAGCGGCAACATGGGGCAGCAATGACAGCTGCCCTCCACAACAGTCCTAATTTCTCATGTGGCACCTTGGGAAAATTAATTGCCCACCCCTGTGCTCAGTCATTAAGCAAAAAGGAAATTAAAATTCAAAGCTGCAGTTTTAAACTGACCAAACGTATAGCATGATATCAATACTTTTTCAATTTCAATTGAATATATTATTTTTTTAATATTAAGTGCATTTGATTTTAAAAAAATTCCTCCTCTTTGGAAACCTTAGTGCACTACAACCTGTTCAGGTACAAAATTCACTGAGCATCTTCAGCTCCATCAACATCTCGCATTCTAACCTGCCAAGGATGTTGGAACAATAAAATGAAGAATGAAAACATGAACTCCTTGATGATAGGTTATTATGCAAACATCAAAATTAAAACACACATACACATGATTGCATATAACTGCATTACTTTTTACAACCTGCAAACCAGAGGAAGTCACTGAAACGAAGCTTGAATACTCATGTAGATGCCAAGTTTTAGAGAAGCTGCAACTTCTGGATGTCTTTGGGGACAGCCCTGCATATAAAGCATAATTGCATAGAAGGCAGACAAATAATGGCACAGACTGGACATTCGCAACATTATCACTTACAATATTTAACTTGATGCTAGAAACAACTTTCTCCCGGGCAGGCAAAGCTGAGGGCACTTCCAAGATGCAAAGTTCACCTTTTAAGAGAAGAAAAGATCACTGTCATTAGAATATATTCACTGAACTTCAACTTCCATATTCTTCTGCTTTTGCTTAGAAAGTTCTCAGCTGTCTTTCCATCTTGTGCATCTAAAACATTTCAGAGAAGAAAAAAGCAACATACTGGGATAAAAATGAAGACCTACTCAATGGTTCATTTCTTTTTACTATTTTAGTGAACGTTAATTTATTTATGTAATTTTAAAAGTGACATATTTATCATCATTCTTTTTCATTTATTTATTTTTTATTTATTTATTTTATTCGATTTTTATACCGCCCTTCTCCCGAAGGACTCAGGCCATATAAAAAATCCACAATATACACATTAAAACAAGATTAAAACAAAACATATTACAAGGTGGCCGGAATTTAAAAGCAATTTAACAAACCTTAAAATATAAATTACCCCAATTAAAATTTAATAAAACTTTTAGGCCAGTCCCGCTTGAATAAATAGGTGCGTTTTCAGCTCACGGCGAAAAGTCCGAAGATCAGGCACTTGACGTAAACCAGGGGGAAGTTCGTTCCAGAGCGTAGGAGCTCCAACAGAGAAGGCCCTGCCCCTGGGGGCCGCCAGCCGACATTGTTTGGCGGACGGCACCCTGAGAAGGCCCTCTCTGTGTGAGCACACGGGTCGGTGGGAGGCATGAGGTAACAGCAGGCGGTCCCGTAAGTACCTGGGCCCTAAGCCATGGAGCGCTTTAAAGGTGGTAACCAAAATCTTAAAGCGCACCCGAAAGACCACAGGAAGCCAGTGCAGACTGCGCAGGAGTGGTGTTACATGGGAGCAACGAGTGGCTCCCGTTACTATCCGCGCAGCTGCATTCTGGACTAGCTGCAGCCTCCGGGTGCACTTCAAGGGCAGCCCCATGTAGAGAGCATTGCAATAATCCAAACGGGAAGTGACAAGAGCATGAGTGACCATGCATAAGGCATCCCGGTAAAGGAAGGGGTGCAACTGGCGAACCAAGCATACTTGGTAAAAGGCCCTCTTGGAGACAGCTGCCAAATGATCGTCAAACGACAGCCGCCCATCCAAGAGGACACCCAAGTTGCGCACCCTTTCCATTGGGGCCAATAACTCGCCCCCTACAGTCAGCCGTGGCTGCAGCTGACTGTACCAGGGTGCCGGCATCCACAGCCACTCCGTCTTGGAGGGATTGAGCTTGAGTCTGTTTCTCCCCATCCAGACCCGTACGGCTTCCAGACACCGGGACAGCACTTCGACAGCTTCGTTGGGGTGGTCCGGGGTGGAGAAGTACAGCTGCGTGTCATCAGCGTACAGATGATAACTCACCCCGAAACCACTGATGACCTCACCCAACGGCTTCATATAGATGTTGAACAGGAGGGGCGAGAGAATCGACCCCTGAGGCACCCCACAAGTAAGGAGCCTCGCGGTCGACCTCTGCCCCCATCAACACCGTCTGCGACCGGTCGGAGAGATAGGAGGAGAACCACCGATAAACGGTGCCTCCCACTCCTAAGCTCTCCAACCGGTGCAGCAAGATACCATGGTCGATGGTATCGAAAGCCGCTGAGAGATCTAATAGGACCAGGGCAGAGGAACAACCCCTATCCCTGGCCCTCCACAGGTCATCCACCAACGCAACCAAAGCTGTCTCCGTACTATGTCCGGACCGGAAGCCGGACTGGAACGGGTCTAGATAGACGGCTTCATCCAGGTACTGGGGAAGCTGCCATGCAATCACACTCTCTACAACCTTCGCCACAAAGCGAAGGTTGGAGACTGGACGATAATTTCCCAAAATAGCTGGGTTCAGGGAAGGCTTCTTGAGGAGGGGTCTCACCACCGCCTCTTTCAAGGCGGCGGGGAAAACCCCTTCCAACAATGAAGCGTTTATAATTCCCCGGAGCCAGCCTCGTGTCACTTCCTGAGTAGCCAGCACCAGCCAGGAAGGACACGGGTCCAGTAAACATGTGGTTGCATGTAACCTCCCCAGCAACCTGTCCACGTCCTCGAGAGCCACAGACTCAAACTCATCCCAAACAACCTCAACAAGACATGCATCCGTCATCCCACTTGGATCATCGCAATTTTGGTCTAAGCTATCCCGAAGCTGAACGATTTTATCGTATAGATAACCGTTAAACTCCTCAGCACGTCCCTGCAAGGGGTCATCCCGCCCCTCCTGATGAAGAAGGGAGCGAGTCACCCAAAACAGGGCGGCCGGGCGGTTATCTGCCGATGCAATGAGAGTGGAAACGTAAGAACGTTTCGCCTCCCTCATTGCCACTAGGTAGGTCTTAGTAAAAGATCTCACTAGTGTCCGATCAGCCTCGGAACGGCTAGACCTCCAAGTACTCTCTAGGCGTTTTCTCTGGCGTTTCATCTCCCTCAGCTCCTCAGAGAACCAAGGAGCCAATTGAGATCTACGCCGGGTCAGAGGCCGCAAAGGCACGACACAGTCCAAAGCTCCAGCCGCGGCCCGTTCCCAGGCCGCAACTAGTTCTTCAGTCGTGCCGTGGGCAAGATCCTCAGGGAACGGCCCAAGCTCCGTCCGGAACCTTTCAGGGTCCATCAGGCGCATTGGCTCCGTCTCCCTGCGGTGGTGAGCGGCAGTCCGAAAATCCAGGCTAAGGAGAAAATGATCTGACCATGACACCGGTTCCGTCACTAAATCTCCTAATTCCAGATCATTAATCCACTGTCCAGAGATAAAAATCAGATCTAGTGTGCCTCCCCCCCCCCCCCGTGTGTAGGGCCATCAGTTACTTGAATCAGGTCCATGGCCGTCATGGAAGCCTGGAACTCCTGAGCTACCGTTGATGACAAGCCGGCCGATGGCAAGTTGAAATCCCCCATGACCAAAAGTCTGGGAGTCTCAACTGCCACCCCGGCAAGCACCTCCAGCAGCTCAGGTAGGGCTGTAGTCACGCAGCAAGGAGCCAGGTACGCAATCAACAGACCTATCTGATTCCTATGGCCCCACTTCACAAGGAGCGATTCACAACCAGCTATCTGAGGCACAGTGGACTCCCTCGGCTCTAGGCTTTCTTTAATCACAACCGCCACCCCCCCCCACCCCTACCTTGGGCCCTCGGCTGATGAAATGCGCGGAAACCCGGAGGGCACAGTTCAACCAGGAGAACACTCCCCTCTGTGCCCAACCAGGTCTCCGTAATGCCCGTAAAGTCCGCGGACTCCCTCTGAATAAGATCACAAATCAAAGGAGCCTTATTAACCACGGACCGGGCATTGCACAGCATCAGCCGAAGACCCAAGCTCTGAGGATCTTGGCCATCCAGGGAACGAGTAAGGACTGAGGGGCCAGAGCACGTGATCACTTTTAAACATCGAGCACGTGCTCCCAGGGAGCGATACAACCCCTTGCCTCCTCCATGTCTGCCTCTCCCACTTACCGTACAGATGGAATAACACTCTAGGCTCTGAACAACCCCCTCCCCCTCGTCTTCGGACCCGATGAAATAATGCCGTGAGCACGCACTGGGACTGGACATACCCTCCCCCCTTCCCCAGTGGGTTTTTCCCCACACCCACTTAATCCCTCCCCCCCTCCCAACCCTTAAAATCCCCATTAAAACTCCCCTTAAAAAATCTATTAAAACAACTAATTAAAAAACCCCTAAGCTTCCTATTTTTAGCATGCCACCTCTCGGGGCTCCAAAGCCCGTCCTCCAGGTGGGCCCTCGATAATCTGGAGGGCCAAACCCGCGAGAGAAGGGCATCTCGCCGGGCAAAAAGGTCAGCCGCGGTAAACGTTTGCATCACAGAGAAAGTCCGGCAAGAGGCCTATCCTGGGCTGGTGAAGATGGTAGCAGATGATAAAGTGACCACGACCAGTCTGTCCTGATGGGAAACAGTTAATGGTAGTCCTTATGCGGTAGATGACCAAACCGCTAACTCAGTCAATTCACCACCCCAAATAAACAACCAGGGGTGGACTATGGAAGAAGGGGGGAGGAACAATAATAAAGATGTTAGGATGTTAAATAATAAAAGGGGTATCCGCTGGGCCCGGGGGCCTTCCTCAAGGCAACCACCAGGTATCCATGCCACCAGCTAGGTCAGGGCTACACCCACGTCGGGCCTACCAAGCCATCCGCCGCCTCGAAGCACCGGGGCAAGCCGCCGCCGCCAGCCACCTCCGCCTGGCCTTCGTCGCCGAAAAAGCCCCATCACTGCCGCATGAAGGCCACCGAAATCCCTACCATCCCAGAAGGGACACCAGTCGCCAAATCATGGCAGCAGTCCCGGGGCTCCACCGTCGTCGACGCCGAATGCAGGAAAACCAGGCCGCCGCCGCCACCACCGGGAGGCCAAGAAGGCCGACGGAAGCCCGGGAGGCCCTCCAGATCTCCGCTGGGGCGCAACCCCTCCGGGGCTCCTCCCATCTCCCCCAAAGTCGCCCAGCTCCGAGTCACCCATCTTCCAGGTGACTGAATCTTCCTCCATCCGGGCAGAGGTCTGCAGGGGTCAAGGGTGTCAAAGGCCCCCCGCCGCCACCGCCGCCGCCAGAACGCCGAAAAGGCTGGCGGCAGCTCGGCAAGCCGCCAGGATCACCGCTAGAACATAGCAACTCCGGGGCTCCTCCCAACGCTCCCCGAAGTCGCCCAGCTCCAAATCACCCTTCTTCCGGGTGACTGGATCTTCTTCCATCAGGGCGGGGGCCTAAGATGTTACCAAGGCCCCCCCAGACCCGGACAAAGCCCGAAAAGGCCCGTCGCCGCTCACCCGATCAGCAGGGCGACGCCATCTTGGACATGCTCAGTGTCCAATCATGATTTTTTTAAAAATGGAAAAGCCAAAGAAAGAATCAGAAGCAGATCTGTCACTGACCATCTACTTACTGGCTATATGTGCAGCATACTAACCGTCATGTGGTTTGACTTCTTTTAGCTTATCATGTTGTGTAAATTCAAGTCATTTGAGGTTTGTTGAATTAACTATAGTTAAACTGTGACTCAACTTCTGCATTCAAATATTTGAATGCTGATCATAAAGTGTTTTGTTTTTGCTTTCTATAGTGTGTGAACCCATCTGAAGAGAGAAATTATGGTTTGCAACACATACTAATATATATAAATATATATATATATATATATTTATATATATATATAAATAAATATATATATTTCTTTCTTTTAATTGAAGGGGCAAAATCCAAATGTAAGGAGTTAGCTGCTGTCCAACTTATCAACTGATGACAAGGAACAACTGCTTTTTTTAAAAAAAGAAATATTTGACAGAAGATTCTTATTTCTATAGAAATCTACTGGGGCAAAAGATAGCAAGCAAAATTTACTATCAAATACTTTTGGCCGTTCCCCAAAATATTCAATTAAAAACGAAACCAGAAGCCATCATATGCAAACACTGTACCAGGGGTGAAATGCTCCCGGTTCAGACTGGACCGGCCAATCCGGTAGCGATGGCGGTGGGTGATTCAGAGAACCGGCAGCAAAAATCCTTCCCCCCCCCCGCCCATGCCCACCCAATCGCCCGGTCGCTGGCTTGCCGCTTCTTTCCGGCACACTCACTTTTCCCGCCCGAATGGTAGGAATAGGTTGTAAAAAATGCTTTTAAAAGGTAAAAAAAGAGGCTCTGATGATCACAGCTGGGCCGTGTGATTGTCAGAGCCTTTTTTTACTTTTAAAAGCATTTTTACAACCTATTCAGCTGAATAGGTTGTGAAAAAAATGCTTTTAAAAGTAAAAAAAAAAGATCGCATGCCACAGCTGATCACACACCTCGCGCGCTGTTCTACTTACCCCATGCCTCCTTTTGGTGTGCACTGCACGCACACACCTCATATTTAGTGCATGGTACACACTGTGCATGCGCCCATGCAGCATGTGTTAAGCGTGCAGTACCCATGCGCAGCCAGCGAACCAATAGTAAACCATTTCAGATTTCACCACTGCACTTTACATATATAAACTGGCACAGTATTTGTGGAGGAGAGAAGAAACATTGATGAACTGGTACCATTTTAATGTTTCGTACGGATCCATCTCGTTTTTAATTTAATATTTTAAAAATAAATTGGTTGTGGGCGAAATCTTTTTTCTAGAATGTTGGTAAAAGTAAATATTTGTAGGGGACAAACTAATAAATTTTATGCTGCTGATGTAATAGCAAAGGAAGGTGAATGAACTGATATCCTGTTGATGAAATGCCTTTTGTTTGTTCATTTTAAGCTAATCAATCTTACTGTCCCAGCAAAGTTAAGGGAAGAGAATGCAGTTAGTAATTAACCCTACTTTGAATTGTTTTACCCCTAAAACTACCAATTTATTTAAATACAGCTTAGAAAAGGTGACTCCCCAAAACCTCTACAAATATCTTAGTTTTATATTTGTAAATAAAGTGCTTAACAACTTATTGTGGGGGGGAAAGGACAGTTGTAAATAAGACCTGGGGGTAATAAATGGACATTGATTCAGCAATGTAGGCTGAGAAAAAGTCCAGTTAACCTAGGGAACATACTGTTTATGTTCAGGACAAATAAAACTGAAAGAATGGCAGATTCTCACCCATCCCCAACTTCCCAAAAGTAGAGATAAACACCTGCCCCCCCCAATTTTTTTTTCTTGAAATAGAGTTCACTAAGAAGCTACTTACTATACAACTACTGTTATTTTTTAATCTTGACCTGATTGGCCATTCCTGTCCACCCTGAAAGCTTTGGTTCTGTGACAATCCCCCTCAAACAGATGCCCCCAAAGCATCTGATAAATTGGCCCTATGCTGAATGGCCTGAATGGATGGAATTCTTCTCCTCCACCACTACCCCCAGCCCCCAGCCTTTCCCATGTAATCTTATTTATACAATATCACAGCTGGCAATAAACTAGACTGAGCCTTTATCATTCCAAGGGTTTTTAAGAACAGATGTTTAATCGTTACAAAGTTTGTGAATTGCTGATTAGACCCAGGGCATTAAAAATGTAGGATTTTTCTTAACTAGGCATACAGCTGGTTTTCAATTATCCCTTTCATTCTGTGAAATTGTGGCTAGAGAGAGAGAGGGAGGGAAGGAAGGAAGGAAGGAAGGAAGGAAGGAAGGAAGGAAGGAAGGAAGGAAGGAAGGAAGGAAGGAAGGAAGGAAGGAGGCAGGCAGGCAGGCAGGCAGGCAGGAGCAATTTTGGTTGGAAGGAAAGAGTTATCTATCCTGGCCCAGATTTTTTCCAATCATTCTACCTGCAATAAATTGCAAGCATGTAATAAAATCCCAAGGCTTACTAGAAATTTCTCATCTTTACCACTGTATTCCAAAAAAATTGAAGTCTGTTCTCAGAAAGCAGGAGGAAGAGTAAGGCGACAACTGCTTTTAACATTTAGGCAGGTGATCAAGAGGACCTCTTTTTAAACCATCTTTATTTTCAATAATTGGTTGTACTCCACTCCCACCCTCCAGGCAACAATAACTTGCAACTAAACATTTCCAATAATTATCAATCCTGGAAGAATTTGAGCCCATTCCTTCTTATAGAACAGCTTTAACTCAGGGATGTTATGGGCTTGCATGAGCTGCCCACTTCAGGTCCTTCCGCAACATTTCTATAGGATGAAGATCGGAAGTTTGACTTGGCCATTCCAAAACATTAACTTTCTCTGGTTTAACTATACTTCGTTGTCTTGCTGCACGTCCACTTTCTCTTCAGCTTCAGTTCACAGGCAGAATTCATAGTTCCATGCATGGCACATTTTAGAATTTATAGTTCCAACAATGGTGAAGGCAAAAAGCAAGCCCAAATCATGATACTGCCGTCACCATGTTTCACAGATGGAATGAAGTTTTCATGCTGGAAAGTCTTTAACCACACTTCATGCTTTTTATTCAAGCCAAAAAGTTCAATTTGACTCATCCATCCCGAGAATATTCTTCCAATAGCCTTCTGGCTTATCCACATGGTCTTTTACAAACTGTTGACCAGTTATGTCCAACCCAAGGCCAGTGGTGCGTTTCAGCCAGTTCGGACAAACCAGTAGTTAAATTATTCGCTGGCCCTTCTCCTCCCCGGAGTCAGGGGTGAAATGCTCCTGGATCAGATCGGCTCGCACGATCCAGTAGCGATAGCGGCTGCTGGTTCAGAGGACCAGTAGCAAAAATCCCTGGCCCCGCCCCCTGCCGAGCCGCACCATCTGCAGAGGTTTTTTTTTTTTTTACTTTTAAAAGCTGGTTTTGCTTCAGCCAAAACATGCCTTTAAAAGTAAAAAAAAAGCCTCTGAGGAACCCACCCCTCAGCTGAGATCGGCAGAGACTTTAAACTTAAAAAAAAAAATTAAAGTCTCCTCTGGCAATCTCACCTGAGTTCCTCATCAGCAAAACCTTACTTGTACTCTTACTTGTAGAAAACATGTTTTCTACAAGTAAGAGTAGAGATTCTAAGGCACTTACCTGATTACTGATGAACGCATGGCTCTTTTTCTAGCCCGAAAGCAGTTTTACTTTCAGCCAGACAAAATCAATCAATTAGCTAATCTATTTCCTCAGTGATCAACTGGCTGGCTTTGCTGGCTGAGGAACTCTGGGATTTGAAGTCCACAATAAAATAAAATAAAATAATAAAATAAAATATTTGTGCAGCTTTCTGAGATTTGGTTTGTTTCTGTAGTGTTTCACTCTAACTACACAAACACACAAAATCTCAGAAAGCTGTATGTGGCATTTTGTGTGTGCATGTGTGTGTGTCAGTTGTGTGTGTGTAAAGTGTGAAAGTTGGTTTTTGAGCTTTTTGTGGCTGTGTGAAGTGCAGCTGCTTTTTCAGTTGTGTTGTGTTGTGTGTGTGTAAAGTGTGAAAGTTGATTTTTGGTACCTCTTATTGTTTTTTATACTTTGTTAATTATTTTTATTATTTATTGTTATTAGCCATGCCCATCCAGTCATCTGACCACCAAGCCATGCCCACCAATTAAGCCATGCCCACAGAACCGGTAGGGAAAATTTTTAGATTTCACCCTTGCCCGGAGTCCCCACACGCCTCATTTTGCCTCCCAATTAAGTGCAGGGAGGCGTCCTAGGCCCAAAACAGGGCACGGGGAGGGTAACACGTTTCCCCCCTCATGGCCCATTTTTGCTTCCGGGGGGTGCAGGAGGCCGAGTGCTGCCTGTCACACCCCCTGGCCACGACCACCCATCCGGTCATTAGGGCATAGAACCTAATTTAGAACCTAAATTATTTGAATCCCATCACTGCCCGTGGCCAATGGGTTGCATACAGCCCTGGACAGCCAGTAATGTGACCCCCACATTTTAACATTATTATGTAATTTATGTACATTATATCTTTTATATGCAGCCCAAGTTAATTCTTCTGCACTCAATGTGGCCCAGGCAAGCCAAAAGGTTGTACACTTATGCTGTAGATGGCCAACAGTATTATTTCTGGAGAGTAGTAGATTCCTCCTTGACCCGACTCTAATTTTCCCTTTTAATAACCTGATAATCCCAGAGATTCACATACTTTTGCCATACATAAATAGGTAACTTTGGTTCATTTTTCTCAATAAATAAACAACTACTGATAGTCCTTGACTTACAACAGTTCATTTAGTGACCGTTCAAAGTTACAATGGCACTGAAAAAAGTGACTTATGGCCACTTTTCACAGTTACGACCTTTGCAGCATCCCCAGGGTCATCTGATCAAAATCCAGCCGTTTGGCAATCGGTTCATATTTATCACGGTTGCAAAAGGGGTTAGGTGATCCCCTTTTGCAACCTCCTGACAAGCAAAGACAATGAGGAAGCAAGTTTCACTTAACAACCGGGTTACTAACTTATCAACTGCAGTGATTCACTTAACAAGTGACGCAAGAAATATTGTAAAATGGGGCAAAACTCACTTCACAAATGTCTCAATAGAAATTTGGGGCTCAATTCAGGGGTGGGTTCTATTTACCTTTACTACCGATTCGAATCGTAGTAGTACGATTCGTACTGCATGCACTGAAGAGTTTTGATGACGTTTGGGTCAGTGGGCGGAGCGTCCCGCCGGTTTTACTACTGGTTCAATAGAACCGGTCTGAACTGGGGACAACCCACCACTGGCTCAATTGTGGTCATAAATCAAGGACTACCTATGCAATATTTTGACCCACTTCTTTAATTGGGTTACCTTTATTTGATTTTAGGATATGTGTGAAAAACTGATCACATTTTAGATCATAGTTATGAATATTAATAATCACATAGAGTTTTCCTCCCTGAAGCCTGCTGGGAGGAATAATTGAGTCCCCACCCCACCGTTTTTTTGTTTGGCTAGCAGCCAAGGAAAAACGAACTTCCCCCCCACCCTGTTTTTTGGCTAGCACCCAGCTGAGCCACACAATCATCAGAGGTTGTTTTTTTTTTACTTTTAAAAGCATTTTTTCGGCCAAAGAAAAAATGCTTTTAAAAGTAAAAAAACCAAAAACCTCTGATGATCGCGTGGCTTAGCTGGGCATGAGGAGGGAGGAATTTTTGCTACCAGTTCCACGAACCACCCACCGCCATCGCTACCGGATCAAACGATCCGGTCCGAACCAGGAGCATTTCACCCCTGGGTCAGGCATAACTGAGAAGGGAGGCAAAGGGCCTCTGGTGGCTCAGCAGACTAAGTCTGTCTGTTATTAACACAGCTGCTTGCAATTACTGCAGGTTCAAGTCCCACCAGGCCCAAGGTTGACTCAGCCTTCCATCCTTTATAAGGTAAGTAAAATGAGGACCCAGATTGTTGGGGGCAATAAGTTGACTTTGTATATAATATACAAATGATGAAGACTATTGCTTAACATAGTGTAAGCTGCCCTGAGTCTTCGGAGAAGGGCGGGATATAAATGCAAATAAAAAAAAACTGCAAAGAAAAGATTAGCACACCTTCCCTTTGCATCTAGAACTGTAAAATTGTATCAACTGGTTATCCAGGGCTGTGACAAAAATAACCTATTTTTTACAATTGGCACTTCTTTCCTCTCCTTTCCTACTGCCAGAACTACAACATAGTATTCACTGTGTTCACATATACTGTTCAATGCTGTTTTATATATGGAAGATAAAACTCTAACCATATTGTGGGAAGCTTATCTTCCTAAGTTTTCTTCTGCCTACATCAACCTATCATCCTTTCTGCCTCACCCCATTTACAAAACAGACAAGCATGAATAGTCCAACTGATGCAACTTTTTTGTTTCTTTTTCCTTGTTTATATAACTCCAAAACTCAAGACGAGAAGCATATTAGTAGTTTAATTGCTTTCCCCTGACAGTGTATGAAATGCTTTAGAAAAGTTTACACAGAAAATTTGCGCTTGTAACTTTCGTCAGAGCTCTGGAACTCTAAAGGGCCACTTCAACCTTCTTGTGAGTTTGTCTTGTCATTTTCAGTTCAAACATTTGTTGTCTTTTATAACCAAGAAATCCCCCAGCGTACTGCAATTCCAGAACAAGAAACAAAGATATATACATACATACACTCAAATGAGTATATTACTGCAATACTAGCATATGCCATATGAGAGTGGCTGAACAAATGAGAACCTCAAACTCTTCTAACAATGCACAAGATGAAACTTTGCATGGAAGTCTTTTTGGCCACAAAAGTCTCCATATATATATATATATATATTTACCTAAATAGACCATCTTCATGTACATATAAAAGAGAAACTAAAATTCAAGGCTCTGTGAACAATTGACTGTACTGCCCATTAAAAATCAGTCTAGACATTACTAAGTCACAGGGAAGTAAAGATTTGTTAGTTTACTCAAAACAGGTTTCTTATCAAGTTAGGCATAGAAAACAAGGGAAGGGATAGAACTGAGTTGCCGGTTGTTTTTAATTTTGCATTCCCTTAATTGTGTTTTACTTCCTAGCCATTGTTCAGCTGTTCTGTAAAACTATTCTAATCGCAGAAACAGTGTATGCCTTTGATTCTTTACATTTTAAAGCTCCAGAGGATGTCTTGAAGAAAACCCCTTGGCCTCTTTCTGCCCAGGCTGACTAGTTGCAACACAATTCTTGCCATACCGTAATCATATACCATGAGCCATATCTTGAACCTAAATCTGTCTGGATTCCCCATATATATGTATCCCATGTTTTTAAACAATTTTTACTATGTCTTGCTCAGTGCAACTTTTCTGCTTGATTTTTGAAAAGTTCTTCCCACATCCAAGTTCAGTGTTCAAGGCTTCGGTAAAGTCCTGTTATCATTTGAAGTAATATCTCTGTTTTTCTCCCAAAACATTGTGGAGGAAGCAATGCTGTAGCCTATATATAGTAATAAAATCAAAAATACATAAACTAAACACAGATGCTAACAAACACGCAAAATGGATCAGATCTATCTAGCATTCCTGCCCAGATTAAACAAAGTAAAAAATGGGAATGAACAGCATCAATGAAGGAGAAATTAAAGAGAGAAATGTGCTATCTGGAGTGTTGGAATATTTCATTAGAGCCCTGCATGTGATTAGTTAAAGACAAAAGCTCTGCAATGTTTGAGGAGCCAGTTGGACTTTGTCAACAGTTGCATCACTTATGTACAATCAAGAGATGTTGTCATATATAAAAATTCACTTTCAAAGGGAAGAGTGGGAGGAGCTTATTTAATGAAAGAAAGAAAAAAGGCTACACCATCTTATTGCTATTCTGTTCTGATCCTCATTCTAGAATAGACCTGAGCATTTTATGGCCTGCGAGTCCCTGTCCAGCCCATGGCAGGAGCAGGGATAGTGGCAGCCCTCCGTAACAGTCCCAGTCTTCATGTGGCCCCTTGGGAAAATTAATTACCCATCTCTGTCCTATAAAGAAACATTGACAAAGTATCCACATACATTTTTTTTAAATTTGAATTTATATCCCGCCCTTCTCTGAAGACTCAGAGCGGCTTACATTGTGTAAGGCAATAGTCTCATTCTAAAAGGGCCGAAATAGCTCAGGCTGTAAGGAGCCTGTTATTAGAACACAGTAGCCTGCAATTACTGCAGGTTCAAGCCCGGCCCAAGGTTGACTCAGCCTTCCATCCTTTATAAGGTAGGTAAAATGAGGACCCAGATTGTTGGGGGGGCAATAAGTTGACTTTGTAAATATACAAATAGAATGAGACTATTACCTTATACACTGTAAGCCGCCCTGAGTCTTCGGAGAAGGGCGGGATATAAATGTAAAAAAAACAAAAACATATAATGATGGACTTGAAAAGCAGCAGGAAAAGTGGGGGTATCAAGGCTTGATACCCTTGGATAAATAAAGATAACTATATATTTCTGCCCATAAAGGAAAAATTTTTAAAATTCTGAGTGACTTTATCAATACCCTTTTCTAGCCTCAACAGTTCAAATAAACTTTCCCCCACTAAAACAATAATGTTAAAATAAGGTTTTTTTTAAGTTAATGCAAAGAAAACTCAGACTAACAAAGTTTTGTCATTAAGTTAGAAAACAGGAAAACATGAAACTTTCTATAGATTATTTTTTTCTTTTGCTTCTGTACTCCATGCTTTAACTTGGGAGTCCATTAAGACTAGAGTTGGATGTACATGTTAGAAAATACATGAAAAAACATACCAGAAATATTATGGCAATTCATTCAAAGCCAGTGAGGAAGACACAATATTCCTTATTGCATGAACGCCCACGCCATCATCTAGAATCCATCTTCTATTTATTTTGTCACATTTACATCCAGCTTGCAAAGAATTTATAGCTGCACATATTTCACTTTGTAGCATCTATCATAAAATTCCGACAACCAAACATCTGTAACTTGCTGGATTAGCAAGCACCATCTTTGGTTTTGCGGGTTTAATATATATAGCACTACAGTACTGTAGAAATGAGGCTTCAAGTAAAGGTTTTAAAGTACTCAGAAAGTGACAAAAACCCCATAATACAATGGATGGAACTAGTGATTTTGAAATGAACGCTGATTTATATACTGCCTAAAAAAAGAAGTAAAATCATTCTGAATCCTTCACTTGATATAGCAAGTATTTGTTTATGGCAATTCACATACCACATACACACACAAACTCATACCTGCGTACATACCCTATTTGCCCATCTGCTACTCTCTTCTTTGCATAATCAATGTTATGCAAAAAATAATAATCTTATGTTAAATGTAAAGCAAAGAAACTGAAAACGTAAGATTAAAAAAAAGGAAATACAGCTAAATTTATTTTATATCAAGACCATCTATTTACATACCTCCATTTTCTTTCTATCTTTTCTTTTATGTACACTGAGAGCATATGCACCAAGACAAATTCCTTGTGTGTCCAATCACACTTGGCCAATAAAATTATATTCTATTCTTCTTTTAAAGCCTTCTTGCTTTTATGGTGTCCATATAGCAAGTTGTACATTGCATACATATATACACTGTGTACACAATTATTAGGCAAGCTGTATTTTGGAGGATTAATTTTATTATTGAAAACTAGAGTGCTCTTGGTCAATCCAAAGGGTTAATAAACCTCAAACCTGAATATTTAAGAAAGTAAAAGGGAGGTTATGCCTTTCTCAGGAGAATATCTGCATGTGCACAATTATTGGGCATGGCTTGGTGGTCATGTGACTGGGTGGGCGTGACTGGGTGGGCATGTGACTGGGTGGACGTGGCCAAGCCACAGGAATAAAAACCATCAAGGCATAACAAAAAACAATTATACTCACTACAAAAACACACAAAATCTCATCAAGCTGCACAAATTTCCAAATATAAAAGCTATAAACTCATAACATAAAATTTGCTTACAAGCAAACTCACAAAATTAACTGTCTACAACACACTATATAGATATTTAATTTTTTATGTTAAATTTTAAAAAAGAGCAACTTACCCAAAATTAGGCGAAGGCAGGCAGGCAGATTCAGAAGTTTCTCACAGGCCAATCAGGGCCATTCAGTTGGACCACGAGCTCTGCGTGGGATGGAGCTGTGATGGAGAAGCAAGCCAGGCAAGCTGGAGGCTGGGGACGGTTGTGGGGGGGGGGGACAGGGACAGTGCCATGGCCCTCGTGGATGGAGATGCAGCGGCAAAGCAAGCCAGGCAAGCTGGAGGCTGGGGACAACGGGAGGGCAGCTTGCTAGCCCATGAGCGCTGTGACCCCTGTGGTATGGAACTGTGGCAACGAAGCAAGCCAGGCAAGCTGGTGGCTAGGGACGTTTGTGGGGGCTAGCGCGACTCGCAGGCTTATTTACGTAGGTAGGCAGATCTGGGCCATTCAATTGGGCTGCAGGCAACACGTGGGAAGGCAGATAAGCCGAAGAGACTGTGTGGTCAACGCAAGCGAGGAGCCACTCAATGTGCTATGCCAGGGAGGTGAGGAGTGACTGGGCGGGCGGGGTGGGGCAAGCGGGTGGGCGGGCAGGGTGAGCAGGGGTGAGCAGCGACGGGGCCAGACAGAGATGGTATTTGCCGTTTCTCTGAACTACTCAAAATTTCCACTACCGGTTCTCCTGGACCGTTCTGAACCGGCTGAATTCCATCTCTGGTTGCAACCCTGTTGACTATTTGCAACAAAATGTTTGATGGTTCTGTGGTCACGCCCCAATATCTTAGCAATTTCAAGAATGCTGCATCTCTCTGAAAGACTTTTTACAATTTTTAACTTTTCAGAGTCAGTTAAATCTCTTTTTTAGCCCATTTTGCCTGAGGAAAAGCTACTTAATAATTATGCACACTTTAATATAGGGTGTTGATCTCCTTAGGCCACATCCTCCCTCATTTCACTAATACACATCACCTCATCTGCTTATATCCACTAAGCATTTAAGTTTATACAGATTGGAGGTGGAAAATATGCATACAAAGGATGATATGGTCAAAATACTCAGTTGCCTAATAATTGTGCACATGGTGTACTTATATTTAAAGTTCTCAGCTCTCTCTTTTGAGGCTATCATTAACCCCATCCAACTGTTTTGATCTTTAACTTCCTCTCAACCCATTCATCCTTTTTTCATGTGTGATTTATTATTGGATCTTCATTCATTCTTTCTATATGAATAAATCACTTTAATATTCTTTTGTACTGGGCACTCGTATTTTTGTTTAATTCATCTTCAGTACCCATTCACTACTGACCTTATCTCTTATTTTATTGCAAACATTTCTTGAGAACTTTCTTGCTTTCATCCCCCCACCCCAATATATATTTCTATTTCACAAGCCATTTTCACTTCTGACAAACATTAATGCCTTTGCACATTTAAAAAAAATTCTCCATTCATTTCCTCAGGAAAACAATCTATCAAATTATACAAATTCATCTGCTTACTCTAATTTTTCAATATATCTATTTGTGTATAAGCATATACTGTATATACAGTATATACATGTGTTTTTGTCTGTATATGTGTATGTATATATGTGTGAATAGAATAGAATAGAATAGAATAGAATAGAGTAGAATAGAGTAGAATTCTTTAATGGCCTGGCCAAGTGTGATTGGACACACAATGAATTTGTCTTTGGTGCATATGCTCTAAGTATACATAAAAGAAAATACATTCATCAAGAATCATAAGATACAACACTTAGTAATAGTCACAAGTTACTAATAAGCATTCAAATCGTACTAGGAAACAAATAAAAAAATATAAATTGTAAAGATACAAGCAACATGATTATAGTTGTAAGTGGGAAGAGATAGGTACTAGGAAGGATGAGAACAATAATAGTAATATAGTTTTAGTAAATAATTTGACAGTGTTGTGGGAATTAGTTGTTTAGCAGAGCAATGGCATTTGGGAAAAACGGCCCTTGTCTAGTGTGCAGTGCCTAGAGCATCATTTTGAGTGTAGAAGTTGAAAAAACCTATGTCCAGGATGTGTGGGGTCTGTAGATATTTTCACAGTCCTTTTTTTGACTCGTGCAGTATACAGGTCCTCAATGAAAGGTAGGTTGGTAGCAATTGTTTTTTCAGCAGTTCTAATTATCCTCTGAGGTCTGTGTCTGTCTTGTTGGGTTGCAGAACCAAACCAGACAGTTATAGAGGTGCAGAAGACAGACTCAATAATTCCTCTATAGAACTGGATCAGCAGCTCCTTGGGCAGTTTGAGCGTTCTGAATTGGCACAGAAAGAACATGCTTTTGTATGTATGTATACACAGAAAGAACATTCTGTATGTATAGGTATACATACATGTGTGTGTGTACACACATACACACACACCATAATACAATCTGCCATTATTCACTCTATCTTCCCTGTCAAAAACAACTACTTTGGCCTTTGACTCATTAATTTTTAGATCCAGACTTCCTCTTGCATCATACAACTAATATTTACTGAAAATTATTCACATGCTTGATCAATAACATGGCATTCTCTCCATACATTGACATCCTGATCAACAAACCTCTAATATATTTACAAGCATTTCTTATATATTTATCCATTAGCTATCAGATTTGTCTTACTTCGTCCTAAATGTCAAAACGTTTGCTAAGTTTTCCTTTTTTGTGTGTCTGTTTGCCTTTGAGTCAATGACTGCATGGACAAGGACTTGCAGTTTTTCTGGGAATATCTTTCAGACATAGTCAATGAGAAATAAACTCCATAATTTAACATTCTTTCAACATTCCTGTAGCATTCATAATTTCCTTTTCATCATTTTTTTTCTTGGACCTTGACATTTATAGCACTTGTTTTATTTATTTATTTATTTATTTTGTCACAACATCATATAAAAAGATTATATAGTATGTAACATATATATGAGTAAATATTGGGAGGTATAAGCATCTATATATATATAGGAAGAAGAAAAGAAAAACAATAGAACAGGAACGGTAGGCACATTTGTGCGCTTATGCACGCCCCTTATTGTGCGCTTATGCACGCCCCTTATTACTTGTTTCAATTCCCTTTTTTGACATGTCACTATTATTCTCACACAATTCTTTAATATATTCCTTTTAATATTCCCTCACTTCAAATTACTTCTGCATTTTTAATTCCATTCATCCCACTGAAGGCCCCTTCATTTGTTCTTTCACTCACTCCTAAAATGCATACTATTATCCAATATATACTGCATTAGAAAGCATTTAGTTTTCAATATTATTCCCAGAATTTCAACATTACAGAAAAAGTTGCAATAATGAGTCTCGTACTTTGTCAAAACATGTTCAATCAAAAAGCTGAGGTGATTTGAACAAAATTGTTTAGGAAATAAAATGGTAACAGTGACACACAGATATATAATTTAAGTATTCTCCATAAGTATTTTGACTCATTGCTGAAGCTCAGTAAGATTCCTGACTTTTTAAGAACCTTGTATTTAGGTTCTAAGCTAATCTATTTCAATTATAGTTCTTTTTCCAGATCTTAATAGTAATTGAGACTTTAAAAGACCGAGGCTCAATTACGAGGTTTATGAAATAAGGATATCTGGGACAATTAGGCTATCACTGGGATCTTGACATATTATTTGACTGTTCAATTGCACCAAGGAAGAACCATAACACACCCATTATATATGAGACAAAACATTAGTTGATGGATACATTATTTATCCCACGATGACCACACCTGAGAATTAAGGCAACTACTGGTCTGGCTTTAGCTATTATTATACATATGGAAGTAATGTTTAGATACAATAACAATTAATTATATTAAAGAAAACAATGGCTTTTAAATGCTTTAAAAAGTTTAGTGGATTGTCTGTGTAAGTTCTAATATTTTCAGAGAGGATAGAAAAACTCATCATTACAGTCAAGAGAAGCAAGTGACCAAAATACTGGATATAGCCAAAGAAATATTAAATTAGTCCAACCAATTAGCAGACTTGTCTTTCTGTAGTCCTCTGTTTAATCAATAACTACATTTTTCTCATTTGTATTTCACTAGGGCCATTCTGCTAACAGTTTACTCACTGGTTCCTTGTTTTTTGTTGTAGTAGTTAGCTCCACTTTCGCAGAAATTTCTTCAGTTTGCCATACCAAGAAGTTAGAAGACTCTAGAAGTTACTTTCTTCCCCAGAACTTATTTTCAGCAAGCTATTTTTCCAATATAGATTCACTTTCATGGTGCTATCATTATTACATTTTCCTTATCTTTTTTCATATTTAGAACGCCATTATAAATCACTGCCCTATCCTGGCCAGTGGACAAGAAGTATGTCCCATCCATTTCTCAAAATTAGTGCTAAATAAATAGGCATAATCGAACAAAAAGCATTTAACAGTATTTGTTTAGACTTGGCACTAGTTTCTAAATAAGAACTCAGTTCATATAGTGACAAGAAAACCCAGTGGCACATCCATTATATAACAGCCATGAATATAGTTGAAAGTAATCCTTTCTCATATTTGGACATGATCCCCAACCAGGGATTTGTGGCATAATTCATCCATCATTATGCCAAAATGCTAATGAGAACAAACATTAATGTCCCTCAGCAATGAGTAATGCTAGAAGGTATTTATTTATTCATTAAGTTTCTATAGCCACCCAACTCCAACCAAATGACGCTGGGCGGCTTATAATTCTAAAATTATAAAGCAATTTAAAAACATTAAAACAATAAAAACATCCGTGAGCTAAATGTGTTGTTAAGAAAGATTTTGCCATTCTTTTTTAAGGTGACAAAACTTAGAGAGAAAGAAAGAGAGAGAAATTGAACACACTTTGTAGCAATAGCTGCCATGGAAAGCATCCCCACTACAATTTTACTACATTGTCCTCAACTTACAACCACAACTGAACCCAACATTTCTGTTGCTAAGTGAGACAGTTGTTAAGTGAACTTTGTCCAATTTTACGATCTTTGTTGCCAGAGTTGTTAAGGGAACCACTGCAGTTGTTAAGATAGTAACATGGTTGTTAAGTGAACCTGACTTCCCCGCTGACTTTGTCAGAAGGTTGCAAAGTGATCACATGACCCCAGGACATTGCAACCGTCATATATATCAGCCAGTTGCCAAGTGTCTGAATTTTGATCACATGATCAAAATGGGGATGCAGCAATGGTCATAAGTGTGAAAAACGGTCATAAATCACTTTTTCATTGCTGTTGTAACTTTGAATGGTCACCAAATGAACTATTGTAAATTGAGGATTACCAGTACTGATATCAAATAGTACTGTTGTGGTAGAGGAAGTTATGTGGCCCCAATATTTATTTATTTATTTATTATTTATTATTTAAATTTCTATACCGCCCTTCTCCCGAAGGACTCAGGGCGGTTCACAGCCAAATAAAATACACAATAATGTTACAATATAAACACAATTAAAATACAATTAAAAAACTTATTCAATTGGGCCGAAATTAAAAATTTAGAATAAATAATAAAAACCCAATTAAAACCCATAAATTTAAAAAACTAACCCAGTCCTGCGCAGATGAATAAATGCGTTTTAAGCTCGCGACGAAAGGTTCGGAGGTCCGGAAGTTGACGGAGTCCCGGGGGGAGTTCGTTCCAGAGGGCGGGAGCCCCCACAGAGAAGGCCCTTCCCCTGGGCGTCGCCAGACGACACTGACGCGCCGACGGCACCCTGAGGAGTCCCTCTCTGTGAGAGCGCACGGGTCGGTGGGAGGTATTCGGTAGCAGTAGGCGGTCCCGTAAATAGCCCGGCCCTATGCCATGGAGCGCTTTGAAGACGTTCACCAAAACCTTGAAGCGCACCCGGAAGGCCACAGGTAGCCAGTGCAGATGTTGAACAGAAGGGGCGAGAGAATCGACCCCTGCGGCACCCCACAAGTGAGGCGCCGCGGAGTCGACCTCTGCCCCCCCGTCAACACCGTCTGCGACCGGTCGGAGAGATAGGAGGAGAACCACCGATAAACGGTGCCTCTCACTCCCAGTCCCTCCAACCGGCGCAGCAGGATACCATGGTCGATGGTATCGAAAGCCGCTGAGAGGTCTAATAGGACCAGGGCAGAGGAACAACCCTTATCCCTGGCCCTCCAGAGATCATCCACCAACGCGACCAAAGCCGTCTCAGTGCTGTAACCGGGCCGGAAGCCGGACTGGAACGGGTCTAGATAGACAGTTTCCTCCAGGTGGAGGGGAAACTGATATGCCACCATACTCTCTACAACCTTCGCCGCGAAGCGAAGGTTGGAGACCGGACGATAATTACCTAAAATAGCCGGGTCCAGGGAAGGCTTCTTGAGGAGGGGCCTCACCACCGCCTCTTTCAAGGCGGCGGGAAAGACTCCCTCCAACAAGGAAGCGCTCGTAATCGCCTGGAGCCAGCCTCGTGTCACCTCCTGAGTGGCCAGCACCAGCCAGGAGGGGCACGGGTCCAGTAAACACGTGGTGGCATTCAGTCTACCCAGCAACCTGTCCATGTCCTCGGGAGCCACAGGGTCAAACTCATCCCAGACAATATCACCAAGACCGCCCTCAGACGCCCCGTCCGAATCGCCACAATTTTGGTCCAGACCGTCCCGAAGCTGAACGATTTTATCGTATAGATAACCGTTAAACTCCTCAGCACGTCCCTGCAACGGGTCATCCCGCTCCCCCTGGTGAAGGAGGGAGCGGGTCACCCGAAACAGGGCAGCTGGGCGGTTATCTGCCGACGCAATGAGGGAGGAGGCGTAGCAACGCCTCGCTTCCCTCAGTGCCACTAGGTAGGTCCTAGTATAGGATCTAACTAGTGTCCGATCAGCCTCTGAACGGCTGGACCTCCAAGAACTCTCTAGGCGTCTTCTCCGGCGTTTCATCCCCCTCAGCTCCTCGGAGAACCAAGGAGCCGGTTGGGATCTGCGCCGGGTCAGAGGCCGCAGAGGCACGACACGGTCTAAAGCCCCAGCCGCAGCCCGTTCCCAGGCTGTGGCTAGTTCCTCTGCCGTGCCGTGAGCCAGACCCTCAGGAAGTGGCCCAAGCTCCGTCCGGAACCTCTCCGGGTCCATCAGGCGCCTGGGACGGTACCAACGTAATGGTTCCGTCTCCCTGCGGTGTTGGGTAGCGGTCAGAAAGTCTAGGCGAAGGAGCGAGTGATCTGACCATGACAAAGGTTCTGTGACTATATCTCTCAAGTCCAGATCCTTCAACCACCGACCAGAGATGAAAATCAGGTCCAGTGTGCCTCCCCCGATGTGAGTGGGGCCATCCACTACTTGAGTCAGGTCCAGGGCCGTCATGGAAGCCATGAACTCCCGAGCTACTGTCGATGACGAGCCGGCAGATGGCAAGTTAAAGTCCCCCATGACTAAAAGTCTGGGGGTCTCCACTGCCACCCCAGCAAGCACCTCCAGGAGCTCGGGCAGGACGGCTGTCACGCAGCAAGGAGCCAGGTACGTGACCAGCAAGCCCATCTGACACCTATGACCCCACCTCACCAAGAGGGATTCACACCCGGCAATCTGAGGTACAGTGGTCTCCCTCGGCTCTAGACTCTCTTTAATAACAACCGCCACCCCACCCCTACCCTGGGCCTCGGCTGATGGAATGCACGGAAACCCGTGGGCACATCTCGACCAGGGCACGCCTTCAGTGCCCAACCAGGTCTCCGTAACGCCTATAATATCCGCTGCACCCCTGAATCAGATCATGTATTAGGGGGGCCTTATTGGCCACGGACCGTGCGTTGCATAACATCAGACGAAGGCCCAGGCTCTGAGGGTCTTGACCATCCGGGGAACGGGAGAAGGGGGGATCGGGGCGCGCGATCGCCTGCAGACATCGAGCGCGCCCCCAGAACGATACGGTCCCCCTTCCGCCATATCTGCCCCTCCCACTTACTGCAAATGGAACCACCTCACCAAAAGGAACGCAATCCCCCCCCATAACCTCCGAACCCATTACAGAACCGCCACAAGCGCGCGCAAGGACTGGCTCCCCACCCAGCGGGCTACTCCCAATACCCGCCCTAACCCTCCCACCCCCCCTCCCCGACGGGTTCTCTCCCCTACCCGTCGAATCCCTCCCCCCCCTCCCAACCCTTAAAATCCCCATTAAAACTCCCCTTAAAAAATCTCTTAAAACAGCTAATTAAAAAGCCCCTAAGCCTCCTATTTTTAGCATGCCACCTCTCGGGGCTCCAAAGCCCGTCCTCAAGGTGGGCCCTCGATAGTATGGAGGGCCAAACCCGCGAGAGAGGGGCATCTCGCAGGGCAAGAAGGTCAGCCGCCGTAAACGTTCGCATCACCAAGAAAGTCCAGCAGGAGGCCCATCCTGGGCCGGTCAAGATGGTAACAGATGATACAGTGACCACAACCAGTCTGTCAGTCAGTCCTGATGGGAAGCAGTCAATAAACCTTCTCCTATCAAGTAAGTTACTCTTATGTGTTTGAAATATCAATACCTCATTTTGAGCTGTTGCATTTTACTTTCACTAAAAATAACTACCGTATTTTTCAGAGTATAAGATGCACCGGAGTATAAGACGCAGCTTAGTTTTTGGGGAAGAAAATAAGAAAAAAACTGATTGGAAGGTGGATGGGCCTCTCAGAATACCCCCAATCAGCTGTTCCCAGAGGTGAATTTTAGCAACAGGTTCCTTGGTTGTGAGCTCTGGGCCTTGTTGTTCTTTTTGTTTGTTTTGTTTTTCTGCCTCTGAAAGCCTCCAAAACAGAGCTTCAGAAAAAAAAGCCTCTGAAGCTCTGTTTGGGGGCTTCTTTTCTGAAGCTTCATTTCTGATGCTTTTTTCAGTCTCTGAAACCTCTGTTTGAGAAGCTGGGTGGGGCTACATTCGGAGTATAAGACGCATCCAAATTTTCACCCTCTTTTTTGGAGGAAAAAGGTGCGTCTTATACTCTGAAAAATACGGTACATGTAGCCCACCATACACCATGATTTTCTTGATAAACAATACAGAAGTAGTTTGCTACTATTATTATTGGTCTACACCTCTGGAATTTTCTGAAATTTCCCTTCCAAGTATTACTCAGACTTCACTCTGCTTAGGTTCTAAATCCAGAAAAGACGATACTGCTTTTTACAGCACTATTAGAACCAAAATGACACAAAAGAGTATGCAAGCATTTGAATTTTTCAGGATTTTTAATTAGGTAATTACATTACAAAAAAAAAGAAGAAGAGAAGAGACAAGAGACCAAAGCAGCTCAAAAATTAAGTCAGACGTTACAATCATGAACATAAGGAAATTAAAGCTAATCGTGTCAAAAAAAATCTATGCTTGCAATCTTTTTATAACCCAACAAGTTTATAACTTGTTTATATTATGATCACTAAGTGGCTTCTTAAAGTTTATGTCTTGGCAGATATTTGTCTGCTTTCACTTCTAGTGGTTGGTGCAACCAGCAAGATGGCCTGTTGCTGGTTGCACCAACGGTCATTATCAAAGATGTAGTTTGGATTTCAGTATACAGTGCATGCCTGAGGTCATTACACGCCTCCTTAAGCAAACAGGGATCCACGCCAATTGATAAATCATTTACAAGGATAAGTCAAAAGTGAAGAGCGAGAGATTAACCAGGTCACCCCTGTCCTGACTGAATGACGTGTTGGAAGAGCTGAACCAGCAGATCCTAGAAACATAGCCAATAAGATCCCCATGAGCAGAGAGAAATGCATGAGAAATAAAAAGGCAACTTTTTACCAGTCTGGATTAGCAGCTAAACTATTTAGCACTGAACTCAGCGACCGAAGATTGGTACTTTGCTCAAACATAAAAATCTCATATGATTTTAGTCACTGATTCCAACATGAGATTTGAAAGACAGAACTTGAAAAACAGTCATAGGAAGGAAACAACAGAGGGAAAATATCTATTACCGTAGTATTTCTATTACTTCTGTGGCATAATGTTAAACACTTTCTCCCTTCCTTCATCAAAGCCAAACCTGCTAGCCTTCAATGCTGACTAGAAAAAAACTCTTGTAAAATGGGGAATATGGAAAAGAAAAGAACAGAAATTGTTAGGGATAGAACATAAGGGAAGAACTATAAAACATAGATCAATATTGTAAATGTTTCTGCCTGCAGTAATACAGGCAAGCACAATTGACCCCAAAATTTCTGTTAAGTATAACAGTTAACAGAAGACAGAAAATCAGTTTTACTTCATTTTATGACCTTTCTTGTTAGCTTTTAAGTGAATCATGGCAGTCATTAAGGTAGTAACACAGCAGTTAAGTGAATCTAGTTTCCCTATTGACTTTGCTTGTCAGAAGTTTGCAAAAGGTGATCACATGACTCCAGGACACTGTAACCATCATAAATATGAATCAGTTGCCAAGGGTCTGAATTTTGATCATGTGACCATGGGGATGCTGCAACGGTCATTATGTGTGAAAAATGATATAAGTCACTTTTTTCAGTGCTGGTTTAACTTTGAACAGTCACTAAACAAACTGTTGTAAATGGAGAACTATCTGTAATGCTATAATGTTTACAGAGAAGTCTTTGGATTGGAAATGTTCTCAGAGTCAATATTTATTAATCTAAAACATTTACATCCTCCTTTATTTATGCACAAGAATCATGAAATAGGATGGCAGGATCACTTGACCGGTTATGATTTAATTTCTGCTTTATACTCAATTGTATTCTTTAGGCTCAAGTTTCAGAAGCAATTGCTGGCATAGTTACTTCAGTCAAGCATTAACATATGGACTGTATTATTTATATGTTGACAGCACTGAGCATACTCTCCTGAGATGGTTTATTTAAATTACTAGTGAAACAAATGTTACATTCAGAAGAAAAAGTTGAGTTCAGGATTAAAAATATTTACCAGCAAATGGCTATTTTTCCATGCAGATGATAGTGTGAGGCCACCTATTTGACATCTTAAGGAAAAGATAATAACCATTCAAGGCAGATAGATATTTATTAATAAAAGAAAAACAAAATTTTCTTACATGCAATGTGAGGATTTGCAGACTGCCAACCTCAGCTTGATGTTCCTACCACTAAAAGAATAAGTTTAGGGTCTACTTTAAGCTCCAAATCTAGAAATAGCCAAGGACTATCTTCGTCTTAAACAAATTTTGTTACTCTGGCTTCCTCAATATGAAAATTTTAATTTAAAGTAAACTTGTCAAGCCAACATTCAGAATGAGAGCACTTCCATTAAATGTTGGCACCTGTCTAAATTCTGCGAAGTAAAGGCTCCCTTCGATGAACTCTTTCCCCAGGCAAACATGGCTCCATGGCTTAGGACCCGGGTACTTATGAGACCGCCTGCTGTTACCCTTTGCCTCCCACCGACTCGTACGCTCTCACAGAGAGGGTCTTCTCAGGGTGCCGTCCGCCAAACAGTGTCGGCTGGCGGCCCCCAGGAGTAGGGCCTTCTCTGTGGGGCAAAACGCTCTGGGCGAACTTCCCCCTGGCCTGCGTCAAGTGCCTGATCTTCGGACCTTCCGTCGTGAGCTCAAAACATATCTATTTATTAAAGCGGGACTGGCATAATTTGTGTTGAATTTTAAATTGGGTATTCTTAATATTTTTAAATTTTTAAATCTAAATTTTAATAATCAGCCTTTAAAATTTGCTCTTTTAAATGTTGTTTTAAATTGTATATATTTTGTTTTTATTCTGGCTGTACACCGCCCTGAGTCCTTCGGGAGAAGGGCGGTATAAAAATTTAATAAAATAAAAATAAAATAAATAAAAATAAAAATGATGGCTTTCCAAAACAGTTGTCTATTTTGTGCAGCCAACCCTAAAAAAGCCATTTCCCAGAACAAGAATGGTGAGGCCGCCTAAGGAAAGGAACTTGACTAAGAAGTGGAATGCAAGGCAGACGTAACATGTGGGCTCCAAATGACTCCAATGCTTGGCCTTCCTTTTTGTTTTCTGTTTTGCAAAGTGAAGAGACTAAAAGGAAAAGAATTTGTTGAGAAACCAAATGTGACAGTAGAATGGGAATAAGAGCACTAAAAGTATTGTATGTTTGACCTTATAAAGCATATAATAAAAATGTTGTTTCACAGGAGGGAAATGTATAAAGTTCAGCGTGCAACCCCTACCCAATAAAAAAAAACTATGGAAAACATACATGCTAGGCAAAATGAAAATTTTAAATGTTTTTAAAACATTTTTTAAAAACCTACACTTCTCTTCTACACTACACTTCTCTTAAAGTAACACATACCACATACCTCACTTCCCATACTCTCCTCTAGCTGTCCTCTCAAGGCTCCTTATGGCCCCTTAATCCTCTGCCTCCAACATTCCTATATTCTGCAGCTTACCTGGATGGGTGAGTCCATCAGAATTAAGCATTACTTTTAGCCAGCCTAGATTTCCCTTCTATTCAAGGAATGACTGGGAGGCCACAGAATAGTATTGGGAATAAAGGAGGTACCCCTTATGGTCTCCAGGAGCACACTGATGTTTTCACATTACTTGAGGATCCTTTGGAATTCTTTCAAATTAAAAAAACCTGTATCTTCAGTGGATTGTATGTGAAAATTACACACTCTCCCCATCTCTCTCCTTCCCTCCCTCCTTCCGTCTTACACATACTTACATACATAATGTTGTACTCATTTACTTTACAAAAAAAGTTTTAAACCATGAAACATGGCTAAATTTTTTCTTCTTCCTCCTCCTCCTCCTCAATTTTGATCATGTTTTCCCTGATCACTTCCCTCTATCTCGGCAGTCATCTTTGTGGGCCTGCAGTAAATGACTTTTTACAACCAGAGCAGTCCCAGGGTGACATACCAGCCATTAGTTATTTCAGAATAACTTCTACGTGCAGCGGCTGACTCAATCCATTCGATAAAAGTAGGCGGCGAAGGATTTATGGGCTCTTTTCTATTTTAATTAAAAGAGAACCAAAGAACTGTTTCGGTGTTATGAGATTTTGGATGGGAGATCTAAAAGAAAAGGGAGGGCACTTGTGTTTCTTCACTGTGCCTCTTTAATTGTAATCAGATCCAACAGGTAACTTATTAAGCCCTTTGCCTTTTGCACTGCAAAGGGATAAGAGCAGGTAAAGTCCAGTAATTCTTTAACTAGGAGATGGAGCATTTCTTTAGTTGAACAACAAATACTCTTTTGTTTCTTTGGCTCAGAGTTGCTGACCGGATTATCTGCTACATAGTCCACAATACCTCAAAGTAAAGATTGTTAATGTTGCCAGAAAGACAACAAATGCCCTTTTGTTTCCTTGGCCCAAAGTTGCTGACCCAAGTATCTGCTTCGCAGCCAAGTACTACAATGGAAAGAGCATCTGCTCTGCCAAAGATAGACTTGTGATAATCTGTTTCTTCACTATGTGAGGGCTTTGGGAAGATTCTTTCCTCTAGTTTTTATCTTGTATTTGTGGGAGGAAGCATTGCCATGTTTTCCTTCTCCAGATTTTAGAGCAGCTTCGTTTTAGTTGCTGCTTCAGATTGTTTGCAGAATGCAAAAGTCCTGGGATATCTGGAATAGTAGGTCTCCAGGAGCTACGAGGACAAAAAGATTTGGCTTGGAAAACTAGCTGCAGTGTCATCCAAATTATAGATGAAGTCTATCCTTAGTCTTGCATGGAACTCCTTAGTTGACATGCCAAAAAAACTGCACTGTATCTATTCGTAATTCCTGGAAGATGTTACATCTAATGAAAGAAAAGACTTGATTCTGGCCAATATATATCAGTTGGGTTAGATAAGTAGCTGGGAAAACAGAATTCATCAGCCAGATGTGTTGGATTTCAACTGCCATAATTCTTCAATAACCACATCCCTAGATCACATCATCACCACTGCATTCAAAGGGCACAAATCTAGGAAGATGATTTCAGAAGAATATAAGATGCATCCAACCTTTTTTAAAAAAGAAAATGGGATGATCAAAATGTTTTCAGAAGATGTAAAAGATTCTTAGTATTTCCAAAATCTGGTTATTACAGTATTAAGTTCAATTCTAATGGTAAAAGCCTGAGTTTGGGTGGGAAAACAGAAGAGTCTAGTGGGATCATTAAGAAACTTCTTTATTGAGATAGAACCAGTGCATTCTAATACGAGGGAACAGATTTTCACTAAATCACAGTACTTTTTCACGTCTGTTCAACTGTATCCAACTCTCATCGACTGCCTGTAAAAGTGAAAGTTTTCTTGACAAGGTTTTTCAGAAGTGCTTTGCCATTGCCTATTTCCTAGGATTGAGAGTGACTGGCCCAAAATCACTCAACTGGCTTTGTGCCTAAGATGGAGCTAGAGCTCATGGTCTCCTGATTGCTAACCTGATGGCTTAGCTGCTACTCCAGTTGGCTGTTAGAACACAGTACTGTATAGCAAATTATTCAAACCACTAACGATAAAATACAAAATAGGTAAAGCAAGATCATTTGTAGATCTCATTTCAGTTCATGAAAGAATACAAAAGCTTTCAGGTTATTGCTTTTTTATATTCATATAGAGAGTCATTCTTAATACCAAGCTAGCAAAAATCAAACTGATTACAGGTACTGCAAAAAGTTCTGAAGCATACATGCACTTCATACGCCATTATTTGTTAAATATTTGAAAAACAATAATTTATTGATACATTGAAAGATAAATTGAAAGAAGTGTAACTTTTTGTACATTTTTTGAAAACACAATCATTTTCCTTTGACAAAAAAGCTACTTGCATGTGACAAATTTAAAGCAAAAAATTTAGACATGGTATCTTAAGCCCAGGTTTCACTTCCGAAATGGAAAAGCAAACAGGGAAGTGAATAGTTTTGAAATAAAACTCAAGTATCTTATGGGAGGAGCACAGCTGTAAGCCACATCCTGACTGGGTCATTATACTTATAGTTGGTAAAAGTCCCTCTTAAGTTAACTACCTACCAATTTAAACCAATATTATTAGGTTTGCACATTAATAAGCAAAATCTCTTCTCCATTCTTCTATGGTGCTTTTCTTATTCAAAGCTTAAAACACTTTAGATCCAGACTTGCCACTCTGAAAGTAGACCCCCCCCCTCCTGTCTATAGAGGAAATTGGAGTTTTCCTGCTGAGGAATAGGGAGGGTTGGTGATTTCTCAGCCCCTTTAAGTCTTCAGGGCCAAATCCCAGGCTTTTGCAATGTTTCCCCTCACAAAAGACATCAGTGAAAGTCATCACCTCACTCTTTTTCTCCAACCCTGGTGGAGCTCCTGTGAACTCAGCACATCCATAGCATTAAATATAAATGTTCCTCCTCACAGGGTCAATTATAGTTTTTATAAAAATTGTAAGCTACATCTGCACAAGTGAAATGCCAGAACCTGCAAGATCTATATCATTATTAATCCCATCAATAGTAAGAACTTCCCAAGTATGTAAAGGTAGCATAGTGGAAGTATGCCTTTGGTTGGTTTTAGATTCCTTAAAAAAGCCTGCTATCTTTCAAAAGATCATTCAGGCCGTAATAAGTGTAAAATTCTGAGTTCTCAATCCTACCGTTTAACTTAATTAATGTTCAAGGTGAATTGCTACTTTACATTTCTAAACGGTTTGTTCAAAACAGTACTAGATTAAACCTGCAATAACATGAACTACAAATTAATTCCCGCTACAAGCTAATATTCACTTAAGCATTAATCCGAATTTCATTACTACTAATTTTTTTAGACTTTCCAGTAAGAAGAGATAGTTTTAAAGATAACTTCCCTGGTATGAACATAGCACATTTAATAATGTCCTGCAAACCTCTGTTTCTGCAAACCTCTGTTTCTAGCAGTGTCATTTTGCCAGATCTGTGAAGATATCAGCCTCCCCATGATGGCTGGAATAAGGCCTTTTAAGTATCATAGGCGTTCCCCACAGATGCTAACAGTATATTTAATTTTAGTATATGGCAGGGCAAAAGTCTAGATGTTTTTCCTAGACATTATCAGGAACCGTTTGATAAATGTTCACCTGCCATGCAGTAAGACACCACAGGAAAATGGTTAATTACTGTAGTTAAAGGTTAACTCGGAATTAAATCATGATTCTGATGTTGAAAATGATAGTCTTAAAATTTCAGACTGTGCTGTGACACTTGACACTAAGGTACGAGACAGCAAAGGTTGGATCTTGGCCAAAGAAACCCTACTTCCTAAATAATTTCATTAGTACTAATTTTTTAGACTTTCCAGTAAGAAGAGATAGTTTTAAAGATAACTTCCTGGTATGAACATAGCACATTTAATAATGTCCTGCAAACCTCTGTTTCTGCAAACCTCTGTTTCTGCAAACCTCTGTTTCTGCAAACCTCTGTTTCTGCAAACCTCTGTTTCTGCAAACCTCTGTTTCTGCAAACCTCTGTTTCTGCAAACCTCTGTTTCTGCAAACCTCTGTTTCTGCAAACCTCTGTTTCTGCAAACCTCTGTTTCTGCAAACCTCTGTTTCTGCAAACCTCTGTTTCTGCAAACCTCTGTTTCTAGCAGTGTCATTTTGCCAGATCTGTGAAGATATCAGCCTCCCCATGATGGCTGGAATAAGGCCTTTTAAGTATCATAGGCGTTCCCCATAGATGCTAACAGTATATTTAATTTTAGTATATGGCAGGGCAAAAGTCTAGATGTTTTTCCTAGACATTATCAGGAACCGTTTGATAAATGTTCACCTGCCATGCAGTAAGACACCACAGGAAAATGGTTAATTACTGTAGTTAAAGGTTAACTCGGAATTAAATCATGATTCTGATGTTGAAAATGATAGTCTTAAGATTTCAGACTGTGCTGTGACACTTGACACTAAGGTACGAGACAGCAAAGGTTGGATCTTGGCCAAAGAAACCCTACTTCCTAAATAATTTCATTTCATTCTATTGGCCATATTTCACCCTAATCTAACCTATAGAGCAGATCTGGCCATTTTACAGCCCACAGGCCACATCTGGTCCTCTAACTGTCCCTGTCCAGCTCTTGGCGGCGGGGGATAACAGTGGTCCCCCCAGAAGAGTTCCAGTTTCTCCTGTGGCTCCTTGGGAAAATTAACTGCCCATCCCTGCTGTAGAGTAGTTGGAAACCTGAAAGAAAGAGAAACCTAAAACCTAAAACACTGCCTTGAATTTCTAGCAGAAAGTATAAATAGACATGAAATATAAATAAGCAGTTACATACATGCAACAAAAATTTAAAAAGGCCTTTAAAAGAAAACAAAATATCTCTGAATCAAAGAGACTTACGTTCAACCATAGGACTACAGAAGTCCTCTTGCATCAACCCCCCAACTCCCTTGGAAGTTGAGGCTGTGTGTGTGTGTGTGTGTGTGTGTGTGTGTGTGTATGCACGTGCACGCATACATGCAACTGTGGATGTTCCTCGCTTGTATTAGTGAAGCAGATTTTATGATTGAAAAAGAAAGGGGTTTATTTACAGGACAGATTATAGGACAAGCAAAATTTAACACTTAGTTAACTTCCTAACTGGAAGAGGTCCCCAAATCACATGCTCCATGCATGTGTCTCTGGAAAGCGAGAAGGAAGTGACCTCAGATTAGCACTTTCTAATCAGGCAAAGTGAAATACAAAGAGGCAACAGACTACATGTGTAAAATTCTATTAACTCCCTCCTGTCTTCTTGCTGAAGATTATTTGAGAGCATTTGGAGGGCTCATCAATATTCCCATCTCTGTTTAATAAATACAGAAATTTGAAAGGGTCCTCGGCTCAGTTTCTGCCCTTCTCAAAGGCAAATAATAAGATTTCTCATGGAAAAAAGAAACAGTAACCCTGGTTTCCAAACTATCTCTGACATGGCTGCAACACAACCCAATTTCTCCGCCATACAATCTAATAACAAGGCATTTTAAAGGAATGTTGAAGGATGAATGAACTTGAGCCATTTCTGCCAGGACCTTCCTTCAAATCAGTGTAAAACCCATGGATTTCAGCCTCCCCAAATGTTTGTCTGCTCTCCACTAAGGGCACAGACAGGGATCAAAGAGGGAGAAAATTTGTACTTTATACGAAAACTCAGTTGGCAGGAAATAAGTTGTGAACTGTGTTTGCAGATGGACGTCCAGGACCAAATTCTCCTGTAAATTATGGGTCACTAAGTAGACCGAATATTAAAAGGAAAACTCCCAAGTTAATCAATGGTTCTCTGCTCTCATTTGTCTTGGTATTAATGGTCTTGATTTATCAATTATACCTAAAGGAATTCCTCAGCTACTACATAATTGACGTGACTCGGCTTTTTTAATGTTGGTTTTATCAGTTTCACCTGGTAACCTTTTTTTTAGCCATGAAAATATCCTAACACACTTCAGCAGATAAAAAGCACACTTGGCTGTAGTAAACCCTGGCTAGAACACTAATGCCAATCCAGATTTCTGACATTGTTTTTTCTGAGCTATTCTGGGACAAGACTCTTTTATTTGCGATTGCACTATAGCGCCATTTCGTTTCACTTACATAATGTGAACTAAACTTATATGTGGGCCATTAAAATAGTATATTTTCAGAAATTTAAATTGTCACAGGGAATTTTATGAAAACCTAATGAAAATGTTTTTAAATAATGCTATGAATTTTTTTTAAAAGTCAAATTAAAAAAAAGGAAAGTGCTTCAGTATTGGACAAAACCCCTACCGCCCACCATGAAAGCTGGAATGCCCACTAGTGGGCGGTAGGGACCAGGTTGACTACCACTGATGCTTGAGCAGGAGGTTGGACTACAAGACCTCCAAGGTCCCTTCCAACTCTATTATTCTATGTTCTAATGTTTGTGCATATTATGCAGTAGTCTTTGTCATAGGTTTAACTGAACATCAATCAACTTTTGAAAGATAATGATGGTCTTCCTAGATAAACCTTGCTGCAAACAATACCATCAGTGGACTAGTGTTTGGTGAGGGTGTGTTCAAACCACTTTTGTATTGTAGTCAAGAAAATCATATGAACATTTTTATGAAGTCACAATGAGTCAAAGTTACTCAGTGGATTATGTGTACTTTTTTCCTGGTTAGAAATTGCAAAAGGTGCCTGACACAATATTTCCAAAGTACATGTATAAATTCAGAGTGCCCTTCGTTTTCACTGAATAAAACAACTCTGTGAAGCTTTGCTGCATTTTAGCCAGAAATTTTAGCTAGATTTTCCAAACCTAACTTTTAACAGCAAGAAAAGGATGTAAATGCGTCAGTTTTCCAATTTCAATGTTTCTTTTTTCTCTTTCTCATATATATTCCTTTCTTCCTCCCCCCTTGGAATGTTCCATTGTCACGTCTTGCATGGCAAATACACATACTGCATTCTGTATATACTAGCTTGCAAAAGAATAGAATAGAATAGAATTTTTATTGGCCAAGTGTGATTGGATACATAAGGAATTTGTCTTGGTGCATATGCTCTCAGTGTACATAAAAGAAAAGATACCTTCATCAAGGTACAACACTTACAACACTTAATGATAGTCATAGGCTCCAAATAAGCAATCAGGAAACAATCAATATCAATATAAATTGTAAGGATGCAAGCAACAAAGTTACAACCATACAGTCATAAGTGGAAGGAGATGGGTGATGGGAATGATGAGAAGATTAATAGTAGTGCAGATTTAGTAAATAGTTTGACAGAGTTGAGGGAATTATTTGTTTAGCAGAGTGATGGTGTTCAGGGAAAAACTGTTCCTCTGTCTAGTTGTTCTGGTGAGCAGTGCTCCATAGCATCGTTTTGAGGATAGGAGTTGAAACAGTTTATGTCCAGGATGCGAGGGGTCTGTAAATATTTTCACGGCCCTCTTTTTTGACTCGTGCACTATACAGGTCCTCAATGAAAGGCAGGTTGGTAGCAATTGTTTTTTCTGCAGTTCTAATTATCCTCTGAAGTCTTGTTCGATTGCAGACTAAACCAGACAGTTTTAGAGGTGCAGATGACAGACTCAATAATTCCTCTATAGAACTGGATCAGCAGCTCCTTGGGCAGTTTGAGCTTACTGAGTTGGCGCAGAAAGAACATTCTTTGTTGTGCTTTTCTGATGACGTTTTTGATATTAGCTGTCCATTTTAGATCTTGCGATATGGTAGAACCTAGAAATTTGAAGGTTTCTACTGTTGATACTGTGTTGTCTAGTATTGTGAGAGGTGGAAGTATGGAAGGGTTTCTCCTAAAGTCTACCACCATTTCTATGGTTTTGAGTGTGTTCAGTTCCAGATTGTTCCGGTTGCACCATGAGGCTAGTCATTCAACCTCCCATCCGTATGCAGATTCATCATTGTCTCAATGAGACCGATCACTGTTGTGTCATCTGTGAACTTAGTTAGTTAAAACATAGTTTTAACAGATGGATCGTTTGAGATGCAGTCATTGGTAAACAGAGGGAAGTGGGGAGAGCACAAAGCCTTGGTGGGGGGGGCTATACTAATTGCTTTCTGTTTGTTAGGAAGCTTATGATCCACTTATAAGTCTCTTCAGGTACTTGTAGCTGGTTTAGCTTAGTTAGATGAGTGTCTGGAATGATAGTATTGAATGCTGAACTAAAGTCTACAAAGAGGATCCTTGCATAGGTCTTTGGAGACTCAAGATGTTGTAGGATGTAGTGCAGAGCCATATTAACAGCATCATCTGTTGATCTATTTGCTCGGTATGCAAATTGCAGGGGGTCTAAAGACGGATTCATGATGGTTTTCAAGCGGGACAGCACTAGCCTTTCAAAGGTTTTCATGACTACAGATGTTAAAGCAACTGGTCTGTAGTCATTCAGTTCCTTGATGGTGGGCTTCTTTGGCACTGGGATGATAGTAGAGCGTTTGAAGCAAGAAGGAACATAGCACATCTCTAGTGATTTATTGAAGATATGGGTGAAGATGGGGGCCAATTGGTCAGCACAGACTTTTAAGCAAGAAGGAGTTATCTTGTCTGGGCCTGGAGCTTTTCCTGGTTTTTGTCTGTGAAATAGGTCTTGCACTTTCTTTTCTGTGATCACTAGGGGTTGTGAACCCAATGGGATGGGGTCAATTATAGGAGGCTTGGCTGTTGTTGGTTGTCTGAGATGGGGGTTGTGGAGATAGGTGGCTGTAGTTTCCTTTCAAACCTGCAGTAAAACACATTCAGGTCATCTGCCAGTTGTTGATTTCCTTCAGCCTGGGAAGGAGGTTTGACATAGCCGGTGATATTTTTAAGAGTTTTCCACATGTTTGCTGGTTCATTTATTGAGAACTGATTCTTTAGCTTTTCAGAGTAGCTCCTTTTTGCTGCTCTGATCCCCCTTGTTAATACATTTCTAGCCTGATTGTACAGCATTTTATCACCTTTTCTGTAGGCTTCCTCTTTGGAACGACGTAGCTGCTTAAGTTTAGCGGTGAACCAAGGTTTGTTGTTACTGTATGTATGTATGTAAAGTATGAATTCAACACTTCCTCAATAATTTTGCAGAGTCATAAAAACCTGGATCGATATACTTCCAAAACATTTGGTATCTGCCATGTATCTCATCATGCTAACACCACTGTAAAATGCAAATATTGGTTTAAGCACATAACAGATAGTGCTTAATGTGCACCAGTGAAGAGGAGACTCTCCCCTTTCTATATTCTTTTGGCTTTCTGGCTGGAAGTACATTCCGGAAGATAGTTATTTGGAAAAAGTGACCTTCTGTATTTAATGTTTGATGATCAACCATGGCGATAAATAATAGGGCAGTGCTTACAATTCACAGTTGTTCAAACATAGCACCTGTGTACAATTCTTTAAAGCAGCTGTGCTTTTCCCCCTGGGAGTATGTAGTAGCTGTACAAAGCAATCTGGAAAAAGACGTGGCTCCTTTAAAGAATTATACACGGAGGCTACATTGCACCTCTGCACACTCCAGTGCATCTTTTTAGAATCTAATTCAACATAAAAGCCTATTAAATAATGATCATAAATTGTTTGACTAGGTAAAAAGAAAAGGAACACATATATCACATTTAGAATTCTGCAGTGAAACAGAAACCTTAATCATTTTTAACTTGTTTAGAGGCTGGGGACAAAAATATCACTTCCTGTCCAACCGGAAGTTGTAAATGGGTCATTTCTGGCCTCCAGAGGGCCTGGGGGTGGGTGAGGAAGACCGTTTTTGCCCTCCCCAGACTCATAGAGAGGCTCTGGAGCCAGGTGTGAGAGAAAAATGGGCCTTTCCCACCACCACCCAGGCCCTCCGGAGGCAGGAAACACCCTGTTTCCCTACTTTTGGTGGGCCCAAAAGGCCTGAAAATTAGCTGGCGGAGCTGAGCTCGCATGCCCACTGATATGGCTATGCATGCCACCTGTGGTACGTGTGCCATAGGTTCACCATCACGGGCCCAGGGAATATAAGTTTCGTGGTGACCTTCCCTACTTAGTTTACACAATTATGTCCCCATCACATTCACCTCTCACCAATGGTGTAGGGCAAGCAACTGTTGGCATGTCACACTCATCAAATTTAGGAGAATTCTTAGAACAGTCCTAACAATTGTTTTGTATGGGTCAGGAAAGGACTTTGTTAATCATCTTCCTTTTCCATTTGAATTAGGTCTATCCTTTCCCATTAAATCCTGTTGCAGCTTCTGGTCTGGCAGTGGTATAGGAGCAGTGCCAATGGAGGGTGTTACTTTGGGGCAGGGTTAGAACTGATTCTAGCTCTGGAAAAAGGAGATAAACCTGAGGGTAAGCTCTTGTAGCAGTGCTGAAGCTCAGAGCCAGTTTTAGCCTCTGCTGAAGACTTTCTGAACAGCATAGGGCGAAGGTGTATGTGAGCTTCAATTAATTATTTGGTCTGGCCTACGTACACTTGAAGAGAATATGCATAGTTGATCAAGAGCCAGGATTCTGTTTTGGCCATGGGTATTAATGCCAGATGTATATAACCACTATTTTACTCACATATGAAAACAAACCAAGCCAAGGTTATTGTCGGACACCTTTTATTCAGAAAGGCACCCCACCCTTGTTATAATAACAGTAATTATTATTACATAGTCCCTTATTATGCTCCCAGTGCAGATAGCTTTTTTCCCACACATAACTACTTCTCTCTTGTAATTCACCCACGATGATTTCCCAACTATTCAGAATTGCTTCTATATGTTCTCCTGAATGCTATAGCTACTTTAATGAGTAAGAGATGCAGAGATAAAAATGACACTTCCGTGTCTCAATCATTTTAATGGGTTTGGTGTCTGGGTTAGTTAAACTGGCCATGTCAGCTGGGAGTTCTGGAAGCTCCAGTCCTAATAGTAGGACCCTGGACACGATTAACCCAAACACTAACTAAACACACACACACACACACACACACACACACACACGTATATATATCGGGACTGTTTTGTGGTCATTATTCTGTTGTGTAATGGTCGAGTTCAGGATAATGGTTAACCTGGGCTATGGCAAAGCATGAATTAATAATGATTAATAAAAAAACAGGAGCTATATTGTGCCTTTGAGCAAAAACTAGAGCATTCTGACTATCTTGAGAATCAACAGCAGCTGGAAAAATAGATTTGAAAACACATAGCAATACCAACTGAAATCTTGAGAGATTGAAATGGGTACAGTAAATTGTGTTTATGAAAAGCTAACAAACTAATCCCTATCCATTCAAACTATGCAGAGGAGAAAATAACTATGTATCACCCATTAAGACAAATGTATTCTCTAATATCCTTTAAAATATCGTTCCAAATTATAGTACTAACAATGGGGCATGCTTCTAATAAAGTTTATTAAAAATAATAAATATCCAATCCTAGATCATCCCATCTCCAAGCAGTTGTATAAAAGGCTCCATGTAAATTCAGCTTCATTTAGACAGGATTTCAAAAGAATAGCAAGAAGCACTCTAGCAATCCAGCAACACACACTCACTCACCTGCACACCCAGAGTTTGGAAATATTTCAACACTGGCTTAAAAATTGTCTTAAATTCTTACACTTACCTTTTTCAAAACTTCTGTAGCCTTCTGGCTGAAATTATAAAAGAACTATTGTTATTGGCAAACAGTTCTACTCTGGAAAATTTTAGCACAAAGAAAATTCCATTTTTGCAAAGAAAAAGTTATAAGTTATAAACCATTCCAAGTTTATAAATATAAGGTAACTTTAAATTTGCTCTCTCTTCAAAAGAACTCGGGGCCTCATCCCTCCAATAACACCACTGTAATCTTCAAAACTTTTTTTAAAGTGGCCTGCTTAAGCAAACATTAGATTTGAATTCAAATTTCTCTGCTTTAAGGCCAATGTAGCATCTTTACATCATATTGCCAGTAAGTAGAGGATTGCTACAAAGCTTCTACAGACAGTTCACAGATGCAGGATCCTTCAAGTTTACAAATTCTGCTTCTTAAAATTTAAATTTAACTTTATGAATAAGAAATTCCTTTATAGCTTTTGGTATGACATTAATTAAAGAAAAAATTGCAAGGGCTTAAAGCAGCAATCCTTGCAGAATATTTATTTAATTTAAAAGACTTACATAGCCACCTGTGTTATGAACCACAACCCTGGATGGCTCACAAAACAATAAAAATGTCAAGAAACCAAACAACCACTACAAAATCTCCTGGTACCTCATTATATTGATATAATGAAAAAGCAGTCTTGGATTTGGACAGCGTAGCTTAAATAGTCATTCAAGTACTGGGTGACCTTGGCCACATCAAAAAACACCAATCTTACTTTTCCCACTTTCAACAGGGCTGAGATGGGAAAGTTTTGGTTTTCAGGGATTGCTGGACATTAACCAGTATGATCTAGGATTAGGAAGAATGAAATCATCAAAGTGCAACAGCTTCATCCCTCTTACCTATGTATTTAATCTGTTGCTGATGTTGACTCATTGCAATTTGCTGGTTAGTAGGCTAACAGAGCAAGGTAAGTAGTTTTAAAATTGACTAGAATAGTGTCCTATAGGAGGTTATTTGATCTGGAAATAAGGTTATATTTGCTTTCAAATGACCTGCTTGAGTGTCTGTAAATAAAGCAAATACACAAATATTTAAGGTGTTCCCAAGACAATCTTAAATTCTACAGTAATCAGGTCCATATTGTTTATATTTTTTATCATGCCTTTATCATTTTTATAAATAATTCAAGGCGGTGAATATATCAATACTCCTCCCTATTTTTTCCACAACAACCACCCTGTGAGGTGGGTTGGATTGGGCTGAGAGTTACCGGCCCCAAGTCATCTTTTATGTCTCAGGCAGACTAGAACTCACAATCTCCCAGTTTCTAGCCAGATCCCTTAAGCACTAGACCAAACTGGCACTCAAAAGAAGACTTTAATAGAGACAGATAAATCCCAACCAGCATTTGTATGTTTATTCAGAAATATCTCAAGTCAAATGGGCCTTAGTTCCAGTTACTTATGTGTAAGAGCCTTTCCCAAATTGGTGGCCAGGAATGATGGGAGATTATTTTCAACCATTTAGCAACCACCAGTTGGGAAACACTGTTTAGTTGGTCGAGTAAGGAATTCGAGATCGGAGACGAGTGAAACTTCAGCAAAAATGCAGGCAGGATGCTCTCCTTATATACACACCTGGATCAGTTGGCCACCAATAGAATTCAAATGTTTTCCCGCTGGAATTTCCCACTGGAATTTCCCACCAATGGGATCATACACAACACTCCTCCCCCCCTGAATTTCACTTCACCCAGGTTTGCATATTTAGCAATTGTAATAATATTAGGGCGTCAGCATGTGTTAAGTCCTTGCCGGGACGGTGGATCAGTTTGTAGTTGTAGGCTGGCAAAAACAACACCCATCTCGTCAGCCTAGGGGATAATGCAATGGGAGTGGGTCGGTCCCCGGCCAGTAGTCCTAGAAGGGGGCGATGGTCGGTAACGAGTTCGAATTGTCTGCCAAAAAGGTATTCATGAAACTTCTTAACCCCAGAGACTGCATCCAGGGCTTCCTTGTCCAGTTGGCTATAATTTCTTTCTGGGCTGGACAGAGTTCGGGAGAAATATGCGATTGGTGCCTCGGAACCATTAGGCAACCGATGGCTCAGTACAGCCCCCACTCCAAACGGGGATGCATCGCAGACTAAAACTAACGGCTGAGTGTGATTGTATTGGATTAGGAGACTGTCCTCCGTCAGGAGTTCCTTAACTTTAGAAAATGCCTTTGCTTCCTCCTTTCCCCAGAACCATGGTCTTTTGTTAGTCAATAGTCTGTGAAGGGGCTCTGCCACTATGGCTTTTTGTTTTAAAAATACAGCGTAAAAATTCAGGAGGCCAAGGAAGGCTTGCAGTTCTGTCTTATCCTTGGGGGTGGGTGCCTCCTTAATTGCTTTAATTTTCGACTCGGTGGGGTGGATGCTCATCTGGTCGATTCTGTATCCCAGGAATTCAACTGAGGGCACCCCTATTTGGCATTTCTCTCGTTTCAATTGAAGTCCTGCATTTCTGAATACAGTCAAGACTTCTCTTAGTCTAATCATTAGCTGGTGCTGGTCGTCAGCAGAAATTAGGACATCATCGAAATAAGGCACCACCCCAGGGATCCCTTGTAACAGTCTCTCCATCAGGTTTTGGAAAAGTCCTGGTGCCACACTGACCCCAAATTGTAGGCGGGTGCATTTGAATGCTCCTCTATGGGTCACTATTGTTTGTGCTTCTGCTGTGGCATCGTCAACGGGCAACTGCTGGTAAGCCTGGGCTAGGTCAAGTTTTGCGAAAACTTTCCCTGAGCCCAACGAGTGCAATAAGTGTTGCACGACCGGCACTGGATAGGCACTCTTTTGTAGGGCTCTATTTAGTGTTGCCTTATAGTCCGCGCAGATGCGGACAGACCCATTGTTCTTGATGGGCGTTACTATGGGGGTTTCCCATTTAGCATGGTCGATGGGGACGAAGATTCCCTGCTGGACTAACTTATCCAGTTCCTTATCTATTTTTTGCTTACGTGCGAAAGGAACCCTCCTAGCTTTGAGTCTAATGGGTGTTATCCCTGGGTCTAGGTCGAAGGATATAGGGGTTCCCATGTACTTGCCCAAGGTTCCGGTGAACACGTCTTGGAATTCGCGAAGGTCGTCCTTCCTGTATTGGCAGTCAGCTTGGATCTCTAGCACTCCAAATAACCCGATCCCTAATTTCCGGATCCAATCCCAGCCCATGAGGCTTGGGAGTTTTCCTCGCACGATGCTGATTGGCAGCTTCTCTTTGTATTGCCCGTAGACTACATTTACGCTGGCTGTGCCTTTCACGGGAACTTTGTTGCCTTGGAAATCACGGATGCGCAGGTATTGGGCTTATAGGTGATTTTCCTTAATGTGCGGCAACAACTCTTGAACTATAGACCAGGATACGATCGTGATGGGCGATCCGGTGTCGACTTCCATCTTGATTTTTTTTCCGTCCACTGTGACCATGGTGTACGTTTTTTCTTCTGGTTTCGTGATGGCGCTGCCAATGGTGACTAGGTTTGCATATGCACCCTTTTGTTGGTGGCCATTTTGCTCGTGCTTGCGCGGTGATGTCTGCTGTCTAGCTGACCGCCATTCCCCGCGATTTCTCTGGCGGGAAACTTGAATTGGTAACGTAGCCCTGCAGACGTGAGCCAAATGGCCTTTCTTCTCCACAGCAGCAACATGTTGCATCATGGAAACAGCAGTTGTTTCTTTGATGGTCTCCCCCACAGCTGGAGCAGGAAAACCCAAAACTGTTTTTCTGGGGAGAACGCTCTGTTCAACAAACTGTTGTTGCCCCTTCTTCCTCCCCCTCTTCGAATGAGCTGGAACTTGAAGAGTGGGCTTGGGCGGACTCATAATGAACCGGGGCCTCTCAATAGGCTGGTGGAGCCTTACTCACCCCGGCTGCTGCATCTTTACAGCCGTTTGGTTTGATTGCTCGTATCCCGTAGCCTCATCAATTGCGGTGGTTAACGAGAGGTTGCGTCTATTATTTATTTATTTATTTATTTTATTTAATTTAATCAAATTTTTATACCGCCCTATCTCCCGAAGGACTCAGGGCAGTTTACAGCCTGATAAAAACACAAGAATAAATACAAGATAAAAACAGTATTTAAAAAACTTATTGAATTAGGCCAAATTTAAAATTATAATTAAAATAATAAAAACCCCATTTAAAAGCTAAATTTAAAAATTAAAATTAAAATCCTAGGCCAGTCCTGCGCAGATAAATAGGTGTGTCTTAAGCTCGCGGCGAAAGGTTCGAAGGTCAGGAAGTTGGCGGAGTCCTGGGGGAAGTTCATTCCAGAGGGTGGGAGCCCCCACAGAGAAGGCCCTTCCCCTGAGTGTTGCCAGCCGGCACTGCCTGGCAGACGGCACCCTAAGGAGTCCCTCTCTGTGAGAGCGTATGGGTCGGTGGGAGGCAACCGGTGGCAGTAGGCGGTCCCGTAAGTATCCCGGCCCTATGCCATGGAGCGCTTTAAAGATAGTAACCAAAACCTTGAAGCGCACCCAAAAGGCCACAGGTAGCCAGTGCAGTCTGCGCAGGAGTGGTGTCACATGGGAGCCACGAGGGGCTCCCTCTATCTCCCGCGCAGCTGCGTTCTGAACTAACTGGAGCCTCCGGATGCTCTTCAATGGGAGCCCCATGTAGAGAGCATTGCAGTAATCCAAGTGAGATGTCACGAGCGCATGAGTGACCGTGCATAGGGCATCCCGGGCTAGGAAGGGGCGCAACTGGCGGACCAGGCAAACCTGGTAAAAAGCTCTCCTGGAGACGGCCGTCAAATGGTCTTCAAAAGACAGCCATCCATCCAGGAGAACGCCCAAGTTGCGCACCCTTTCCATTGGGGCCAATGACTCGCCCCCAACAGTCAGCCGCAGCTGCAACTGACTGTACCGGGATGCCGGCATCCACAGCCACTCCGTCTTGGAGGGATTGAGCTTGAGCCTGTTTCTCCCCATCCAGACCCGTACGGCTTCCAAACACCGGGACAGCACTTTGATAGCTTCCTTGGGGTGGCCTGGGGTGGAAAAGTACAGCTCAGTATCATCAGCGTACAGTTGGTACCTCACCCCAAAACCACTGATGATCTCACCCAGCGGCTTCATATAGATGTTGAACAGGAGAGGCGAGAGAATCGACCCCTGCGGCACCCCACAAGTGAGGTGCCTTGGGGTCGATCTCTGCCCCCCTGCCAACACCGTCTGCGACCGATCAGAGAGATAGGAGGAGAACCACCGATAAACGGTGCCTCCCACTCCCAATCCCTCCAACCGGTGCAGCAGGATACCATGGTCAATGGTATCAAAAGCCGCTGAGAGGTCTAATAGGACCAAGGCAGAGGAATAACCCCTATCCCTGGCCCTCCAGAGATCATCAACCAACGCGACCAAAGCCATCTCCGTGCTGTATCCAGTAGTAGTACTGTCTAGCCAGTAGTATCCGTCTCAGCTGGATGTCCCGTATGCCACAAAGGAATTGTTCCAGCAAGGCTTCATCTAGGGATGTCCCGTAATCGCACATGGAGAAGGCTTGCCAAAGGGAGGCGATAAAGTCGGAGATAGATTCCCCCTCTAGCTGGAAACGCTGGCGGAAATCGAAATGCTGGGAGTATTTCGATGGGGTCGGTTCATAGTAAGCTTTAAGCATATCTTTCAGGATGGACCACTCAACTTGGTGGACTGGCCTTGGAGACAATAGGTTCACCGCCATTTGGAATACCTTCGCGCCACAGTTGGTGAGGAAAAACGACCGTTTTTTATCATCAGGTAGTTGGTTATCGTCATTCAAGTCTAGGAAACAATTGAATCTTATCATGACTCTTCCGCCGGATCAAATGGCTTCAGTTTGCTGATAGATTTGGCCATCTTGGGAGGGCTGGTTCACCCTCGTCGCCAGTGTTTAGTTGGTCGAGTAAGGAATTCGAGATCGGAGACGTGACAACAGTTCTTTTTATTTAGAGTGAAACTTCAGCAAAAATGCAGGCAGGATGCTCTCCTTATATACACACCTGGATCAGTTGGCCACCAATAGAATTCAAATGTTTTCCCGCTGGAATTTCCCGCTGGAATTTCCCACCAATGGGATCATACACAACAAACACAGCTGTACAAAATTCTATAGGGTAGAAACAAATGAGATTGGAATCAGGTTAAATGTAACTTGGTAAGATTTACTTTGACAGAAGAGGCATAGGCGCTGTATCTATATCTATAAATATATATAAAGCCATTGTTACTAATGGGCTTTCTTGGAATGTCTGTTTTCCTTAGTGAAAAGAAAAACTTTGTGGATATGTGTACCACACACATAGGATAAAGGATAATTATGAGCATGTTTTGTTTCAGTTTTACATAAGGCTACTATATCTGGATTGCAAAAAACTTGATACCTATTAGATTACAGCAACATTTGTTGCTGCTTTCTGTCATCTGGATTTTTGCAACCTAGAATTGGTGGCATACACTCAAATCACCAACTGATGGGGCTTTAAAGTAGTTATCCAAACTACTACCTTCCGCATGGCTCAAGCAGAATTCCCAGAACCCCATCCAATGATTCTATAGTTTAGGAAATGTATACATATTTGGGGGGGGGCAACAGGTAGGGGTAGAGTATTTTAAGTTATGAGTAAGCAGAACAGCTCTTGTTATTGCTTTTAATGGCCGGATTGGTTTTTCCACTCCTAACACGATTCTGTAACTGGATACAATCACCACTGTAGATACTCTTAAGGTTTTCCTTTTGGTTTGATACAGCCTTATGAAATGCTATTTAGAGTATTTTGCAAATTTATTTTTATTATTCTGAAAGAAAACAAATGCAATGGAAAAACAACATGACAAGAGATTTTAGACTTGGCAGCAACTGAAAACTATTTTTTGCCACAAAACATCACCTAAATCCAACAATAATCCTTTTTGCTCACAGCTGCTTCTTGCAAGGTTAAAAAAAAATGAAAGAAGCATGGAGCTGACCTACCCTCTCATCTCTCTATAACTTCTTTTTCTAAAGTGACCTATTTTACAGTTGTTGTGGATTATTGAAAACACTTATATTGGCCCATGAACTTGCAGAGGGCTTGACAAACAGATAAAGCTAGGTCCCTGCCCTAAAGCATTTACAGTTTAAATAAGAGCAAACAAACATAAGATAACACTTTGGGACAACAATACCAGCAGAGCTGGGTGCGGTGATTATTAGCTATGAGGAAAAGGGTGCGTTTGTGTTCTCCACATAGCAAACGAAAGAGAAGGTAACTAAGAGACAAAAGACAGCAGAACTGTTCAAAAATACAGAAGGCACTGAAGAACAGAACGACTGGGTTCACAACATCACATTAAACCATGCGTTGCTTATTCAGAACTGTTTACTAAGCCACAAAAAGCAAATAAACTACTTTAAAGCTTAACACAATTTGTGAATCCAGTCAATTAGTGTGATCAGTTAGAGAAAGCATTGTATTTTGTATGTCTTGATATAATTGGAACTTAGCAGAATTGGTTATTTAAAAAATAACTAAATTCTCCCAAATAACTTACATTATAAATGGTGGCAGTGAGAAGGCAAATGAGGAAGAGGAATAGTGACAAGGGTAGTAGGCACTGAACATAAGTAATTTATTTATCCTTGGTTATGCTAAACATTAAGAGTTGTGAGTGAGCAGATTCACAGACTCATAGAATCTTATTAAGGTTTTTAGATTTTTGCATAAAACTATTCAATGAAGAGAACCCACCCACCTCTCTGGTTAATCGATCAAATTATTCTGGTGGGAATTTTTTCCCCACAACTATCAGAATTCTAAACATTCAATCAGTATCTGAATGTAACCATCTTAAAGTTCTGGTCATGGTTTTACTTACTCAACTTTCTTATTGATTAGTGTAATGTAGCTATCATCTTGGGCTTTCTTCCACCCTCGGAAAGATATCAGGAACTTCCTGGAAGGACTGTGCTTGGCAGGTAATTAAATTCCCCAATTGTTACTATTTATGCCTCTTGGAAATATCTTTAATTTGCTATTGAGAAACACCATCTAAACTTTATCCTTGACTGTCAAATCAACATGGGGCCCCAACGGTAATACCGCTTTTATTTATAAATATATACAACATGGTTTCCATTGCTGGGTTCATTCATTCGTGTTTCTGAACTACAGGTAGTCCTTGACTTACAACAGTTGATTTAATGACCATTCAACGGCACTGAAAAAGAGACCTATAACTATTTTTCACACTTATGACCATTGCAGCATCCCTGCAGTAACCAAAATTCATATGCTTAGCAACTGGCTCATATTTATCACAGTTGCAGTTCCTTGGGGTCATGTGATCACTTTTTGCAACCTTCTGACAAGCAGAGTCAATAGGGAAATCAGATTAACTTAACAACCTACTAATAACTTCAGAGACCCACTTAACAATTGTAGCAAGGAAGCTTGTACGAGGAAGCTTGCAAAACTCACTTAACAAATGTTTTACTTAGCAACAGAAATTTTGGGCCAAATTGTGGTCGTAAGTTGAGGACTACCTGTAGTGTAAAAAAGAACAGCCTACTGCTATCCCAGCAAGGGATAAAGTGAACGTGTGCTGAGTTACTTTAAGAGTCCTATTGAGGAAAGCCTAGTGCCTTGAAATACTTTTGCAGGAATTTCCAGTTTTCCAAGACACCTATCTTTTAATGAATCTATCCAGTTCTTAAATTCAAATCTTGTGGGGTTTTTTGAAAGAGCATTTAAATATTTTCTTTAGTACATGTTTGGATTTTGTTTTAATACCATCATTTTATAGAATTGATTTCTTTATATATTTTTGAACTTTATTTTGTACTGCTTATAGATGTCATGGGGGGGGGGTGATGGCTCAGTGGTTAAAAGGCTGGGCTTGTTGGCTCAAAAGCCAGTAGCCCAAGTTCAAGACCCAAGCGCCATGCAACAGGGTGAGTTCCCATGCTCGTCCCAGCTCCTGCCAACCTAGCAGTTCAAAAGCATGCAAATCAGAGGTGGTATTCAGCAGGTTCTGACCAGTTCTGGAGAACTGGTAGTGGAAATTTTGAGTAGTTCAGAGAACCAGTAAATACCACCTCTGACCCCCATTTATTCTCTGCCTCCCAAGTCCCAGCTGATCGGGAGGAAATGGGGATTTTGCAGTAACCTTCCCCTGGAGTGGGGAAGGAATGGAGATTTTACAGTATCCTTCCTCTGGAGTGTGGAGGGAATGGAGATTTTACAGTATCCTTCCCCTGCCACGCCCACCAAGCCACGCCCACCAGTAGTAAAAAATTTGAATTCCACCACTGATGCAAATGTGAGTGAATAAATAGGTACCACCTCAGTGGGACGGTAACAGTGCTCCATGATGTCATGCTGGCCACACGACCACGGAAATGTCTTTGGACAGCATTGGCTCAATGGCTTAAAGCAGGGGTGTCCAAACTTGGTCCCTTTAAGACTTGTGGACTTCAACTCCCAGAGTTCCTCAGCCAGCTTTGCTGGCTGAGGGACTCTGGGAGTTGAAGTCCACAAGTCTTAAAGGGACCAAGTTTGGACACCCCTGGCTTAAAGAAACTGAGATGTGCACTGCCCCCTAAGATTGGCTAGAACTACTGGAATAAAACCTGCAGGACATATTTACCTTTACCTTTACTGCTTAGAAAAAAAAATTGGTCATCGTTTCAGTACTATTATTCTAGAAATTACAATTTGTACCTTAGTGGCAACCTCCATTGTTAAAGGTGCAATCATAGACTTTCCTGTCACCATGCAGCAACTCAAGCTGCAAAGTCGGATGTCAAAAGAAGACAGAGGTGATTTTATTTTAAAATAACAAACAGAAAGTAGTCATGAAATGACAGCAGATTGACTGAAGAAAAAAAAAGTGGAAGCGGGAATAAAGCCAACAAAGTGGACAATGTTATTTTGTTAAGGGCATGTAGAAATTATGATGGGGAAAAGAAAGCAGTGTGTAAGAGAAACATCAGTCTGGCCTATAGAGAGCAGTATAGGAAAAGGCAGCAGTCAAGAAAATGAAAAAGAAACAATAAAAACAAGATTTCTGATTAGAACTCAGAAATAGCTGTTATAATCTTAAAAGAGAATTATTGTATAAAGGCTCTGCCACCAGTGATCTAGTTGAATTTTACATACATGCCAAATAGGAAGTAGTACTGATGGAGATAATTACCGACATCTATTGAAAAATCAACTCAGCCAAGTATAGCCTTCCAGGAAATGCCTCAACTTTCTCCTTTAGAGAGTAAGAAAAACACGAGGATTATTTGTACTCACTTGGTATTAACTTAGCTGAGGAAGTGGAAGTAGCAAGAACATAGGAGAAAAATGTTCTTGATTTTAAGGGAAATCAAGTTCTTTTGATTTTAAAGGAAATTACAGATAAGCATAATGAAACATTTTGAATTCCAAAGAGTAATACACAATGGCAGAAGTAATGGGAAACAAAGCTTCAAATGAATGGAGTTCCTAGAAAAAAGAGGGAGAATAATAAAAAGCACAATTCCAAATGAATTGGAACTCAGTGAGAAAAAGAATGAAGGGCAATGGAGAATCCAGTACATAACATAGAAAAATCAATGAAGATTTTAAAAAAAAAGAGAGAGACAGGTAACTGATAACTTCTGGATCAGGAAACCTAAGCTCAAAATGAACTGAGGTTGGTAAAGGACTTTTAAGACCTTCCCCAAAATGTTTGTTCTGGTTATATTTTATGTAAAAGGAAATGAAAAAAAGCATATCAATGATACACCAAAATACAAAAAATATAAAAGCTTATTTGTCTTAATCTTCTCCAACAAAAGCAGGTATGTTCCACCAGATAACCATGAAGAGCAAAAAGAACAGCATTGAAATCTGAGTTCATTCTTCACTGCTGTTGAAGTATTATGATCCATTAATCTTTGATTTGACATAAAACTATATATACATTTGCTGTTCCCACTGCTGAACCACATCTTACCTCTATTGCTTGTTTCAGTTGTTCCCTCCTACCTGACTGCCAAGGTAATGGAGTTATGGTCAAATAGATGATAGATAGTACCAGAGAAAGAGAGGAAGTGCTATTTGAACTCCAGTAAAGCTGAGGATTGCTAAGTCTATCTCATTCATGGATGAGAAGGCAACATTATGAGGATGTTGCTATAGGAAGTTTGTTTCATAGTTGGGTGCAAGTAGAGAAAACCCTGAAAAATGGATAGAAAATTATCAGAGCTAGCCTTCCTACTTTGAATAATATTTAAATTTCTAAGCCAGGGTCCTCCAAACTTGGCAACTTAAGGCTTCTGGACTTCCAACTCCCAGAATTCCTCAGCTAGCCACGGGAGTTGAAATGCACAAGTTTTTTTGGAGACCTCTACTCTTAAGCCATATGAATTGCACTGTAGACTTCTGAAGAAACTATGAAATATTTATTTATTTTATTTTAGTCATTTTATTTGAGAAAACCCAAAAAACTAGTGAAATGCCAGATGACTGAAGAAGAGCAAATGTTGTCTCCATTTCAGAAAGGTATAATATATATAATATAACAAGAGTTGGAAGGGACCTTGGAGGCCTTCTAGTCCAACCCCCTGCCCAGGCAGGAAACCCTACACCATCTCAGTCAGATGGTTATCCAACATTTTCTTAAAAATTTCCAGTGTTGGAGCATTCACAACTTCTGCAGGCAAGCCGTTCCACTTATTAATTGTTCTAAGTGGAACGACTTGCCTGCAGAAGTTGTGAATCTAGAAGCCTTTTGATCTAGAGAGTATCTAGAAGCCTTTTGAAAAACACGTCAGCAAAGATTTCCTAAGAACTGCTTTTGCCAGATTAATATTATTTTTGATTAATAACTTCCATAGTAGACTGTGGGAATGTTATAGATGTATTCTATGCTACAGAACCTCCTCATATTATCAGCAAGCCAGTGATATGTGGGCTGTGTGACAATTAAATAACTATATAGCTGGCTCAAAAAGTAGTAAATAATGCTTTTTAATAATGCTTCATCAAACTGGATTGACATACTGATATCAAACTCCAGCCTGGGCCATTAGTTTTCAACATTATTAATGATGTGGACAGAATAACGTATTAAATAGAGTGGTCAGCTAATATCCTAGTATAGAATTGCAAAGAGTATATTCAGCCCATCAACAGCCTTTTTGTGGTACTAAAAACTCCCAGGAGGGGTCGTCATCAAATTTTTATCCTTCCCCTCCTTTTTGTTTTGCGTTTTTAAACATGGCGGAAAATCAAATCCCTTAAATCCCAGAAGACAGAAATTTAATTCAAAATGACCTTTATTAGAGAATGGGTCTAAAAATAAAATAACCAAATTAAGTCAAACAGAGATACCGTAGGAGAGGTAGGAGAGGCTGGCAGAGCCAGGGGGAGGAGTCAAGCAAGGCCTTGGTTAAAGAGGAAGAGAAACAAAGAGGAACATAAGAGGAACAAAGTCCAACACTCTTTGAATGCCCATTGGCCCTTATCTAGTTTTACCCAGGTGCAAATCATTAGTCTGAAAAGATTCCTGGGCACAATAAATTAGTAATTTTGAACTTTCAAGTGTGGACCTGGTTGTTTGTGCTGGACAAAACGTATGAAAACAATCTTGAAATGCTACTTGATAATATAATGAGTGTATTATAGGATGAATTAAAAGAATACAAAAGCAAATATACAGTTAGTCTTAAGAGAAGTATAATCTTTAAATCACACAGATCGCATCTTAAGTATTGTGACCAGTTTGGGGCACCATTCTTTTAAGAAGAATTAAGACAAACTGGAATTGGTTGAGAGAGGTCATATGAAATGATCAGAAACTTGGTCCTATTGTTGTATTCGCAAAACAACAGCAAGAAGTGAGGCAATGCAGGAGAACCATTAACAGTTCTTTTATTAACTACAAACAATTAACTGAGGTGAGCAAGCGAGCAAGCTCTAAACTGACAGCCCTTTTATATTGGAGCTGTAAACAGCTCAGCCAATAGCAGCTCCTTAATTCTCCCGCCGGCTATAGCATCGGCGGTTAACCAATCAACTGCTGGTTACTGGTCATGTGTTCTCCAGCCGAACACAACACCCCTCCCTTCCCGGATTGCACAAGCATAATCGGCCAAGTAGGCTGGACGTCTCCTGGCTCGCTCCGACCTGCGCAGTACAACCGTACCAGGTGCTGTTGATGGGACCCGCACAGGAACTTCACGAACTTCTGGGGCTTGTTCAGCCGCGCTGGATGGAAACTCGTTGGACTGGTCCTGATGTGGCCTTTGAGGTAAATCGACAGCTGGTGAAGTTGTGGGTGGACTATCAGGATTGGGCATGTTTTCTGGACGGGACTCTTTGCTTTGTACAGGTGGTGGCTGATTCGATGCGGCCAGATCTGTGTTGCTCGGTACATTGGATGGGGGCATGTGGCGGCGGCGCAGTTGATCCACATGGCGCCGCCACATGCGACCATCTTCCAACTGAACCCGGTATGAACGGGGGCCGGTCACTTCTTCTATTTGACCTGGTAGCCACCGCGGGTCCCCCCCAAAATGCTGGGCATACACCCAATCCCCCACTTGGAATGCGCAGGCTCCACTGGTAGAATCAGGGGGTTTCTCTGGCGAGTACTCAGGGTGCAAACGATCTAACACAGTCCTCAATCGTCGGCCCATCAACAGTTCTGCCGGGCAGCGGTTAGTCGTGGGGCATGGAGTGGTGTGTTGTGCCAATAGGTAGGTCGCTATTTTGTCTCGCCAATCTCCGGAAACTAATTTAGCTAGGACTTCTTTAGCTGAGCGGACTGTCCTTTCAGCCAGGCCATTCGAGGCAGGACGAAATGGAGCAATAGTGGCGTGGCGAATGCCCTGCTTTGCCAGGTATGCTTGGAAGGCCGCTGAGGTTAGCTGCGGCCCATTATCTGACACTAAAACATCAGGCAAACCATGAGTGGCAAAAACTCTCTTAAGTGCATGGATCAGTGCCTCTGATGTGGTAGAAGTCATTGAGACAACCTCGACCCACTTAGAGTAAGCGACAACGATAATCAACAACATGTGACCTTGGATGGGGCCGGCAAAATCTATGTGGATGCGGGCCCAGGGGCTTTTTGGCATCTCCCATTCAGTGGCCACTGCCGCTGGAGGAGCTGCTCTATGGATCTGGCACCTTGGGCACCCGGCCACCCACTCAGCGATTTCCCCATCTAGCCTTGGCCACCACAGGTAACTGCGGGCTAATGCCTTCATGCGGCGATGCCTGGGTGGCCTTCATGCAAGACATTGAGGATCCGCCACGGAGCTCATCTGGAATTATCACTGGAGCCCCAGAGTAGGCAGCCTCTGATGATAGAAATTTCATGCTGCCTGACCTTGTAAGGTTGAAACTGGAAGCCAACTGCCCAAGGGCCACCCTCCTCACCCAGTCGGCCACCTGGCGGAGGGTACGGTCCTTGGAAGAGAACTTCGCCACATCTGATGCTGACACTGGAATAGCCTGGTCGTCGATAAACAGGACTGATGAGGCAGGGGCAGGGTCCTCTGCAGGAATTGGAAGGGGGCAACGGCTCAATGCGTCCGCGTGCCCAATAGCCTTGCCTGGCCTGTAGACCAAGGTGTATTGGTATGCCGCTAAGAACCCAACCCATCGTGTCATCCTTGGTGACAGGATGAGGGGGGTTTGACGATCCCCAGCCAGGATGCCCAAGAGTGGCTTGTGGTCGGTGACAAGCGTGAATGCACGGCCGTACAAGTAATCATGAAAACGCTTGATCCCGGCCACGGCTGCCAAAGCCTCCTTATCTACCTGTCCATAGTTACGTTCTGCTGGAGACAAAGTCCTAGAAAATAAGCAACAGGAGCTTCTGATCCATTTGGTAGAACGTGGCTCAAGACAGCTCCTATCCCGTAGGGTGAAGCATCACATGCCAGGAGCAAAGGTAAGTCCGCATGGTATTGCATGAGGACACTGTCAGAGGTGAGCAGTGCCTTCACGGCCCGGAAAGCTGCGTCCTCTTTCCGTCCCCAATTCCAAGGTGTCTTGCTGTTGAGGAGGCGATGGAGAGGTTCTGCGACTGTAGCTTTATGTGGCAAGAATAAGTTATAAAAGTTAAGGAGGCCAAGGAAAGCCTGCAGTTCAGTCTTAGTCGTGGGTGTAGGAGCCTGTTGTACTGCACGCATTTTGCGGGGTAGGGTGCAGACCTCGCTTATCGACAAGAAAACCAAGAAATTCGACCTGGCGAACGCCCAGTATGCACTTTTCACGCTTTAGTTTAAGGCCAGCCTTCCGGAAACGGATCAAAACGGCACGGAGGCGGTGTAGCAACTCAGCCTCATCGGTGGCTGACACAAAGATGTCGTCGAAATAGGGGACGACCCCCAGCAACCCATGTAAGAGTCTCTCCATCAGGCATTGGAAAATGCCGGGGCCACACAGACCCCGAATTGCAGCCGGCGACATTTGAAGGCACCACGGTGAGTCACGATCGTCTGCGCCTCCGCGGACTCATCATCTACCTCAAGCTGCTGATAGGCCTGTGCCATGTCGAGCTTGGCGAATATGCTGCCGCGGCCCAATGAATGCAGAAGATGTTGGACCACCGGAACAGGATACGGGTTTGCCTGTAGAGCCTTGTTGAGCGTGGCCTTGTAGTCCGCGCAGATCCTTATCGATCCATCGGCCTTAATGGGGATCACTATAGGCGTCTCCCAGCGAGCATGGTCCACTGGTTGTAGTATACCTTGTGCCAATAATTTGTCAATTTCCTGATCAACTTTAGTGCGAAGGGCGAAAGGAACCCTGCGAGGCTTAAGGCGAATAGGAGCTATTGAGGGATCTAAATTTAATGAGATGGGAGACCCCTTGTATTTGCCTAATTCCTTACTGAAGACATCAGAGAATTCCTGGAAGAGATCGGAGAAGTGGTCTGATGCAAGAGCATGTATGCCTGTTATGGCCAAACCCAATGCATCGAACCACTCCAGACCTAGCAGAGAGGGGAGAATGCCATCAACAACTATGATTCTAAGGCGATCATTAAAGTTCTTATATTGAACTTGAAAATACCCGGAACCCAAAATGGGAATGTGATTACCTTGGTAATCACGAAGCTTTAGTCGAGCCCGATCTAATTGGTGTTTTTTAAGGGAGGGCACTAAGCGGGAAATGGTGTGCCACGCTATGATAGACACAGAAGATCCCGTGTCAATCTCCATTCTACACGGTTTATTCTCAATATGGACTGTGAGGAAAAAAATTTTCCTAAGTCCTGACCTGGCATGACTTACTCTGGTTTCCCCCTGTTCTGTGCCCCGGTGAATAGAGAAACAATCTTCCTCAATCCGTTCAGCCCTATCTCGCTGCCGTGCATCACGATTGGGTCTCACAGGGTTGAAATTAGTATGCTGTTTTGCAGGGTTGGAAATTGAGGGCAGCGTGGCCCTACAGACTCTAGCGAGGTGGCCCTTCTTGCCACAACGCCGACATTCCACGTTCTTAAATTTACACAAAGAACGGTGGTGGTTTCCTCCACAACCTAAGCATGGATTCTGTGGCTTTTTTTCCTCTGTCACCCAACCCTTCCTAGAACTCGAATTAAGACGGCTTATCTCTTCCTCCTCCTCTGAGAACTGATCAGAAACCATCTCCTGCTGATGCACTGTGGCTGGTTTAGCAGCTGCAGCAGTGCTGAAAGGCTTCCTTATTTCAGAAGCCGACTTAGCAGACAGTTCTGAGGCTTGAGCCTCATCTATTGCAGTTTGAAAAGTGATATCTGTTCTGGCCAGTAGGCGGCGCTGCAATTCGATATCCCTGATACCACAAATAAATTGATCCAGAAGGATATCCTCCAGGTCACTAAACTCACAATAAAGGGCAGCCTTCCTTAACGCTGCTGTGTATTGACTTATAGACTCTCCTCATTCTGGTACCTGTGCCTGAAGGCATGGCGCCTGGCTACTCTTGAGGGCAAGGGAGCATAATGTCCCTTCAGCTTATCTAATAACACCCCCCATGGTACATCCTGAACATTTTGAGGCGCCAACAGCGCTCGGGCTGTTTCAAACATGTCATGCCCACATATACTAAGGAATACTGCTAATTTCCTGTCATCGGGAAGTCTCTTGTAGTCATTTGCGGCCAGGAAACAATTGACCCTGTCTACAAAGCAGTCCCAGGATTCCTTCGCCTGATCGAATGGAGCGAATGTGGAAAGAGTGGCCATTGATCAAGGAGACTTGCCTGAGGTAATTTAGTCCTCAATGTCTTGTTGCCTTGGCTCTGCTCTCTGGCTAGCTCTCATGAATGGCTTTGTTCCCCTGCGATCTCCGCTAACAAAATCCTCGTCGCCAGTGTTGTATTCGCAAAACAACAGCAAGAAGTGAGGCAATGCAGGAGAACCATTAACAGTTCTTTTATTAACTACAAACAATTAACTGAGGTGAGCAAGCGAGCAAGCTCTAAACTGACAGCCCTTTTATATTGGAGCTGTAAACAGCTCAGCCAATAGCAGCTCCTTAATTCTCCCGCCGGCTATAGCATCGGCGGTTAACCAATCAACTGCTGGTTACTGGTCATGTGTTCTCCAGCCGAACACAACACCTATAAAGAAAGAGACTGACGGAAGTAAGAGTGTTTACCCATGAGAAGACTGAGTAGGCGTTAGGACAGAAATAACTCCTCCTTGAAATACCTGAAAGGAAGTTAGACAGAATAAGGTCAAGATCTGTTCTCTCAGATTCTGACTGAATGCTATTAAAAACAATTTGACAATGGAACCTGTTACTCGAGAAGCAGTTGGTTCCCCTTCATTGGGTTTTCAAAAGGGAACTAGACAGCCAACTGTCAGGGATACTTTAATTTGGATTCCTGCATTAAGCAGTGGGTTCGACCCGATGGTCTTAAGTAGTCACTTTCAGCTGCCTGATTCTGTGACATTTTGTCTCTACTCTAGAACTATATTATTTATCCATATATACTCACATAAAGCAAAACAATTAAATTATTTGATTTTCAGCAACAACAAAATCACTGGGAGAACCAGAAAGAGCACTGTAATTATTCCTCAATGAAACTCCAAAGTCACTAGCCAGCAGCTATTTAAGATTCTATTTCCCGAGGAAGTAGAGAAATAGGCTGACATTTCCACCAGACCACTTGCCACAAAAAATACGGAAACAAAATAAGCTCTAAAGTACTATAGGAACACACCAGAAAGGCTTGCAACTCTTCTGGCAACAATTCAGATTGAAAGTTTTACTGAAAGTGTCACAGGAGCCATGTCCCAACATTTTCTACCAAAGGTTACCCTGGTGTTTTGACTAGTATGCAAGAGATTTTGAAAGGGTCCAAAAATGAATAAGGCCAAGACTATGATTAAATTTGAGTGTACATTTAATGGAATTACATTAGCATCATTATTATAGTTAATGTTGAACAACACTTTGGATCTGATGTTTTGGAGTACACAGGAGTTGCTGGCAGCAGCTTAAAACAGTCATGTCCTTCTCTGGGGCCTGAGAAAGCAGAAATCCTGGGAACGGCTGCTTTAAAGTATACAGTACTTACATTTATGCAAGCCCTGAAAAATCTTTCAGGACTTAATCCAGAGTATCCAAACAGCACTCAAATGATTGATCTGATTATTTTATGATTATTCCTCATTGTTTAGTAGCTTGTTCCTTTTTAGTATCCTGAAAAATGTAATTTAATTGTAACAGGAACAGAAGTTCTGGGGACTGTGTCTACAGTGCATTCAAAAAGTATTCAAACCCAGTGGTGGGATTCAAATAATTTAACAACCAGTTCTCTGCCCTAATGACCAGCTGGGTGGGCGTGGCCAGGGTATGTGAGAGGCAGCACTCGGCCTCCTCACCCCCCCGGGAGCAAAAACGGGCCAAGGGGGGCATGCGCCCTCCCACACCCCATTTTGGGCCCAAGCAGCCTCCCTGCACTTACCTGGGAGCCAAAATGGGGCGCATGGGGACTCCTGGAAGGGGTGGGGCAGAAACGGGTGGAAACAGCCAGCAATTTAACTCCTGGTTTGCCTGAACCAACTGAATCCCACCACTGTTCAAACCCTTCATTTTTGTCAATTTTGCGGCCTGATTCTACAGTTGTTGAAATTTTTTTTTTCTCATTGATCTAAACTCAGTACCCCATAACGACAAAAACAGAATTTTAGAAATGTCTGTAAATTTTTTAAAAAGAAAAAAGAAAAGAAATATCACATGGGTGTTAAAGTATTCAGACCCTTTGCAACACTTGAAATTTAGCTCAGGTGCCTCCCATTTCTCTTAATCGTTCTTGACATGTTTCTACACCTTGACTGGAGTCTACCTGTGGTAAATTAAATTGATTGGACATGATTTGGAAAGGCACACAGCAATCTATAGAAGGCCTCACATGACAATGCATACTGTAGCAGAGCAAAAGCCATGAGGTCAAAGGAACTGCCTATAGAGCTCAGAGACAGGATTATTGCAAGGCACAGAACTGGGAAAGGCTACAATAAAATTTCTGCTGCACTGAAGTTTTGTAAGAGCACAGTAGCCTCCATAATTCTCAAATGGCACAACCAGGCTTTTCCAAGAGCTGGTCACCTGGTCAAACTGAGGGGGGTAAAAGCTTTATTAAGAGAGGTGACCAAGAACCCGATGGTCACTTTGACCAAGCTCAAAAGATCCTGTGTGGAGCTCCAGAAGAACAACCATCACTGCAGCCCTCCACCAATTTAGGCTTTAAAATTTAGTAGCTAGACAGAAGTCTCTCCTCAATGCAAATATCATGAAAGCCCACTTGGAGTTTGCAAAAAAGCACCTGAAGTTCCTCAGACTGTGAGGAACAAGATTCTCTGGTCTGATGAAACCAAGATTGAACTGTTTGGCCTCTATTCTAAATATTATGTCTGAAGGAAACCAGGTACCACTCTCACCTGCCCAATATCATCCCAACAGTGAAGCATGGTGATGGCAGCATCATGCTGTAGGGTTTTTTACAACAGTAGGGACTGGGAGACTGATCAGAGTTGAGGGAAAGCTGAATGGAGCAAAGTACAGGAATATCCTTAATGAATACCTGTTCTACAGCAGTTAGGACCTCAGACTGGGAAGAAGGTTCACTTTCCAACATGACAACAATCCTAAGCGGATATCCAAGACAACACAGGAGTGGCTTAGGGACAAATATTTGAATATCCTAGAGTACCCCAGTCAAAACTCTGACTTGACCCCTACTGAACATCTCTGGAGGGACCTGAAAATGCTGTCCACCAAGGGTCAGCATTAAACCTGATCAAGCTTGAGAGGATTTGCAAGGAAGAATGGCAGAAAATCCCCCAATCCAGGTGTGCAGAGCCTGTCACCTTATACAAGGGTGAAATCTAAAAATTCTCCCTACTGGTGATGTGGGTGTGGCTTAATTGGTGTGTGTGGCTAATAACAATAAATAATAAAAATAATAAACAAAGTACATAAAACAATAAGAGATACCAAAAAACAACTTTCACACTTTACACACACAACACAACTGACTCACACACAATGTAAAAGCTGCACCTCACCCAAATTGGCCCCTGCAACAAGCAGGAATCTCACAGAACAAGAAGCTCAAAAACCAACTTTCACACTTTACACACACACAACACAACTGACTCACACACAATGTAAAAGCAGCTGCACTTTACCCAAAATGGCCCCTACAACAAGCAGGAACCTCAGAGACACAAGCAGCTCAAAAACCAACTTTCACACTTTACACAGACACAACACGACACACACACACACACAAAATGCCACATACAGCTTTGTGAGATTTTGTGTTTGTGTAGTTAAGAGTGAAACACTACAGAAACACACCAAATCTCAGAAAGCTGCACAAATATTTTATTTTATTATTTTGTTTATATTTTTAGATAAAAGCAGCTAAATTTAAAACTTCCTTAACTTTAAATTGCTATGTCTAAAAAATAAAAAAAACTCCTAAAAAAACCCCAATTAACTTTTTTTTAAAAGCTCCCCCTGCCTTATTTACCCAATGCAAGGGAAAAGGCAAGCAGATTGAGTTGCTCATCAATGAGATGGATTGCAGGCAGGCAGATTCAGTTGCCAGCTGATGCAATTGATTGCAGCAGCCGAAGCAAGGCCGGAATAGTAAGCAAGACCAAAAGAAGCAGGAAGCTGCCAAGTAGGCAAGTGGGGACCGGGCGATTGGGTGGGCATGAGCGGGGGGGGGGGGCAGGGATTTTTGCTACTGATTCTCCAAACTACCCGCCTCCATCGCTACCAGATTGCCTGATCCGGTCTGAACCGGGAGCATTTCACCCCTTCCTTATACCCCAAAGACAAGGCTATAACTGCTGCCAAAGGTGCTTCAACAAAGTACTGAGTGAATGGTCTGAATACTTATGCCAACGTGATATTTCAGTTTTTTCTTTTTAATAAATTTAAAGACATTTCTAAAATTCTGTTTTCACTTTGCCGTTATGGAGTACTGAATGTAGATTAATGAGAAAAATATAATTTCTACAACTGTATAATCAAGCTGCAGCATAACAAAATTGACAAAAGTGAAAGGGGTCTGAATACTTTCTGAATGCACTGCAAATCTTTCAGGGACCATGTGAACGATGAGGGCCTGAATTATGGATCTTTGCTTGACTGAGGAGAATATTTGCGAACACCATACTTATTTCCTTCCCCTGTCCGTTTTCTTTCCTTCCTGCATAATGAAAGCTTTTATAATATATAGGAAACTAATTAAATGACAATGGTTTAGTGCAATAGTTTGAGTAATTCTAGGAACAGAGATGAAACAATGTAAGGAATGAAATCCAATTAATATGAGGAAAAGATAAATGATACCTCGTTATTAAGTTATTTGATAATTGTATTATCTACTTAATATGTAGATCAATTCTTATAAAACTTAAGAAAAAATATAATTATTAATTTCCATGGGTATACAAAGAAAAGCAAGAAATACAGCTCATTAGCTAATCAATGCACTAAAATGAAGAAATAAGAAACGGCATCGTATTTGATAGATATTAAATCTTTTTTTTTCAACACAATTTGTTGAGTATCTAACCAAACAAATTAAAAATACAGATTAAATATAAAGGTGAAAAAGTAAAGCCTTTAAAAGAAAAAATAGGGAAGAATAAATTTGAAAATAGAGGGCATTATAGCAAAGCTAAATATATGGAATGTAAAATTTAAGGAAGCAGTAAAAATAACATAGAAAATCACAATAAAATATAAATATTATCAAAACAGATACAGGAAGGAAATGGAAGAACTGAGGGAGGGCAGCCCCATAGAATATGAAGTTAAATAAACATGAACAGGGAACAAAAATATGGTTTTCAAGCAAGACAAATTGAAAGGTCTACCAAAATAGTACCATCAACTCTTTGTGTTAACATTAATGGGGGGGGGGAATTAACTGCCTTTAAGAAAGTGGTTTGTTCTGTTGATATTTAACATGCGTATTTAATGAAACTCTTTCCACAGGTGTGCCTGAAACAGATTCTCAGATGTAAGTGTTTCTGAGAGGAAAAGTAAAACATGTTACTTAGAAGTCACATTCAAACAGATATAAGGAATTCTATTAAGTTTAAAAAAACTGAAAATTCAAACTTGCTGGGTATTTAACTTGAAGGCTGTTGAAACAGAGCGGTTAAGTGTTGAAATTTTAAATGAGGCATCTCATTAATATGATTTTTTTCGGTCTTGCACAACAGACAATTTCAGTTTCAGAATAAAACCAGTAGTTAAGATTAATGAATGTTGGCTTAATTCTGTTAAAGAATCCCAACTTCAATAAATAATTAAAAATAACACAAATAACTTAAAAAACCAAACTGAAAAAAAATATGGGAAGATGCCATAAAGGATTTAATTATCTTGTCGATTATAAGATATTAAATCATTTTAAGTCTGTCAGGTTCCATTCCGCAAAGTCAAGAAAAGTAATGTTAAGGCTGATGTCCTAATGATCAATGTACTATAAAATCTTCAAATTGTATCAGAAAGCCAGTGTGTTGTAGTGGTTAAAGGTTACCAGGTTGGGAACCAGGAGACCAAGTTTGCACTTTGGTAAAAGGGCAAAGAAGAGTAATTAAGATGATTAAAGGCCTGGAGACTAAAACATGTGAAGAAAAGTCTGGCTAGACTAGAGAAAAGAAGAACTGGGGGACAAGATAGCAGTATTCCAGTATTTGAGAGGCTGCCAAAAAGAGGAAGGGGTCAATTTAGTTTGCAAAGCATCATAGGGCAGGACAACAAACAATGGATGGAAACTAAGGAAAGAAGCAACCTGGAATTAAGGAGAAACTTCCTAACAGTGAGGACAATTAACCAATGAAATAACATGCCTTCAGAAGTTGTGAGAGCTTCTACACTGGAGGTTTTTAAGAGACTGGAGAATCGCTTGTCTGAAATGGTATAGGGCAGGGCAGTGATGAAATGGAAGATTTGTTACTACTGGTTCTGTGGGCATGGCTTGGTGGGGTGGTAATGTGACTGGGTGGGCATGGCCAACTTTTTTTTACTTTTAAAAGCATTTTTTTTTTACAACCTCTTCGGCCAAAGAGGTTGTAGAAAAAATGCTTTTAAAAGGCTCTGACAATCCCAGCTGAGCCGCGCGATCATCAGAGGTTTGTTTTTTACTTTTAAAAGCATTTTTTCAGCCAAAGAAATTTTTGCTACCGGTTCTCTGAACCACCCGCCGCCATCGCTACTGGATTGGGCAATCTGGTCCAAATCAGGATTTCACCCCTGGGGTAGGGGTGTAAAACTCAAGGCCCACGGGCCAGATCCAGCCCATAGAGTTGGCCTGGAAATATCAAAGGATTAGCCGTTTTCAGCCTCCAGCACCCTCTGTCAATCAGAAGGCCCCACGGAGGCCCCGCGAGGTCCGTTTTCAGCCTCCACAGCCTCCTGCAGCACTCTGCCAGCCAAAAACAGGCCGCGTGGAGGCCCCTGGGTGGCCTGTTTTCGGACTCCCCGGCCTGCAGCAGCACTCTGCCAGCCAAAAGTGGGCCTACGAGGGGCCTCCATCCAGCCCATTTTTGGCCAGTGGAGTGCTGTAGGAGGACTAGATTGGACTGTATTACAATTATGTGGCATCAAGTATGTGTCTGATCTAGATAGAAAACAAGCAACATCCTATGTTAATACTACAGTTTAATGCCAGATTTTACCTACTATAGGTCCATTTAATCTAAAATCAATAACCTATAATTGACAGCTATTTCTATTTACTATCGAGGAAATTTACCTCTGCTGTTAGATCTTGCATTATCCTGTTATTTATGCCATTGTATTTTTATTATTAGTTGAATAATAAAAATACAATAGTGTAAATAGCTTTTCTGCCTGGAAAATAAATTTACTATTAAACAATGGGATATAAATTTAGAAATAAAAAGTTTAGTGGAGTATGAAGAATAAGTAACAAATATTTGCCAATAATATTTAGTAGAAGAGATAGGAAAATGGTTATAGCAAAGAACTGTGAAAAAAAAGAAGGGAACGGAAAAAATGCATCAAGTCTGTGTCAAATACCCATAATGGCCACACCCTGGCCCTCCAAGTTCAAACACAACCCTGATGTGGCCCTCAATGAAGTAAGAGTTTGACACTCTTGGTATACGGTCTCCTGCTTAAGCAGGGGGCTGGACTAGAACAGTAGTCACCAACCAGTGGTCCGCGGACAACTGGCAGTTGAGAAAATTTTGGTGGTCCACAGAGAAATCTTGGTATTTTTGCATTTTTTATATTGAACTCATCCTCAAGCTACAGCCCCTGGGCCTGATATGGCCCTCAAAAGCAATTAATCTGGCTCGTGCATGGGAACACAAGGCTACACTGCCCACATCACCCCACCCATCCGACCACCACCCTTCGGCCAAGCGCAAATCTCACTTTGAGTATAGTGGTGCGACCCACACAAGCTGAAACTGGAAGGTAAGACCAAGGACTCGCCATGCTCAACTAAATGGCTGCCCAGGGGGGAGGCTCAGCCACCTTTCGGGCCTACCTCTCTGCTTCTGCAAGGCTTCCAGGTGGAAGGCCTGAGAGAAAGTGAGAGAAAGCACACTGCCTGGAAACCTCTTTTGTTTTTTCTCTCGAGAAGCTTGGTCACTCTGAGTGAAGGAAAACGAAGACAGGCAGAGTGACTGTGGCTTATTGACATTGGTGGGAAAGTCGGTCCCATGACTGTAGTAGTCACAGGACTGGCCCTTTGGTCATCCCAAAGCAGCTCCTCCACCCATGTGCACCGGCCTGCAGGGGAGCTGTCTGCTCCCTAGCAGGCCAGTGTACTTGGATGGAGGAGCTGCTCCAGGATTACAAATAGGCCAATCCTGTGAGTGTGGCTACTACAGCTTTGGAACATGGAACCGGCCATGGTGGGGCTGGAAATCTCTGGTGGCACATGCAATGTGCAACTTTGCAGGTGGTGCAACATGCAAAAAGGAGCGCAGCCCTCGCCGGCTGGAACAAAATAATGGTGCTATTGCAGCAGGGGGGAATGCAAACAGGCCGAAGTGGCGGTTGCAATGGCTGAATGGTGCAGGAGTGAAGCACTACTTGCATTTGTATATTTGCGCCAGCTGCTGGCGCCAAGGCAGTTGTTGTTTCTTGCCGCTTTGGACTCAGAGCAGTAAACGGCGTCCGGGAAGCACTACAGCAGAGAGAAGCAGCCAGAGTTTGCTGTCAATTGCAGATGCTAGATCGGCCCCCTGCAAACTCTCATCTCTCAAGGAGCCGGGCCAAAGTTTCCCGTGCCGCTTTAGTGAGCGCTCGAGAGACAAGAATTTGCAGGGGACTGATCCAGCATCTGCAATGAACAGCAAAGCTGGCTGCTTCTCTCCACTAACAGGCAGCCAAGCTAATTGCTTGGGACCCCATCCTGTCCCTGGGAGTCAAAGCACGAATTAAAATTATGAATTTGCTGGTTCACAGGATTTAAAATTATGAACTTGGTGGTCCCTGAGGTCCAAAAGGTTGGGGACCCTTGGACTAAAAGACCTCCAACATCTCTTCCAACCCTACTTGATTTATTGATTTTTAGTCCTATCGTAGGCATGAAGCCAGCTGGGAAACTTTGGGCCAGCTAGTCTCTCTCAACCCTAAGAAGGCAGTAGCAAACCATGTCAAGAAAACTGCATTAGGCTATATTTTTGTTCTGCATATGACACTTTCCCTTGGTCCAAATCCATCTGGGGAGAATTTATACAATAGACTGGAACTAACGATGATGGCCAAATTGTTCTCATCTGTCCTTTCTTATGAAGCATCTAAGACTTCAGAGATGGCTATGACAAATGGTAGCTATTAATGGAAACATTAGAAACTTCAGAATGCATAAATCCATTTTTCCCCAAATTGGTGCTTTTCAGTTTCCACAATCACTATACAGTTCTTTGCATTAGCTAGTAATTATGGAGACTGAAGGACATCAGGTCAGGGAAAAATAAATTAAACTCCTGGAGCAAACTAGTCCATGAAAGCCAGAAATGCAGACACAAAACCCTTCAAAAGCTGTTATCTATAATGTGACATAAGAAGCACATTATTGAACAAGAAGGAAGTAATAATATTTTCATTCAATTTACTTAATTTGAATTCAAAGTTAATCACATATTGCATTCTTATAAAACTAGAGAAACTATGGTTAATGTAAGGAAATTTTCATTCAAGTGCAGCTGAGCTGGAGCGATGGCTCGTGTGCCCGTAGAGGGGTCTGAGTGCCACCTGTGGCACACATACCATAGGTTCGCCACCATGGCGCTAGATTGTAATTTGAGAATCTTGAAAAATTGACCACGCTTTTTCTTGTCTCCCTCTTATTGCAAAGACCATTAAGGCAATACAATATTGACATTTTGTTACTCAGAATGTTTTTTTTCTAATTAACCTCATCTTTTAATAATGGTTTCTCTTACATATATATATATAATTTTATAAATTATATGGTATAGAGCAGAGGTTCCCAATCTTTTTCGGTTTGCGGCTCCCATAACACTTCGGATTTTTTCTGCGGCTCCCTTAATAGGTACATCGGATTTTTTTTAAAATTTTTGCCTTTTTAAGGATTTGGAAATCTACTTTTTAGATCGTTAAGGTTAGGTTAATTGAAAAATAAATTAAATACGAGCTTTAAATTCACAATTTATTGAACATCGTTTAATGATTTAAAATTATTAATGGGATGGATGGGCTTGTTGTTCGCTGCACAACTTCTCAAATCTTGGAATAAAATTGGAAATAGCGACTCTCATTTCTTGCTCGACGTTAATTTTTGAGCGATATTTACTTTTTATTACCGCGACTGCCGAAAACCCAGCTTCGCACAAATAGGACGTTGCAAAAGGAATTAATATTCTTAGGGCTTTGCAACTAAGCAGTGGGTATTCCTCTTTTACTGATATCCAAAAATCAGAAAGTTCCATGCTAACAAATTTTAACTTCAATGTTGTGTCGCAAGACAACTCAATAAGAGATTCTTCTTCTGTAGAGGTAAATTCTGATGGAGCTTTGGCTCTAAATGGGTCTTGAATCCAAGTAAATTTTTCAATGTTATCTGCTTCAAAGTATTTTTGAAACCATTTGATAAGCTGAGATAAATGATCTTCAAAAAGAGATTTTAAATTGCAAGACAAACTGATTTCATTGGAGGTTAAAAACTGGTGCAACAAGGGAAAGCAATCATTAAGATCATCTTCATTAATTTTTAGTTTCCATAGCTGTAATTTTTTTCTGAAAGCTGAAATCTTTTCTGTTAACTTTAAAATGTGCATATTGCCTCCTTGTAAAGAGAGATTCAACACATTCAACTTTTCAAAGATATCACATAGGTATGCGAGTTTAATCAAAAAGTCTGTTTCTACAAAGTGTTTGGCATACTCATGTTTTTCTTCTTCAAGGAAAGTGTATATTTCTTGCTGTAATTGGAACGTACGAGACAATACACCCCATGAGAAAGCCATCGTGAGTGGCAGTAGTATAACAAAGATGTGTATTCACCTCCCATATCTTCACACATTCTTTTAAAAAATCTTGCTTTTAGTGGCCGTGTTTTTTAATAGTTCACTATATTTACCACACGTTCTAAAACTATATTTAGTGGAGGACTTATATACTTTGATGCAAGTGCTTCTTTGTGAATGATGCAATGGGTCCAAACTGAATCTGGAGCTTTGTTTGAATAAGCGCCTGCAATCCTCCATAAGAGCCGGACATCGAGCGACCACCGTCAGTACAGACGCCAACGCACTTTGTCCAGTCTAAATTATTTTCAACCATAAATATATTCAGGATCTCGAACAAATCCTGAGCCTTTGTACTTCAGTAATACTTTTACAAAAGAGAAGGTCCTCAACGATTGAATTACCATCTAAGAACCGTGCGTAACAAATCAAGTGTGTCCTTATTATTGTCTGTGGCCTCATCGAGTTGCAGTCCATATTCACTTCCTTTTAATTTTTCAATTAATTGTGCATTGAGATCCTCCCCCATGTGCTGAATTCTGCGACTGATTGTATTGTTAGACAAAGGGACATTTGAAAGTAGTTTCCCCGCCGACTCACCAATCATAATGTTCACTAAATCTACAGCAGCCGGTAGAATGAGTTGCTCAGCAATAGTATGGGGCTTTTTACACTTAGCAACTCTATATGCAACTTTGTATGATGCTAGCAAAGCATTATTTGGTATTGACATATGTTTATAAATGCTGCCTTTTTGTTGTTTTAATTCCATTAACTTTCTTTTAAAAAAGTTGTGAGGTTTACCAACAAAGTTAGAATGGTTGGTTTCTAAATGTCGTTTTAACTTACTTGGAAGCATACATTCCGGTGCCAAAACTTTCATGCACAATACACACTGTGGTCTCTCTTTATCATTTTCGTTTATTGATGTAAAGCCAAAATCCAAGTAACTGTCGTCATATTTACGATGTTTTTGCTTCTCGGAACCCTTGCCACTAGTTTGTGGAACTTCGTCTATAGATTTAGCACTATCTTGATTATTCAAGTTTAATAAGAATTTGTCCATTTTAGGGTGATCAGAAAAATAGCTTTTGAAAAGTAACTTAACCACCACACTATTAAGTTAGCCCAACAAACAAAAACTTATGCGAGCACTGAGAAGGTGATAACAAACGAATAGAAATCTGACTTGTAACTGCGCATGCGCACTAGACATTTCAGAAATGGCGCATCAGCGTTAGACCCAGCGGGCGCAGATATTGAATATTTCGCAGCGCCCTTATGACGATAGCGCGGCTCCCTGGGGAGCCGCGGCTCACACTTTGGGAATCACTGGTATAGAGCTAAATGAAGTTAGGAAAATTTCTGCTGTTGATTCGTTTTTAGATAAATTATATGTATATGTTCTTTTAATATACCTTTTCAGATTGCTTACATAGGTTTCAATTGTTCTAGGTCCGTGATGGCAAACTATGGCACACATGCAGAGCCCAGGGACCCCAGCCATCACCCATTGCTCTTCTGGGTTCCAGCACACAAATGTATACCTGCCAGCTGGTCTTTGCACGTACATGTACGCCAGGAACCGGAAGACCAGGGGTTGTTGTTTTTTGACCTTTTTTTTTTTTGACCGGTGACCGGCATGCATATGCACTCCACTTCCTGCGCATACATGCGTGCCGGAGAACTGCTCTTCTGGTTTCCAGTGCTCCTGCATATATGGGCCAGAGAGCTCTCTTTCTGTTTCCGGTGCTCCCACCCCCCCACCTCCGTGTGTGCTCCCATTTTGGCACTTAGTGCAGAAAAGGTTCGCCAACACTGGTTCGCCAACACTATTAACTGTTCTTTCTCCCTTTCACAAACATCCCCCTTATAAGCATATATAACCTAAACGAATAAAGCTCATTTGAGTTATTTCTTTGTATCTTGATAATGGTCCAGTACTTTGATTCAACCACATAGTGTGGGAGGCACATTAAGAAAAATTCATGTGGTTTTTCCAAGTCTCTGTCATTGGCTGGGACATGACCTTGGCATCAAAAGTGCTGCTCTCCTTCCTGGTATCCTTGTGCCCCATTGCAGCCATACCACCAATGTATGTTTGTTTCCTAATTGGCTATTTCTGTCCAATCATTTCTCTAGCTGGCAAAGGATTTTAAATGTTGCAGCAAATTAAATTTTCCACCAAATCTTGAATTCTAGCTGGCACAATTCATGTTTAAAAACAAGGAAACATTGTTTTAAACATCTTACTGCACATAAAGTCATAAACTGTTGTGTTACTATTTCCACTGGAACATATTATGCTCTTTTCTGTTCTTTATTTGATCAATTAACCATATTTTCCCTTGTGTATTTTGTGATGTGACCCTAATTTCAGTGCTTAGTTTATGGTTCAACCTCATATAAACCCCTATAGTTAATTCCTTGACCCATGGTTAATTTAAACATGCATAAGAATTCCATGTAAACATGGTCTGTTTATCTGTTATTGTGGAGAAATGACTCCAGAATTGCTTTGTAAAGGGTGTGTCTTGGAATTATGTTCTAATCCTACTGCCTAAAATTGTTGCCACTTAATGGTGCCAAACAATTACTGTATTTGCAAATCTTAATTTATGAAGTGTTATCCTTGTAATACAGAAAATTGGTTCCCAAAATGAACATATGATGCCCTTTAGTTTTTCTTTCTTTGTTTATTCTTTCAAAACACCTCTGCAGTTTCCGTCACTATCTTCCTGTAACCACTGTAACCTGTTTCAGTTTGGTTATACAACTTGTCAGACCATCAATTTCTTCAGTTATTATCATTGCCCTTCCAACTCTGCCCTCCACAGTATTTACCCTTTGAATTTAAAATTCTTTATATTTATATAAATATACTGTATAAAGTATTATGTAAAATAAACAAGCTGTTAAATGCTACACCTGCACTTTCCATTATCAGGCAACAGAAGCCAACAAGGCTTCATTTGGATTATGAAAACAGAATTCTGCAAACTCCAAAATGTTGGCTCAGAGCATAAGAACTGGGAAACATTTAATGTCAGTTTTCCTAAGTGATTGTTACTGGTATCAGTTAGGTGGCCATTTATTTATTTCATTTATATGTTCACTGCATACAAACAGCCTAAATCTTTACACCTGGGTTTTCCTGCTGCTGTAATGAATATACGTTAAGCCTATGCAATTCTTCTGTCCGGAGTTCTTCAGAATGTGCAAAAACACGTACAAAGAATCCGTTTCCAAACTGTTAAAGAAGGCCTTATCTTAAGAGTCTCATGTGGTTGCTTCGGAAGCTGCTTCCAGCTGCGTAATACATGTGTACTCATGCACAGCCACTCAGCTCTCCCTTTTTTCTCAGCATGCAGAAAACACCCAGGGGCAGCTTCTGAAACAGCCACACGGTCCTGAAAAAGAGGTCCCCGAGTTCTCTCTGCATGCTGGGAAAAAATGAAGCTGTACGTGCACATACATGCACAGACTGCTGAAAAGAGCTTCCAACCGAAAGAAGCCTTGGAAAAAAACGTGGTCACTTTATTAATCTGAAGAGATGCTTCATATGCATTCCTGCATGTTCCAAGCCAGTCTGTTGAAGGGCTTGCGTTTATCATTTGTACCTTATGTATTTTATCCAAATGATATGTAATTTTATTTTCTATACAATTTGCCTCCTAGAAATTTAGACAAATATATCATGCAATCATGAAAAATTATCACAATTTATTGCTGGAGGGGTGTGTGGGAGCCAAGTCTTATGGCTTGCCTACAGGCATTTTTCTAAACACTATGGCATAAAGAAAAATGTTAAGAAGAGTTTGTGGTTGCTTAGTATGCTATTGAAAGTCTTTTCAAAATTTTTGCCTTTTACATTTGTTTGATAAAAGCTCCCATAATTCCCAGCTACAGCTTCCAGCTTCTGAGAAATTGGTGACTCCTCTTACAATCAGCTGGCTTAAGAATCATTTGTTATGAAGTCATCTAATCTGTTCTTCTTTGAGATATTTTTGTATTATTCACAGGTGTTAAGTCAACAGAATTACAGCACATGGTTTTTCTATAAAGATTCTTCCAAAAATGACCAGGTTGACTCAGTACCTCCTGACATATTCGTAATGCTTGACTCACAGAAACGTAGCAACATAAGAGAAATGGGCACTTTCCAGAGATACAGGATGCCTGAAACATGAACATTTAAAGTCTCATTGGCATCCTTCAGTCTCAAAAGACTATGGCATTGTGCTCTGGAAAGAGATCCTAGTGTGACTAAAAAGGCCAATTCGAGAGTGGCAACTTCCTTCCACACTGAGGGCAGATACATTCTGTCCCCTGCCCAGCCCCCAGATTTTGCTGGTTCTGGGACTGCCTCTTTGCCTCAGCCTGCCGAACAATGTCTCTTTGAATTGGAGAATGCCATACTTTACTTTAGCCTCCAAGCAGGGCCTCTTGCAGATATCCTTATATCACAGTTGTGGTCTCCCCGAGGTGCTTTCCCTGCACTAATTCTCCATACAGATCTTTTGGAATCCGACCATCAGCCATTCTCACGACATGCCCAAGCCAGCGTAGACGTCGCTGTTTCAGTAGTATATACATACTAGAAATTCCAGCACATTCCAAGACTGCGCTATTTGGAAGTTTGTCCTGCCAGGTGATGCCAGATACGTCGGAGACAGCGCATATAAAAGGTGTTCAACTTTTTCTCCTGCCATGCGTAAAGGGTCCAAGACTCACTGCAGTACAAGAGTGTGCTCACTCTTTAAAATCTAGTGAAAATCTAATCAGGCTGTATGCATCAGGTAGTTTCTCTCTCCTTTGCATCATGCTGAATGAACAGATATTGACTGGTTAAATAGAAGTTGAAATCCAGAGAAGTGTTCTTTCTTCCCAAATTATAAGCCATCCCCAAATAGTGTATTTTTCTTGGGGATGTCCTTCCAGCTCCATTAATTCTGAACCTTTTTCAATTAAGCTTCGATTTGACAATGTCCTTCTTTGTCATTACTGTGCTCAGGACTTCCAAACACCAAACAGAACCAAAGTTTTTCATAACTACCTTTTTCCGTGGTTTAGTTAAGTGAGTCTTCAAATGACCCAGCACATTCCTTTATACAAAATGCAAGAGCAAAAGCCCTGCTACAAACATTATCTTGGAAGAAATTCCTCAGGACCATCTCTGTTATTTTACTCAAGTTAGCAGGAAATATCTGCTGTATATATTACTAAGTAATCAGAGGCAGGACACTTACACAAATTATTATTATTATTATTATTATTTATTATATTTGTATACCGCCCATCTCCCGAAAGACTCAGTTCACAGACAAAAAACAACAGAAAACATATAATAGATAAAAAACAGCTAAAGAATAGATAGTTAAATTCAATTGATGCTCTAATACCTCTTGTCCCCCAAATTCATAGGCACCTGCAGATTTGGGGGCATGGAAAACAAAAAAATGAATTTAATCCATCAAAAGGTACTCAAAAGGCAAAACCAATAATTTTATATCATCCTGTTCTGTAGTGGTTGCTCTACCCCTATATACAACACTTCTCCACCTTATGGACACACATGGAAGTTTTCTATATCAGTATTAGGGTAACTATAAGCCTCTGCCCCAGGATGTAGCTTCAACTTTTACAGAACTTTCGAGCTATACACTATCTTTTTTCTGCCAATTCTTTTATTATTCTTGGGGAAAAAATTTTCTATGATCAATGGATATTCATATTGCACACTGTCATCTTTACACTTTCACCTCTGCAGGCAAATTCCTGGCCTGGAAAGGCCTCCTGTGTTTAATGGCTGAACCTCCTCTAACTAAACTTTTCAGCTCTACATATTATTTTCTTGGGAACTCTTCAGAAACTCCACTCCTGTTGCTTTTGTAGTTGGGCTTCTGGGCTGGGACAGAGATAATTCATTGAAGCAGCTGATCATATTTTTTTACTAGTACCTCCACTATGAGACCTGAGTATTGCAGAAATATTTTCGTTTAGTTTAAAAAAATTCCTTGTTTACTCCAGCATGGCATATTGTAACTCCTGGACTTTCTTCTAAGGAAGCTTGTTTCATTAAATTTAGCATTTTGCACACACAATTAAAGTTTAAATGGTTTTTTTGAAGTTAAGGTCATTGGAAATGCTTTATCACTTTTGTGATATAAGATTCATAATATGGAGATTCCACTGGATTCTGGCTCATCAAATATTTAGGAATGCCACACACTAAGAAGAGCCAGTTTGGTGCATGGTAGTGGTTAAGACATCAGGTTAAAATGTGGGAGACCATGAGCTCTAGTCCTGCCTTAGGCAGAAAACCAGCTGGGTAATCCTGGGCAAGTCATACTCTCTCAGTCCTAATGTCTTTAACACTGTAAGCCATCCAGTCACTTCGTGGATAAGATGGGCGGCAAATAAATTAAAACATGGGTTGTGATAAATTACCAAATCAGTTTTTAAATATATAATCCAAGCAAAAATTTTAGAAGACATCACTTCCACTACTGAAATTATTTTCTCGAGATTTCTTAGAAACCATTCAAATTAGACCCAAGTAACAGAAATTAAAAATCTTACTGAACTGGTTCAGGTATCTCTAGAGCCTGTTTACTCTTGCAAATAACTATTCTCGTGGGCCAACTACTGATGAAACCTAATATAGTCAAGCCTATTTCATATTTGTTACAAACCGCAAGCTTTATACCCAGGTCTATTGCTCCTATGCCAAAGTCATGCTTGCTCTATCCAAGTCACAATTTGTTCTACAACTGAGATAGCTATACAGCTGTTGTTATTGTACAACCACAGTACCAACCCTTTTGTGACAACATTTACACTGCTGGGTATTATCATGTAGATACCAATAGTGCTTACTTCTGCATGAATGCTGTGAAGCTATGAACACTACTTAAGTGCTCCTGTGGGGGGCCACCAAGTAGTATCAAGTAGCTGAGGAAGGGGCTTGCAGAAGTGTTCATTTGTTGCCAGACTGAAACAAACAGGGAGGAAATCGGAAGATGTATTTGATGACATTCCTGTCTTCATAGAATTGACATTTAACAGAATTCATGCTTTCTTGAAAGTTTATCACGTTTTAGAAATCAGTGCAAAGGAACATTCTTACACAGAAGCAAGAGCCACTACATTCCGAGGGTGTATTTCTGAGCAAGCTTCTGTTTTTGTTAAGGTCTTCAAACAGAAATATTGTATCTGGACTGTAAAACTTTGGACAGCTGTATTTTCTGTATTTCTTCACAGCTACTTCTCATCTGGATTTTTACAGCTCAGGCATGATATATATTTCGAGGGTTGGGCTACAAGGTTTAACTTTTCAATCAAGTTTTTGTTCTAGAAAATACACTTTTTTTCTTTACCAATGCTGTAAAGCCAAACATTTCAGCATCGCTGGTTCTGCTCATTTTCCAGTCACCAAAATAAGTCTGGCATCAGCTCTCCATTAGGCATCAGTACATTCCAAAAGGGAGGGATCACTTCCAGTTTCTTTCTCATTTTCTGTAAATCTTTATTTGAAGGGTTTCCCTCAGCACAGAGTTAAATTCAGGGACCAGGTTGTCCTGCACCTGTTGAATAGTGTAAATATTCTCCAACAACAAAAACTATAAAAGTTAAATCATGTTCTTGCCAAACGGGGGACTGAAATTCGCAAAGGCTGACATCCTCTTTAAATTAACCAGTAAAAAGCAACCCATATTTTGAGACACTGAAATGTCTCCCCCTGCACTTATACACTTGAGATAGAAAAGGAGAACGCTGCGGAGGGAGGGAAGGAAAAAAAGGCAACGCCTAAGTATGTATCGAGGCAGTCGAATTAAAATCAAAGGAGAGATGCAAGCCGGCCTAAGGCGGGAAGCTTTTGGGCGATGGAAAATGGAGATATAGCCTGCATTATGTAGAGATGCTTCAGACATATCCGGGAGAGGGGGCGGAGAGAGGAAACCAAAATGGTGCGCTCGAGAGCGAGCGCGAAAATGCGGCTAGCAAGTGGCCTCATTACGCAGCGATGGAAACTGCACTCACGGCGCCGCGTTTCCTAACAGGCCCGAGAGCTCTGAAGTGTTGTGCCGCAATCGTCTCTGGAGGTGAGGCTTCAGTTGCGAGGTCACATGGAAAGAGGAAGGAAATATTACCAGCTCCGCTTCGGTCCACCACCCAGCCCTTTCTTCCACAACTTAAAAGACTGAGGGGGAACGAATTCAAGTCGACAAACGTCCTTCCCCTCCCAGATGCAAATCGCGGTGTCAGTCACGTTCCGATGCATGTGTCCCTTCCCCAGCTCGAATCGCGCCAAAAGTTAAGGAACAAAACTGGACTCGGTGGGGAAAACTATCCGACATAATACTCAACTAAAAAAAGGAGGACGGAAGGCCAGAGATAAAAATGCAACCACTGGAAAGTCTGCTATTCAAATGAACACGAAAGCACTTAAAAAAAAAAAGTAAGCGCCCTTTGCAGAAAAGCACGTTAGCAATGTGGCAATAGAAGAATCTCTGTAAAAACTTCAGGGGAGGGGGACACACACACACAAACGCCACAAGTCATTTTCCAGCGGGAATTTAGACAAAATGGTTCGTGGAATTTTCTCGAAATCTTTCCTCCCAAACTTGACTGCAGTATTTTACAACACACAAACGCTGTAAAAAAAAGTCTGGGGCCAGACTTTTTAAAAATTAACTTCTATTAATAAAAAAAAGTTAAGTTGCGGGGGGGGTGTCTCGATTGAACTTTTAAAATCTAGTGGCTTCTCATACCATGATCGGCGCGAAAAACTCTTGCGAGTTCCTTATTTTTACGTTCTTGAGCCTATCGAGATTTATGAAGACCTCCCTCCATCCTTGCTTTGACCACAACCTACTTCAGAGTAAACGCGTTTATAAACTAAGCGCGCGCAGCCGGCACCCATTCCTGCGCTGCTTACTCGGAAGCAAGTCCGGGGGGGGGATTCAGCTAGCCTTGGCTCCCTTAAGAGATCCAGCACCCCCGCCTTCGAGATGACTTGCACTGTATCGATCCGGCAGTCACAAAAAACAAACAAACCCAAATCCTCTCAGCGGCGGGAGTGGGCGAGGGAGGGGGGAACACCCCGAGGAAAGTGAAAGAGCCCAAACTTTGCCTGAGCCGCCGCGCGCGCTCACAAGCCCGAAGGAACCCTGTAAAACTTCTCAAGGAAACAATCGATCCCGCCTTAAGTGGAGGAGGAGGGGAGCCGCCGCATTGGGTGCAGCGAATAGCGTCACATGTTACATTCAAGTCCCGACAAAAGAGGCTTAACTAGCCCTTCCTTCGCCGCCTAATTAGAGGTAACTTGTACAAACACTACTCTCTTCAAAACTTTTCCCCCCAAATTTAAAACAAGAGCTTCGAGGCCCTCCCCTTCCTTTCTTTCTTTCCACCCCCACCCCCTTTCCACACCCCCCAGGGCTTTTGGTAGGTTTGACCCCACTGGGTGATCCCCTCTTCCTTCGTCGTCGAGCTCCCTCCGCCTCTCTCATTTAAATGAAGTTAGAACTCCTCCCACGGCGTAAGAGCTGAAACTTTATAAATCGAGCTTTTTGGTAAGTTCTTCTGGAAGGAACGAGAAAGGGGAATTGTTGGAGCTGGAGGGGGCAAAAGGGAGTCCGTCCCAGGAAAACTGGAGGCTGTGCCTTTACAACACTGAATCATTTTGTTTTTCTGTTAAAAGAGTTACTCCAATTTTTTTTTTCATTCCTCTTTCTACTACGGTGGTTGAAGATGTCTACAGCCCTCGTGTCTCCAACAATCTTCGACTTGAGTGAAGTTTTATGCAAAGTAAGTTAACCTCCCACATTATCTTCTAAAACTTTAAATAAAAGCTTTTGTTCAGATTGCTTCGGGAGAGTAAGCAGGGTTTCTTTCGTTATACATCTTAATGCCCTCGTGCCTTTTCCCCCCCCTCCAAATTCAAGAGTTTTTTTTAAAAAAAGTTGGGAGGGGACGTTAAAAAAACGGCATAGGATGTTATGTTTGGCCTTAATAACCGCTCCGAGAGCTGAGAAGTTACTTGGGAAAGTTGTCTAGTGAGCCCCAAATCTTAGTTGAATTGCTGGAGCGCTAAGCTTTTCTGTGGGTGGGTGGGGAAGTGTTTTACACTTTGGGTAGTTTTGCTTTGTTTTGCTCGACTCTCAATTTCAAGAATTTATTTGGAGATTTAAAAAACTGGACCTCTCCTAAGATTTTTCAGTAACTTCGTCCCCCCCCCCCTTTTTTTTTTTTTTTGAATCAAGTTTGGAATGGTTGCGCCATTCACCAGCAAAGTTTGGAAAAGTTTTTCCATTTTAGAAGGAAAAAAACGTTGCATTGTTAAACTGTGTGCGAAGCAGCAGATTTTGGTGGAAGCGTCCCCCTCATCCTAAATTCGGTACTTTTGGGATTAAGGCGTGTTTCCTCTCGCCCCCCCCCCCGCTTCCCCCTTTCCTCCCCATGTGATGGAATGCAACAAAGCCTTTTGCAACCCTTTGCAGCCCATTTGTGCTCGTGTTGTGGGATTCATGGGGGTCGTTTTGTGTCCTGCTTTGGAAAAGTTTGCTGGGATTACTTACTCGGCTGCACACCACGTTTGTTCGGGGTGGAGAAAGATGGCTGTTGCCACGAATTTCCCGCAAGCTTGGGGCGCCGCTGCTTCACGCTTACGGTCTTGGCTTGTTGGAAAGGGAACTCGAGCCGTGCGTGATGGGCGACGGGAGGTGGTGGTGTGGGGAGGGAGGGAGGTTCTGGCTTTCAGGCTTTTGCAAAATACCGTTTACAGGCTAGTCACCCCGCCCCCTCCCGCCTCCCCGGTTTCTGCCTTGCTTACTTAGCTCGCTTTTTCTGCAGTTTGCTTTTCTTATCTCTCAGCCCACTCATGTGGCTACGTTTTTCTCGTTCTCGCTAGCTTATCTTTGTTTAGCCGAAGTCGCTGGGTGTATGCATTTCTTAAGTTTGTGAAGAGTTGTTGATTGCTTTTAGTGCGTAAGGCAGTGGGAAGAAAAGCCAGTGACTTCCTCAATTTTTGAGAAACGGATTCCACAACTTGGGCTTCTGAGTCCTTTGCTGTTGCTAACCGCTTGCAAAAAGTGAGCGCGTGGGAGTTGTTCTGCATTTGGTTTCCCTCTTTTTTGCTAAATGTTTATCATATAAACACAAAATCAGTTTGGAAATGAAGTGTTTTAGGTTGAGACCACATGTACCTAAACTAAAAGTTGCTTGAATTTTTTAAAGATCCCTCTGTTATGGTCAAAAAACTTAACTGGAAAGGAATTTTTAGAGATATGAAGTCATGTATGAATCACATGAAATGTAATTTCTTTGCACAAAGTGAGATGGCACAATGATACTAATTGAGAAATTCTAACTATCATCTATCCCAAAGCTCACATCTTATAAGAATCTTGCATAGGCTCTCTCACCAAAAATTAAATGTTAGGTCTCTGGAAAAATCTGGTTTTTTCTCTAGAGGTTTGGGGAGGAATTGTGTTCAAATGAGGTTCAGCTCTTGTGCATAAATTAAGGAAGTCTACAGCTAGTATTCAGGAAAAGTACTATGGTATAATGGTCAGATTATGGCTGATACTTCTTCCTGTTGTATGGTGATACACCTTTGTGTAGGACAAATCAAAATGCATTTCATTGATAGAGTAAATATGAACCTGTGGGAAAGCCATTGAAAATCTGAGGCGTTTGCTACTTCATGGCTTGTGATTAGTGGTGTGTGCTTCCTACAGTTTGACCTGTCTGGTACAGAAGAGAGCTTTAGTCATTTTACTGTTGGCAAATCAGTTGTGCAGCTGTGGAAAACAGGTAGTAGAATTGTCAGGTTTAAGGGCATAAACAAGTCAAGCTGAAAGCTGGATTGCTGACTGCTTTTTTACTTCCTCCTTCCAGAGTAACAAGATGCTGAATTACGGCCCCTCTGCTGCTGGAGGGTGTCTTTTGGACAGGAAGGCGGTAGGAACTCCGGCTGGCGGGGGTTTCCCCAGGAGGCATTCTGTCACCCTGCCCAATTCTAAGTTCCATCAGACCCATCTCCTAAATGGCCTTAAAGGAGAGCCAGGCCCAGCCTTGGGGCCCAGGGAGAACCGCTTTCGAGACCGCTCCTTCTCCGAAGGTGGAGAGCGCCTGCTTCAGCAAAAGCAGCCTGGTGGGCAAGTCAACTCAAGCCGCTACAAGACGGAGCTCTGCCGCCCGTTTGAGGAGAATGGGACCTGCAAATACGGAGACAAGTGCCAGTTTGCTCACGGCATCCATGAGCTGCGAAGTTTGACCCGCCATCCCAAGTACAAGACGGAGCTCTGTCGCACTTTCCATACCATTGGCTTCTGCCCTTATGGGCCTCGCTGTCATTTCATCCACAATGCTGAAGAGCGCCGGGCTGTAGCTGGTGGCGGTCGAGAGCCTATGATTGCTGAAAGACCCCGCCTCCAACACAGTTTCAGCTTTGCTGGCTTCCCAAGTGCTATTGCTGCCAATGGGCTGCTGGACAGCCCCACCTCAATAACCCCTCCGCCCATCATAAGTGCTGATGACCTCCTGGGTTCTCCTACTCTGCCTGACTGTGCCAGCAATCCATTCACCTTCTCCAGCCAGGAGCTGACCAATCTCTTTGCTCCTAGTATGGGGATGCAGGTGCCTGGGGGGGGCTCACCCACTGCTTTCCTTCTTAGACCCATGTCTGAGTCCCCAAATATGTTTGACTCTCCTCCGAGTCCACAGGGCTCCCTCTCTGACCAGGAAGGTTATCTGAGCAGCTCTAGCAGCAGCCACAGTGGCTCGGATTCGCCTATCCTGGACACCTCAAGACGTCTTCCCATCTTCAGCAGACTGTCCATCTCTGATGAATAATCTGGTATTGCCTTTTGGCCTCTTCCCACATGTATTACAATGTTAAGCTTGTAGCCCCCTCCCTCTCCTAAATCTCCCTTAGCATCTGGGTTTGATGTTAACTCCGAGGTTGTCCACCTGCCTAGAGTCCAGACACTGGCTGAAACCGCAAGTGCCAAATTACAAAAAAAAGTGATAACGTTTACAAGTGTAGTGCCTTTTAATATGTTCACTGTGACTATATTACCTCTCCAGCTGCAGAGGGCACCAGCAGCATCTATAGAGCTCTGCATTTCCAGATGTTCAGGAGGAATATCTACAACTAACAACTCCTGTCACGAGCAGTAGTTCAGATGTGGAAACCTCTTCCCTTTGTCTTCCCTTCCTTTGCCTGTGTTCAGTAGACACATGGCAGGTGGACATCGGTTAACATCCATCCCCTTCCACATTTTATAAAGGCTTGTTGCCTGAATCAACTCAGGTCAGCCAGAAGAACAGCTGAGAATGGACAGTTCACTCTAACATGCGTGGGACTTGGTAAATGGAGAGTTAAGCCAGATGGACATTGAGCGACTTGCTTTTGGTGCTACAGGTTCTCCGCATGTACATGTGACATCTTCACAAAAAGTGGGGAGGGGGAGGGGTATCTAACGGTGTTCATTCCACACATGCAAGTTCAGTGTAAACAAAGTTCCAGTAGTCATAGCTTTAATGGTTTTGCTCTAGAGTACAATAGACCTATCCATAGAGCACTCACGCCAAGCTTTTTATTTTATTTTTTCCCTGGGTTTTTAATTTTGTATAACTTCAGAAATTGGAGAGCAAATTTTGCTTGTCACTGCACAACAATATAAAGCTTATTTAACTTATCAAAACGTATTTATTGCTGAAACCTATGCTTTTTTGTTAATTTTGTTCATATTTATCTGGATGATGAATTCATAGAATATATTCTTTTATGTTTAAATTATGATCTTCCATATTAATCTTAAGATTGTGAAGTCTTTTTCTTTTCCCCCTCCCCCACAGTTTAATATATTATACTACAATGACATTTTTGTAACTTTACACTTTTTTGGTTATTTTATTTTTAAAAAATGAAAATTTAATTTAAAAAATGCAACAACTGTGTTCGGATTATTTATTTTAGATCGTTCCCCTTTTTGTGTCAGACTGCAAATTGAGTTTCATGTGCTTCTTTGACTATGCCCAACAAGGCCTCTCCCAGGTGGAGTGAAATTCTGCCCATACTGATGTCATTGGAGAATTTTGTCAAGTGACTTCAGTAGAATGCGAATTTCACTGCTGGCCTCTAGAATGTATAAGCATAAGCTGTGCTGTGAGACGATGAAAAGGAAGATATTTGCTTCCTTTTTTTGTAAGTATTTAAAGGAAAAAAAATTACCCTTTGGTTTCAAGTGCCTGTCTAAAGACATTCCAAATGTAGTTTGTCTTTGCATTTCTGTATTCCAAGAATGGAGTGTTTCCTCTTTTAAAGGTAAACATTACTGGCACAAAGAACACATTGAATGTAATTTTTCCCATTACTGTTCACTACATTGCTTTTTCTTTCCTTTTTTCCTTTGTGTGAGTTTATTTAAGAGAATCTTTTGTAACGACTGTTTGCAGTTTAAATCAATAAATCCCAAGTGTTTTTTCAAGAATTGACAGTGAAACTGGTTTTACTTGCAAAAAAAGGTAAAAGGAAGCTCCTGAGAATGAGATACTACTTTGCCAAATCCTCTTAACATCAGATTTCCACAAGTTTTGAAGAAAGCTGATGTCCCAAACATCTATATGAAAATAAGCCAAGCTAATGTTGGTTTTTACTTCCGTTTGTAGAAAAACACTATTTTAACATAGCAAATTATTTAATACCTAAAATAATTTGTAACTCAGCAAATGGGATTCCTCTTTCAAAGCAAATTATATCAGGTGAGAAAATGCAGAAGATGTACTTTAAGGGCCAGATAGTTTCTCTCCAATGGAAAAGATTGGCTTGCTTCCTAATCCAAACCTTATCTCATGCTTCCAGGAATTGTTGATAGTATGTCACTCTTAATTTGCTTTCTTCCCGAACCAAATCCCCCATAACCTCAGACTCATCCCCAATTTTTATTTTTCTATTTTGCCAAATTGAATGACTATATACACACTCCGGATGAAAAATTATCCTAAATATTTAAGGAAATCTCCTCCTCCCGATAAAACTTATTTACATGGGCATACATATTTCTAAATAATGGTGTTCTGGTATTTATTATTTCCAGTTGTACAGTGCAATGGCACAGTCCTCATCCAAAAGAAGAAAGAAAAAGGAAAGCTTCAAAACTTAAAAGAGAACATTAGGCTGATTGCTTGTGCACTCAACTGTCTTAGAAATGTAGAAGAGGCTGTTGCTTGCTGATTTTCATTCAGGAACTTGGCCTATCTAAGCACTAAAAACTAACCAGTTTTTCCCCCAATACAACATAGGTTGGGATAAATGTGAGCTTCCATAGCTGAACATGGTTTTGAACTTCGGGGTTCCCCAGTCCTCACCCAACACTTTATATATTAAAGTGCAGCCTTTAACCTTATGCTGTTTCTGGTGGATAGGAGTTCTGAGAGTTCTTTACACCTCGGCTGCAGGCCTTTGTTACTATGGCTCCATCAGAATCCTGTTACCTTCAATATGCAGATGAAGCAGGAAAAGAAAACAAATAAGACATGCAATGTTCATGTTTCATAAAATAATTGGTATTTTTTTTTAAAAAAAGTTCATCTAAAAATGAAACAATAGTTCTGATCTGATAAAAGTATTTGCTATAATAAGCCCCTTTAAAAATCTAGGCTGCATAGTTCCTTCTGATAATTAAGCCTCTAACAGTAGAACTGAATGCATTTGGTCATGTACTCCACCCCCTAGTCATCTATCTACTTCACTTGAATGTGAACTAACTTAAGGGCACTCTGATGTAGGATGGATCAAGATCTACGGTATTGGATTTGGACCAGTTGTGCATTTCCCCGTTCCACATGCTCATATGTGGGCTGATACCTGGTGGGAGAACATCTGCAATTTGTTTCTAGATACATCGTCGATCAGAAAGGTCAGCGGTTTGAATCCCTAGTATAGGTCTGTGTGAGCAGGGGGTTGGACTAGATGACCTCCAAGGTCCCTTCCAACTCTTACTGTTACATTAACACAATAATGGGATGAAGTATCTCATGATACAGTATTTTCAAAAAATTGACCAACAAATCCATCTATTAGCGGCCTTGCAGTTCAACTTTTGCAATCCAGATTCCACCAGGAAAGAAAAAATCTGGTGTAGGCTTTGCCACAAATATTAAAAAGACCAGCTCAGAAAGAACTGTAGTACTGGGGAGTTAATGTGATGGTGCAGAGATGAACAGGAGGAGATGTGCTATGTGAATAATTTAGAACAGCTGAAGGAAGTGGAAAACAAATGTATAAATAACAGGTAAGGATGACCTGTAGGCCATGAATGTATCATTGAATTATTATGCGTTAGGTAAAGAAGTAATGTGTGAGCTGTGACTCCCACAATGGTTGCGATATATGGCCTGACAGAAGCAGCCATTTCTCATCTGGTATTGCCCAAGAACGTTGAAATTTCAATTTCTAGACTTTCCAATTATCATATAAGGTGAAGGCCAATGTATTTGGTGACCCACTCTAGAAAGGGATTATTTAAGAGTTGAGAAGTACCTAAACAGCTAACTGAATCTCCTTTGGCTTCAGAAAGAATGCTTAAGTGGGTGTGGCAAACAAACCTTTTATGAAGAAATTCTATAAGGGCTCTTTCAGGAGGAAAAGAGGGATATATATATGTCTTGTAAGTAAATAGGTTTACAGTAATACCATTTATGTGGCAAGGAGGTAAAATCAATTCTGAGTTAAGCTTTTATCAAGCTTACTGGCAAGGTGCAAGTAACCAATACGACCATACCTTTCAGAAATAATACAGGACAGATGAGAACATGTGGCATAAAAGCTACAATACAAATTGTAACAGGCCATAGTATGGTTTTCCAGAAAGAAATGATATGAATAATATGTTTAGCTTGTGACAGAAGGGCAGCTTGGGAAATCTGTTACTACAGGTAGCCTCGATTTACAACAGTTCATTTGGTGATCATTCAAAGTTACAACATCACTTACGACCATTTTTCATACTTACGACCATTGCAGCAACCTTTTGGTCACTTGATCAAACTGTGGACACTTGGCATTTATGATGATTGCAGTGTCCTGGGGTCACCTTTTGCGACCTTCTGACAAGCAAATTTAATGGGTAAACCAGACTCATTTAACAACCGTATTACTAACTTAACAGTTGCAATGATTAACAACTGCTGCAAGAGACGTCATAAAACGGGGCAAAACTCACTTAACAAATGTCTTGTTTAGCAACATACATTTTGGTCTTGATTGCAATCGTAAGTCGAGGACTACAACTTTATATATTGGTTTCAGCACTCAGTTGAAATAAAAATTGGGCATAGAAGAAAGGTACAAAGTATACACTTATTTATTCATTTTCTACACCACCTGACTCCCAATGACAGAATTTAAATCTGCTTGTGTTTCAATCCCTTACTAGAAGTTTCAGGCCTCAGGATGAAAAAGTAAGCTAATGCCTTTACTTAAAACTTCTCCTTCAAGTCATTTCTAAAGGAAATGATGAGATAACAAAAGCATGTGGACTGTTTGCAACACATTAACCTGCCACAGGGGTGTCAAACTCACGTCGTCACATCGTCACATGACATATTGTGACTTATCCCTTTTTCTAAAATGGGGGTGGAGCACGTGACACATCCGGCCCACGGGCCACGAGTTTGACACCCCGATCTACCAGAGCAGTTTCTTTTGCTCCTGCATTTGACTCCTTTTTTAAAAAAATCTACAACATTGTTGTGCTTGAGTGATGAGTATGCTTTACAAGAACATATTTTTTTTTAAATGAAGGTTGTGCTTTAGTAATTACTAAAGCACAACCTTCATTAGATATGAGATGGGCAGCAAATAAAATTTCATACATAATAATACTGCACCAAATTGAGTAGGAAACAACTTCTTGTTTAGCTTCCCTGCAGAAAACTTTTTTTAAACTGCCATCTTGTAAAGATAATTTGACTGCAGTATATTCACATGCAAGGAGAATCTGTTAAGCTAGAACAGAAAAAGACTCATTCGACTATTATCCTATAGAGCTTTAGTCCAGGAAGAACACAAACTGTCACCATTTGTCTGAAATGTATAGGGCAGTGATGGCTAACTTTTTCTGGACCGAATGCCCAAAGCACACCCCACTCCCCCCACGTATGCACGGCAGAGACCCAAAGACCAGCTGGTGGGAGGTGAACGGGCATGCGCAGCAGAACTGAACTGGGGTGACGGCTTACATGCCATCAGAGAGGGTGTTATGTGCCACCTCTGGCACATGTGCCATAGGTTCGCCATCATGGGTATAGACTCTCCTTCCTGAGCAGGAAGTTGGACTAGAAGACCTCCAAGGTCCCAACTCTGTTATTCTATTCTATCGTTGGAAATCCGTGGCATGACTTTGGCCAGCCTTAGTGTTTTATAATTTGCTGCTGGCTGTTTTTAAAAAATGGATATAGCCATGACATGCAAGTTGAAGCTGGACTTTTCTGTTGTTAGGTTTTGTTTTGGGTTTTGTGGAAAGGTGGGGGAGGGTGTTGACCTGTTTTCTATTATTTTTTTCTATATCTTTTGGCCGAAAACAATTGCTAAACCTAATTTTGTCCTGTTGTATAGGCTTTTTGTATGCTTCTTTTTTCAAAATGTAGGAGGCCTTGTTTTCAATTGGTACTGCTGTCAGTGAGAAGAAGTTCTAAAAGGCTCAGAAACCATGTTTAGGAGTTACAGAGTGCCCTACCCTCTCCTAAATGAATATTGATGAAGGAAAATAGGGTTCTTGATTTATACTCTTTCCACTAAACTAAAGAGACTAGGAAGGAAGCCACTGCAGTGTTTAAATACCACCAAGGTGATTATGGAACACAATTCTGCAACAACAGAGGAAACAGGACTGTGGGTCAGTTGCTTTCAGACACAATGTGGTTTATTACATTTCCTCATAGTTATAACAGAATTTCTATTTGCTCTCCCTATTTTATAAGCTAGCCTGGGCTGCACTGAATTGATTGCACTGCAAATGTTTTGAATACCACTGTTCCATCTGCATATTTTCCCCCCATCTTTTGACACTTAAATTTTTAGGACCTGTCAGAGACCTGGAAAAAGTTTCCTTTAGGATTAAGGCTTTATAAGAATGGTGAGGCACAGAAGAGCTTTTGCTCCTTTAATGGCTGCCAGAAATTAATCTTTAAAAAAAATAGTTTCCTTTTGTTTCCACTACCCTCGCCCTCTTGCTCAATACGCAGAAGTGAAACCTCCACTTAACTGCCTCCAGATTTTTCAACTGTCTTCAACATCTGGCTACTATCTTCAGAAAAGTCTTGAGGACCAGAGGGTACCATCTGGCATTTCCTTACTTTGCTTAAATGCTGGGAAAATAATTGGAACAGCTCAAGTCAATTAAAGCAAACATGGAAATCTATCAAAATCTCTAGGTATCAAGAGGATTGATTGTAGATACTTTATGATAAACATTCTCTGGTTTGTTTTTTCCTATGCAAGGTTTAATTGTATGTGTAATACATTGGCAGCCTCATTCCGCATTCTTCAGCAATGATGCAAGAGTAGTCACGATTACTTCGTACTGGGAACTTAAAAGCTAGTCAAAGCTCAAGGGTTTTTTTGCTGCTGGGCTGCCTGCATTTACCCCAAGCGTGCTTTGCCCTTCAGCTACACTACCACCAAACGAACAAGATACAAATCAAAGCTTTGCTAGCATTTCTTTTTCACAACCAACCATTTGTTCTACTTCTAGGAGGGAATTGAACAGGTCTGTGCATACTGTTTCTAATTCATGTTGCTCCACCTTTCTATGTGTTTCCTAGCCTTTGAGTACTGTTGAAGTCTTTGGAGAAAGGCAGGTGAAAGCAAGCCCCTCTCAACATTGGTTAAGTGCCAAAAGGTACGCAATGACTCAGCAGCAGGCCTAGGAATAGCAGTTCTGTCCACTGCTCTGCTATATCCCTCCTCCGTGACATCCGGCGTCATCTCATCAACAGGAAATATTTCTTCTGAACGTTCTGGATGATTAGAATGAATAAATACTGAAGCTGATTCACCGAGCAATGCTATAAAACTGAGGCCCTTGAAACAGTGAGCATATACACATACAGTTTCTGGAGGAGGAAGGGGAATAAAGGAAATACCAGCTATCAAAGCTTTGTTTGCTTTAAGGAGCCCATGTAAGCAGATGGAAGTTAGTTAGTCATTTTCAGCCATGGGGGGTGGGTAGAAGCATACTTTATTTGTATTAAGCAACAGGGCTCTTATTATGCTAAAGTTTGCCTCTGAAAAACAGTTGAACTCTGCACATAGAGTTGGTAGTGCCAACCATCTGAAAGGCATTGCACTTACTTTCTATTAATGCAGTAGACTACAGCTATGTTTAGTAGACCAGGGAACCATAAAGTAAGTGTGTGAGCAACGAGGTGGAATTATGCATTCATTGTAGGTTGTTTAGATCAGGGGTCTCCAACCTTGGTCATTTTAAGACTTGTGGACTTCAACTCCCAGAGCTTTGCTGGCTGAGGAATTCTAGGAGTTGAAATCCACAAGTCTTAAAGTGACCAAGGTTGGAGACCCCTGGTCTAGATAACTAATTCTGTCTCAAGCCCTCATCTCTCTGTGATGATATACTACAAAGAAGCATTATAGCATGATCCAAAGGTTGCTGAGGTGTAGCAATATATCCCAACACTAAAGTTTGTTATGGGAGGCCCATCATGCAAATAACAATTCCAGGACAATTAATAAGAAAGAAGCAATCATTATAAGACAATGTAAATTAAAATGTAAGAAACCTTATATTTTATTTTATCTGAAAAGTTGGGCAGATAAAGTAGGATTTGGGCAGATAAAGTAGGATTGCCTTAGTGCCAAAAGTAGTAAGTCATCAATCAACCTTTCTGGGAAGAGAATTCAACAGCTGTGATGCCCCACAGCGAAGATTCTGGCAGCTCCTGCTGAAGATCTTAATATATGGATAGATCAGAGGGAGACCTTATTTAAGTATTAAATATTTAATTACTTTATACTGTAATCAAGAGCCATGGTGGCTCAGTGATTAGAATGCAGTATTGCTGGCTAACTACCGACTGCCAGTAGTTCGATCCTGAACGGCTCAAGATTGACTCAACCTTCCATCCTGAGGTCAGTCAAATTAGGACCCAAATTGTTGGGGGCAATAATGCTGACTCTGCAAACCACTCAGAGAATGCTGTAAAGCAGGGGTCTCCAACCTTGGTCCCTTTAAGACTTGTGGACTTCAACTCCCAGAGTTCCTCAGCCAGCTTTGCTGGCTGAGGGACTCTGGGAGTTGAAGTCCACAAGTCTTAAAGGAACCAAGGTTGGAGACCCCTGCCGTAAAGCACTATGGAATGGTACATAAGTCTTAAGTGCTATTGCTACTGATACCATTTATTTTCCTGATTGACACTCTATAAAAATGGACGGTACGGTGCCCATTGATGTTATTGTACTGGTGAAACCTCCTTGACACCTACCAAGTTTCCTGCCTACCCAATATTTTTAAAACATTATTGTCAAAGAGCTAGTATACTTCCAAGTGCCAATCTCCAGCATCATTCTTTGTCTTGTAAGGCATTTTTGGAAAATATATACAGAGTCTGCTATAGTTGTTGTTTGGCATTGCCATCCAACTAGCATCTCCTTTAGAAGATTCCTGTTGTTGTTCTTGGTCATTTTAGGCAAGAACAATCCAAGTCTGGCTTATATTGAATCTGGAAAACATGGAAGTCCCAAATCATACCTTATCCAATACTTTACAATTTCTGAACTTCCTTTTACAAGGGGGCTTACAGCGAAGGAATTGCCAAACAAAGTACTTTACCCAAGTCCTTGGGAAAGCTCTACTCCTATCACTTTCCAGCAATACAAAGCAATCCCAATAGCTGCACAAATATAGCCCCTTATATTTGTTTCCTTGGTGTTGTATCATTGCACTAATACTGACTGACAATTTCTAGCAACTCTATATTTTACATGTATGAAACAGCTGCCGCTGACCAAGAACTTCCATACCACCTCAGACCAAATTCATGCACAAAACACCATATTCAGCTGAAGGAATTTCCATGTATAAGGAACCCTGTTTACATGTTGTCGATATGGACCGAAACCCAGTTGTCTGCTGACTTCACTCAAAATATCTCAATAACACAAGAAGCAATCTTCTACATTTAGCACGAGGCTGGGGATCTCATAGAGTACTCAAGTCTGTCATAGCTTAATTAGTACCATGCGTTGTCTCTCCCCCTCCTAGTACAGGTGTGAATAGAACAACATGGTTGGAGATTGTAATCTCTCCAGTCTGCTGTTGCTTACCTCATCTTTCTTTACATATATTTGGGTTCTGCAGAGGTATACCACAAGCTTATTGCTATGCCTTGCACTTTGTAGCCTTTGCAACGACCCTTGTTTATCATTTGCCTTCTCTGTACGGTGTCACGCATCTGCATCTGCCAACTGCTTCACGGTGCATGAAAGCATAATTTGTTTAGCAAGCTACTTATTGACCCGATGGTATATTCTCATTGCAAGCAACTTGCGATAAGCCTGAAAGCAGACACCAATTTCTCTCATTTCAAATTCATGTTGATTCTGCCTAGCCTGAATATGGATGATAAACAAGCAACAGCAGGAGCTTTCTTGAGATGTTGTAATCTGAAGAAGATAGATGAGAAAAGGAATAAGAACTGTAAGAGAGGAGACAAATGTAGCTACACTGGGGAAGGATGTCCTACATAAGTTCGGATCTACATATTGTATCTATCTCTGCTTCAGCGTCAAGGTGAGGCATGCCACCACATGGTGCAAACCTTGGCTTGTTGTAGCATGCTCTGTTCCCACAGATTAACCTCACCTATACAGCACAGAATCACAAGGCCCCCACCCATCCCCAAACGCCACACAGAACTGTATGTTCTCCTGAGTGTTTTTAACCACATACTTCCTCTAACAGTTTTATTTTTTTTCTGCACTGGAGCTGAGGCTTGACTGGTGGTAGAGGGCGTGGAGTTTGTGGCATTGACTAAACCTACCACTTCTTCATGCAGATTGCTGTTTCAGCAGTCAGACAGCTACTGTTGTTATTGGTTTTCTTCTTTAGCCCAGCTGCCCCAGAACAAATCTTTCCTGTAGCTGATAAGAGGCATACCAGACAAAACCAAAGGCTCTGTAACCCGTTGTCTTATCCTTCCGTGTGGCTAATGAGAGGAAGACTGCTGACATTCAGAAAAATGTCTTACTTGGGTAATGGAAAGGGGAAAGAAAACGATTATTTAGCTTGAGGAAGAAAATAATACGTTATGCAAAGTTTATTACAGTTAATTACACCTTTACAGTTTTCCTACAGCCAACTGGATTGAGATTGTCAGATGACCTAAAATATAAGAACCGTGCTGCCTGTGTCATAAGATGTTAAAGCCTCTTCTATAAATAATTAAATGAACTAGGGGTACTAATGTTAATAGTAGGTTGACTAATGTCCATAAGCACCTTAGTTCCATAAACAGAACACTCAAATAGCAAACCCACTTAAATTTGTAATAACTTCAGTTATTTAAGCTTTTTTTCAGTATGGCTATTCTTTAGCTCCATGAAATGTGTATACTTTGCCTTTCCCACAAAGAGAACCATATATCTTGGAAGTCCATCTAACTGAGGTACTAAAGCTGAGGCCCATAAGGTTTGAGAACCAATCATTTCACATTTCAGAACCAGATGGTTTGGCTCTGATTTCTAAAATGGTATTATGATACCATTTTAGATAGGGTATTATGAGCCATGGTGGTGCAGTAGTTAGAACGCACGACTGCAGGCTACTTCTGCTGATCACTGGCTGCCAGCAGTTTGGAAATTCGGGTCTCACCGGTTCAAGATTGACTCATCCTTCCATCCTTCCGCAGTAGGTAAAATGAGGACCCAGATTGTTGGGGGCAATATGCTGACTCTGTAAACCGGTTAGAGAGGGATGTAAAGCACTGTGAAGCAGTATATAAATCTAAGTACTATTGCTATTGCTATGATACCACATTTAAATCATGCTCTGAGAATTCAGTAATCTGAAAAGTATAAATGGAGAATAGCTACATAATATAATCCGTATTGATGTTAATTCTTTCAGTAAAATTAATTGGAGTTTGTTTATATTAAATCAATTTATATGTCTGTCCATCTCAAAGATATGACTCTGGGAATCATATAACATGTTAAAAATGATTTTTAAAAAGCAGTACCAGTGAAACATAAAACATCTACAATAGGTACTAAGAATAAATAATCAGCAGGACTATGACAATACGCAAGCCACCTAACCTCATAACTTTCATGCTGTGGAACATATCCAGGTCTTCATTGCTTTGTAGGGTCAGGGCCACTGTAATGTTGTGGGGGGAGATTATGGTGTTCCAGTGTTCAGGAATTGTGCAAGACAGGTCCCATTAGGTGGCACTCCTTAATTCACTCCAGAAGTGAATCTCTCCTATTGGAGCTAGTGGGATGAATAGAAACAACCAGAGAACACCTGAAAATAAGCTGGCCCTATGACAAGTTTTATAAGTGACAATCAGCACTTTGAAGTATAGAGAGCTGGTGCACTCATGGAGCAGAAGTGACAGTGCGTACTGAGGTGCATCTATAATTTTGTCCGTGTCACCACATTCTGGATGGGTTGCAGCCCCCAGGTGATCTCTAAAAGCAGCCCAAGGTAGAGCGTATTGCAATAATCCACTCAGGAGATAAAACATGAGTGACAATGAGTAGTGCCCCCCAATTCAGGAATGGGCACAACTGAGACACAAAATAAATTTCTGCAAAAGTCCTCCTGGCCACAGCTGTCACTTACTTTTCAAATAGGAGCCATAAACCTAGGAAGATCTGTCTCACCCCAATGGGGCTGGCCTACCCCGCTCGTGCCAGCAGAGGGGGCATACCGTGGATCAGCCAAGGAATTTTGGCTGGCAGGATCCAGGAGAAGCGCCTTCTCTAAAGCAACTCCTGCCCTCTGGAACATCTTGCCCCTTGAGAGGACATGAGGAGGGCTCCCATCCTCCTGATGTTTTGTAAGAGCCTTAAGACTTGGCTCTGCCAGATGGCTTGGGTACCCACCGAGGGAGCTTCTTACTGGAGGTGGTTGACTAATTAAAAGTCAACCCTACACTTCCTCTATGTGCCCGGCTCTCTTCTTTGCCATCTTGTGCCCATGATTTTATCTGTTAATGTTTTTATCCACTGTGTTTTTATAATGGCTGATTTTAAAGTTTAATGCAACTTTATCCACTAGATCAGGGGTCCTCAACCTCTGAGCCTTGGACCAGCATGGCCACCCAGGAACCAGGCTACGCAAGCAAGCGAAGCCCCATCCATGCACATGTGAGATCCAAGCAGGGCACAAAACCACGTGCCCCCCAGCCCACAGGGAAAAAACCCCATGCAACTTATCCCTGGCGCCCTCATATATGCTTCCCGTTCATTACTGAATGAGTTTGTATAGTTTCTGCATGTAAGAACATCAGAAGAACCCTGATGGATCACATCAAAACTTCTCTAATTACAGTGGAAGAAGCTGGAGGAAATGACAAATAAGTGAAGATAAAGGAAATCACTGCTTATTAACCAAAGTACATGGGGGATGCACAATCTTCTCTCTCACAAAGTCTTGGATGTGACCTCTAGACTTGTGCACCTCACTATTAATGTTAACCCAAAGGTCAGAAATAATGATAATAAAAAACCTTTTAAGAGCTGCAGAACAGGCAAAGCACAATATCTCTTAGAAATGAGGGAGAAGCAGCCAGAAGTATTATATATTGCTCTCCTCTATAGATTCTCCTCTCACTATGCAGTGGACAATATATTCACAGCCTTAAAGTAGCAGGTCTCTTTTCTGATGATTGTAGACTTTTGAAGAATGTAGCATAAAAATGCCCAGGCAAACATCAACTCTGCCTAAAAGAAAACCTATCAGGTAATTCTTTTCATTAACTAATTCACAAAACCTTTTTTGTGACTAAGTGACGAAGCAAAGCCCAAGTGCTAAATTAAATGGGTGTGTGTGTGTTGCTGAGCCTGCTTAATTTACTTTACATACTCATAACTGATTATACTAGCTGGGATGACGGGAAGTAATGTGAATAGTGGAAAAAGTATCATTATGCATTGAGAGTTACAGGGAAAGATGGCTTTACTATTGATTGTGTGTGTGTGTGTTGTGTAGTTTGGCTCTAAAAGTATGTTTATGCCGAACTGCCTTAATTAACCCAAGTTTATCATTTCATCCACACTATAGAAATACTGTCCCCAGTTTTGAAATAAGAAAAGTTAAACCACAGTTTGAAGCTGGTTTATGGATTTAGATTATTTTAAAACTGGTAATCAGGACTTCCTGCTAGGGTAAAGTGGCAACTATGATGATTAAGAAATTCTGATGGGAGGAATGACGGTGCTATATATGCAGATCAATGATTCAATTGTATCTTGATTTACTGTAGGCTGAATGATGCTTTTTCTGAATGCAGCCATTATTAATATATCCTAATTTACTGGTGTTATTATTTTAAACTAGGCTTGAACTTGGAACGTTTTACAGATGGCTGAGAATATCTTCATCAGCCAGCCTGCTACATCCCAAACCCATCAATCCAGACACCCACCCTCAAAAGCCACAACTTCTCAGGTCTGATTCATCACCACATAATGAAAAACAACTTTTCAGAAAAATGACACAAAAGTGAAAGAATTTGTCATCTGGGAAAAGAGGCCAATATAAAATAACTTCAGCAAATTACAAGGAACAAATGCTTTCAATCCTCATGTCATTTTACCATCCAGTATATGACTTGTTTTGCAAAGAAGAATTGCGTGACATAGAGCTGCAGGCTTCCTTTCCAATCAGGGAAGGTTCCCCTCCCCGGTTCTTGATCCATCTTCTACTCGTTCACATATTCTGTTGTGTGCAGCTGAAAGTTTAGGAGTTCTGACTCCCCACTGCAGACGGCTAATAAAATAGGTATTAAGAGAGCAGTGGTAAGAGGCATAATATGTGCTTTTGCAGTCTCTTAAAAACTTAAGCACGTAGAGTCTGACTGTGAAGCAAATCACATTCAGTTCTGTGTAAAAATATTGAAAAGCTCTCTATTCTTCTATATTTCCTCTTCCGAGTGTCAGTTAGGGTTGTTTTCCATAGGGCAAGAGTTCTTAATGTACTTCGGCTTGTACTCCAAGTTACTGCTAGTCTAAGTAAGAGGAATATCCAGGATCCAAAAACTGACTTCATTTTGGGGATAGAATAGATGCTAAGACTTTTTAAACTCAGTGTTAATGTTTGTGTTGTATTTTCTCCAAATCTTCAATTGAATAAAGTGCAGCAAAGCAAATGTCTATGGAGATTCTCAGTCAACCAGGTTATGGTTGTCCCAAAGTTGCTTTTTCAAGAGGCTGGACTTTCTGGTTTTTCTTTGAAGATGTTTTGCTTCTCATCCAAGAAGCTTCTTCAGCTCTGGCTGGATTCCTTCCAGAGGTGAAATGTAAAATTTGTTACTACGGGTTCTGTGGGTGTGGCTTGGTGGGGGGGTAATGTGACTGGGTGGGCGTGGCCAACTTTTTTTTTTACTTTAAAAAGCATTTTTTTACAACCTCTTCAGCCAAAGAGGTTGTAAAAAAATGCTTTTAAAAGCCTGTGATGATCAGGCAACTCAGGTGGGATCGCCAGAGGAAAAAAAGCTTTTTAAAGGGTTCTGATGATCCCAGCTGAGTTGCCTGATTGCCAGAACCTTTTAAAAGCATTTTTTTAACAACCTCTTCGGCCAAAGAGGTTGTAGAAAAAATGCTTTTAAAAGGTTCTGGCAATCAGGCAATCAGCTGGGATTGCCAGAGGAGTCCTTTAAAAGTGGTTTTTTTTTTACAATCTCTTCGGCCAAAGAGGTTGTAGAAAAAATGCTTTTAAAGGGTTCTGAGGATCCCAGCTGAGCTGCGCGATCATCAGAGGCTTTTTTTTTACTTTTAAAAGCATTTTAAAAGCTGAAGAAGCCGAAGAAAAAATGCTTTTAAAAGTAAAAAAAACCTCTGATGATCACGTGGCTCAGCTGGGGTGGAAGGGGGCAGGGATTTTTGCTACTGGTTCTCCGAACCATCCGCCGCCATCACTATTCCTGATTCCTTCCATTCCCCACCGTCCACCCAGAGTTGAAGAAGCTTCTTGAATGAGAAGCAAAACATCTCCAAAGAAAAACCAGAAAGTCCAGTTTCTTCTTGACAAAGCATCTTTTGGGACAGCATGGCAAGTGTAACTTTTGTCAAACTCACTGGCTTTATAACCTTACAGGATATTAATTACATTTCTTCACATACCTAACAAGTTGCAAATGATTTGTGTTATATCTGTATGCACAAAGTAACATTTGAGTGGTTTGATACTGTCTAAAATTATTTTGGATGCTAAATTAGGGGCCAAAGCATAAGAGCATGTGAATAAAGTCTTCAAGCAAAAACAAATTCCAGTTGGTTTTAGAAAAAGTACCTTTGGGACAACCATGGCCTGGATGACTGAGAAGCTCCATAGACATCTGAGTAACATAAAAATGGAAATCTATTTTTTTTCTAGCGCGACAGAAAAGGAAGATATTACCTCTTCAAGAAAGAACAACTTGTAGTCACAACAATATTGGGTCTCCAAGTCTGCTCACATCGAGACCATTCTCAAGTCTACCTATACTTATACTACTTTTTTGTTTTGTCTCTCTTCTATGAAGAGCTATAGAACCAAGAGAAACGGTAGCATGGAAACTCATCATAGTTATATGCAGGTGCCTGATGCAGGAAGACTATGTAATTAATTTCTACTTATGGATCCAGAGTACTTACTTTTGGATGTCAAGGATTTATACTGATAGTTGGATTCAGTAATGGATGTAATTTGTGTACTACAGTATCGTTGATAAAGTTAGAGTTTAGAGGCATATCTGCAATTGCTTAGAGAAAGTGTGTACAGTACACCTTTTAGCTCTATAATTGAAGCCCACTCTATATCATTCACACATTTCAACTCTGTTTGTCCTGGACTCTAATTCATAGGATTATATACAAACAAAAAGGGATTGCAAAGAATCTCAAAAGACAAGTACAAGAGCTACTCAAAGGCTATTTAAGAAATAGGCATATTCAAAGGAATAAACTTTGAAAGAATGCTGTGGGTCTTCTGAAAAGGATGATCAAGGCAAATGGTTTACCTGTTTATAAAATGTCTTCCGTAGCAAGCAACAGTAGCGTCTAAGCACCTCTTCATATATCTGATGTCCCAAGATTCTTTCTCTTAGTTTATCTTTAGCTTTTAAAAAATTTCTGGGCATGAGTGCTGACTGCGGTTCAGATCATGAACTGTTGGTGGCAAAGATTAATGTCAAACTATTCACCATCCAAAAGGCAGTTCCTGCAAAGAAATTTGATATCACCAAAATCCCTACTACATATACAACTGAGGTAAAATAGGTTTGAACTATTGGACACTGCTGAGAAGATACCTGATGAACTATGGTAGACAGTTCAATCAACCATTCCTGGAACTGCAGAAGAACACATACCATACAAGAAGCCAGAGAAAAAGTGCTCTCAGATGAAACCATCAAAATAGCCGAGCAGAGAAAATCAGCCAAGGCAGCAAGCGAACGGGAAAAAGCATGAAGACTGAATACAGCTTTCCACGGGGCAGCAAGGAAGTATAATGAAGTTTATTGGAACTAGTGATGTAAATAGGCAGACTACATGAAGGGTCATGCCAGGAACGCATTTATGCCAAAAGTTCTGAGCACCATTTATTGCTTATACAGGGACCAGTAAAATAAGCAAGGGAAAGAACTGTTTGACCAACAAGGTATCAAGAACAGATGGCGAGAATATACAGAAGAACTATGTGCAGGTAGCAAAGGGGTTCATTGTCAGGATGACGAAGAGAGGCAGAAATAGAAGCAGCCATCCTTAAGGAAAAAATCATATGGGCGATGAGCCAACTGCCAAATAACAAGACTCCAGGTGTGACACTATCCCTGCAGAATTACTGAGACTTGTGCCATCCACAGTCATTACAGACCTGTGCCAGAAAATTTTGGAAACCAATACTTCACCACAGGATTGGAAATGCTCAGCATTCATTCGTTCTACTGCCAAAATGAGTGACTTTAACGATTGCTCCAATTATCGCACAATTGCTCTCATCCCTCACATCTGATCCCTCACATTTAAGATTCTGCTTAAAGTTATAGCACCAACCATCACAAAGGAATTACCAGATTTCCAAGATGGCTTCTGAAGGGGTCGTGGCACTCAACCATATTGCAAATGGATCGTGGAAATATCTCATGACTATCAAAAGATCATTTACATGTGCTTCATGTAAGAAATCCTTTGACTGTGTTGATCATGAGAAGCTATGGAGAGCCCTACAAGACATGGAGGTAACAGCAGATCTGGTCAAGTTGATGTAATCACTATACACAAATCAGGAAGCCACTGTGCAAATACCATATGGAGACACTGCTTGATTTAAGATAGAGAAAGAAGTGTGACAAGGTTGCAATCTCTTCCCTTTCTTATTCAACCTGTATACCGAAATGATTGTGAGGAAGTTAAGCTTTGAAGAATCAAAAATCAAGGTAAAGATTGGTGGAAGAAACATTAACAATCTTCAATATGCTGACTATATAACTTATCATTCAGAAAACAAAGAAGGCCTGAAACATCTGATCAAGAAAATCAAGGAAGAAAGTGAGAATGGTCACTTTCTGAACATAAAAATGATCAAGCTCTTGACCACTGCAGGGAATGGAAACATCACAGTAGAAATTGACAATAAAGAGATAGAATGCATGGGGAAAATTCACTTTCCTAGGATCACAGGTAGCTCAAAGGAATGAATGCAGCCCAGAAATAAAATGTCAGACTGCACTGGGTCGCACAACAATGATGAACATGAGCCAAATGTGGGAAAGCGAGGACATCAGCCTGGCAACCAAAGATAGATTGCTCCAATCTATTGTGTTCCCCATAGCAACCTATGGTTGTGAAAGTTAGATCTTAAAAAATCAAGACAGGAAGACAATTGACTCAAAGCTGACATCAGTCAGAATTTAGAAAAATTCAAAGCAATAGCGCAAGATTGTAAGATGTGGAGAGACCTGGCTCATACAACTGCCAAGAGTTGGACACAGTTGAATGGATATCATCATCATCATCATCATCATCATCATCATCATCATCATCATCTTTCTGCATAGATGTATAAACTTTAAACAAAGAATGTGGCTGCAACTGTCTATAATATATATTTTGTAGGAATATAAAAGTTTCCATGTTTTAAACTAAAAGAATAACTTTAATAATTAAATAGGGCAGGGAGTTTATGAGGTTAAAGGAAGTGTCTTTTCTGAGAAATTAACTTATCAGATAAAGTATTTTTCAAACTGAGCTCAACTTCTTACAAGTAGGTTTCTAGATCCCCTGCCCACAATCTTCTTACTGCATACTGCCAGATCTCTGGTAAGAGCTTTTTTTGGGTATCTTTGCACAGGTGTTATTAACAAAGAGCAGAGTAGCAAATCTCCTCTGACTTTTCTCAGTAGCTTAGGCTATTGTTTCTCAATCTCAGCAGCCTTAAGAATTCAGCTCCTAGAATTCCTCAGCTGAAGAAAAAAAACATGTTTTTTTATGTATAAAAAAAAGGTAAGAAATTAACAGGAGTTAAAGACAAAGGGAGAAAGGAAAACAAAAAGAAAAGTAAGCAACTAATTGGAAGAGATTTCTCTCAGCCCATCAGAAATGCACAGGCACAGATCCAGGGTACAAGGAAACAGGATGGGATAATGAGATAAAACAAAGACATGCAGAAAAACAAATTCCCAACAGCCCATTTCATTCCATAAAATAAACCTTCTCAAACTAATCCAGCTCCACTGTTCCCGAGACTGATTTTTTTTTATTTATTTTTTTGGTTATCCGGTTCCAGGTTCCATTGCTCACTTGGCTTTATGACAGCTGAGAAAGAGTTGCTCCATTGCTTCCTGCAAGAAGGAAGATACAATGAAAACAAAATGGAATGTTCCTGTCCATTTTTAAAAGTCCACCCTATCTACAGTGATAGATCCCTTAACTCTTTGTGTCTGAATCTTTTGAGATGGGATTTTTCTCCATCCATTATAATCACGTTCGTATCATTTTCATGATAATAATATGGAAATGGTTTGCCATTGCTTTCTTCAGCTTCTCATTTGAAGCTCTGGGATTTCCTGGTGCTCCCTGCTCCCAGAACTGACTAGTTCGACCGTTCTTGGCTTTTGAGACTCAGCTAAGGTTATCTATCTAGGCACAATGGGATGAACAAATATAACCTTTTGAGCATGATCAGTTGTTCCATTGTCTGTAACCAGTGAAAAACCTGATGAGTGAAAATGAGGAAGAGAAATATTAGCAAAGGTTTAAAAGGTCACTTAGAGGGAAATGGGAAAAATGATGCAAGCAGCACAAAGAACCAAAAAGAAAAGGGAACACAGGAATAGTTTAACATTAACCAGTGCCAGTAAGGAAATATCCTATCCAAAACTTGCTTTAAACAACAAGGATTTTTGAAATCTCTCGTCCGCATGACGGTTAGTAAATAGTATAAGGATTTATAAAGATTGCTTTGCTGCCTCAAAATATTAAAAATGAATTATAGTTATTCATTTGCATTCATAATGCACGAGGACCTTATTCTTACTTTCAGTTTACACTTAGAAAAGCTGCTAAATGCAACTAAGAAGGTTATGTTAGCTTATTGGTTGTGGCACTCATACAATCACATTCTTCAGTACAACCCAATAGCGGTAAAAGTACTGATGGAAAAGGTTTTTTTAATGGAAGGAAGCAAAGAACGGTCTCTACTAAGGAAAAAAGGCTGCTTCCAATAAGCAGTGCTAAGTCTTCTAGTATGAAAAATATCAGAATGATGGGAAACTAAACTAACTGATTTTTGGCAATTCTGGTCAGGGTTTTGAAAATTGCCAAAAAAGGGCTATTGAGGTCACATATGGCTCTTGGATCTTGGATTTCCCCCTCCCCATATTCAGTTCAAAGAGAGAATAAGTTCATACCATGAATGTACTTATGCTGCCCGATCTCTCCACTGTTAGCATTTTTTGTAGGAAGATAATAAATTATTTACGTTTACTATTACAATATACAGAATGAACTGTTCTCTGCTGGAATGAAGATGAGGAATAAGAACAACAATGGCATAAAGAATGAAAACAAAGCTAAAACAAGTCGAAGGAAGAGCTCAAAAATGCAAACAAATGCCAGACGTTCTAAACAACTTAAAATAGAAGTCATGGTGCTGCATTAAAAAAAAAGTTATTTGGGGGTTAAGGTAGGACTGGGAATGCCATCCCCAGTCCCATTCTTACTTAGGGAAGAGGGAAGGGGAAAATAACCACATGGCTGAAATTTGCCCATGCTGCCTCAAGGTGATAGTGGACTTCATAACAGTTGTGGTTTGCTTGACCCTGGTTTGAGTTGAGCCTGTGTCCTCAACTATGATGGGCAGGGCTGAAGTTTGGCAAGCATATGAGTTCATTTCCACACATGGACCACAGGGGAAGGTTCACCTTATTCTTACCTCAGTTAACAAAAAGTGTTGACCCTGCACTAAACCCTTTGTTGTCATCTCGTAGTCATCTGGATTTTTGCTGCGCTGACTTTGTAACCTTGGTTATGAGAGTGATCCAGGAAATTTTTCCTTTTCCTATCTCTGTCTGTAATGCTCATTTTCTTTATCTCTGTCTATGGTAGAATTCTTCCAGCTTCTCTCCGGTTTTATCTGAGATGGAAACTTTGACATTATTGGGTTTTGTAATCACAATGCTAATCTTTAAAAGCCAATTGTTATTCCTATAATTTTTCTTTTTTTAAAAAAACACCGTTCTGTGCATTTTAGTTGGTTTTGTGTATATGCCAATGTCTACTCCATTGATTGAAGTACTGGTAGCCTAAACAGCAGTGGTGGGTTTCTACCAGTTCACCCCGGTTCAGGTGAACGGGTAGTGGCGGCGGCGGGAGGCTCTGCCAAGATGTCATCACGGATGCTGTGGGCATGCGCAGGACCACCGCATGCACGCTCACGGTTCTGAACCAGTAGCGAAGGTAAGTGGAACCCACTACTGCTAAACAGGCCTAAACTTACACACTACCATTGTAACTGTTGTAGTTTGCAGCTGCTGCTCAGAAATATGTGCATGAATACACATATAGGTTTACACATACTATTGGGTGCTGGGAAAATCCTTAACAGGTCTCTAGACACATTGTGATCTAATGCGAGTAACCTTGAACTTCATCTTCTACCTTGAAAAGCTGAACTTACTACTAACAGTTGAAACATATGGATGTTTTACTAGAAAGAAGTTCCCTGAAGATGGGCTCTAGCACTAGTCCAAAAACTAGGAAGACAAAATCGCTGGTCCTGATGACTGACCCAGATTGGATCCTGCAACATTATCCTGGGATACATATATTTGCCTTCATTCGAGACACAAAGAATTGTTGCCTCGAAGAAAAGGACTTCTTGTTACTGTTTGTTGCTTTGACCAAAATATTGCCCTCATATATGCTTCTCGTTCATTACTAAACGTGTTTGTATAATTTCTGCATGTAGGAACATTGAAGAACCCTGATGGATCACATCAAAACTTCTCTGATCACAGTGGAAGAAGCTGTATGAAATGGCAAATCAGTGAAGATAAAGAAAATGCAGCTCACCACATGAGCACTACAAAAAAATAGAAAATGAACTGCTACATATACAGAACTGCCATATTTGGTGTCCGAAATCTTGACTAGTAGTAGATAGCAGCACAGTTAGTTTTCTGAATCTCTTTGTTGCCCCTGATTCAGATTTTTGCAACCCAGATCTGAGAGACAGGTACAAGTAGATAAGATTTAGGGATCTGGACTTACCTGGGAGTCATTCTGTAATTTCACAAGTTTTTTGAAAAATTCAAACCACCAATAAGAACTGTTTTTTTTAAATTTCCCAACAGCTTATTGCTTGGGAGAAAGAAAGAAAAAATCTGTGAGAAATAGAATGAAAGAGAGAAAAAGAGAGTTATCAGAAAAAGGGAGAGCATCACAGAAAGAATGGAGTACTCTCCATCTACATTTGGACATATTCTATTTGTTTATGATTTAGATTTATATTCAAAATGGTATAGCTCAAAATGGTAGTGCTTCCTCCAGTTTTCTCCATAATCGCAAATCCATTTGTGCTGAGATATAATGAATGACCCAAAGTCACTCAGGGAGGTTCCTTGGCTGAGAGTGGACTTAAACCTTGGCCATTTGTCGTAACCCAACATCTTAGCCTTAAATTATCTTTGTTATGTAAGAGATTCAATGACAGTGTAATACATCCTGATATACCAGGGGTATCAAACTCGCGTTGTCACTGCATTATCACATGACGTATTGTGACTTTCCCCCGCTTCGCTAAACCAAGCATGGGCCTGGCCAGTGCATCACGCATCCGGCCTGCAGGTCACAAGTTTGACACCTCTGTGATATACATTTTCATCCTATTTTGATGGGAGCCTCATCAATCCCCACATTTTGTCTTCCTGTGAAAGGTGAGAACGTATAAATTAGCCTCTCCAATGGTACTCTTTGCATGATTTGAGATAGAGCTTTTCTCTTTTTATCACCTTCTTTAATAGGCACCGTTATGCACACTGGTACATCTCCTAGGCAGAATTATGAGCAGACTGCTATTTTTGCAAACTCAATTGTTCTATTTTTGTTTTGCAGGTGCCAAGAGTCTCCCAGAGTTACGCTGTCCAGCAAATGCTCCTGAAGTTTCTTAGCAACTGCAAGGCATTTATCTAAACATCTTTATGGATTCCTTCAACCTTTACGTAAATTGAAATCCAAACTCAATCAGTATTTTCAGCACTTTACAGCACATGCTTTTCCCACAATTCTCATACATGTAATTCATAGTCAAAATTTAACTCATAAGTGAATTCATTTAATCCATTTAAATTTAATTAATTGGTTTTAATTAATTAATGGAGTTTAATTCATAGATATTATGATACCATAATTTTAAGGAGTAGATTGTACATCTGGGTTCAAAAATCCATGAAATCTCTAAATGGCAGGAAAGAGTTCAGATGTTCTGCATCATTTTACTAACATCTTGTGGGCTTCCAGAGTTTTGCAACTCAGCTGTTTGCAATCCTACACTGGAATCTTGACTAGAAGTCTCTTTGAATGACTTCCATTAGAGTCTTAATTGTCTGACCATTTCAGAAAAGAACAAGAGTTATTCCAGGACTGATCTTAATAATTTTATTTGTCCCTTAATTAGCAATGTACAGTGTTTTATAGGAATGCCAGCTCATTTGTGATTCCCATGCTCATATTTCTCCAATAATTAATTAAAATAAAAACATTAAAATGATCCAAAACTTATGAATCAGTCAAGTTTTAGTAACTTCTGCAGTCTTGTATAAGAGCTTATGCAATGTTTATCTCATGAGATTTCAAATAATTTGGGAGGGGCACCTAGTCCATAGTATGAGAATGCACGTTGGCTGCCAAATTCGGAAAAAGTTGTTAGCCTTTCATTTAATGACTTCAGTGCCAGATGAAAGCCGGTTTATTTTCAGTCGCACCCATCCTCCATTAATATTTTCAAGCATATTTGCTTTTAGTTCAAAGACTATTTCAGATTGCAAAGTTCTAACCGTTCTTAGAACAACGTTGTAACAAAGTTCTAACAGGGTGAGCTCCATTTACTTGGCTAGACAAACCAATAATAACATTATTAATATGCTTATAATATATTAGTATATATTAATATGCTAATAACATATACACCTAGGCACACTACTTGGTGTAATTAAAAAAACAAAGTTGTAAGCCATCTCATACTCATTACACTTTGCTATAAATTTCCAGATGACCTCCACCAGCACTTTCACATTAGACAGTTGCAGGGAATCAGGTGAAAATTAATGAAATGCTACTGGTTGAACAGAAATTTTCCTCCATCACCACCTGAGGACAACTATACAGGTCTGAATGGAATTATTGCATAATAGTTTTATCCACCTTTAACTATTCTCAAACTATTCTCCAAAGTACCTGAGGGTAGAACAAGAAGCAATGGGTGAAAACTAATCAAGGAGAAAAGCAACTTTAGAACTAAGGAGAAATTTCCTGACAGAACAATTAATAAGTGGAACAACTTGCCTGCAGAAGTTGTGAATGCTCCAACACTGGAAGTTTTTAAGAAGATGTTGGATAACCATTTGTCTGAAGTGGTGTAGGGTTTCCTGCCTGTGCAGGGGGTTGGACTAGAAGACCTCCAAGGTCCCTTCCAACTCTGTTATTCTATTCTAAACTCAGGCAACCTTAGCAGAAGAATACCATGGTTGATGGTACTGAAAGCCTCTAAGAAGTCTAACAGCCAAACAAGTAAAGAAACTTTAGCAACTAAAACAAAGCAAACCAAATATTAAAAAATCAGAAGTCTCCGGTGTTCTATTTTCCAAATGGAACCAATACTGGCTGGCTGGTTCTAAAGAGAATGTTTCTCCAACATATACCAGCAAGGTTTGGTTCTCTTTGGAAATTACAAAGGGATTTGCATCTGTAACTATATAAGTTAGTTTAGGTTAATTGCTTTTAGAGCAGGAGGGGATTCTAGAACTCAGTGCTGGAATACTAACGTCAATGATACCCCTACCATCACCAGTTTTGACAATCCTGGGGAGATTTGTGCCACACAGTAAAACAACCTTCCCCAAGGTGGAATATCTTCAGATATTTCAGACTGCAACTCCTATGGGTTTTCTAGATGGCATTTAGGAGATTTGAAATCCAACAATTGGAAGAATGTTGACCTGGCACACAGTATCTTTTTTTGGTACTTCCCCTGTTTCAATGACAAATATCACTAAATAGCTTTTGACATTTCAGCATTTTCACTTCCAGTCAAAAGCAGAATCAAGAACTTTGATGCAATAAGTACAAAAAGTGTGAAGCGCAGCAATATGTATCTGGAGCTTATAGTAGCTTCTGACAATCCACATTTGCTAACAAAGTATGTTCTTCATCATCCCCAAATATAGAGAAGCATCAACGATGAAGAAATTTGTAGAAATAGCTGAATTATATGTAAATTGAACATAAAGGCAAGTTTCCAAAGTTTTTTATATATCTTGTGCCTCTTGCTGCTTTACCTTCCTGCAGAGCAGGGAGAAACATTTATTAACATAAATGTTAATAAATGATTCTCATTTTGACAAAATGCTCATTTTGACAATTTGAATATGTCACTTACAAAACCCAAGGATCTTAAAATATTGCTTGGCCCATAGCAAATTCCATTGTTTTTCTCTAACTGTGGATCCTACAACCATTTATTGTGCTTGTGTTAAACTATTTGATACCACTTTCCGTAAAAAAACAAAACGAAAAAGAGCACCTCAATTAGCCATCAATAAGATGGATTTTTTAAAAATTTCTGCTTAAGGATCCTGTATCAATCCCCTGATTTGACTCTGCCTCTTATGCACTTTAACTTGTAAGTTGCTTCTGGAGTGAGTTACAGCAGCTTTGCAGGGAAGATTTGGACTCGTAAGTATATCTCTATGGGAGATATGCAAATAATTAAATATGCAGTTCCGTTCTTACTGTAGAGCCCTCAATAATATTCAGTTTGACTCTGTAACATATATTTAGATTACTGAGTACATATCTGAAGAAAAATCTACACTTCTAGAATGAGCAGATAAAAAAGAATTTTATTATGGAACCCATCATGAACATACTTTGTGTATTAATGTTGTTCTGTCCTTGGGGGAAAATCCACGATGAGACAGTTTCACAATTTAATATTGTGAAGCATAAAGAAGCCAAGGGATCTTTTCATTCTTCTTTAACTTTTAAAAAGTTCAGTATGATTAGGAAAGTGTCAGTTTCCTGGAGAACAGAAGTCTCTTTATACATACTTTTTGGACTGACCCTGTGATCACATAACTTTACTTGATCACATGGACAATTCTGAGAATGCTGAAGAAAATTTTACGGTTCAAAGAGCTTGAATCTTTGGTATACACAACACAATGTTAGCAAAGATTCTTCAGACACATCATACATTTTAGGAAACAAATCTCATTCTTCCTGTAAATCTGATCTGGAGATTGTTTGATATTGAATGAAAAATGGTTACAAAATTGGCTCCCTCAGAAATTTGTCGCAAATACAGACAGTTAATGTGGTGATCCAACTTTGCTTTATCCATACATTTGGTCAGATAATATTTGGTCAAAAATTGAAAAGGATTAGATCAGAGAAAGCTACTTTTCCTATTGAAAGAAGATGAATTCACCTCTTTTTTAAAAAAATGATTCTTTCCCATACTTTAGTTGAAGGATTTAGTCTCAGAAACCTCAGCACTAAAGTTGAGGAGCGGAAAAATCATTCGTTTCAGTTTGATGCTTGTTTGCCTTTTTCAAATTGATACTAGCATAATTTCTTTCTCAATCTGCATTTCTTAAAAAGAAAGGGCATTTGAAACTGAGCTCCTGCTATTGTCATTGCTTTTTTGCACATTGTTCTGTCTGCAGTTTCATTAGTAAACTCTTCCCCGTTGATTCCTCCCTATCGCTAGGACACACGAATGTATACCAGCAGTATGAGTTTCAGGATAATGTGTGGGATTATGGAGAAAAAAGGTTGGTTAAACAGTTTGTGTGTTGTGTGTGTGTGTGTGTATATGTTTTTTGTTTAAAAAACCAGCTAGTTTGGTAAGTCTGAAAAGTTTACAAAGGGAGAGGAGGAAGTGATACAGTCTTAAAAAGCTGATTAATTAGGCAAGCTGCTTAAGTTATCTTGTCCTTCTTTGAAATAAAAGATTTTTATGAAAGGGGAGAGAAGGCCCTTTTCTTCCTGGAAGACCTTGTCCCATAAACAATATACAGTACTATAACTAGACCTTAGGTAAGGTGTGGGTTTGTGTGTGTGAATGTATTAAAAGTTTTCTAGGTTTTTTTTCTTTTCATGATGGAAGCGGATGCCTAGTGATCAACAGCTTTGGGATTTTAATTATACAGGAATGATTGAAGTCTCATTTGACTATCATGCTTACACCTCCATATCTCCATTGACCTCTGCAATGGCTGTCTGAGATCCTGCATTCTTGTCTACCACAGAAAGTAGTTTGTGAAAACTATGGGCAGAATGTAGTCTGGGTAAGAGAAGAAATGCTCCTTTTGGAGAAATTCATACCGTCTATTGGTCTTTAGGAAAAACTTCTTTTTTTAGAAAAAAGTTTTTTATTAATAATTCAAATTAAAAACAACGGACATGGTTTAACGTCACTGGTTTTACATATTGTCGTCAAATTTAAGCTAATAAATGATATACTTCTTTATCTTTGTACAAATTTACATTACCTTACATGTCAAGTATGTAGGTTAATTCCTCTTAAACAGCTACATCCATACTCAATATAATCATATCTCACATACAAATTTAACATACATTGACATATCCATTTCTAGACAGTCATTACACCTTCATCTTAGCATTCCTCTTCCTGTCCAACCATTCATAAAATTTAGTCCAGATTTCATAGTACGCTGATTCACTTTTATCCTTGAGCTCCAAGGTAAGTCTGTCCATTTCTGCACAATTAAAGATTTTAGTTAGCACTTCTTCTTCCAAGGGGGTTTCTTTGCTCTTCCATTTTTGGGCAAAAGCTATTCTTGCTGTTGTTAATATATGTAATATTTGATAGGTTCTATTCTTGTTATATTTGCCCTCTATAATGCCTAAAAAGAAAAGTTCTGGTTTAACTTCTATTTTTAATGTTAAGATCTCTTACAGCCAACACCTTATTTGATGCCCAAAAAATTTAGCCTTTGGGTATTCCCACCACATATGGTAAAAGGTTCCTGGGACTACCTCACATTTCCAACACATTGAAGAGTATTTTTTACTTATTATTGCTAATCTTGTGAGTGGGAAATGCCACCTGTAAAATATCTTATATAAATTTTCTTTGTATGATGTTGCTAAAGGAATTTTTATGTTTTTTCCCCATAAATTCTGCCAATTTTCCAAATCAATACTATAGCTGAAATATTTGCTCCAAATTATCATGGTGTCCTTTACTTGCTTTTCTAATATTTCCTGTTCTAATAAATAGTTATATAGCTTTCTTATGGCCTTCTCTCCCGTACCTACTAAAATTTTATCCAGTTCTGTTAATTCTGTTTTTATTATTTATTATTTTAATTATTTAAATTTCTATACCGCCCTTCTCCCGAAGGACTCAGGGCGGTTCACAGCCAAATAAAATACACAATAATGTTACAATATAAACACAATTAAAATACAATTAAAAAACTTATTCAATTGGGCCGAAATTAAAAATTTAGAATAAATAATAAAAACCCAATTAAAACCCATAAATTTAAAAAACTAACCCAGTCCTGCGCAGATGAATAAATGTGTTTTAAGCTCGCGACGAAAGGTTCGGAGGTCCGGAAGTTGACGGAGTCCCGGGGAGTTCGTTCCAGAGGCGGGAGCCCCACAGAAGGCCCTTCCTGGGCGTCGCCAGGCGACACTGGCCGACGGCACCCTGAGGAGTCCCTCTCTGTGAGAGCGCACGGGTCGGTGGGAGGTATTCGGTAGCAGTAGGCGGTCCCGTAAATAGCCCGGCCCTATGCCATGGGCGCTTTGAAGGCGTTCACCAAAACCTTGAAGCGCACCGGAAGGCCACAGGTAGCCAGTGCAGTCTGCGCAGGATAGGTGTCACGCGGGAGCCACGAGGGCTCCCTCTATCACCAGCAGCTGCATTCTGGACTAACTGAAGCCTCCGGATGCCCCTCAAGGGAGCCCCATGTGAGAGCATTGCAGTAATCCAGGCGAGGCGTCACGAGGCGTGGTGACTGTGCACAAGGCATCCCGGTCTAGAAAGGCGCAGCTGGCGCACCAAGCGAACCTGGTGGAAAGCTCTCCTGGAGGCGGCCGTCAGGTGGTCTTCAAAGACAGCCGTTCATCCAGGAGAACGCCCAAGTTGCGCACCCTCTCCGCCGGGGCCAATGACTCGCTCCCAACAGTCAGCCGTGGACTCAGCTGACTGTACCGGGATGCCGGCATCCACAGCCACTCCGTCTTGGAGGATTGAGCTTGAGCCTGTTTCTCCCCATCCAGACCCGTCGGCTTCCAAACACCGGGACAGCACTTGATAGCTTCATTGGGGTGGCCGGTGTGGAAAAGTACAGCTGGGTGTCATCAGCGTACAGCTGGTACCTCACACGAAGCCACTGATGATCTCACCCAGCGGCTTCATATAGATGTTGAACAGAAGGCGAGAGAATCGGCCCTGCGGCACCACAAGTGAGGCGCCGCGAGTCGACCTCTGCCCCCGTCAACACCGTCTGCGACGGTCGGAGAGATAGGAGGAGAACCACCGATAAGCGGTGCCTCTCACTCCCAGTCCCTCCAACGGCGCAGCAGGATACCATGGTCGATGGTATCAAAAGCCGCTGAGAGGTCTAATAGGACCAGGGCAGAGGAACAACCCCTATCCTGGCCCTCAGAGATCATCCACCAACGCGACCAAAGCCGTCTCAGTGCTGTAACCGGGCGGAAGCGGACTGGAGCAGGTCTAGATAGACAGTTTCCTCCAGGTGGAGGAAACTGATATGCCACCATACTCTCTACAACCTTCGCTAAGCGGGTTGGAGACCGGACGATAATTACCTAAAACAGCGGGTCAGGAAGGCTTCTTGAGGAGGGGCCTCACCACCGCCTCTTTCAAGGCGGCGGGAAAGACTCCCTCCAACAAGGAAGCGCTCGTAATCGCCTGGAGCCAGCCTCGTGTCACCAGCCTCGTGTCACCACCAGCACCAGCCAGGAGGGGCACGGGTCCAGTAAACACGTGGTGGCATTCAGTCTACCCAGCAACCTGTCCATGTCCTCGGGAGCCACAGGGTCAAACTCATCCCAGACAATATCACCAAGACCGCCCTCAGACGCCCCGTCTGAATCGCCACAATTTTGGTCCAGACCGTCCCGAAGCTGAACGATTTTATCGTATAGATAACCGTTAAACTCCTCAACACGTCCCTGCAACGGGTCATCCCGCTCCCCCTGGTGAAGGAGGGAGCGGGTCACCCGAAACAGGGCAGCTGGGCGGTTATCTGCCGACGCAATGAGGGAGGAGGCGTAGCAACGCCTCGCTTCCCTCAGTGCCACTAGGTAGGTCCTAGTATAGTGTCCGATCAGCCTCTGAGCGGCTGGACCTCCAAGAACTCTCTAGGCGTCTTCTCTGGCGTTTCATCCCCCTCAGCTCCTCGGAGAACCAAGGAGCCGGTTGGGATCTGCGCCGGGTCAGAGGCCGCAGAGGCACGACACGGTCTAATACCCCATTATACCCCATTCCTTCTTGTCCTTCATATATAGAATTGAATAGAATTTTTTATTGGCCAAGTGTGATTGGACACACAAGGAATTTGATATTTAGATTATAGATTGCCCACCATTCTAGTTCAATTCCTTCCTCCTTTAAATTATTCCTAGATTTCAATTCCCCTTTATCGTTTAATACATCTCTATATGTGACAACCCCTCCTAATTTAGTAAAATTTGGATGTGTGAGCATCTTCAATGTTGATATTCAGTTGGGGACTTCCATATAATTACCTCTTTTAGTTTTAATCCAAGTATCTAAAAGCACCCAGGAAAAACTTCTTAAAATCATATTTGAGTCAGTATTTAGATGATTTTAAACTTGCTATTTTTGCCATTATTGACATTCTGTTAGAGGACCACTGCCGATACTTTTAACTTTTAATAGATTAATAGTGTGTTTTAGGATTTATTACAGAATTTATATATCCTGAAAATTTGACAAGAGTTTGGTGATAATAACAGCAATAGCAGCCTCTAATAATGATGACTGAGAAGTTTATGGGTATTGGTCCCTTATATTGTAGGCATCATGCAGTAAGTATTGACTGCCAGTAATGAAGGGTTTAGGGATGGAAGATACAATTTCTCATCCTTCTTTTCTCCAGAGGAATTAAACTGCAACATTTATCATTCCTCTCCAATCTGGCTCCGATTATGTAGCTGTTGATACCTGTCTTCTTTTTCATAGCAGGTCATAGCAGATTTTCGGGCATGATTATGAATATGACTCCTCTAGTTGCAACGGATTTGTGCCCAGGAACTGCACCTTTTAATCAAAGAGAATGGTGCCAGGAAATCTCTCATGTTTCATCTTTTTTTATTCTCAGCAAGAGCATAAAGGCCCAGAAGGAGCTGGAGATGAGGTCAGCATTACCTTGAAGAAATGAGTGAACAAACAAGTTGTGAAGAAGGTCTACACACATCACCATGCATGTGTGGATAATTTTCATTTAATGATGTTGAATCTCTCTGGCCAAAATGGAGAACCAGATAACTGCCATGGAAACCTAGTGGCACCAGCAACCCCAATTTACTCCTAGGTAAGATACCCTGGAATATCCATTCGAACTGCTGGCCACATTATATACTCACCAGTTTCTTTAGTTCCATTTTCCTCCTTCTTTCCCTTCTTCCTGGAACTCTCTTATTATTTACCTTGGCTTTTTAAATAAGCAGTAGCACTAATATAGCCTCTTTCTCTTTTCCTACTGATTAATTTTTGGAATGTATAAAGGTGGAGATGCACTGCAGCCTTTTCTCAGTGCTCGCTCCAAGTGAGTGCAAATTTATTATCCATTAATGTATATAATGGGACGTGGTGGCTCAGGGGCTAGGACGTTGAGCTTGTTGATTGAAAGGTCGGCAGCTCAGCAGTTCGAATCCCTAGTGCTGCCGTGTAACGGGGTGAGCTCTCAGCTTCTGCCAACCTAGCAGTTTTGAAAGCACGCAAAAATGCAAGTAGAAAAAATAGGGACTACCTTTGGTGGGAAGGTAACAGCATTCCGTGCGCCTTTGGTGTTGAGTCATGCCGGCCACATGACCACAGAGATGTCTTCGGACAGCGCTGGCTCTTCGGCTTTGAAATGGAGATGAGCACCGCCCCCTAGAGTCGGCAACGACTAGCACGTATGTGCGAGGGGAACCTTTACCTTTAATGTATATAATATATTAAATATAGGATAAAACAAGGAGTATAATTAAAACATTTTTCCTTCCCCCATTTTTAAAAGAAACAGAAGTTTCATGCAGAGATTACATGGACTTGAAAAGTAAAAAAACAACAACTCTGGCACGGGGGTCACTGGAAGAATCAAGACGCTAGAAGTTACTGCAACTTTATTTTGCTATGTTCTCCGGCTTTGTTAAAATATCAGAGGAAAACAAAAGGTGCTGATACAGCCGCCTAGTGATAAAAACTAAAGAGTAAGCACAATGGAGAGCAACAAAGGGAGGGGGTGGGAGAGCTGGGAGAGAAGTGGAAGAAAGAAAAGAAGGACAACTCATTTTGAGGACATGTAATATCTGAACTTGAAAGCTTTCCAAGCTTTGGCATGCTCTCCTGCATCTTATGGTCCACTTCTAGCAGTGCTGCCTTAGAGCCCTGGCAATTCTAGGGCATTTATTTCTTGGGACTCCTGCTGCCACATTCTCCCCATATAGCTAACAGGACTCAGCTTCAGAGTTCCATTCCTGTGGTTATTCATGAAGTTATTAGCTGCTTTGCAATCCACCCATAGAATCATATTCTCCATGTGGACAGGGCAAAAGGTAGTTTGCCTGATGGCTTGCGAAGGCACCTGCATTCTCCCGGAATGCAAGATGCTGGATTACTTTCAAGAGGCTCCCTCTCTCCCTCCCTTTTCTGCTAATCCCTTCTGTTCTTTTGTAGGAACAAACAGCCTCCCTTGTTGCAGGAGGAGGCCAGGATTTTCTGCATGGCAGCTCAGCCTGAGAACAGTGCCGGAGCTGAGCATTTGATCTTGTTCAGTTATCACCAGGCCATCCCCTTCCAGGCTGCTGTAAAGCAATCCGTTCCAGTTGAAAGGGTTTATCTAAAGGAGGATCAGTTGTCAAAAGAGCCAAGCTGCAACAAGGAGTTGGAAATGCCAGGGAGGAAAGACTCCACCTCCAGGATCTTCTCTCAGGCTTACTTACCCATCATTAACTACCCCCATAGTTTTATTCAATTAACTCATTTATTCTGAGTTTGCATGATTGCAGAATCCTAAATTAACCACATGGGCTGGGTATCTATAACAGATTATATTACAATCTATTAGCTGTGGTGATCAGAGCCCTATGATACACAGTACATTTGTTCGTACGCAGTTTCTAAACTGATTCATCGTTATCAGGAATTTAATGCAACTCAAGAACACCTTTATCTTGATCATTCTCTAACTCAGCTCTCTGTAACAGTGTAACCTATTGCCTCTCAGTAGCCCAACTGACCTCAAATTCCTACGCCCGGAAAAGCTGATCTAAATACTCTTGGTATTTAAATAGACCGCTTGCCTTGTACATGATCTCCATGATTGCTGAAGATGAGTTTATAGGAAGGATTTCTTTTAGCATTCAACTCAGAGCCAAACTAGATCTCATAAGATCTTATAGCAGTGAAGTTGCCTGGGGTCATTCAGCACATTGAGCTGTATACTAGCCATATCGTCTGAATCCATATAACATACTACAATAAATCACAAACTAGCTAACCACATTTTAGCCTAGTGTATGCTGCCGAGTCAGCTACTGGGTTGCGTAGAAGTTCTGTTCTTCACCATGCTTTATGTTTGTTTATTAGGTTTTTTTATTTTGCATTTATTTTTCATTTATATCCCACCCTTCTCCGAAGACTTGTTGTTTATTTATTACACATTGAAGTCAATATACTTTCTAAAACCCTTGGCTGCTTCTCCACCATTGGCCCCACAGGGAAGGCAATGGCTTCCAGCCTTGTTTCATGTTTCTTTCTAACCCCAACCAAGCATGGCATGATATTATTCTGTAGGCCAGGGGTGTCAAACTTGTGTCGTCACGGAGGCATCACGTGACATATTGGGACATTTTCCCCCTTCGCTAAACCAGCCATGGGTGTGGCCAGCATGTGAAGCATCTGGCCCGTGGGCCATGAGTTTGACAGCCCTGCTATAGGCAATGTGCAGTGAGAGGGCAATTTGAAGAATTCCACCTGACTCCCATAGCAGGAGAGGACACAAGACACAGCCTGATGGCAATCTCATGCCTTTGCTAACTTTCTGGTTTTTGGCACACGTGTACTTCCTTCTGTGAAACAAGATTGGACTTAAATTCTGAGATTTAGAACAGCATCTATCCTTGCTTTTTGTCTCAGATGCAATGCTGGTTGAGTAGCCTCTTTCTACAGTTTAGAAAAAAGGAAGCTTAAAAAAGCTTACTCATATGCTGAAAAAGGAAACCGTGTCCATTGTATGTTTTTCTGTTCCTTTTCTCTTAAAGCAGCCTTCTCCAAACAGGAGCTTTCTAGATGTTTTGGGTTCACAGTACCCATACTGCCCAGCCAAGAGCGTTGTCCTGTAATTTCTGCCATTCCCAGCCAGCGATTCCTGTGCCTGATTGGAAGCAATGTCATCCAAGGCAATGGAGCTCTTTCTGGACCTGACAACATGACTTCATCCCTTCCTCTGAACATTTTTGGGCATGTTCCAGTTGTTGGCATTTCTTTCAAACTCAAAATGGATCCTGGCTGAGGGATAAAGGATAGCACCAGTAGCATTAAATCACTCAGGGCCTTACCTGTCCAATGTGAATCAGTCATGATGGCATACTCACCTGTCTCCAGTCATGGTGGAGCTCTTAAGACTGTCCACTGCAAATCATCCTTCTTTAATCTGGTGTGTGTGATGTAGCACGTCTCTCATTATTGCTGACCAATAAGGCCTTTGTTATTTGGAATACTGGTAGTCCCATACCAACATATCTGGAAAGCATCATTTGGGATACAAATCGTTTTAGATCAGAGTAATGGGCTTTTTTTGTATTCTGACTTTTTAGTGTGTGACTCAGACCTTTGTTATTCAATTCCACTTCTTCTTTGCACAGGTTCTGCGAGATGGAAGTTGCTGTTTTTTTTTAAATGTCACAACCAGGCACCAGATACTAAAACATTATTTTTTGGTCCAAGAATGATCCCTGGCATTTCCACCTTAAAATCTGCAAGACAGGGATGATCATCTGCTAGGCACATTAGACGGATCAATGCTGGATTACATGGAAAAGACATTTGGTTTAAAGTAAAGGAGTTTGAGAAGTTTAGAGTAAGAAGGAATTGGGTCCAAAATGTCACAATCAATTCCTAAAATTGGGAACACGTAAAACTACAAAACAGAATTGCTTGTTAGAAATAAAAGGAACATGAAGCCCTAACATGTGGAATGAGCTGAAGCTTTGTGTGTGTGAATATATGTATATATGTGTGTATATATATATGTATATATGTATGTGCCAGGGGAACAAAGAAATAGAAGCAAAACCTTATAGAGTTACAAGAGATTCTGGGATCCTGTAGTAGTATATTTAAAAAAATAAATAGAACTGCCAATATGGCCCATACTACTATTTAGTCAGAAAAATAAAATGTTCCATTTGCTCAAAAGCATGTGGGAGAGCTTCCATTCTTTCTGCTTCTCTTATTTTTGTTAGCACATTTCTCAAAGGTTTGAATTGCTCTATTTTGTCTGTTGATTAATCATCAGCTATGGATGGGGGAGGGGCGGTGAACCTAAAGGGTAGAGAGGAGCTGAGCAAACAAAATAAATCCATTATTCCTCATCCAGAGTGTCCTTCTTTGGATGTGTTGCCTTTGAGCTCCCTTTCTCTGTTGTCATGCTGTAGTGAAGGGAGTGTTGGGTTGTATAACGCGCCTGCTCTCCAACAGCTCCTTTTCAGATTAGTAACCAAGATCCTTTCATCTGGGGATAATAGACAGACTCTCAATGCAAGAATGTGATGCAAGACACCAGCCTTCAGAAAACATAAGAGTTGAGATACAAATTGAACTGAGGCTGAATAGAGCCAAAAAAGATCAATTAAAACTAACCTAGAATATTGTCACCCCAAGCAACCACAACAACTGGCATTTCCATTCCCAGGATACTTGTTTCAAGGATTCCTGAGATGCATCTCTTGAATCAAGGTTGACACTCCTTACAAATATAACCCACAATCTAACAGCTAGTGAATAGATTGTGCTGTCCGGCCAACCCCATGGATACCAAAGGGATGATTATCTAATGGAAGCCACTGGGACAGGGCTTAATGTGGGCCAGACTGCTGGAAGGGTAATTTTAAAAAAAAAGGCTGTTTCATACAGCAGCTTAAAATATTGCAAGGTCATCCCATTAATTGACTCTCTTTGCATGCTGAGCAGACTTGGTCAGGAATTAGGAGAAATTCAAGAGGAGCCATTGTTTTACTTAGTTGATTCCAAACATAGGAGCTCATGTTTATATAACTACAAGATGCTTTGTAAAGTTCCAAAAATAGGCTCAACTTTTAACTCCAGGGAATGCATTGAGACTATTCCTTAGAAAAGGGGGTGTAGTCAGAACTGTTTTCCCAGTGCTTGTAGATATGGCAGGGAAGCAGAGGAGACATTTAGAGAAACTTTTTTGTTTTTGCTTATTTTAACAAAAGTATTTTAGTCAGTAATTTTATGCTTTTTTGAGAGAGAGGGAGGGAGAGAGAGAGAAGGTGATGCTGAAAAATCCTTTCAGAAATAGATACCATATTAATACAATTGAGCGTGTCCAGAAATATTTTACAAGAAGAGTTCTCCACTCCTCTGTTTACAACAAAATACCTTATGCCACCAGACTTGAAATCCTGGGTATAGAAAGTTTAGAATTCCGCCGCTTTCGACATGACCTGAGTTTAACTCATAGAATCATCTGTTACAATGTCCTTCCTGTTGAAGACTACTTCAGCTTCAGTCGCAACAATACACGAGCACACAATAGATTTAAGCTTAATGTGAACCGCTCCAATCTTGATTGCAGAAAATATGACTTCAGTAACAGAGTTGTTAATGGCTGGAATGCACTACCTGACTGTTCTGTCCCCCCACCTCAGTCCGGGAGGCACGTGAAATGACTCAATTAGCCGGCAATTTAGTCCACAGCAGCTATCAGCTCTGGCAGCAAACCAGCGAGTGTCTGCCAAGGTTTTCTTTTATCTTTCTTGATGCCGGCATGTCAACCAGGAAGTCAGGAACAAACAGCACTCCAAGTCAAATGCTCAGTCAAATAGTTCAGCTCAAGTTTTCTCCAGTTAGTTGATTTGTTCGTCACGAAGTAGATTAGCAGCCCCTCCTGCTTTTATACCCTGTGGGGTGTGGCTCCGTGACTCAGCACTTTCTAAGCCTGCCCCATCCCTGCTTCTGTTGTTCCCGCCTCTCGTCTATGAAACCTGGGATCTAACCAGCACTGATTGTCCACAGCTGGATCTGGGAGCATTGCCTGGCCGGGGGGAGATACAGGAGACAGAGGCCTCGTTTCTTCCTCCACCTGGCCTGCCTCTGACTCCTGGAGCTGAGCCAGAGAGGCCGGCCCAGCAGAGGGGAGCCCTGCCGGCCCTTCCCCCTCACTCTCTGAGTCACTCTCTGGCAGGGGGCCAGGCTCAGGGGGGGGGGGCTGGAGCCACAACACTGACTCTGTGGTCTCTTCACAAAATTCCCAAAGCTTTAACCAAAAACTATCTACTATTGACCTCACCCCATTCCTAAGAGGTCTCTAAGGGCACCAGCGTGCCTACCGTTCCTGTCCTAATGTTCCCTTTGATTGTATCCAATTCATATAGTTATTTCATGTTTATGCTTATATATATGCTTATATATCGTAAGTTATTTCTTGCTTATGCTTATATATTTATTTGTTGTGACAAATAAATAAATAAATAAAAAATATGTCAGATGCTATTTGAGGAGTGGGGAAAGCTCCATAACTTTGAAACAGCAGACCAACATACAAACCGCGGTGTGGCTCAGGCTGTAAGAAGCCTGTTATTAAACACAGCTGCCTGCAATTACTGCAGGTTGTAGTCCCACCCGGCCCAAGGTTGACTCAGCCTTCCATCCTTTATAAGGTAGGTAAAATGAGGAGCCAGATTGTTGGGGGGGCAATAAATTGACTTTGTATATAAATATACAAATAGAATGAGACTATTGCCTTACACAATATAAGCCGCCCTGAGTCTTCGGAGAAGGGCGGGATATAAATGTAAATTAAAAAAAAACAAAACCCAACAAGATGAAAATGCAAATCTTCCAACATTATGTTGGTCTGTGATTCCAGTTTTCTGGATTAAAGGTATGCAGTGATCTGGATCTGAAAGGAAAATATTTTAATATGTGGGTATGTACATTGCATCTGTTGGCAACCCCTTAAAAAAGATAACGCTTGTCCCAAATTCAAATATTGATGCTCCAAAATTGCACCATAATCTCAGGAAAAATGCATTTAAATTAAGGACTCATTTGCACTCATACATGCTTGGAAGTACCTTTTCCCCTTCAAATCTGGAACACTACATTGGCATTACCGCTACATGATTCCAGACAGCATCCTCATGATATGATGGAATGAGCAGCTATTCCTAAAACAGAGATGTCCTACGGAGATACTAGATCTGTCAACTGGCTACTAATTCTGGGAGCAGTACTTATAGCACAATGGGAACACCTGAAGGCAGAAGATAAAACAATGGACTAATCAAGGAGAGAAACAACCTAGAACTGAGGAGAAATATCCTGACAGTTAGAACAATTAATCAGTGGAATGAGTTGCCTCCAGAAGTTGTGGGTGCTCCAACACTGGAGGTTTTTAAGAAGAGATTGGACAACCATTTGTCTGAAATGGTGTAGGATTTCCTGCTTGAGCAGGGGGTTGGACTAGAAGACCTCCAAGGTCCCTTCCAACTCTATTATTCTGTTATTCTGGATGAAGCTAGGTTAGGGAAGGCTGCCCCAGATAATGATTAGTTTTGACAACTGGTCAATTGTTGAACAATTCTTATGAGATATATATTCTTATATATATTCTTATATATATATATATATATACTTATATATTATATATATTCTTATATATATATATATATACTTCCCAAGTTTGAGACATATGGTTTCAGATCAGCAATTTAGGGGGATAAACCCTCATGACACACAATATTTTTTATATTAGTTTATTAACTGATATAAAAGTTGGAAAGGGAATCCTGTCAAGCATAAAGACAGATAATCTCAGAAACGGCAGTTGAGGAGCCAGTGTGGTACACTTGTTCAAATATAGACTAGAACCAAGTCACCCATTGAAGCTCATTGGGTGACATTGGAGTAACTACTGTATTCCTCAGCTCATAAGCTTGCTGTGAGGAAAAATTGGAGGAAAGCACAACATAGGCCACCTTGAGCTGTATCAGGAAAGATAAGATATAAATCTAATAATTAAATATATAAAAAAAATACAGTACATCTTCTAAGCAATATTATACCTTTGGTGCACTTGTGTGTGCCTTTCATTTCAATCAAGTGGGTAGACCAAATAGCTAGGGTTCACCAGCCATCAAATGGTGTCAAAAACATCTCTTCAGCTGCTGATACTTTTGAGTAAAAAGGTCCCTTCCCTTAGTCAAAGAACATAAATGTTGTAAATGTGCTCATGTTCAGGTTGTCAGCCTCAACTATGCCTTTTTTCTCCCTTTCAGGGTATATTTCATTACATCCTCATTACATCCAATTTTCTAAATTTTGGCTTGTGCTTGTGGCAGTCCTGAAATAAAACTAAAATCATGACTGACTTTTGAAGTATTATTATTTCTTCTCCATTACATAAATATCCATCTAGTAAATCCCAGAAGATGAAATATGTTGCAGATTTATCACGTTACTTAGGAACTAAATTACACATGTTGTAACATTACAGAACAAAGCCCAAAGAAGTTGAATAGAAGGGCAGGTTTTCAGGGCCAGCTGAAGAACAGATTTCTGTGCTTCAAAGACTGCCTTGGAAATAGATTATTTATGCCCTCCAAAATGGTCCTAGCAACTGATGGGTGGTGAATCATCTTTCTCACTCCTGTACTGCAGTCTCAGCAAAAATTCACTTCCTACTGTTAAAGACATCGTTCTCATCTTTCATCATAGAAGTGAATAGAAACTAGATCAGATCTTCCAGTAGATTTCCTGACAATTTGCAGTAGATCACGAAGGCTTTTCTCTTTCAACAAATTTAAATTTGTCCACGAAGGTGAAGAAAACTTGATGGAAATAGGAGAAGGTTTGTATTTAATAGGGATTGGGTATGACTCAATGACATACCATAAACTATTATTTAAAGCCTCCCTCAGTTTCAAAAGAGGCCTGGCCATGTAGCTACTATTGAGAAAAGGCAAGTTCAGTGCTCTGAAAAACATGCAAAACTAGTTGTGCAGTGCTTTGGGTCCTGGCCAATAGCTTTAACATCCCAGTTTAAAGATTTTAGCATTATTACCAAGTGAGCATAAATTAAAAAATGCCTCATTATTCAACTCTAGTAAAAAAAAAATCCATAAGCATTAAAGCAGAACTTTAGAACATAAGTATAGACTATCAAACAACTGCATTTCTCACTTGAATTTTTTCTGAAGCTTTAAGAAGCCCAACACAAAGAAAGCTTCTGAATGTGTGGTTGCTTCTCTGAAGCCAGGTAGTCCAACAGGACCTGACTGGTTCAGGCACACCAATTCCTTGAAGCCTAACTTGTACAGGGAGAATATGGCACCAAGGCCATCTGCCTCATGACATTGCTTTCCCGAACCCAGCAAATCACACTTCACCTTCTGTCCATTCTCAGTTGTAGTTAGCAGGCAATTACTGATGTTGAAATATCCATTTCCTTCATAAATGATCACTCCTGGCCATTTGCATATTCCAGAACATCCAGATATCCTCCAGCACAAAGTGCTTGCATAACTGTGCTCTCACTAATAGTATTCTCTCCCTGTCCCAATAATACCATGGGCTAAGGAGGTTTTAACTCAGAGGCAGAGCACATGCTTTGCATGCCCCAGCTCATAGGCTTAATCCCTGGCTTCTCCAGTTAAAAAGATATCATCCTAAAAAGTTTCTGCTAGTCAGAGTGTACCATACTATAGATGTATCAGCACTTTGATCAAGATAAGGCACTTTTATCAATCTTTGAAACTGAGAAACTAAGAAATTTTAATTCATTTGAGGGCCCAGTTTGCTACACTGCCAAGAGTTGTTGGCTGCAAAATGTTGGTGGCAAATAAATTTCCTAAATAAATAAATAAAATGGAGTCTCCTCTTTTTCTCTTCCAACCTTGGATGATTACTTTTATCATTGTTACTTTCTTATGGAACTGCCAACATAGAATGAGGATCCATCTGACTCAGGATCTGGGTTGGGTTTTTGTGACTATATTGTGAAATAATATAGTAGCCTTTCTCATTTTGCATTAATGTATTAGAATTCACTTAACAACGAACTGCCCTTAAAAACTCTCTGGAAATGGATGCAAAATGCAACAGTCTTATTACCATTCAGAAGTAATTCAAAGTATTTGTTATTACCTATGTTGAAAGAAATGTCCATCTGGGTTCAGTTCCAAGTGGGGAAAAAGACACTGGAAACATGGAGACTGCTTGGAAAGATGGTTTAATGGTGGACAGGATCACATGGTTTGAGTTCCTGAACAGAAAAGGGCCGAGATGCTGAGTGTGGCTTGGTTTTATGCCCTCTCTGAGCTTTGAACTTCCTGGGGCACAGGAAGACTACCCTGACTGGTTGTCAGACTCCCAGGGGGTGGGGGTTTAGCTAGCCTTGCTGGCTGATGTAATTTTCCCAGATGCCATGTGGTGAGTTTCTAGATGGGTTGCTAGATGGGTCATACTGTGTTGCAGATGATGATCCATTGGCAAAGTGGGGGGAAGCAAGAAGGTGGGAGCTGCTTTGTCTTTAAAACATGTTTCTCCATTTCTCATCCAGGGAAATATAATATTCTGCCTTTTTAATATTTCCTAAAATATTTCATTCTTCTAGGGAGAGGGGTGGGTGCTAACTTCCTACACCTATAAAGTTTTACAGGGCTCATTCCCATATAACTTTGACCATCCAGGCTATACAAATACCTGTGGAAGGCCCTCTGTCTTTTGAGAGCTGAAACAGGAGGGGGCACGAAAGTGAATGTTTAGCATCTGGGACCCGGTGGCATACCTTCCCTCTGGCACTGCCTGCTCTTGCGATTATCTATCCCCCAATTTATGGTTGGGCACAAACTTGCAGGCCTTTGGGAAGCCAATTAATAGTTGGCTCTTTCCTTGGGCATTTAGATCAGAATTATCAGAATTCATATTAAGGGGAACAAAACAAATTTTAGCTTCTGAACCACAATTATTTTTAGTTTTAGGCACTTGATTTTCTATTTTTGTTGTTGTTTACTTGTTTTTGTATTCTTACTTGTTTTGTGATTTTGGTCTCTCTCTCTCTCTCTCTCTCTCCCTTGTCCGATGAAAAGTTCTGAAGAACTTTTTCAAGAGGCAACCTCCATTCCATTCCTTCCATTCCCCACCATCCAGTCAGAGCTGAAGAAGTTTCTCCGATGAGAAGCGAAACTTCTTCAAAGAAAAACCAGAAAGTCCAGTTGCCTCTTAAAAAAGACCTTTGGGACAACCATGACCTGGATGACTGAGAATCTCCATAGACATTCTGAAGAACTTGAAAAATTGTTCATACCTTGGTTCTTTTTTCATTGGTCCTAAAAGAGATATTTTCCCCCTTCTTTCTTCTCTTCGAACAATACAGCCACCTTGTTCCTTATGCTATTTCTTGGCAGTTAGTGTCATCCTAGGAGATGATATCATCCAAAGCATCAGTTGAAATATCCTTAGGCGTCTAATACCAAGGGGCTACAAATTTATCAGAGCAAGATTTTCAAGTTCACGCATTGCATATGACAGGCGAGCTGCTCTAGTTAAACTTTAAATTGGCACATTCTACCATCAATGATCCTCTCTTTTCAGTAGCTGAATTCTGTTGGTTTCAACATTAGAGGCTTAGCTACCTACCCTCAGATCAAATGCTAGCTTCTGCTGCTGGGGAGGACAAGGCACACAGGGTGATTTGGCTCTGCTGGGCAGTCTGTATTTGGTTAGCACATGGGGACTAGATAATATGCAGTTGCCTTACTACTGATTCACTGAACTTTAATTTACCAAGGTCAAAGAGTAAAGTTTCCAAGCAGGCTTGAGATTCCACACATCTTTTTCTGCAAATAAAACACTGGATTCTGGGCCTCAACTGGCATTTGGAAACTAAACAATGTGGCCATATAAAACAAACACAAGCTCCAAACCAAATCGTATCAGAATGATCCTTAAACTGAACAGACAAATATAAATACGGAAAGCAACTTTAGCCTATCGGTAGGGCTACATATAATAAGTTCCCAGGCGGTGTAATTGTAGGTGCTTCTATGACAGTGATGGCTAACCTTTTTGCCATCGCATGCCAGGAGGGTGGGTGGGGACGGGTCATGCACGTACCCACACCCATAATTCTATGCGCCCCGCCCCCGTTCGTGTCCGTGACACCCCCCGCTCCCCCCGCTCCTGGCACGTGATGGCCCGGTAGGGCCGTTTTTCTCTCTCACCTGGCTCCAGAGCCTTTCTAGGAGTCTGGGGGTGGCAAAATGGCCTTCCTCACCACCCCCCAGACGTCCTCCAGATGCCAGAAACGGCCCATTTGCCAACTTCCAGTGGGACTGGAAGTTGGCAAACAGGCCGTTTTCGGCCTCCCTAGACTCCTAGGGAGGCCCTGGAGGCTCGAGCAGCAAAAAACAGGCCTTCTGGTCCCACTGGAAATTGGCAAACAGGCCGTTTTCGGCCTCCGGAGGACCTCCCGGGGGGGGAGGCCATTTTCGTCCCCCCCAAACTCCTAGAGAGGCTCTGGAGCCAGGTGAGAGGGAAAAATGGCCTTCCTCATCAACCCCCGAGGCCTCCGGAGGCAGGAAACAGCCTACTTCTGGTGCGACAAGAAGGCTTAAAAGGAGCTGAGCTCATATGCCCACTGATATGGCTGCACATGCCACCTGTGGCATGCATGCCATAGGTTCGCCATCACGGTTCTATGATAAACATTTGAACTATTGCATATGTGGACTTGTAGGCTACATGTTGAATAGCAGGAGCCTTGCCTTATTTTTCCATGATTAAATATGAATCACAGAAAACTAGAGAACTTTTTTGTCCCAGTCTAGCTGCAGGACACAATTTGTGGGAATTGTGAAAGGGGATTTCATGAGCAGTTCTGCTACTGGTCCAGTCCCAATAATTCAATATGTATATCTGCATGTATATCTATCTCCTTGTAGGCATTTCTATGGATTTAGCCTTGTTATTTTTAAAAACTTTGGAATAAAAACTGACAGCAACTTCCTAGAACTAAATGTTTGCCAAAAAACATTCAAAAAGACCTCACTGTATACACAGCTTCACAGTTCTGTCCTTTGACATCTATTCTCATGGGGACCTCAAATGTCTCAGTACTTGGTTGTGGGAATGGACAGATGCTGAGGCCAACTGTTGCCTTTTCCCCAAAAGGAAATGAAGTCATTTGTTGGTAGAAAGACCACTTCAGAGGTCTGGATTTGCTGAAAGAAATATTGCTACAGATTCTGAAATGCCTATTTTATAAGTTTTGGAATGTCAGTTAAGATCTTTTGGAAATATCTATAGTGGATCCAAAAAGTGCCACAGGTAGAAATAGACCTTCTGTAGAAGAGACAACAAATGGTGTTGAGGCAGATTCTGACACAGGCCTATATAAACAGTTGAATAGAGGCAGCATGAGCACAGAACAGAACAAGCCAAGTATCCAATGTCTTTTTCGTGGAAGCCCTGAAAGGAGGAGAAAGAGCAGCAGCAGTAAATATCTTGGTATTTGCTACAGGTTCCAAATTATTAAATCATTCCATGATGTGGGACAGATGTTGTGACAAAGAAATTAAAAACAAACATCAGGCTGGGAAAGGCAATAGAGACCAACATGACACCGCTCTATAATTCCCAATGGGTCAGTTCCATAATTTCCAAATGACTGGACCAATGAACAATAAGAGATTGAGCAAGTCATATAAACAGAGCAAATCCCAAGGTCTGCAATCAGTTCAGTGGAGTGTCTACAGCGAGCAGCGGTTCCCAACTGGGGAGGGCGGGTGGAGAAAGATCTTTGCTCCAGTGTCTTCCAAACGTTCCTCACAATATTCTAGCCAGATCTGTTTGCATAACACAATGTACTCTTTTTAAAAAATGTTAGCCATGTTCATTCTGATTCTTAGGTTCTCAGAGAAACAAAAGAATAGTAAATTAATTCAGAGGAAAGCATTCCTTCTTGCAAAGAATTAATCCTGCAGTGAAAGCAAAATTTCAGCAGACAAGCTATCAATAATTAGGGATATATTCTTTTCCCTCTCAAAATGAAGAAAAATGAAGACCTGAAGAAGAATAAATCACAATAGGAGCTAAAGAGGATGAAATGAGCCTGTTATATGAATGGATAAGTAGGCCAAAGTAGCTTAAAACAGGGGTCTCCAACCCCGGTCTATGAATCGGCACCAGTCCGTGGCAGCAACTGGGCTGTGCAAACAGCAAAGTCCCATCTGTGGGATGCAGGCAGCGTGCAAAACCATGCCCTCTCCAGTCTGTAGAAAAACCTTTTTCCACAGAACCGGTGCCCAAAAGATTGTGGGCCACTGGCTTAAAATATCCCATCATTCTTTTGGCCACATTGGCTCGGAATATGCTCCCAAAGAAGTGTTAAGCAGTTACTACAAATAAAATATTCAATGTGTCATGCAACAACTTCCACCACCCAAGGTAGCAGCCCAATGAATATACCGGAAGGGCGTTATAAGAATTTTATTTCATCTTCTAAGAAGGAGGATGGTTTCTGAAGGACTGTCCTAATGGGACAATACTAAGAAATTTGAAGCTTGGAGCTTTTCCTTCTCAATCAGAACTGAGTCATAAATATACTAGAGATAAGAATGATCTTTCAGAAGATAGCAATCCATCGGCTGCGCGGGTGATAGAGGGAGCCCCTCATGGCTCCCGTGTGACACCTATCCTGCGCAGACTGCACTGGCTACCTGTGGCCTTCCGGGTGCGCTTCAAGGTTTTGGTAACCATCTTTAAAGCGCTCCATGGCATAGGGCCGGGCTACTTACGGGACTGCCTACTGCTACCGAATACCTCTCACCGACCCGTGCGCTCTCACAGAGAGGGACTCCTCAGGGTGCCGTCAGCTAGGCAGTGCCGTCTGGCGACACCCAGGGGAAGGGCCTTCTCTGTGGGGGCTCCCACCCTCTGGAACGAACTCCCCCCAGGACTTCGTCAACTTCCGGACCTCCGAACCTTCCGTCGCGAGCTTAAAACACATTTATTTATCTGCGCAGGACTGGATTAGATTTTAAATTTATACTGGTTTTAATGGGTTTTATTATTTATATTGTTTTTTTAATAATTCGGCCATGTAGAATAAGTTTTTTAACTGTTATTTTAGTTTGTATTTATATGTATTTTTTACTTGCCTGTGAACCGCCCTGAGTCCCTAGGGAGATAGGGCGGTATATAAATGTGATAAATAAATAAATAAATAAAAGAAAAATTTTGACATTCTTGTCAATAAAGCTACATAAAATACATCCATGAAGTCACAAGGAGTGAATATCAAAATGAAAAGAGATTCTACTATTAGTATGATTTTTCTTCCTGATTGTCTGCAGTGGTTTGACTGTACTTAAGAGTATGAATCTGGTAACGAGTACCACAAAAGTCAAGAAACACCAGACTTTAAAAAGGACATGGAAAAGCAGTATCTGCAGTGCAAGGCAAAGGGGGTAAGACTGATGCAAGTAGCATTGGACTGTTGTGACACACAACCCCACATCTTTTTTTTTTGCATGAATAGCAATAGAACTTAGACTTATATACCACTTCACAGTGCTTTACAGCCCTCTCTAAGTGGTTTTACGGAGTCAGCATATTGCCCCCAACAATCTGGGTCCTCATTTTACCGACCTCGGAAGGATGGAAGGCTGAGTCAACCTTGAGCCTGGTAAGATTCGATCTGCCAAACTGCTGGCAGCCAGTGATCAGCATAAATAGCCTGCAGTACTGCAGTCTAACCACTGCGCCACCACGGCTCATGTGATGTTGCACATAGATGCTAAAGTATTGTTTTTGTCTCTCTGACCTCACCTCATGCCCTACTAGGAATGACTGAAAAAGAAGACATATTTAACTTGCAAAATGGAAGACTGATTGCTGATAGGAGTTTACTTAGGAGTTTATGTAACTATCTAAAAGGTTGTCCCCAGTGGTGAAATTCTAATCTTTTTACTACCAGTTCTGTGGGTGTGGCTTGTGGGTGTGGTGTGGCTTGGTGGCTGTGGCTTGATGGGCATGGCAGGGGAAGGATATTGCAAAATTTCCATTCCCACCCCACTCTGGGGCCAGCCAGAAGTGGTATTTGCCAGTTCTCCAAACTGCTCAAAATTTCCGCTACTGGTTCTCCAGAACCTGTCAGAACCTGCTGGATTTCACCCCCGGTTGTCCCTTGTACAAGAGGATGAGCCTGCTCTTTGTTGAAAATGGGAGTATGTCAAATAACAAAGGGTTGAAATCCAAAGAAAGCTGATTCAGGCTGAGTATTAGGATGAATTTGTTGAGCAGTGGAACCTTTTTTGCCCAGAACAGTAGTAGACTCTCTTTTGCTGGAGACTTTCCAACAGAAGCTGGATGGGGATGGTTCAATGTAGGAAACTCAACATCAAATCATTAACATGCTGGAACTGTTAGACTGAGGGTGCACTACAAGAGCTTTTTCTTACACTGATGCAAATGTTTCTGTGGAGTAATCAATGAAGAAAATGAATAGTATCATGTATGCCATTAATATACATTTATGAAATCATATTTTTAAAAACCTTTACCATAAACACAACTACTTGTAAATCAGAGCTAAGAAACAGCTCTTTACTTTGATTACTTTGCTGCTTGGTTTTTTTCATTAACTAGGACACCAAGAGTTGTTTTAATATTATGTTGATTTTTTTTCAAGTTCATATCTAAGGTGGCATAAGTTAGAAAGGCCACCACACAGGTATCTATATTGTGCTTTTCTTTTTTTTACTTTCTCCTTGCTAAGCAGAGAGACTTTTCCCCCCATTTGTCTTTGCTTCCTTGCTTTCTGTTCTCTGGTCTTCTGTATGCACCAGTGGTGGGTTTCAATTTTTTTTAATACAGGTTCTGTGGGTGTGGCTTTGTGGTTGTGGCTTTGTGGGCGTGACAGGGGAAAGGCAAAATCCCCATTTCCTCCTAATCAGTTGGAACTTGGGAGGCAGAGAATAGATGGGGGCAGGGGCAGTCAGAATTTTTACTACCGGTTCTCTGAACTACTCAAAATTTCTGCTACCGGTTCTCCAGAACTGGTCAAAACCTGCTGAAACCCACCTCTGGTATGCACCATCCTGAGCTGAGCTGAAAGCACCAGCATGCATGGTGTTTATGCAGGAACCCCTTAAGCAGAAGAGGATAGTTTTCATTTAAAGATAGGTATCCTTGTTATTTCTTTAGGGAATCCAGTATTTAATTTGGGTTTTGGAGTTGACTTCTGTAAGCCACTTCAGTCAGTCCTGGACTATATGGCCCCACAACGTTGACTGCGTTTGAAAACTGAAGCAGTTTATTTCTGGTGTCAAATACTATGGTAATCAGAACCAAGTAAAACTAGCATTTTCATTGAAACATTAAGTTTTGTAAGTAGTCTGTTCCATCATTTGTCTCATTCTGGCTTCTAACTGTAGCAGATTTTTCCAAGAGAAAATGAGGATTTCAACTTTGCACCTCTTCTTCATAGGAATGGCTCTCCTTTTTTTCTCCATACCACCAGAGAAATTATTCATCTTGATTTAGAAGACCTCCAAGGTCCTTTCCAACTCTATTATTGGCTTAGTAATGGCTTGGGCGGTGCATTGGGATCTGTTCAAGAGATTTCTTTTAATTTCAACTTCTATGGGAATCCAGGGGAGTTCCAGCTGCTGTGGCAGGGAAGTGAATCAATGAAGAAGTGTCTGTGCTCTTATTCACAACATATTGAGGTTGGTAGGAGTGAAGAGAATCTACTTTTAATAGAATGGGGAGTGGAAATGCACAAAACATCACAAGAAGCCAAGCAGAAGATGTTTGTTTATGTAGCAATTCACCCAAATATAACTGAATGACACGGATTATGAATTTCATAAATTTGGTCGGTTACATTTGTGTATGATGCTGCCAAGAGTCAAAACCAACTAAACAAAAATCCAAGGGTCTCTCTCTTTCTCTCTCTGTCTTTGTGTGTGTATGTGTGTGTGTTGGGGATCCTTGTTTAATTTCCAAAGGCTAATACCTTTTTATAAAGCTCTTTATAAAGATTTATAAAATCACTCTTCTACTTGATTCAAACTCCACAGTTCTTTTCTCAGAGCTAACATTTTGACACCATGACAATTTTTATATATATATATATATATATATATATATATATATATATATATATATATACATATATATATATATATATATATATATATATATATATATATGTATATATATATATATTTTATTGCACGTTTTAAATTTCAAAAATGTGTGAATCCCCTCTTGGAAGTTCCCACAGCATAAAAGCAGGGCCAGGCTTTTCAGCTCTTCAAGGTTGAAGCCACACTGCTGTTTATTGCTGAAAGTTCTCATCTGTTGGCTTTGTGGTTCTGAAATAAGTCAGACTTCCCTCTTTTTGTATGGCACTTGAAAACCTTTGACTCAAAATTATTGTCACAATAATTTTCAGACCATTTCAGGTAGACTGTTCCTAGTGCTGCTCCTCAGAAACTTAAAAGTTAAAAGAAATAGTGAAAGCTCCACTTGGAAGAGCTTTCAGTGCTACGGAGCATGTCCAAGCATGCTTTTGACATTCCTTCACACTGCTGTTTAATATACCTGCAATCAGAATACTGTGGGAGTTACATTTGAATGATCAATTAATGACTGGAAAAAACCCCAGCAATTCATTATTTTTATTAGCATTCTGATGATGTTTTGAATCCGTATTTGATATGGACTACATGGTTTGAAAATTCTTTGGAGTGTGTTGTTAATGCAGTTAGTATTTTTAGGCAATGAAATTGCATTTCCTAAACAGGAACTCTTGTTGCATTTTTTCCTGCTCAATCATTTCACCCTAATTAAAAATGGAAGTGTTTCAAATATGCTTCTTAAGATTAAAATTTGATCAGAATGCTGATTTAGAAAAAGGATGTGTCTATTCAAGATATCTTGGAAGTGGCCTTCTATGATTTCAGAATTATAAGGCTGGAATAACTATAATCCTCAATTACTATAATGCTCAATTACTGTAATGCTCAGTTTAAGTGCAATTTTAGGATGTACATTATAATAGCACACTGTGCCAGAGAAAATATTTTTAATCTAATCTTTTTCTAATTGCAGGAACTTTTTTTAACATTGGGGAAGCATTTTGATATGGGATTTCATACCTTTATTTTGAAATAAGGATAATACCTTGGGCTTGTTCTGAACATGCAAATAGTGAGCAAGATCACAGCAGCAGAGAACTTGAAAAGATAATTTACTCTTAGCTCAAGGTCCTATGATGAGGCAACATTTGCAAGATCTAAGCTAGCTTTTTCTGAGGTTCATAATCTCATTAATAGCTGTCTGCAACTTGAGAACTTCCCTAAATGGGTTATTTGCCTGCATCTCCATTTCCAAGACAAAATAATTTCTCAGTTCTTGAATCACCATCGTTCATCATGATGTATATATTTCAGTGTATCTTCTTTAGTTTATCTTTCTTGCAAACTTGAGCCTCCAATGAAATGCTGTATTCCATTTCCAGTCTCAAGAATAAAATAATAAAAATAATAAAAAAAGGTTTTTCCCAAGTGCCAGTTATTTTATATTTCTATTCATAGAACGCAAAATTGTATTGGTGATCTGAAAACAAGCTCACATTGCTGACACATTTGTGTTCACGTGACTAATCCAGAGATTTCTTAACAAGACATATTCACCCACCCACCCCAACCTGTCCTCCATGTTTGTATAAACACAGTTCAGCTTATCTTTCCTACAATGGCATTGTCAGGATTGAATGGACATGCTATCTGGGGAAAACCAACCTCACAAACTCTCTCTGTGGGATTGGCCAGCCATAGGTTTTTTATTTTAAAAGAAATAAAAGGAGTGTCCCTTCCTGGCACATCAGAAGAAAATGAACTGATCTCCCCTCCCTGCAACCCCATTTCCCTCTCTTAATTCTTATTGGATGGATAATGATAGCAGCAATGCCAGTTGCCTTCCTGGGTTCCTGTATTTGTCTAAATCCTAGTAAAGGGACTGAATATATTCTTGAAAACTTTGTAGGCCTTTACTCTGAAATACTCCCATTTCCTACACACACACATAAGTGCATAAGGGGCGTGCATAAGTGCACCTGCATGCCTACTGTCCCTGTCCTAATATTCCTTTCTACTTATTCTTTTCATGTATCCAAATTATGTTTATACTTTTACCTGTTATCTTATATATGATTGACAAATAAATAAAATAAAAATAAATAAACACACACACACACACACACACACACACACACACTCTCACACTTTCCACCACCAATTTGGTGAGATGTGCCTGAAATTGTTGTGGGAACTCCCACTGTCCTTTGAGAGACCATGGATTATCAGAGCCATGACTCTGTGCCAACCAGTCAAGCCCCATGTCTCCCACTACATTTCTGAGAGATAAAATCTATTGTTCATTGTCCAGAACTATAGCTTAAGCACAGTGAAGCTGTTCTGCTTGCAGAAACCCCAGTTTTAAGCCAATGGCTCTCAGGCCTTGCAAAACTGTTACCATTCCAAATCAGAAAGCTGGCACGCCAGATGTTTTAGTGGCCAGGCTGGCTATAGGACACTTTCATGAGATGCTCCAGCTTATCAAGAAGCAACAGTATTGTGCTTGGTAACCTCCCAAGTCTTCTCAAGGTTACCTTGTTTTGCTGTTATCTTTGTCATAATTTTGAATGCTGGCTTTTTCAGTTCTTCACATGTTCCTAATATCAGTGTTAAGTACTTAACATGAGAAATCCTTATGATTTATATTGATATTGATTGTTTCCTGATTGCTTATTCGTACCCTATGATTATCATGTTTAATCATTAAGTGTTAAATTTGTACCCTATGACCATCATTAAGTAATGTAATGTACCTTGATGAAGGTATCTTTTCTTTTATTTACACTGAGAGCGTATGCACCAAGACAAATTCCTTGTGTGTCCAATCACACTTGGCCAATAAAAAAAAATTCTATTCTATTCTATTCTAAAAGTTGGAGTTTGAGAATTAATATGAGCGTTGTTTACAAAGGCTAAATTAAAAACACAATGGTAGGAATTGTACATTTTTTTTAAATAAATGGAATTGCTTCATCTTGTTTTCTTTATTTTCTAGATCATCAAGAACAATAGTAGTTCAGCACAATTTTCAAGGTCAGTTTTTTCAGGCAGCTCACAGATATCTTTCCTGTGTACACGTTCAAGAGAAGATCCCATAGTTTTGCTGAGCCCTTAACTCCCTTTGATCAACCTCTAATGGATACTCCAGGGATGAGGATGACACACGCATTAGATACAATCTGTAAAATGGAGACATACAAATATGCTGGTTTCATGTGTTTTAGCCCCCCACCCACCCAAGAGGAAGAGAATCTATACTTTTTAAAGAACTCATGCCGCCTTATTATCATACAGTTGTGGAAAGAGGAACTTATATGTGACTTGAGTAAGAACTAACAGCTTTGGGATGAAAAATCTGGTTCCTCTTTATTATTATGGTCTACTTCTGAATTAAATGCCACTTGCCATAGACATATTGGTTGCCTAAAACATACATATGTTGCCTCGAGTTTATGGAATTATTTGATTCCATGGAAATACACATTGTATATTGATTCCAGATCTTTATTGCACAAGAATAGAAAATTAAATGGACGTCATAAATAATATTCTTCAAAACTGAATATGTAACAACATGCTTCAGGTTACCCAGTCATGCATACAATATTAAGGCCTTTTTCCTGCCTATTGCTAGCAAATCTGGACTGCAAAAACCAGTGTATTCACTTGATGGCAGCAAAGAGAGTTTTCTTTATCTCATTTCCACTGAGTCTCATCCTGACTTTTGCATAAAATCTGGATTTTCTGGTAGCTGTATACAACACAAGTAACCTAGCCATTTCCCAGGCACTGGAGAAACTTTTATGCATAAGCACCACACAAATGGGGATGCTTTGGCCTGTTTTCACAGACCTCCCAGTCATCACAAAGGATCTGGAAGGCTGTCTGCCCGACTCATCATTTATCCTCTAAGCTAGAGTGATTTAAATTCTCATTCATTCATTCATTCATTCATTCATTCATTCATTCATTCATTCATTCAGTTCTGATGCTGCCCAACTCCAACTAGTTCCGAGTGATTCAATCAAAGACAGCATTATCCTAGACAGGTTTAAGGAGGCGATCTTGCTTCCCATAGGTCTTGCTTACTTTTCACTCCCTCTCACATGTGACTTCATGGAAGAGATGCTGAAACAATCAATGGATGCCTAACAAAGCTTTACTTCCATGGAACCTCAACAACTTCAGCTTGAGTTGGAGGAAGTCAGGGTTAATTAATCCTATATTCAGCAGTTCTTGTGATATGGCTAATTAATGGAGGTTGTTTAGTTCAATGCAAGTTTGGATATGTTTAAGCTAAACATAACTTATTTAGTTTGGTCTAGTTGGCTAGGTCAGTCTACTGCCATGACACAATAACCCCCACTACAGTCTCAGTTAAATGTGTCATATAAGCAAAGCCAAATAGTATTGTATGTTTGTGCATTTGATCTCCATAATTCCATAATGCCTTTGTGCCAGTGGTGGGTTGCTACCAGTTTGCCCCGGATTGGGCGAACTGGTAGCGGTGGCAGTGGGAGTCTCCGCCTACCCGCCTGGACATCTCTGCATACGCACAGAAGCTTCTGCACATGCACAGAAGCATTGCGCGCAAGTGTGAGTGTGCGTGTATCCATGAACAAACCGGTAGCAGCTGAAATTGAAACCCACTACGGCTCTGTGTCTATTGATAGTTCAACACTTCACCTCTTATCCTACATGTAAGAGCTGCAGAAATAAACCCTACAACATAGGCAATTACTTAATATAAGTTTCTTTTTAGATGTAATTTCTCCAAAGCCAGAAGCATCTTCAAACTTCCATACTATTCCCAGGACAACCACATGGATGTGTCCATTAAATCACTAGGAATCACTCTTGATTTGAAGGAGGTTAACTTTTCACCCTATATTGTCCCAGAGTTTTAGTGAAAGTTGCTAGAGGTCATTAACTCTAACATAAAAGCTTTATCTCCAAAACCAGAAAGACGTGGGACCTGTAGGGCAAATATATATACACCAACACGAATAAATAGCGCTACAATAAAGTTAGAATCAACTTCTTCAACCTGGTGGTCTCCAGATGTCTTGGATTATAATTTCCATCAACACCAGAGGGTTCCCCCCCACAAGTCATGACAGAAGATAGGGATATAGCAAAGGGATTTCCAGGTGAAACAAATCATTCAACAAATTGTAGTAATGTATGCAGTCTTCAGGTGAAAGGATCTAGTAACAGAAAGCAAATGCTTCTTTGAATAGAAAAGTCTCATCATCTCTTACTATGTTTATTTATAGGACTTCCTCATCTGGACTGAAAAAATCCAGGTGACCCCTACCTTGCGGCAAGGAGATATAAAAACTGCTCCCATCCAGTTGATTGGATTATTGCTGCCCAAAATTAGAAGATTGATTGCTTGATTAGCAAACCATCTCCTCTACAACGTGACTCTTGAGTGGCTTACAAATGATAAGCCAAGTAAAAAAGAGTTAAAAGATTAAAATGACACAGATTAAAATATTATTAAAAACTGTACTAAAACCGAAATAAGAGTAAGAGATGGATGGGGCAGGGTGAGGTCTTCTTACCCAGTCAGCCACTTCCAGCAGTAAGCCCACCCCCCTTGGGACCCCAGGCCTTCCGGAAGGCCAAAAGGGAGGGGGCAGTTCTCACCTCCTGTGGTAGAATGTTCCACAGGCATGGGGCTACAGTAGAAAAGGCTCTTCTCCTTGCTCTTGCCTATTTTAATTCCTTAGCAGATGGAATTCGTAGCAGGCCTCTTCTGCTGGCATGAATGGGGTGGGGAAAGAGGACTCCTCAGATATCCTGGACGCATGCCATCTAGGCCTTTAAAGGTAACAACCAACACATTGAATTGAGCCAGAGGCAAACTGTTAACTGGTTACCAGAGATCATCCACAAGTGCAACCAATGCCTTTTTTGTCCCATAACCTGATCTGAAATCAGACTGAAAGGAGTCAGATCAATCTCTGTTGATCTCAAAGTTCATCAGAATTATATCTAGTTAATACTGGGGGGTTGGGGTGTTCTCTAACCACTGAAGAGGTATTGATTAGATTGGAAAGCTAAACAATCGTCCTAGAAAAATGTAATGGCAAATCACTTCTGTAATACTCTCAAGAAAACTATATTGATGCTCTCTTCAGAAGTCAAGGGAGTTCATACACTGACATTTTAGCTCAGAAATAAACTATCCACAGTGACTTGGGCAGGAGCAGAAGAAGAAGACCCCAACGTCCCTTCCAATCCTATGGTTCTATGACTTACAAGACAACTAAAAACAATTTTCTACAAATTTTCTACCAAAACTACAAACTAATGATGTCAGCTGCTTACAAGGAGAACCTCTATAAAATGTTTTATTGATGGCAATCTGCCACCAGCGAGATTGGCCAAGATGTTCTTGAGCAGGTCCCCGGAATGTTGGAGGTGTGGTCATAAACAAGGAACGTTCTACCATATATGGTGGACCTGGCCTAAAATTAGAAAATACTGGTATAAGATAAGAAAATGGCTGGAGGGGATAACAGAACAGAAAATAGAGATGAAGCCAGAACTTCTTCTCTTGGGCATCCTTGAAGGGAAAATGGAGAAAAAATTACAATACATAACAGTACACATATTAACTGCAAGTAGAATTGTCCTAGCACAGAACTGGAAACAACCAGACTAAACTATAATTAAAAAAAATTATGATTGTTCAGAAATGGACAGACTATCCATGGAAATGAAGGAGAGGGTGGAAACCGAGTACTATCAAATTTGGAACAGATCAGGGGTGGGTTCTACTTACCTTTACTACTGGTTCGCATGGTGCCCGCACAGAAGAGTTTTGATGACGTTTGGGTCTATAGAATTGGTCCAAACCAGGGGCAACCCACCACTGGAACAGATGGTATTCCTGGCTTGAGAGGAGACAAAAAATAAGGGATAATATGTTAAATATAATATGTAGAAGGTAAAGTTGTTGAAGAAATATAGGATCTGAAAGTGAACTACGAATAGAGGTATTTATAATTTGAATAAGGATGTAATTTAAGATAGAGATATATAGAATTAGAACTTTTGTAAATATGTTTGTTAGGATAGAGATACCGATATGGAAAAGCTGTTATTAGTGGAAAATTTTGCTATGTTGTTTTTCTATGTTTTTTTTCCTGTGTTGTACTTTTGTACTGTGTTTTAAATGTTAGAATTTCAATAAATACCATTTTTTTTTTAAAAAGAAAATTTTTAAAAGCTAACATTTTAGATGTTAGCAAATAGAAAAGAAGCAGCAATTGGCCATTTATCATATTGGTTAGAGGATTATGGAATCTGAAGTCTAAAGAGTCATGTTTAGGGAAGGCTGATTTTCAATTTTTCTTGTTCCTAATTTGAGCGTGTGATATTCCCTATTTGTTCTTTAATAAAACATGAGGCCCCTAGTGTTCGCAGAGAGAGTGATAAATTCTTCTCATATTGGAGCAGCATCTGAAAGTTATTTTTGAGAAATGGTCGGAGGAAACAGGAAATGTCTTTTCTAAGTGCATGATGGATAAGGCCTTGGACTGGCATTGGGGCACTCAAATTCTAGCCTATCCTCATCCATGGAAACACCCTGAATAATTATGAACCTAATATTGTTTTTCAGCCCAGCCTACCTCACAGGGTTGTGGTTGCAAGGAAAAAAATTGGAGGAGAAAAAATGTAAGTCTCCTTCAGCTCCTGAACAAAAGATTTAACCATTGAAATAAACAAACACATTAAAAAGTACATTTTCCTTTTACCTTTTATCTGAAGTGATGAAAAATGGCTGCTCTTATATCAGGGGTCTCTAACCTTAACAACTCTACGACTTGTGGACTTCAATTCCCAGAATTTCTCAGCCAGCATGTGCATGCGCTGGCTGAGGAATTCTGGGAGTTGAAGTCCACAAGTCATAAAGTTGCCAAGGTTGGAGACCCCTGCTCTATATCACTTCCAAGTATGCCCAACATTCTGGATTTGTCACAACTCTTCTCTTGTAATTTCCAATGCCCTGCAGCACAGCCCCGGACTTCATTTCTCTAGTATGTTTGCTTTTCAGATTTTGTTTTTTATTTAGTGCTTAACTGCTCCTGCTCTGCTTTCTGTATGTTTACTTTTTTACTTCAGTCACCGCCTGCCTTTCTGTTCAAACTGAACCCTCAGGGCAGCTTATTTCTAAAAAAACAAAACCCAAAAGAATAACATACAAAACTGCAAAAGGTGAAATGAAATAAAATGAAAGCGTAATAGTGGACATGTGAGCAATGATCAGTGGGGCAAGACAACAAGGACGGATGAGAGCGTTGGAAGGGAAAAGTTTAGGGTCACAGACGCAAGAAGACAATTGTGTCATTGAACTGTTGCTGTTTTTACTGGATTGTTGTATATCACCCAGAACTGCTTTCCATGAAATGAGCAGCCATTGCAATGAATAAGAAGACGGTGTCCCTGAGATACTTGTAATACTGTGTGTATTTGGGCTACGTCATCAGCACTGTGTTACACATCAGTTGTAAAATAACCAGCGCCAGCCCTTCCATTGCAAGGAAGAAAGCAACTGCTTTCAATAGCAGATGTTTGAAGACAGAGTGGTCCCAAAAAATTAGAGACTAAAGCTGTGGGTGTATCACATGGCTTGCTCTGTAGCCTGTAAAGTACCCTACCAGGGCTGAATTAAAAATTCATCTATCTAGATGTGAAATCAGAGAGTGCCATCTTGTCTTTCATCTCAGGCAATAAAATGAACCATTTGCCCTAGAGATTAGCCTGTTAGAACAAATGTATTGTTGCTAACTTCCTTGTGTTAGGAAAAAAATAAAAATCCTTTTTGGCTCCCGTTGTTTATTAAGCAGTTCTATTTTGTCCCCTGTGATAGTACCATAAGCTCAGATGAGGCCCAACCCAACAAACAAGACAAAGCAGTTCCTCATTTCCATTGTTATGATTGAAGCGAGGATCTCAAGCTGTACTAAGGATTGTGAGTAGCAGCCTCAAAGTCAGTATCTAGAGGTACATACAGATTAGTGCGATCATTGATTCATTTTGGGACAGAAGCCCCAGGCAGAAGTCAAGCAATGACTTCAGAGGGTTAACAGAGGATGTATGTGGAATTTGGCACGCACTAGCTATAAACAGGATTGGCTGCATTTCAAGAGCATATATTCTTTATTGAAAGATATTTGTCTCCAAATGCTCATGAGGCAATGAGTCATGCCGAGTTCCCTTCCAGGCAGAAATTCCCCTTCGTATCATGGCTAGTTCAGCTGCACTGATCAGTGAAAAGTACATTTCTAGAGAAATATAAGACACAACTCTGTGTTTCCTCTTTCTCTCTGTGTTATATAATACCTCCAATATGCAGAGAAGGCCCACCTTAGCTCACAATTATACTAACGTAACAGTGGGGTTGGGCCTGTCACTCACAGCCATCACAACTACAATAGCTCTAAAAGCAGAAGAAATTGCTTCACATGCAATGTTAGGCTATATTAGCGGAAGTAATTGTTCCACTTTGCTCTGTTTTGGCCTGATCTCACCTTCAAATACTGTCCTTAATTCTGGGCATCTTATTTTAAGGACCAGAGAATGAGCTGCGAGGACAATCAGGAGCCTGGCATTGAAAAGAGACCAAAAAAACTGGGTGTGCTTAGCCTATAAAAAGATGAGTCACTGAGGAGATGTGATACTTGTGATAGCACTTTTCAAGAAAAAAGTTGCATACAAAAAGGTCAAGACTTGTTTTCTTGTTGAAGAGGATGGAACATAGAATAATAAATCAAAGTTCCAGAAAGGCAGATTCTAATTAAGTATTTGGAAACAAAACACTGAGAGTAAGAACAGTGTTCTTGGTTGATGGTGGAGTCAATTGCTCACAGAGTGGTGGGCTTCCTAAATGTTCATTTGAGTAGAGGCCAGGCAGCCATCAGACTGGAATGCCTGAATTTGGATATGCTATTGAGCAACAGATCAATTACTGGCAGCTTCTTCCTCTACAGTATAACTGCAGTAATTGTTCTATAAGTGTGATTTTGGAAAGAAACAGCCAATATATAGGAGAGCAGTATAAGGGTCTTTAATGCAGCCTTCCTCAATCAGACATCCTCTAAATATTTGGAGCACAACTCCCAGAATTCCTAGCAAGCATGGCATGAAAATACTGAGAGTTGAGATTCCACGAGACCTGGAAGAGGTCAAGCCAAGGAAAGTTATTCCCATGAATGCTTGGCCAGCCAAATTTTCAGAAGTCCCACTTAGGCTCAATCTACTTGCTGACTTCGTTTGCCCATTAAATTGATACAGAAGGTAACTGGAAACTCTTATATTAATCTAGGTAGCAAATAGTTGTGTGGGGAAAAAAGCAGCAGAAAGCCAAGCCAGTCTTATATCAATTATGATAGAATAGAATAGAATTTTTATTGGCCAAGTGTGATTGGACACACAAGGAATTTGTCTTGGTGCATATGCTCTCAGTGTACATAAAAGAAAAGATACGTTCATCAAGGTACAACATTTACAACACAATTGATGATCAATATATCAATATAAATCATAAGGATTGCCAGCAACAAGTTATAGTCATACAGTCATAAGTGGAAAGAGATTGGTGATGGGAACTATGAAACAATTAATAGTAGTGCAGATTCAGTAAATAGTCTGACAGTGTTGAGGGAATTATTTGTTTAGCAGAGTGATGGCCTTCGGAAAAAACTGTTCTTGTGTCTAGTTGTTCTGGTGTGCAGTGCTCTATAGCGTCGTTTTGAGGGTAGGAGTTGAAACAGTTTATGTCCAGGATGCGAGGGATCTGCAAATATTTTCACGGCCCTCTTTTTGATTCGTGCAGTATACAGGTCCTCAATGGAAGGCAGGTTGGTAGCAATTATTTTTTCTGCAGTTCTAATTATCCTCTGAAGTCTGTGTTTTTCTTGTTGGGTTGCAGAACCGAACCAGACAGTTATAGAGGTGCAAATGACAGACTCAATAATTCCTCTGTAGAATTGGATCAGCAGCTCCTTGGGCAGTTTGAGCTTACTGAGTTGGCGCAGAAAGAACATTCTTTGTTGTCCTTTTTTAATGATGTTTTTGATGTTAGCTGTCCATTTGAGATCTTGCGATATGATAGAACCCAGAAATTTGAAGGTTTCTACTGTTGATACTGTGTTGTCAAGTATTGTGAGAGGTGGAAGTATGGATGGGTTTTTCCTAAAGTCTACCACCATTTCTACGGTTTTGAGTGTGTTCAGTTCCAGATTGTTTTGGTTGCACCACAAGGCTAGTCGTTCGACCTCTCGTCTATATGCGGATTCGTCATTGTCTCGAATGAGACCAATCACTGTTGTGTCATCTGCGAACTTCAGTAGCTTAACAAATGGATCATTGGAGATGCAGTCATTGGTATACAGAGAGAAGAGAAGTGGGGAGAGCACACAGCTTTGGGGGGCCCCTGTGCTAATTGTACAGGTATTTGATGTGATCTTGCTTAGCTTCACCTGCTGCTTCCTGTTTGTTAGGAAGCTTGTGATCCAGTCTTATATTATGATCAGTCTTATATTAGGTGAACACATGCACAGTATTAATGCACAGTCACATTAAGGTCACGAGATTTATTCCAGTTTTGTATCTGACGCAGTATGATTATTGGATAATCCTGAGATATATTACCATCTCAGGAGAGCTATCTCCCTCCCCATATGTAGATGTGTAGTTCATATGTACTACATGTGTACATATGTAGTCAAACTATTTTCTGGTTGAAGTAGGGGGCTTTAGCTTAACATACAGGTAATCCGCAACTGACCCGAAAACCCAGACCACCATTGACCCCAAAATTTTTGTTGTTAAGTGAGACATTTGTTAAGCAAATTTTGTCCCATTTTACGATCTTTTTCGCCTTAGCTGTTGAGAGAATCACTGCAGTTGATAAGTTAGTAACCTGGTTGTTAAGTGAATCTGGCTTCCCCATTGACTTTGCTTGTCGGAAGGTCACAAAAGGTGATCGATCGCAGGACTTTGGGAGAATGCAATGGTCATAAATATGAACCATTTGCCAAACATCTGAATTTTGATCACATGGTCATAGGGATACTGCAAAGGTTGTAACTGTGAAAAACAGTCATAAGCCACTTTTTTTCAGTGCCGTTCTAACTTTGAATGGTCACTAAATGAACTTTTGTAAGCGTGGACTACCTGTACTATATTTGAAGAACAGGGCAATCAAAGTTTCCAACTGCAACCCACATTTATCCTAAAAAGGTATGTCAGGAGAAAAATAAAACTTATACAATGAATAATTGCCTAAACTAAAGCCTCATTCTTCATATGCACATTATCTGGCATTTCTTTTCTTTAATGGTTATTTATAGTCTAACTACTCCCCACCCTCAAGGCAGTCTGTGCGTTTCTTGATTTTGATTTTTGGATTGGCCTTGCAGAAACCTCCCCAGATATATTAGTCTTAATCCATCATTTATTATTATTATGGGTTTGTGGCGTGGTTAGCCAGATGTTTAGACTTGATTTGGCATTTTTACCCACCTATTGAGTCTCAGATGTTGTTGCTTGATGATGTTAAAGGTATCACTGTAGGATATAAACTGTTCCAAGTAAAGCTGCCTTTTGCATTGACTGATTGTGATTTTGTCAATGCCTAAGGTGTTCAAGTGGTGCTCTAGATGTTTCTGGATTGCATTCAAGGCATCTATTACTACTGATCCTTTCCTTTCCTTTCCTTTCCTTTCCTTTCCTTTCCTTTCCTTTCCTTTCCTTTCCTTTCCTTTCCTTTCCTTTCCTTTCCTTTCCTTTCCTTTCCTTTCCAAAAGTGATTAGAAAAGGAAATATGTTCACCCAGTGTCCTTTTTGTGCTTGTAATATACTGGACAAATTCTGCCAAAATGACTAAGTATTGGATTCACTGTTGCAGGGAATCTGCACGTGGCAAGGGTATGACTAAGGTTAATAACCTAATTTATATTTAGTTTATCCTACTAAAAGGAACTTTGTGAAAGTCTTGATTGACCAAAGCCACAAAGGTCAAACTCAGTGGGCTCATCTGGTGGTGATCATGACTTATGGAAAAATGTAGAATACAGGGAGAGATAAGATCCAGCAGATATGTGTGTGTGTGTGTGTGTGTGTGTGTGTGTGTGTGTGTGTGTGTAAGTCTTCAACGAAGTTTCATTCGTCATCTTCAGGCTTCAGCTTCGTGCTTCTGGGAGCAATGTTCGACTTTGTCGAAACGTTGCCAAGACATTTCCAATTTTACACGGGAGAAAACCCGAACAACCAAAGACCTACATACAGACACCCGTGAAAACCTCAGAAATATTCAGTTAGGTGACATGAATGGATGGAGGGGTATGAGATGAGAGAGCACAGCAAAATGGTGCAGACATTCAAAGACCCAAGAAGAAATGAAAACACTGATTGCTCGATGAGTATCTGCTTACTAAATATCTGTTTTAAATTTGTGGTTTAAGCATATAGCTGCTAATCCACGGCAAAATGTTCGTTTATTTTAAAATTAATAAGTGGCTGCCCACCTCTAGAGGACTCTTGACAGTATACAGTATAAGAATTAATGAATAAAAGCATGCCTCTGGAAAGGGAACAGGGAATAAAAAGAACCAAATCAGGAAAGAAAACAAGGCAATCTTAAGTGACAAGGATGATTAAGCAGGAGGGAAAAGCCCACATTCTTATAACACAATCAGATCTTCAAAAAGCCACACACTCATCCCACCCTGAAGCCTTAAGGCTTGTCTAAAAGGAGCAGAGCATGGAGGCTGGTCAAAGCTCTGGAGGAATAGCATTCCTGGCGGCAGGTGCTTTAACAACAAATCCTAGTTTGGAGCTGAGGGTGGGTGGAGGGAGATTGCTATGATAAAAAATGGAAATTGCCAACAAGGTTCATGAAAGTGGGACAGACTATCTTTGGGCAATATCAGGAGTGGCTCTTGGATAAAAATCCACTTGGAAGAAGGAGTGAAAGTGTAATCCTTTATGAAAATATTAGAAGACTGATTACACTCTCAAGAGAACAAATCAAAAGTAGATACAGGTAGTCCTCGACTTACAACAGTTCATTTAGTGACCATTCAAAGTTACAACGGCATTGACTTATGGCAGTTTTTCACAGTTACCACCTTTGTAGCATCCCCATGATCATGTGGTCAAAATTCAGATGCTTGGCAACTGACTCATATTTATGACTGTTGCTGTGTCCCAAGGCCTTATGATCAGCTTTTGCAACCTTCTGACAAGCAAAGTCAATGGGGAAGCCAGATTCACTTAACAACAAGGTTACTAACTTATCCAATGCAGTGATTCACTTAAGAACTGAGGCAAGAAAGGTAATAAAACAGGGCAAAATTCACTTAACAAACATCTCATTTAAGAACAGAAATCTTGGGGACCTTTGTGCTCATATGTCAAGGACTGCCTGTATAAACAGGAATGAGAAAAGGATGAAGAGAATTACGTTGCAAAATGCTCCAGATGTATATGTAGGTTCACTAATGAACTAACTCGCCTCCAACTGTTGAAGTAATTCACCTCCAACAGTCAGCTGCAGCCGCGGCTGACTGTTGGAGGCGAGTTACTGGCCCCAAAGGATAGGGTGCGCAACTTAGGTGTCCTCCTGGATGATCGGCTGTCGTTTGAAGATCATTTGACGGCCGTCTCCAGGAGGGCCTTCCACCAGGTTCGCCTGGTTCGGCAGTTGCGCCCCTTTCTTGATCGGGATGCCTTGTGCACAGTCACTCATGCGCTCGTTACCTCTCGCTTGGATTATTGTAATGCTCTCTACATGGGGCTCCCCTTGAAGTGCACTCGGAGGCTTCAGCTAGTCCAGAATGCAGCTGCGCGGGTGATAGAGGGAGCTACGCGTAGCTCCCACGTAACACCGCTCCTGCGCAGACTGCACTGGCTACCTGTGGCCTTTCGAGTGCACTTTAAAGTGTTGGTTATGACCTTTAAAGCGCTCCATGGCTTAGGGCCTGGGTACTTACGGGACCGCCTGCTGTTACCACATGCCTCCCACCGACCCGTACGCTCTCACAGAGAGGGACTTCTCAGGGTGCCGTCCGCCAAACAATGTCGGCTGGCGGCCCCCAGGGGAAGGGCCTTCTCTGTGGGGGCTCCCACACTCTGGAACGAGCTTTCCCCGGGTTTACGCCAAATACCTGACCTTCGGACATTCCGTCGCAAACTGAAGACACATCTTTTCATTCGTGCGGGGCTGGCTTAAACTGAATTTTATTAATTTTAAATTTTTATTAACTAATTTTAAATGGGGTTTTTAGTTTAGTATATTTTAACTTATCAGGCTAATTTTAAAATAAGTTTTTTAATCTGCATTTTAGATGGTATATTGTATTGTCTGTTTTATTTTTGCCTGTACACCGCCCTGACTCCTTCGGGAGAAGGGCGGTATAAAAATCAAATAAATAAATAAATAAAATAAATAATGGGGAATGTTGAAAAGGATGTTTAGTGGAATGAGGAAATGTTAGAAACTGTGACTGTGGGGGGGGGGGAACTTATCCAAGTATGATTACTGTCAAAATGAGGATGAGCAAATTATATCCTGTCATCTGTATAGGGAGAAAATGATAGTTGCAAATAATGTAGTCCAGGAGAGCAAGGATTACTCTAAGACAGTGTTTCTCAATCTTAGTAAAATGAGGATTCGTGAATTTCAGCTCCCAGAGTTCCTCAGCCAGCCTGTTTCGTTTGTAAATAAGCAGTTGTTTTAGAAGTAAGTGGAGGCAGTAATGCAAGTGGTAGTAATAAAAATAAAAGAGATGAAATGATGTTGGATAAGTGAGGGAATGCATGCTGCAGGAATATTGTAAGGATTTGTAGGGGATAATAGGGACTGGAACTGAAACCAGTGCTGTAAATGTTAGCATTCAGGAAAAACAATATATGAAAGGGAGGTTATAAGTGCTTTGGGAATATTGAAAAATGTAAGGCTGTAGGTATAGATAGAGCGACCGCAGTACAATGTAGGCATATTATGCTTACGAAGTGACTGCACAACTTGTTTAATACGTTTCTGAATTCTGCATCTGTGCTTGGTGGCTGGAAGAATGCTTTTATTACCTCTGTTCAAGGGAGATGAAGAATAAATTGGGATTTTGTTATGTTTGACAGAACTCTGATCAAAAAGGGTGGTGAGGTGACAACCCACAAAATTTGGGAAGTGCAATGAGGCTTTATGTCAGCAGGGGATGTACAGACCAGGTTTTGATCTGCAGCAGGTCACTGGGAAACATAAGAAAGTTTATTGACTTTGTTAATGTAGAGAAAACATATGATACAGGTTTGAATTATAGAGTATTTTGCAGGGATATGGAACTGATGTTTTGTTGCTGAATACAGCAAGAGTTGTATATTTTAAAAAAAGCATGCAAAACCAACAACCACACATTTAGCAGGGATTGATAGAAGCATGTACAATAACTGTTTGAAGTATTTGTGGATGAATGTATGAAGAAAACTTGTTATGTTAGAGATACTGTATGTTCACTGGGGATAGGAATACATACATATTTTTCTGTGCAGATGAAGGCATGTTGTCAAAGAACATGGTAATTTGCAAAAAATGGAAGATTAACTGTATGATGCAGTGGTGATATAGATCTGAAAAATTTGTATCAAATTTTGGTTATGTTTAAGAAGGAAGACAGAGGATATGATTGCAGGTTATATATAAATGACAAAAAATTAGAGCAAGTAGATGAAAACCAACAAAGCCAATGAGTTGTGGTGGGCCCGGTGGTAATAATAATTATAAATGTCATATTCTATAAAGGTAAAATAAAGGTTTCCCCTGTCCAGTCATTTCTGACTCTAGGGAGAAGTGCTCATCTCCATTTCTTGGCCGAGGGAGCCAGTGTTATTGCAAGACCCTTTCCATGGTCATATTGCCAGCATGACTGTATGTCAAAGCGTACGGAATGCTCTTATCTTCCCACCAAAGTGGTACCTATTAATCTACTTGCATTTCCATGCTTTCGAACTGCTAGATTTGCAGGAGTTGGGCAAGTATTGGAAGCTCACCATGTCACTCTAGGTCTCAAACCAGGCTGTCAGCTTTCCAGCTGACAAACTCGGCATCTTTAACCACTGGGCCATTATGCTCCCCCTGTCAGACTCTATAGCAGTGGTAGTCAACCTGGCCCCTACCGCCCACTAGTGGGCATTCCAGCTTTCATGGTGGGCGGTAGGGGTTTTGTCCGATAAGCAGTTTCCTTTTTTTTTAATTTAATTGACTTTTTAAAAATTTTTCATAGCATTATTTAAAAACATTTTCATTAGGTTTTCATAAAATTCCCCGTGACAATTTAAATTTCTGAAAATATACTATTTATATCGCCTGCGCATAAGTTTAGTTCACGTTACGTAAGTGAAACTAAATGATGCTATAGTGCGACTGCAAACAAAAGAGCCTCATCCCAGAATAGCTCGCGCATCTCCCCCCGAACCGGTGGGTGGTTAGAAAATTTTACTACTAACAGAGATACAAAAATGGGCGGTAAGTATAAAAAGATTGACTACTCCTGTTCTATAGTAATAACTTAATTTTTAATCACACTGTTTTTTTCTACATCAGAAGCCAATATGGAGGATTTCATTTTTAGAGTATGTAAGAAATAACATCAATCTATGTAAGTGTGGCATCTATTTCTATAAAGAACAATATTAAAATCACATAAAATTTATTATTACAGGTCAGTGACCCAGACTAAATAAGACTTACTAAATATAATCTACAGAATACAACCTACCACAATAGAATGTACAAAATAAGGTATTCAGGGTGAAAAATGTACAGTCCTGCTTGCACTATTTTGCTAAAGAATGAAATTCTAGAAACATTTCACTGTCTAAACAAATCATTTCCTGCCTGTTTCTTTTACTCTTCCCTGATTAGAGAAGCCCTTCCTTTTTGGAAATATTTCCTGAAGGCAGCTACAAGATTATCATAGATATCATCCAATCATCTATTTATATGCGCAGGACTGGACTAGAATTTTAAATTTTAAATTTGGTTTTAACGGGGTTTTTATTATTTTATTGTGGTTTTAATATTCGGCGTATTTAATAAGTTTTTTAAATTGGGGTTTTAACTTGTACTTATATGTATGTTTTATAGGCTGTAAACCGCCCTGAGTCCCTTGGGAGATAGGGCGGTATAAAAATATGATTAAATAAATAAATAAATAAATAAATTTAGAGATAACAGAATAACAGAGTTGGATGGGACTTTTGAGGTTTTCTAATCCAACCCCCTGTTCAAGCAGGAGACCCTATACCATTTCAGATAAATGGCAGTCTAGACCAGGGGTCTCCAACCTTGGCCACTTTAAGCCTGGCGGACTTCAACTCTCAGAATTACCCAGCCAGCTTTGCTGGCTGGGGAATTCTGGGAGTTGAAGTCCGCTAGGCTTAAAGTGGCCTAGGTTGGAGACCCCTGGTCTAGTCTCTTTAAAAACTGCCAGAGATGAAGCACCCACAACCTCTGAAGGTAAACCATTCCACTGGTTTGTCACTGTCAGAAAATTTCTCCTTAGTTCTAGGCTGCTTCTCTCCTTGATTAGTTTCCATCCATTATTTCTTGTCCTGCCTTCTGGACAAGTTTTGGAAAATAGGTTGATCCCCTCTTCTTTGGGGCAGCCCCTCAAATATTGGAACATCGCTATCATGTCAGCTCAATTCCTTCTTTTCATTAGACTAGACATACCCAATTCCTGCAACCGTTCTTCAGATGCTTTATCAAATGAAGATCTCAGAAATCAGTTGCATCATGCGAACATGGCTGCTCCAGCCCTGTGCTAACTTACCTATGATGCATCTTTACCAAATGTGGTGTTCTTTCATCTATGCCATTGGTATATGAATGTTTTGTGGGTAAAACAATCTGCTGTTACAAAGCACAGGCTGAAAAATAAAGTGATGAGGGCACAAACTAGATTCAATCTGGAAACTCAAACTTTTCCAGTTTCCAATGTTCCACCCAGATATCTTCCCAAAGATGGAACAACCTATTGTATTGCTCAAGGCTCTGGTTCTCCACCTGAGATTACCTCTGATTCTCCAAATTGATTGATTCCAGCTGAAGCGCAGAACCGATTCCTTTACTTGCTCTGAATGCTTCTGTTAATCCAGCCATCTTACTCTCCCTCCATTGTCTCCTCTGCAGTATTTCCAACTTATGATAGCAGACTGGCCTCCAAGTGACCCGAGATTAATGTAAATATTTGGCTTTCATTGGGAGGAAATGTGACATGCGTTTGGGATGGAAGCTATCCAGAGACCGCAAGCTTAAAGCCAAGCTTTTGGGAAAAGCAGATGTTGTGGTGGTCTCTGCAAGGTATTTTTATTACTTAGGGCTTTAGAATACTCATCTCTTCACTCTTTCTTTTGTATCTGTAAAGAGCAGCCTTTCCAGGACTGCCAAATAACCTTCATATGTTGGCCAGACACAAGAGACGGGAGGTTTCTTTGTTAAGTATTTTCTCTGCGTGGTTTCCATTGTCTGGGAAGATATGCTTACCTGAACAAAGAAGAATGTCATTCAGTATTACTGGAGGATTCAAGAAGAAATATAATTTCTTGGGATTCATGGTTTCCAGGGTCCTTACTGGCATTAGAAATTCTAAGTCAGAACTAATCTAAAATATTCTTAGTACAATAACAAAGTCCAGAAAATCTCCAACTGCTGTTGCATTCGTAGCTTCTATGAGCTTCCATCACTCACAGCCATGAGCAATAGTCAGAGATATTTGGTACTGTAATACACCCAGGAGGGCCTCAGATTCTTCATTCTTGACAAAGACATTTGATATTACCTCAGTTAGTCTGACTTTAGTTTGCTCTAGCACCTCTGCTGTTTGGATCTGTGTAACCAGCATAGGGACAGACTACAGGTTTTCTGTGGATTGAGGATACTACACATTGTAAAGTATTTTTTTTATCCATAGGCATATTTAATTTATATTAATCTATGATCGAAATTTTACAAGTGATTTAGTAGACTTCTACTCTGCTTGGTTTCTGGAGCGTGTTTCTAGAAGTCCATGGCACCCATTAGAAATTTTGATCATGTTTCAAGAAAGATGCACATTGGTGCAAGCTATTTATAGTGTTTAAAAGTCTATAATTTTGGAAAGTATTTTTCCCCACAAAAAATGAAGACAATTCATGCACATCGTTAACATTTACTTGGTACATTGCTAATGTACAAAACTGTGGAGTAATGACATAGGTCAAAAGTTCTTCTTCCAAAAGGCAACTGGACTTTCTTGGGGGTTTTTTTTCTCGAAAATGTTTCAGTTCTCATCCAAGAAGCTTCTTCAGTAATGCTATAAGTCATCTGTGACAACATACAAAGCTATAAATCAAGAATTCAATAAGCTATGCAATGGTTCATAGCTACACCATGAAATATTTGTTGTGCACATTTTGATGGTTTAGTCGCAACTAATGTTAAAATATTTGTTTGGATTTCCTTCTAACTACTCACCAGAACCAATGCATTGTTTTATATTGCAAGCAAAGATAGTTTAACAGTACAGCCGAGCTGCATCATAGTGTTTTTATTGTTGTTGTTTTTTAAAAAGAAGGCTCTTGAAAATGGAAGAAGCAAGAAAGAGATTTGATTCTTCCTTTATTTAAAGTCACATACTTAAACAATAGTTTAAATTCTTCAGGAGCTGGATAATTCCTGCTTATCCAACCACCTGCAATTGACTGCACAGGAATAGTCAAACTGTCATAAAAATATACCTATAATTTTATTGAAAGTCACAAAGATCAGGCTTTTATTAGTTTTGATATATAAATGGCGTTTTTCATGCTTAAGTTGTAGTCTGGAAAGAATCCAACCAGATTTAAAACATTTGAGTCAACACAGTCGAAGTTCAGTGAAACATAGTGAAATGCATCTCAAACAGGAACAAGGTTGTAGTGAAAAATGACTGACTTGAAAAATGGAGCTTGACAAGTAATAGATGGCAGATGACTTTCTATGAACCTGAAAAGATGCTGGGTGTGACTGAGCTGTTCACGTCTGCATTCAACTGCCACAGACCTCTTGGGTCCTGCCATGTCTTAAGATCTATATGCTTGCATAATGTAAAAGGGGAGGGAATGGTTGGTTGCAACATTTAGTCTGATGATATGTGCAAGCCCTCACACACAGATAGATCAGGGTCATGTTCTTTTTCAGTAATGCAAGTCATGTTGACAACAAGCATTGCATGGGTGAGTGAAAATATCCATGTTGTGTAAGATAGGAGCATAGCTACATTGCTAACTATATAAGGAGTTTTAGGAAGGTTCAGAATGCATAAGATTATTTGAGAGAACAAGCATATGCTCAACACAACACCCCTGAAAGGATCTTTTTCTATACCAGAAACCAAGTCCCACCACCGCCCCCCTCAATGCAGTCTACGAGGAATTGCAGTTGCTAAAGCCCTGAGCTAGGCCTAACTTGGGGGAGACGTCTTCCAGAATGGAGAAGAGCAGCTTTCCTTTCCTTCTTGTATTGTTTATCAACAGGATATAAATGCTTGAAGACTGTGCGCCTTCTGAAGCCTCCTCTTCCTTGACAGAGTGATAAGCAAACAAGTCTCTGCCTGCTGCCTGCAGGGAAATGGGTTTTGTTATGGAAGGCAAGCCCAGCATTATAACAACAAACAGAAGAAGGGCTGTGTTTGTTTTTCCATGGACTAGAGGTGAGGGTGCAGCCACCCCAGGCCTCCTTCCACATCCTCTCCAATGGGCAGAGAGGGGTGAGGCAGAGGTGTAAGTAAACAGGCAGCCTGACCTGAAGTAATTGAAGTGAGGAACAGAGCACTTCACCCATTTCTCTAGATGGTCTCATCCACAACATCGAACCAATAGGATCTGAGAGGCAGGGCTACTTTTGCATGTATTTTATAACTGACAGATTTGTTTCCTTAATGTCAATACAATTATAAGAACAAAGCCCTAGCTTATGATATACCCAGTTCAAACCCCAGAAACACTACTACTTATATGCATGGTTTAGAATGTTCAACATACATTCGTTACAACAATTGTATGCCAGTCTATTCCTTACACTATGGTTTGCAAAACCTTTGAAGAATATTACATTTCATTAAGCATGAATTTCATTTTCATTATGTTTTATTAAAGTTTGATCAAATGAATCCAATCTCTATAACATATAGTTGTGGTTGTTGTTGTTAGTTGCGAAGTTGTGTCCGACCCATCGCAACCCCATAGACAACATTCCTCCAGACCTTCCTATCCTCTACCGTCCTCTGGAGTCCATTTAAACTCACGCCTACTGCTTCAGTGACTCCATCCAGTCACCTCGTTCTCTGTCGTCCCCTTCTTCTTTTGCCCTCAATCTTTCCCAGCATTAGGCTCTTCTCCAGTGAGTCCTTCCTTCTCATTAGGTGGCCAAAGTATTTCAATTTCATCTTCAGGATCTGGCCTTCTAGGGTCCTCTAGGACTGACTTGTTTATTCACCCTGCAGTCCAAGGGACTCGCAGGAGTCTTCTCCAGCACCAGAGTTCAAAGGCCTCAAATCTTTGGTGCTCAGCCTTCCTTATGGTCCAACTTTCACAGCCATACATTGCAACTGGGAAAACCATAGCCTTGACTCTAAGCATTTTTGTTGGCAGGGTGATGTCTCTGCTTTTTAGTAGGCTGTCTAGATTTGCCATTGCTTTCCTCCCCAGGAGCAAGCGTCTTTTAATTTCTTGGCTGCAGTCCCCAACTGCAGTGATCTTGGAGCCCAGGAAAATAAAATCTTTCATTACCTCCATTTCTTCCCCATCTATTTGCCAGGAATTGAGAGGGCTGGATGCCATGATCTTAGTTTTTTTAATGTTTCTTAAAAACAGATATACAATAAAAATATAATACAATCACAATATAAACATTCAAAGAGCAGCACATAATTTCATGAAAAAGGCATTGAGTTAAATAATTAACTCATGTCTTGTAAAGAATGCCTTATGCCTTGGCTTATATAGGCAAAAATTCATTCAGCAAGCTCTAGTGGGTTGTTTAAGCCAAGGCCCTTCTTTCTCTCTCGTACCCTGCATTTTCACAAGTTTTGCGTTTGCTCACTATACCATGCTAGTAGATTTCAGATCCTGAATGTAAACACATCTGTTCCACATCTGTTCATCCTACAAGGAATAGTGTGTGTGATGGGAGGGTAAAGGACAACATATATATGAAGTCATCATGCAAATATAATTTATTAATGACAGTCTCTAATTGTAGGGTGTGCATGGTTACATCATCACAGGCATCATCATTTTGGCATTATTGCAGTTTGCTGCACATGCAAGATCCTTCTATCATTGCCTAGAGCAAAATATGTAGTTCCAGGGGTAAAATCCAGCAGGTTCTGACAGGTTCTGGAGAACCGGTAGAGGAAATTTTGAGCAGTTCGGAAAATCGGTAGCGGAAATTTTGAGTACCTCCAAGAACCGGAAAATACCACCTCTGGCTGGCCCCAGAGTGGGGTGGGAATGGAGATTTTGCAGTATCCTTCCCCTGCCGCACTCACCAAGCCACAGCCACGCCCACAGAACCAGTAGTAAAAAAATTTGGATTTCACCACTGTATAGTTCCATGTGTCAGCCATGACCTTGAAAGTAGTCTTTGTGAAAGAAACCTAGGGGATGAGGGTGTACACCAGGAATGTCCAATCTTGGCAACTTTAAGACTTGTTGCCTTCAACTCCCAGAATTCCATAGTCAGTCAGGTCATAGAAATAATATGTTCTATTACTATTAAGAATATCAAGTCTCAAGGTAATCGATCTTTACATTGTAAGACAAAGCATTTGCAACTTTCCCCTTTATTCTTTGAGAAGAAACTTCACTGCAGACCCAGAAAAGCTATAGACACGAATGGGATGCCACCAGTTACAGATCTACAGATAGACCCTTTTCCTGACCATTGTTGTGACCCAGGCCCAAGTAGGTAGTAGTAGACACAATCAGTTCAAAAACAAAGAGACTTTATTAGAACAGCTGAGAATTAACTCATTCTCAGCGTAGTCCAAACTTAATCAAAACAAATTCTTCATAACACAATTCTTCAGTCTTATCACCAACCTTGGTCTAATTAGGCAAACTGCCTAATTAGGCAAAGGCTTTTCTTGGCAAAAGTTCAAAAGCAGAAGACGCCAACAAGAAATAAATGCAGCAAGACAAGGAGCAAGGCTATCAATGTTGTTTTCTGGCAAAGAGCCCAAACACCATTGCTGGTCTTTTAAGCCTTATGGGAAGAGCCAATCATCTCTTGGCCGTACTCCTGAGTCGTCCTCTTTTCTTGAGATGCTCTTGCCTTCTGGCAGCTCTTCTCATGCGTGCATTAGGAACAAGCTTCTCCTGTTCCTCTGCCTCACTACTGTCAACCCCTGGAGGCTCCGGAGTCTGCACATCACTTCCAGATGGCCCCACCTCTGCCTCCAACGCAGGGCCCTCATTCAGGCTTCCCCAGCCTCCAGAACTGACCCATGTTCTTCCTCAGCCTCATCGCTCCAGGCTGCTGGTGGACCACAACAACCACAACTTATAACTCCCACTATTTGAGTGCACATCTTTTGCTCTGCACATCTCCTTGAAAAAAAAGAGAGGTGCATGCTTTCTGTTCGCAATGTCTCCAGTGTGCAGGGTTGCCATCCCAGTCACCAAGGCTTTCTTGGAGCCTTCCCCACACCCCCAGAGGCCCTCCAGAGGCCGGAAACAGCCCACTTCCCAACTTCCTGTGGGCCCGGAAGGTCTAAAAATCAGCTGGCCAGCACACTGGAGCTGAGCTAGGGCAACGTTCGTGTGCCGACAGATATGGTTCCGTGTGCCACCTGTGGCATGCATGCCATAAGTTCACCATCACGGATCTATAGAGTAAAATGCTTGTATACATTCATATTGCTTTTGTGGTGCTTGTATAATTCTGGTAATCAAGATACTATGGATCTAGAAATAAACCCTAATTTGTTAAAAAGAGAGAATAGATCTTTTTTGATGGAGGAATACAACACTGCAATATTTAGACTAGAATGAATAAAAGTAAGGGTAACCACGTTACAGTTCGTTTGTGATGTTCCAGATGTGGACAGAGAGAGAAACTTGTCTTTGTTCCTTTGAACCCACAGTCATCCACCGAAACAAAATACAGGGAGAATAGATCTGATAATAGAAGCCATTCTTTACTTAACATATAGGTGACATTCATTGCCACCAGTTGTAGTGATGGCTGCCATTTTAAAATGGGTTTAATGAGGGATGAGACAAATCAGAATATCAGACTACCCGGTAACCTATCTTAAGGATCAGTGGTTAAATAGTGAGTGAAAGAGAGCAAAAGTGTTTCTCTATATTTGTGAGTTCTTCATTGGTCAACATGTGACAAAGAATACTGGGGAAAAAAATTACCGTATATACTCGAATATAAGCCGATCCGAGTATAAGCCGAGGTCCCCAATTTTACCCCAAAAACTGGGGTAAACTGGGGACTTGAGTATAAGCCGAGGGTGGGAAATGAGGCACCTACCGGTTGGGGAAAGCCTCCCTCCCTCAGCTGAGAAGGCTGGCGGCTCCCCTGCCCCGCCCTCTCACTGCACCGGCAGGGCTTCCGTCCGGTAAAATGTGAAAAAAAGAAGAAAAAAAAAAACTCGAGTATAAGCCGTATATACTCGAGTATAAGCCGAGGGGCTTAAAAAAAAAAAACCTCGAGTATAAGCCGTATAGACCCGAGTATAAGCCGAGGGGACGTTTTTCAGCACAAAAAACGTGCTGAAAAACTCGGCTTATACTCGAGTATATACGGTAGCTGTGGAGTTGGCTAAGCATTATAAGAATTGCTGGATTACATGGGCCAGGGTGTCCAAACCAGCAGAATGTGCTTACATTCTCATTTTCTTTATTTTCATGCTACTTCTTACAAAGCCCCATCGCACACAACACAATAAACTTGTGAGGAATTTTAAGTTGAAAAAAAATATCTAATAATCCCAAAGGCTTTCTAAGAGGAACATTACCAAAGTTGATACTCTTGATGTTCTTCATTTCTACTGTATCCTGGTTCTCAAATATCTCTAGAAACCAACCTTAAGTATTTTGTGCATTCCATCTTGAAAGAAGCCCGCTATAATTCTTGTAGAAACTGATATTAGAGACGGATGTCTCTGTATTTTCACTGAGCACAGGGCTGTTGCACTAGCTATCCTCTGAATATAATGGTATGTTTTCCAGGCTTCTGCAATGAAAAACAATGAAGTGTTTATCCACTTATCTTGGCATGAGACTATCCCAGTTGGAAACAAGGTTATGAGAGAGGAAGGAATCAACAGACTTTGTGCTAGAGATTCTTTCACACTTCCGTGTTATGGCTAGTTCAGTTATAACATGAGCAGTGATTTATATTGAGTTGGTAGCAATGAGAAAAGGGCCAACGAGACAGCCCAGAGGGGGTTGTGAGTGATAAAAGCCACCTCCCCCACCCAGCCTCTGCAAGAATAATGATTGAAAGAAAGCAGTTACAAAAAGAAGGCATTTTAAAAACAACTTTTTTTTGGGTCTCACAACTGTTCTTTAAAATTAGAAATGGAAAGTCACTATGATTTGCAGAGTAAGAACAACTGTAAGACTTATGGATTGGGCGTGTACAACTGGGAAGTGAATATTTTCCTCCTTTTGAAAGGAGAAAAAAAGTGGTTCTTTTTATCACACTTCCTTTTTAAACAATCTTGAGGGTTTCCTTGAAACAACTGAAAATATTGAAGCCAACTGCATAGATTCAAGTCTTTTACTTTTGGAGGTCTATAATATGTTCCTGGATCACAAGTAAATATATACAGAGATTTGCACTTCAACTTAAATATTACGTTCAATTCTAAATAGGCTCTACACATGGAAATTTCTGCAGCCTAGGGCTGTGCTTTTTGGGGGGAGGCCTAATATTGGCCCAGTATTCATTTAGGGAGGGGAATAGTGATTTTGGACTTTTTAAAAGACATAATACATATGCTAAAGTTTAATTTAGTATACCTATTTAAGTTCTTAGCTGTGCAGCTAAAAATCAATGAACCACCTTCTTGATCTTGGAAAGTTTGGGAGTCATCAAATGAGGCTAAGAGGACCATATACCACTGATTGCCTGTTCTCGTGGTCAAGGATGACAGCTTTCTTCAGCATAAATTGAATCAATTTTTTCTTCTTTGGCTTCACTGACATTATTTTGGGTGTGCATTTTTGAATCAATACTATCCATTGGTTGGTGAATGTTAATACATAAAGACAAGCAGCTTTGATCTTGCCAGCTCCGATCCATCTTGCATTAGAGCATACAAAGTATGTAAATTACTCCGCACACATTTGGTCATCCAGAAAAAGACAAAAGGCCTGTGAAGTCATCAACAATACAAGGAGAATATCCTCAGACTGAAGTTCCCACGAAAGACACATTTCTTCTCTGAGGTTTGGCCAATGTCTCAGGACAGTTTCAGGAACACATCAAGATGACATACAGGTAATCCTTGACTTATGACCACCATTTGAGCCCCAAATTTCTGTTGCTAAGTGAGATAGTTGTTAAGTGATTTCCCCCCCCCCATTTTATGATATTTTTTGCCAGAGTTGCTAAATGAATCACTGCAGTTGTTAAGTTAGTAACACGGTTGTTAAGTGAATCTGGCTTCCCCATTGACTTTGCTTGTCAGAAGGTAGCAAAACATGACCCCAGGACACTACAACTGTCATAAATCTGAGTCAGTTGCCAAGTTTCTGAATTTTGATCACATGACCTTGGAGATGCTGCAACAGTCATAACTGTGAAAAACAGTCATAATTCACTTTTTCAGTTCTGTTGTAACTTCGAACAGGCACGAAACAAACTGCTGTAAGTCAAGGACTACCTGTATTTATTTCGGAAAGTGTATAGTTTTTTTTTTATTTATTTACATTTATATCCCGCCCTTCTCCAAAGACTCAGGGCGGCTTACAGTGTGTAAGGCAATAGTCTCATTCTATTTGTATATTACAAAGTCAACTTATTGCCCCCCCAACAATCTGGGTCCTCATTTTACCTACCTTATAAAGGATGGAAGGCTGAGTCAATCTTGGACCTGGTGGGACTAGAACCTGCAGTAATTGCAGGCAGCTGTGTTTTAATAATAGGCTTCTTACAGCCTGAGCCACTTTGTATCCTGACCATTTTGCTCCCGATGTTAATAGAAGTGCAAAGTGTGACTCAAGGACCACATGGGAGCCACCATCTATCCCCCTTGACCAGCAACCAGAATGGATTGGGCCTTTTTCAATATGTTTGAGGCCTTGAGGCAAATTAAGAGACAAAATGGTTATACTGTACTTGCTTACCCTGCTAAAGTACAACTGGCTCTGATACACAAATGACTTGTGTATTCTTACTGAGAAACAGTGGTTCTCTGCTTTGGATTTCTCAAGCTCCTTTTTCTATGATTTTCTAGGCTGCCTGGTGGGGTAGGGGGTGGAACTGGGTAGAGAGGACCATTTACTTAAACCCATCCTCAACATACACTGAATACCACACATGGAGCTAGAACAGGAGTCTCAAACATTGGCAACTTTCAGCCTTGGCAAAGCTGGCTGGGGAATTCTGGGAGTTGAAGTCCTCCAGGCTTAAAATTTCCAAGGTTGGAGACCCCTGAGCTAGAAAGCAACATGGAAGACAGAGAAGAACATTTTTTCTTATTGCCATTGTTTTTCCTCCACTCCACTCTATTCCCTTTCTCTTTTTAATTAAGTAAAACAAGCAACAAAAGAAAGAAAAAGAGAAGAAAAAGAATGAACATTACACTGGAGTGAAGGTTGAAATGGAAATAAGATGGTTATATGAATTTTTTAAAAATTTTTTTTAAAAAGGCAAAATACAACAAATAAAAACATTAAAAAAAACATTCTAGTAGCCCTCTTCTCTTTTTCTTCCCTGTTGCCCTTTTTTTTCCAGAGGCTAATTGCTGCTTGAATATTTTTATACTATACTTTGGACTTGTGTGACTTCTGTGCTAGTATTTATTTGGATCATTTTGATTACAATTATTTTTACACCTTTTTTCTTTTTTCTTCAAAAACACTTTTTCCCTAAGCGTCTTAGCTTGGCTTGATCTGTGATATGATAAATACAAGTTCACTATTTTTGTTTGAATTTGGTTACACTATGCTATGAATATCTATAATTTTTTCATAGCTACAGATTCTTCAATGTTAGACTGCCAGTCCTAAAGGCAAGGTTTTGCTGTTGTCTTCTGGGCTGTCTCTGACCAAAGCAATGGACATGGAAATCACTAACACCACGTTTAGTTGGAAACACACAATAAGTAATAATGTCCTTGTGTTACAGACTGTATCTCTGACATCTCATATGAAAATGACAAGAATATGGGGAATTCTATATTAAAAATCAGAGATTTTTAATCTGAGAGCCAGTTTGGTCTAATGATGAAGGCATCAAGCTAGAAACCAGGAGACCCTGAGTTCTAGTCCCACCTTAGCCATGAAAACCAGATGGGTAACTTTAGGCCTGTCACTCTCTCCCAGTCCAATTCACCTTACAGGGTTGTTGCTGTAGTAGGGAAAGTAGGAGAAGGAAAGAGTATTAGGCATGTTCACTGCCTTGAGTTATTAATAAAAATAATGAATTCGGGATACAAATAAATAAATATTCTGTGACATCACAAACATTCTGCAAATGGTCTTTAGCCACACTCCTCCTTTTATAGCCTGTGATCATGTGAAAGCCACACATCAGTTAGTTCCAGGTTTATTTTACAGCTCGCGGCTCCCATGTAACATCACTGCTGCGTAGTCTGCACTGGCTTCCTGTGGTCTTTCGGGTGCGCTTAAAGATTCTGGTTACCACCTTTAAAGCGCTCCATGGCTTAGGACCCGGGTACTTACGAGACCGCCTGCTGTTACTCTATGCCTCCCACCGACCCGTACGCTCTCACAGAGGTCTCCTCAGGGTGCCGTCCGCCAAACAGTGTCGGCTGGCGGCCCCCAGGAGTAGGGCCTTCTCTGTTGGAGCATCGACGCTCTGGAATGAACTTCCCCCTGGGCTACATCAAGTGCCTGATCTTCGGACCTTCCGTCGTGAGCTAAAAACATATTTATTTATTCAAGCGGGACTGGCATATTGGTTTTAATAGTTTTAATTTGAAACTGGGGTTTTTATTGGGTTTTTTAAAATCTTTTATAATTTTAAATTTAAACTTTTAATTATCAGCCTTTTGTAATTTGCTAGGTTTTAATTGTGGGCTTTAATTGTATATGTACTGTGTTTTATCTTTGGCTGTACACCGCCCTGAGTCCTTCGGGAGAAGGGCGGTATAAAAATTTAATAAATAATAATAATAATAATAATAATAATAATTTTCCAGGAAAGCAAAAGGATTTTCTCACAGTAAAGAACGTTCTCTCCTTTTCTGTATTTAACATTCTATTTTCAATATAGCCACTAGGAATAACTATAAAGCATTAAATTATATATTTAGTCATGTATAACAATCAACAAGGGAGACAGTTTCAGTTTTCTGGCCACCATTTTGAATGCATCCCTCCTACCAGAAAATGTACATTATGGTGGTTATGGATTTAGAATGGTTATTTTTGATTGAGCATGTATCACCGCCCTGAGTCTTCGGAGAAGGGCGGTATAAAAATATGAATAAATAAATAAATAAATAAATATTATTCACTTTCACTTGTGGATGAATAACCCATCTTCCATCTCCACAAACTGCATTTGACCCCGCAAGCTTCATTTTGGCAGCCCTCCAAACCTCTCAGATTCATGTCATTGAAATTCAAGGACAAAACAATTATGTTTTTTGATGGCATGATTCTTTGTTTATTATACAATTTAAATTGTTGCAGTAAATCTCCCTCCAATGGGGGAAAATGTGCTGAAATTTTCATCTATTGCAGAGGCAGTCATTGCATCATCAGCCATGTCTCCTGCATTCCTTGAAAGCCTTTTAAAGGAAAGTATGTCCCAGCTGCAAAAAAAAAAAAAAGAAAAAGTAAAAGAAAAAAAAAGTTGCTTCTAAAACTATTTTCTGGAAATATTCCTATAACTACATAATTGTGATGTCATCAGTGTTAGTTGAACTAATTTTTTATTTCTATTGGAGGACACAACCCTATTGCTAAGATTTGAGAGAAAAGAACATTGCAAATGGATCCAGAAACTAGATTTAAAGTGACATTTTTGGCAGCCCTCTTTTTTGTGAAATTAGTGAAGTACTATTTATCTGCGTACAATTAATTTCTCAACTTGAAGTATGATGTCTGCCAGTTCATTTGGGGGAGGGGGGAGAATTTCTGGGGAATTGTTCCATACAAGAAATGAAACATTATTACAAAAGAGAGCTCCAAAATGAAATAAAATAGACAGCTCACCTTACTAAACATGCTACAGAATAATGTGTAGCCTTCTAAAGATCCTGCTCACATGTCTGCAAGCATCAGATCTAGTGCAATCAATCTTATAAAAACTCAAATAACAAAAAGCAGGCGGATATAAACGCCAACATATATTGTCCAATGGGGGATTTTTGTCCAGTGTCCAATCAATTTTTGTTCATTTTGTCCATTAAAGTTTTGTCCACTTAAATTTTGTCCAATTGTCCAAAGTATAATTTTGGAATTTAATGAAACAGTGGGATCACTGCATTTCCTCTTACCCCAGGAAAAGGACAAACCACAAATGGTTTCTCCAGGTGAGGAACCCACCCCTAATCTGATACAAAGAGACAATTCTCTGTCTGCCTTCCCATGTTCCATGTCAAATATTTTGTTGCCTAACTCTGCAGAAACAATTTCTAAATTGCCTTCTAATTCCTTCCATGTCTATGACCCCTGATATTGTTTGCTCATGCAAATGTAAACCCTGCATTCTCCAAGAATTGCCCACAGAAAGGAAAAGTGACTGGTACTCGCTTTCCCAACATGGTGAAGAAGCAGGAAAATCCATCTGGCCATCAGTATTCCCAAAGCTTGAAATCCACACAACATACATGCAGGGCAAAGGCTTCGGCCTAGTTTGTTCACTCTTGGGGCTAAAGAATCTGCAGCCTTACGGCCACACACACCCTTCACCTATGCTCCTGTGGACTTCAGCCTAATTTTAAAAGCCCTCAGGAATCAATCAATTCAGGCCTTTGATAAGCAATCCAGGCTGTTCCTGACCTGACAGCCTGGTTGGGTTTAAAAATGAATGATTCAGAAAAATGCCATAGAAGTGTCAGAAAGACTGACAAATGGCATCCCTGACACATTTGATTTGGGCCTATCTACATTTTCATGTCAGCTGTCATTGCATCCTAGTTCCAAATGTTTTCGCTGTGAGAAAGTGCAATCATAAAAGAAAAAAAAGGGCCTACCTTTTCTTTATCACTATTCCATGAGTGGGCCAAAACCCTTTTTATATATTTTTTTTAAAAAAAACCCTATATGTGGTGGTCACAGATAGATCTGACAACGATGCAGAGATGTCATTGGAGTGGCTTGGATTTAATTTTTATTTTGTTTCAAAGGAGTCTTGAAGGAAGTTACACCAAAGACAGACATTAAACATTTGAGGGAATTAATGCATTTTACAGGCTTATTTGCCAGGATGAGAGGAACACTCAACAATCTCATTCAAAGTTCCCTTTTAGGATTGAATTGGTCTTGGATTCTGCAATCCGCTAAAGAGAATAAGACGTATGATCAAACACATGGGGATGGGCACTAGGAGCCAAGTATTTTGCCTACTTTTATCTCTAGGTAATGTTGGACAGTATATGCTAGCAACAAACAGCTGACTGTTAATGGAACTGGCAGTGGATTACAGCAGATATAATTATTTTGATACATAGCTGGGCTGGGAATCCCCATTGCTAGCTCCTGGAAGATAATATAAACATCACTTAGAAAGCTGAGATTGCTGACGCAAAGCCCTTTTCTTGGCATTTCTTCATTGACCCAAGGTGTTCCTCTGCTTCTAATCAGTGTTTTGACTGTGAGCCTTCCTGATTAAGAGGCAGTCTTTGAAAGGGCTTCCTGTAGCGTTATAGATGGTGGAAAGCTTGGCATTTGGGAGTAAACACAGAGCATGGAAGTTCTGGAGCAAGCATTGACTTAAAAGTAAGTGGACTTATCCTTAAGTCTGGATGGAGCAAAGAAAGAATATCCCATCCAACACTTTTTGAAAAGTCTTTTGAAAAGATCCTTTGAAGTGATGCATTCAAGATTACTATTGGCTGATTTACTTTTCTAAAACTAGCAATGTCCAAAACTTCTGAGTTTACTGCTATATGGTTATAAGAAAGAAAAAAAAGAAAATTACGTAATATTTGAGTAATATTTGAGTAGTCATATAACGTTTATTTTGCTGTTTATACATATGCGCATGTTTGTGTGTGTGGTTTATAAATAAAGGCACTGATTAAACAAATTAGACCCGTTCCAGTCCGGCTTTCGGCCCGGATATAGCACGGAGACGGCTTTAGTCGCGTTGGTTGATGATCTCTGGAGGGCCAGGGATAGGGGTTATTCCTCTGCCCTGGTCCTATTAGACCTCTCAGCGGCTTTTGATACCATCGACCATGGTATCCTGCTGCACCGATTGGAGGGATTGGGAGTGGGAGGCACCGTTTATCGGTGGTTCTCCTCCTATCTCTCCGATCGGTCACAGACGGTGTTGGCAGGGGGGCAGAGGTCAACCCCGAGGCACCTCACTTATGGGGTGCCACAGGGGTCGATTCTCTCGCCCCTCCTGTTCAACATCTATATGAAGCCGCTGGGTGAGATCATCAGTCGCTTTGGGGTGAGGTACCATCTGTACGCGGATGACACTCAGCTGTACTTTTCCACACCGGGCCACCCCAACGAAGCCATTGAAGTGCTGTCCCGGTGTCTGGAAGCCGTACGGGTCTGGATGGGGAGAAACAGGCTCAAGCTCAATCCCTCCAAGACGGAGTGGCTGTGGATGCCGGCACCCTGGTACAGTCAGTTGCAGCTGCGGCTGACTGTTGGGGGTGAGTCATTGGCCCCAATGGAAAGGGTGCGCAACTTGGGCGTTCTCTTGGATGGACGGCTGTCCTTTGAAGACCATTTGATGGCCGTCTCCAGGAGAGCTTTTTACCAGGTTCGCCTGGTTCGCCAGTTGCGCCCCTTCCTGGACCGGGATGCCCTACGCACGGTCACTCATGCTCTCGTGACATCTCGCTTGGATTACTGCAATGCTCTCTACATGGGGCTTCCCTTGAGGAGCACCCGGAGGCTCCAGTTAGTCCAGAATGCGGCTGCGCAGGTGATAGAGGGAGCCCCTCGTGGCTCCCATGTGACACCACTCCTGCGCAGTCTGCACTAGCTGCCTGTGGCCTTTCGGGTGCGCTTCAAGGTCTTGGTTACCATCTTTAAAGCGCTCCATGGCATAGGGCCGGGTTATTTATGGGACCGCCTACTGCCACTGATTGCCTCCCACCGACCCGTACGCTCTCACAGAGAGGGACTCCTTAGGGTGCCGTCCGCCAGGCAGTGCCGACTGGCGACACCCAGAGGAAGGACCTTCTCTGTGGGGGCTCCCACCCTCTGGAATGAACTTCCCCCAAGGCTTCGCCAACTTCCTGACCTCCGAACCTTCCGCCGCGAACTTAAGACACATCTATTTATTTGCGCAGGGCTAGACTAGGTTTTAGTTTTAAATTTAGTTTTTAATGGGGTTTTATATTATTTTAGTGATATTTTTAATTCGGCCTAATTAATAAGTTTTTTAATTGTTGTTTTTACTTGTATTATTCTCATGTTTTATCTGGCTGTAAACCGCCCTGAGTCCTTCGGGAGATAGGGCGGTATAAAAATTCGAATAAATAAATAAATAAATAAATAAATTATAGTCTTTGTTCAGCAACTGCCTTATACAGAATGTTTGCAGTTATAATGGTGATGAAAAAGTAATTTTGCAACTAGTCCTCATTTTTATTACTGTCATTCATTACTGTGAAACAAAGAAAAGCCTTAAGTAAGATAGTAAGACCAGTCAATTTCACTTGGTGACTGCTTCACTTAATGACCAAGCTCAGGTTTCAGTTGTGGTTGCTAAACAGTGTATTCTATTTTAATTCTGCTGAATAGTCTTAAGCAAAGCATCCTATCAAGCATTTCAAGCATTGCATAACCACTCTATTTATGAAATTAGATTTTCAGTTTGCAGCCCATGTAATATTGAGGGCCCTTGATCTCTTAACTTTACCATCTGACTTGCTTTGTAATGATGAAACCAAATGGAACTACAATAGCCCTCCCCTCCCCTCTTCATTTCCCTTCATTATTATTCATTTTTACAATGTCAGACTTAAATAACAATATTTATGCTGGAATCCCGTTTGCATCTCTGATTAAAATCATTCTGCAGTACAATCTCTTGACAACAATTGCTTAAAAATATGTATAATATATTCTGGTGTCCTGACTTTTTCATATCAAACTTCAGGCCAGGTTCGACTACGAATTTATATTGTTCCAGAATTTAAACCTGTGTTTAGGAATTACTTAACAATGACTTTGTTGCTAGATTAATTGCTTTATGGCAGACAAAAATAAGTCATCTATACATAGAATATTTGCCTGAACACAGAAACCAAGCCTACAAATCTCAGAGACATTTCCCTCTTGCCATTTCTGGTCATCCGAGTCTTGGCCATTCTTTCAGGATTGAGACTGGAAGTCTTCATATTTAGACAGCAATTCTGGTCTAAGCAGCGCTGGTTCCTATCTCACCAGCTATGTCTCTCTGTGCTTGTGTGTGTGTAATTTTAAAAAGATTGTTTACACTAGGGAAATAGAAAAGAGGAGGATATTATCACCTACAGTAACATTTTCATTATTTCCTGTAGCAGGGAGAATGATATTACAGCCTACTATTTGGGTTCCAAATCAGGAAAGATTCAGCTTGAAAAACAACTCGAGATGCAAGGGCCTTTATTTTTTAAAACCTTTTTAGACTTACTTTATTATCAGGGAATTTTCTTCTTGAGTCATGGCTTCACTTTAAAGTACTTTAGGGAAACCAGAAATTCTTGTGTTGTGAGTCAGTGTCATCTATTTCTTTAAAGGATGTAAAAGAACATAGTTGACAAAACACCCAGGAGAAAAGTCATGGCAAACTGCTTCTCCACTGCTGCCAGGAAAACAAGAATTGAACTTGGCTGGAAAGACATTTTTCCCTTCATCAGGAGCAGGACTGATCTATGGGGCTGCTTGCTTCCGTGTGACCAGCAGATAATAGGGAAGGAAGGAGATATGGAGAGTGCGCGCCAAGAGAAAGAATAAAATCGTGACAAGCTAAAGTTCAGAAAGTGCTCTTTTAAAGCACCAGTCATAGAAACAAGGGTTGAATGTCACGGGTGAGTGGACATCACTCATGCAATAAGCATTTCCTTGCTTCACTACCCTGCAGTGGGGGCATAGCCTAAAAACCTGCTTCAGAGAGTTTAGTATTTTCCTGGTGCTCCCAGCTCTTTGGCCGTATGACATCCTTACCTGGGAAGAGCCTGTGTTGTATAAACTCCCAAATTCTGGAAGTCTCTTGCCAATTAACCCAGATAGTGTTAGATTTGTTCCCAACTGAACTGATCTTGTTTCGGCTAAACCAGTATTTTTAAAAACTTGGACTCTTTAAAAATATGTGAACTTCAACTCATGCTGGCAGGCAAACTCTGGGAGCTGAAGGCCACACATCTTTGAAAAAAAAACACCACCCGGCACTAAACAAAGAATCTCCTGGGCTAGGTCCTCGTATCAGCTGCTCCTGCTAGTCTTGTCAGCCTTCTTTTCAACCGAACAGCAATGCAGATTTAGCTGGTGGCAAATCGACCCGGTCATCCTAGTCCATGTGATGCCGGAGGGAGAACATGAGTCAAGTGAATCCCTGGGCTGGCACTGTTGGGCAAAGGAGACTTTGGTGATTTTTTTTTTTTTATTGAAAGAGTTTTAAAAAACAAAAACATTTTCCCCCTTTTTTCCCCCCTCCCTCCCCAAAAAAACCCTTCCCCCCTCCCCCCCCCCCGGCTTCCCGGGTCAATCACAAGGTATTGTTATACATAAACCAAACATAGAATAAAATTTTCCCTTCCAATCCAAATAACCACATCCACAGCTTTTCATCTCCCAACCCCCTCCCCATTACATAAAATAACTTTCTAATTATTCAAAGGCAATCTGATATTTCTTAATCTGATATCTGTTTTGTAGATAATCAATCCATTTTTCCCATTCAATTAAATATCTTTCCTGCGTATTGTCTTTTAAATAAGCTGAGATTTTAGCAATCTCAGCCAAATTAGTAACTTTCAGTATCCATTCTTCTATTGTAGGTATCTCTTCCTTCTTCCAGTATTGTCCAATCAACAGTCTTGCTGCTGTTATTAAATTCAGAATCAATTTAGTCTCAATCCCTGTACAATCCGTTATAATTCCCAAAAGGAAAAATTGTGGCAGGAACTTTATCTTCTCTTCAGTACATTTTGAATAACCCACCAAATTCTTATCCAAAAGACCTTAATTTTCTTGCAAGTCCACCAAATATGAAAATATGTAGCGTCATCACAATCACACCTCCAACATTTCGCTTGGATATTAGAATACATACGTGATAATTTTTTGGGATCTAAGTGCCATCTATAATCACTTTGGTGATTTTAAGAGCCAGTTACTCCGCCATTAAATACCAAGATATCATTTAAGTGAGAGAAGGAAGATTGCTTTGAATTATTTGTGTTTACAGGCGATAACTGAAGGCGGAATATCTTGGAAGAAAAAGAAACCCATTGGGGAAAATATCCAGAGCTTCAGCCTTGCAAAATCACCATGTTCTGTCGGGACAGGAGAATCTGGTTAAACAACTTTTGCATTTTAAAAAAGCAGCTACATTTCTCCCCTCCCCTCTGCACACACTTTCTCTCTCCCCCCACCCCACGACTTTTGCCTTAAATAGGTCACAACAGTTCCCTGGAGACCTTGTGTTCCTTGGTGGAATTTTCCTTGCCATTCAACTCCTCCTGAAAGGGCTGAGAATTAGGCCTGGGATTCCCCCCCCCCCCCGTCTGTTTCCACAAAATCTCAAATGTTTATCCAGAAGAACTGCTGCCTCTGCTCTCTCCACTTAAAAGGATGGGCTGCCCCATCAAAGGAGGCTCTATTTCTGATTTAAGCCTCCCTGACAGGTAATCCAAAAATGGCAAGAAGTTTCCCCCACCCACCAAGACTTCATTTTCAATGTTAATAGCGATTTTGGTAGCTGTGGCAACAGTTGTGACTGAAAAAGAGAACAAGGGCCAGGGGAACGTTGTTAAAAGGGTCTCTCTGGATCCTGTTTACATGAAAATGCTGCCTGTTGCCTTCAGCACAAATTGTCTGTCACTGAACAACTACGGTTCTTTACTGCATTGGGTTAATGTTGAGTCATTGCCCCAGTGTAATCTGCAATTAAGTGCATATGGTACCAACATCCATACAGAGCTCTCATGCTCTCCCCTCAAGCAATGTTCTATGCATTTAAATCTAAGAGATCTATGCAATTTTTATATTCTTTTTTAGTTGCCCAACATTGAAAGAAAGGGGAATAACCTTCAACTTAAAACTGCAATTTGTAGTGATGCAATAGATAACGTTAAGCTCTGGACTTGATCCTCTTACAGAAGCCTAGGGCCTATTTGACAGCCATAGGTTTTGATTCTGTTTTGAGGTAACACAATTAACATTATTATTAATCAAGAAAAGATAGTATGACCATTGGTCTAAACAGAACCTATTTTTCTTGGGTTTTCCTAAAGTGAAGAGTTTGGTAGAATATACAGGTAGTCCTTGACTTATGACCACAACTGAAATTGGAGTGTCAGTTGCTAAGTGCTGAGGTTATTAAATGAGTACCTCCTGATTTTACAACTTTTTTGCCATGGTCATTAAGTGAATCACCATAATCATTAAGTGAATTTGGCTTCGCCCATTGACTTTGTTTGTTGGAAGTCCCCTGGAAAAATCTTAAATGGTAATCATGTGACCCCCCCCATTGTATATGTATATGTGTGTGTGTGTGTGTGTATGTATATATATATACATATACATACATATATGTATATTGGTTGTGCTGAGGAGCACAACCAAGCCCCCACCCAAACGGGACACACCCCCAGCCAATCAGAGCACAAAAACCCCCCAGCCAATCAGAGCACAGCCAAGCTCCCACCCAATCAGTTCAAACCCCCACTAGCAGTTAAAAAGGAAGAAACAGCTGCAATCACACATTGCTCCCAGAAGCACGAAGCTGAAGCCTGAAGATGACGAATGAGACTTTGTCGAAACGTCGGCAAAACACTTCCAATTTTATGCGGGAGAAAACCCGAATAACCAAAGACCTACATATAAACACCCGCGAAAACCTCAGAAAACAAATATATATATATATATATATATATATATATATATATATATATGTTTGTTTCATAGGTTTCATGGTAGAGTATGGTCTTGAGCTGGTCTTTTCCATGTAGGTTGAAAGTATCTTGGCGAAGCTGACGAGGTCTCACTCATCACTTCAGGCTGGTGTCTTGGCTCGCGGCTTCTTGAGCAAAGAGTTTGCTCGAGAAGCACGAAGCCGAAGACACCAGCCTGAAGATGATGAGTGAGACCTCGTCGAAATGTTACCAAGATACTCTCAACCTTACACGGGAAAAGACCAGAAAATGACAAGACCTACACATACACACACACATATATACACGAAGCGCCCAAATTTTGATCATGTGACTGTGGGAATATAGCAAGAGTTGTAAATGTAAGAACCAATCGTAAGTCACATTTTTAGTGCTGTAACTTTGAATAGCTGTTAAATAAATGGCTGTAAATCAAAGACTTACCTGTACTCTAAATGTTCATAAGAGGAACTGGAAAACACTTGAATGTGGTAATGCTATACGGTATTAAAACATTGTGATATACAATAAGTCTTTTTGGCTTATTTAAAGACAATCCATTTTTTAAGAGACCCTTCCTTCAACATGGTATTTTCCAAATTTCTTGGGACTGTGACTTCCATAATTAATTGTTGATGTAGTCTGGTAATTCTGAGTTTGGGGACAGATGCCTAATCTACTTTCCAGTATGTTTCATTTAGTTGGACTGCACAGCACTTCAGTTCCAATCTTTAGATGATTCTTCCAAGCATATGGTTCCTGGAAAAAGATGTGGCTGTTTTAAATTGCTACACAAAGGTGTCATGTTCATGCTCTCATATGTTCTAAAACATTTTTAGAGACTGCGTCAAAGCCTATATAACCCTGAACCAGAAATAGAAGAAACAAATCAACAATTTTCTTGTAATAGAAGCTATATTTTCATCTGGACATCTCTGCTATCACAGTACCTGATTGATGAGCCCTGCTTTTGCTATAAATCCCCATTAAATAAGTGATCCTGTTTTAACTATAGATCCGCAATATGAAATTCATGAATACTCTAGTGAGCAGCGTTGCTGCAAGAGCTATAATACTGCATTTATGAAATGCCTTGAACATTCCAAGTCATTAGGCCTAAGAATTTGTTATTGTTAATAATTGTACCATCTATGCTGATTTATCCTATTTATTCTAGTTGACAAATAGGACATATCACAGATGGTATCACAATGTGGTATCACAGATACATGAGAATATGGATCTTTTTGGTGAACTGTTGTTATAGTTAGTACAGTGTTTGCTAACCTATGGCATGCATGCTGGAAGTGGCATGCGAAACCGTCCCGTGCCGAATGCGTGGCCTTGCCAGCTCCTCAGCACATTCCTGCGTTCAAATGTGCGCCGGCTAGTTGGCCGTCGCACGCACGGTGCTGGCAGACCCCGGAAGTTCAGCAGCTCATCGCTCATGTGCGAGCCGGCACCCAGCCTTCCAGGTTGGCGTCGCATACATACGCGATGGATTGCCGCACTTCTGGGATCGCCAGCACCGCGTGCGTGACAGCCAGCTGGCCAGCATGCCTTGAGCACACGAACGTGACAAGGAGCTGGTGAGGCCGCGCATTCAGCACGGGACGGTTTTGCGTGCCACTTCCGGCATGTGTGCCATAGGTTCGCCAACACTGTACTAACTATAACAACACTTCACCAAAAAGTTCCATATTCTCATGTATCTGTGATACCAACACTGTTACAGTACATCACTTTCTCCCATTAAGCTCGTTAATTTTGATATAGCAAGATTACATGATATTAAGTAATATGTCGAAGAACAACCTGGAGATGTTAGATTTAACTAACAATTAGCCAGTAGCAATGCATGTGACTTTCATGTGGTTTGAATATCATGTTAAACACACACTCTTCAAACTTGACTGGATTGACCAGACAATACCCAAATCTCAAGCTAAAATGAGAGAGAGGGAGGGGGGAGAGGAGAGAAAGCACCCACAACCATTTGAACAAGTCTTTATTTAACCAATAAAGGACATTCGACATCAACCAACAGGATTCAAGAATGTTCCTGATAATTTTATTCATGTTATTTAAAGAAAAGCTGTAAGATCACAAATATCAGAGTCAAGCTTGAAAAGAATCTGGTAGTTGTTATAATCAAAACTGAAAGCTGGAAACTATGCAGAAGTTGCTTCAGATCAAGAAAATAATGATATCAGTTCAAAAACATGGACTTTTTCTTCTTCTCTGGATTTCAGTATTCTGTTTTTCTGGTTGCTTCTGGTAACTACTGAGGTGACTTACAGGGTAAAACTGGATAAAGCCATTTCAGCTTCATTGTGAAATGTATCTTTCCTCACTTTTATTGCTTGCAGTGCTGGGTTTATTCCTTCCCAATTACTACAGGGCTGCTCCTTTGGATCCATTTCTGAAATTGTGAGCAAATAAAACCAGTTCAATGACAATATCATGTACTGAGCTGAAATACTTTTAAGAACTAATGAACAAAACTCCCTATCCAATTTTTAGGTAGTACATTTTTACAAGGAAATACTATATTTTTCTGCACAATTTGAGACTGTAGCAGAGTTTGTTTTCTGATGCCAGGTAATTTTGCCTGCCTAAAAAGTGGCTCCTTATCTTTCTTCTGCTTCTTATTGATGAATCATTACCAGTCTTTCAACAGTCCGATCAACTATTTCAGAGGCTTCTAGGTAACAAATTACCTGGCAGGGAATTTGCTTGGAAGACTAATTTAAATTGACTAGACTTAAAATGACTCACAATTTTCCTATCTTGTTGGCTGTCTTCTCCAAGGCAATGAGAACCTCCTCTTCAATGATAAAAGGAGACTTTTTATTCCATGGGGGTGTGGATCTCTCAACTTCTTTTGAATGTATTAAAAATCATTCTGGGGTAGGATCATTCCCAGTGTAATAGGAAAATGTTCTGCCTTTTCAGCAATCCACCCAGGGCGTTCTATGGACAGTGGGGCCAGAATAAGGAAATTGCCGATTTCTCTTGCTCGGCAAGAGAATGAGCCATTCCTCTGTCCGTGAGCCAACCTTGAATGGGTGTGTGCTGGTATGTCTCTGTTGAAATTAATGCAACACTGCTGATTTGTATCTGCTTAAGAGGTGAATCTAGGCATATTCTGCACGTATGTCAGCCCTTAGAGAATACAGGAGGAAAGGCAAACAGCCCCGTCTGCTAATCTATCCAATCTCTCCATTACAGATTTTCTAAAGGCAGAAGTATTTAGTGAGTTTGGACAGAGCCAAGAGAGCTTAAAACAAGCTGATATTGGAATCTTTCATCAAACTCTTCTGGAATAATAGTCAATATTGTATCATATAAATAGTGGCCAATCTCTTTCCGATCTTCTCTTCGTGTGGGAAATCACGTCACACCTCCTTGATCGTTGGTCTAAGTTCTGTCAGTCATTCACAACCGGCATAATTTTATGTGTATCTGTGCTAAAATTCAGTACATGAATTCCCTTTCCCTGCTTAGAAGAGAGCTTAAAAGTACAGAACATGGTTTGCTGTTAATAATGGCACTGCTAGGTGACACAGACCTCAGCAAACTTACTCATTTTGGATTTCTCCACCTGATCAAGCTGAACAAGCAAAGTTTTTCAAAGGACCCTACAGGGCAGCATGTACTTAGGTGAACCAACTGCCTTTGTTTAGGAACAAAGCCTTGAGGTTTGTCAATAAAGCAAGTAAAGATGCAGTTTAAAAGAAGGGGAAGGGTGTGAAAAGTACTATAAGCCAACTAGCTGATGCAGGGTCGACAGTTGAGAGGAAAATTGGGGAAACAGAAGTCAGGGAACCAATGAGTGATCCTTTTTTAAAAAAACCAAGAAAAACATTTATTTCATTTGCTTGCAGTCAATAAAACAATATTTTCCATACAAGATGAAATACATACGGTATTTGCAAAATATCAAGAGTCTAGCCTTCTTCTTATTCAAGAATCAGGAATGATGTTTAGAGACATTTTCAGACCTTAGATAATAAAATGTTTCAAGTCTTATTGAGAGCCAGTTTGGCCTAGTGGTTAAGGCACCAGGCTAGAAGCTAGGAGACTGTGAGTTCTAGCCTTAGCCATGAGAAAGCTTAGCCATGAGAAAGCCTGCTAGGCAACCTTGGGCCAGTCATTCTCTCTCATGGACCTCTCATGACTAAATCCTTGGAAGATTGGGGAATGAGGGAAGGAAAAGACTACCTGGTGGATTTATAGGAGTCATTTTGGGTTTATTTGATTGGGAAATTCATTTTGTATAAACTGTATGCGTTAATCCTGATCTGCTGCTCAGAATCCCACTTATGAGATTGGCAACCATGTACATTGATTTAAGAAATAAATAAATACCAAATTGAATTGGCTTCTATGCATCAAAATGATTTTCTGCTTTCTCAGGACAATATAGTTATGCTCCTCTGGCTGAGAGATTGGGAATGGCCCAAAGTCTCACAATCTATTTTATAGAATTGTTAGGATGAAATGAAGGCAGGGATGGGCTGCTATGGGTTTGCAGAAGTTCAGGAGAACCTCTAGCTAAGATTCTATGCAGTTTGGAGAACCCACAAATCCCACTCCTGGCTGGCCCCGCCCTCTTTGCCCTCTCAGGAGTCCCCATGCAGCCCATTTTGGATGTAGGTAAGTGCAGGGCGTGCATGGAGCCTACCAGAGGTTCGGGGTGGGCAAAAAATGGGCCTACCAGAAGTTTGGAAAGCCCGGACGGGCCTACCGGAAGTTTGGGAGGCCCATTTCCAGCCTCCAGAGGGCCTCCGGAGCCTGGGGAGGCCTTTTTCATCCTCCTGGGGGCTTGAAGAAAGCCTCCGGAGCCCAGGGAAGGCAAAAGGCCCCCTCGCCATAGTGCAAGAGGCCGACTAGGCCAAACCCACCGTGGCCATGCTCACCCAGCTACCAGACAGAGAACCCCTTGCTAAAATTTTTGAAGACCACCCCTGAAAGAAGGGATATTCCCTTGCCAGCCAACCTGAGCTCTAAGCATCAAGATGGGTTAGAAATATAATAATAAATAAAAAATCTGGATGGCAACCATTATGATGGAGAAATATCATAAAATGAATGTTAACCTGGGAATGGTTGCGTAACTGTTTTAGATGATTTGCCTAAATTTTTTATCCTAATCTTTACCTCAAATCTATTTTACTTTTATTGTTGCTATAAAAATACTTCAAAATTTAAGGAAAAACATTACCGTTTTAAACATTACTTCATATTTGACATATTTCACCATTTGGAAGATAGCTGTTCTATCACTTAAGAGTTTACATATTTAAAAAATGAAAAAAATCCCCAGATAATTGTGATTGGATGAAAATTGTAAAAGGCGAAAAATTTATACGATCTGAAGAGAAACCAGAGTATTGGATGAAAATTGTATAGTGATTTTTTTTTTTACAATTTATAATGTTGGTGCAAAAAGGAATAATCAAACATCATGAACTTTAGATAAGATAAACAGTTTGTTATACATTCTGGATTGGAATAGCCATATACAATGGAAACAATAATATGGGAGGCTTCATTACTGCTGTAATGTTATCAATTAATGATCCCTGTAAGAAGAACTGCTTTTCTAGAAGCAATTATCTTGTTCTAACAATCAACACACTTAAGTTGAGCTAAGAATACATCAGAAATAGGAAACACTTCTAACAACCTCTTTCTGTGAAGACTTTTGGTCATGAACAAAAGCAAGTTTAGCTCATGAGGATTGAGCTTAACACAAAACGTCTTCAAGGAAAAAACCAAAGAAAGTCCGGTTGCTTTTTGAGAAGCATCTTTGGGACAACCATGACCTGGATGAATCTTTATAGACACTAAGCTTAACACTTCATGAAGAAAAGGACTGCAATTAGAAAAGTGTGAGCTTTTGTGTGCCACTATTTCTTCATTATTAACCAACAAAGGTTTATCTCATAGTACCTTTATTAGAATTTAAGATATCATAAGACTTTTCAGCATTCAAGAGACTGTTTGATCAAACTAAGCAATCCATGTGGATCATTCTAGGCCAGGGGTCTGCAAACTTGGCTCTTTTAAGACTTGTGGACTTCAGCTCCCAGAGTTCCTCAGCCAGCTGGCTGAGGAACTCTGGGAGTTAAAGTCCACAAGTCTTAAAAGAGCCAAGTTTGCAGACCCCTGTTCTCGGCAATAGAACTAGGCCTCAGCTTTGCCCAGCTTGGAGTCTTCCGACTGTATCGGCACTGCAACTCTCGATCCTAGCTTGGCATTGCCAATTTAGAAATAGTTTCTACAAATCAAGAGACGTAATGACATTTTTCAGTTTCACTATTCAAATTCACAGGATTCTCTTGTATATAGCACTAACTTATTCTGAACATTTATGGGGTTACTGCAGTGGTAAAATCCAATTTTTTTTTACCACCGGTTCTGTGGGCATGGCTTGGTGGGCGTGGCAGGGGAAGGATACTGCAAAATTTCCATTCCCTCCCCACTCTGAGGCCCGCCAGAGGTGGCATTTGCCGGTTCTCTGAAGTACTCAAAATTTCCGCTACTGGTTCTCCGAACTACTCAAAATTTCCACTACTGGTTCTCCGAATTACTCAAAATTTCTGCTACCGGTTCTCCAGAACCTGTCAGAACCTTCTGGATTTCACCTCTAGGTTATTGAAATTGGTGGGTTGGATGAGGGAATTTCCTTGCCTGTATAACTGCTATTGGATTTGGTATAGCTATGAAGCAGAAGTGCAGGTTTTCAATCAAACAAGGCAACCAATGGTGATAATCTGCTGAATACTCAATCATGCTGCATGCAACCAATTCTAGCTTTAAACAGAGAAAAGTTTAATACTGATAGCAAGAGATGTTTGACTACTAAAATTACACTGAAATCTTGTTTTATCTTTCTTGACATTTATAATCTGATACCTTCATAGTTATTTTCTCTAATTTTACTGAGAAAAAACACTGAAATATCAGATAGAAAACAGGATAAAAAGAAATGTACATTTAGTGGTAACCTAACTTTTTTTCCATACATTTTTATTGCCTTTAAAATAAGCAAAAAGCAAAAAAGCAAAAGGAACAAAACACAAATATATATATATATATATATTATAAAAGTGCTTAAAAAGTATGTAAAAACAATACAGCAAATAAAATAAAGTGTAATATGTTGTTAGAACAATAAACAGTTACAATTCTATATATAATTACCTAATTCAACCATTATTCTTACAGCATGATAATATAGCATCATTCAAAAGCATGATAATCATATATTCTATATACATATGCGAAAATACTTATATGATTATCATGCTTTTTAAAAACTTATTGTACTTTATATAAATGATTTATATTTCCAATGTTGCAGTATCTGTCTTTTAGCTATAACAAGGGCACGGAGAATCTGATTGTCAAATTCCATATACCAGGTATGTAAATCAAGAGAATATTATTCTGAAAATTTTAGTTTTTGTTTCACACTCACATTTATATAGTTCCTATAACTCTGGATCATGGGAGAGCATCTTAATTTCTGTATCTAGAATGTCAATGGATCTTAACCCGCAACAAAAAGTAATAAATATTAGACTTACTTCGTATTGAAAAGGATTGTCTAGGACAGAATTCTTGTTGGAGATGTCATAAGGGCATGTCATAAAATACATGTTTTTATGATGACTTATCTTAATAATTGCTCACTTAACCATTATCTCATTCTTACTTGTTGATTTGTTAGACTAAAAGATGATCTGAATTTCTCCTTATTGCTAAACAGGGCACTTATTTATGTTTGAATTTTGATTCCAGTTGAACAAGACACTTGATAAAGGCATCTACAGGATAGTCAAGAGGGTGCAAGTGATAAAACCAGCATTATGCCATAAGCTCCACCCCTTTTGTACATGCTTTATGTCATCTCACACACCTATGAAAGGGATGAATCTGTAGCACAGTTCTGCTTTCATCATTTTAATGAAAGCGTTGTTTCCTGCAGATGCCTCAGAGTGGTATTCTGTTAACCATTTGATCTTTCATTGGCTTTTGACGCTCTTGGCTATAGTATCCTCCTAGAGCAGGGGAGTCAAACTCGATTTCATTGAGGGCCGCATCAGGGTTGTGAATGACCTTAGGGAGCCTGTGGGGGGTGGACATGGCTGAGATGGGCATGGCTGGGAAGGGATGGGCATGGCCAGGGTAGGGTGGCCAACTTGACATCACTCATTGAGGTTCTGTTTTCTGCCATGCTGGCCTCCTGCAGCTCTCTGCCAGTGAAAATGGAGCCCGGGGAGGCTGTGTACGGCCTGCTAAGTCTCTGTTTTTGGCAGCGATGGCTTCCCTAGGCTCCAATTTCACTGGAGGAGGGCTGCGGGAGGCTTTGTGGCCAAAAACGAAGCCCAGGTGGGCCATGCGTGGCCTCCCCAAGCTCCATTTTTTCTGGCATTTTTTCTGGCAACTAAGAGAGTTGCAGGAGGCCGTCGCGGCAGAAAATGGAGCCTGGGTGGGCCATGCACAGCCCTCCCAGGCTCCATTTTCACTGGCAGAGGCATTGGGGACTGATCCTTCGCTGTTCCCAGGGCAGCCCTGCGAGTCAAATCTGAGCACCCCATGGACCGAATCTGGCCCCCGGGCCTTGAATTTGACAACCCTGTCCTACATATTGCTTTTTTTTAGTTGGAAATGGACAATATTAGAGTGGTTGAGGGATGCCATTGCCTCATGCATTATATTAAGCATCTAAATGAAGCCACGCAAAGTAGCTTTCAGAGTTTGGGAACTGGGTGTCATCAGTAGGTACACTGACGATATTTCGCTCAGGTTCTTGACAACTAAATCAGGAGAGGCTATGCATGTGCTGAACCACTGTTTGGATGCCATGATAGAGTAAACAGGGCTAATTAAAAAATCTAAATGCTGACAAGATGGGTAGGTGGTTTCCGTGAATTGAAATTGGAGAGTTTGCCTGTTTTGAAGAAGTCTGTATTGTCTCCATGAGGACAGGGAAGTAATCTGAGGATGCTCATAGAGTCATTATCATTGGAGGTCAAATAACTCTGGCTAAGACTACCAATTATTAGCTTTCTGGAAGGAAACGTCTTAGCTCCCATGATTCATACATTGGGAACCTCATTTTTAGGCAACTGTCATATGCTCAGTATGAGACTGTCCTTGTGCTTGGTCCAAAAGACACAGCTGGTATTCTTCTCTCACTCACTTTTAAAAAGTTAACTTGTTATTTTATACCTGAATTTATTTTCATTTATTTTAAAATGCTGTTGTTATTTGTATGTTATTTATTTGATTGTAATCCCTTTTGCAATTTGTAATAACAGGAAATAGCATACAATTGCAGCAATAAATAATAGTGAAATTTCAAAAACAAAAGTTTAAAATTACGACTTTGTCTAAAATAACTGAGTCTAAAGAAATGTGGAACACATCTGGCATTGAAGGACACAGAGCATATGGTATTAAGGTCTTTTCTTCCAACTAAGTGATAAGCTCTTTAGGTCACATTATTTCTAAAATAACAATGTACAAATCATTGTACATAAAGTGACTTCTGTGCTGATTAGGCCAGAAAGAGACAGAAATAGAATACAGGACTGCTTGACCTACCAGTTATCATGATTTAATATTGTAAGCAAAGTCTTATTTGGTCCTTTAATTTTTTTTCCCCTTTGTAAAACTTTGTGCTTTCCAGATTTATTTATTTTTTCCTCTCACTCCCCATCCCTGAATATAACAGAAACTGGTATGCCCCCAAGCATAAGCATAAGATAATTAGGTATTTTATCTCGTACAACTACATGGCTCCTAGTAGCAACAGAGCCACCCCACTGGATGCAAGTGATCTCACTAATGGCTGCCTGCATTAAGTGATCTCACCTGTCCATATTGCCCAAGGAAAGAACTAGATACTGTAACTAATTTCTAAATTTCCAGTAGGGAGACTAGCAGAAACTTTGGTTGAGCATTTTGGCCACGAAAAAATGATCATCACACACTTCAAGGAAGAGTTGTTTTCCTTTCCCCACCCTGATCTGCCACTTATATAAAGACCATGTAAATATCTGTCAGCTGTTTTCTTTTATCTGAAAATTATTACCCATGAAAACATACCAGTATTTTATTTGATAGAAATGCCTTCATTCTTCATGTAAACCGCCCTGAGTCCTTCGGGAGATAGGGCGGTATATAAATATGATCAAATAAATAAATAAATAAATGCTAGAGGGTATTGTTTAAACCGGGGGTCTCCAACCTTGGCAACTTTAAGACTTGTGGACTTCAACTTCTAGAATTCCTCAGCCAGCTTTGCTGGCTGAGGGATTCTGGGAGTTGAAATCCACAAGTCTTAAAGTTGCCAAGGTTGGAGACCCCCGGTTTAAACAGCTTTTTATTGTCCTATGTCTTGGCTCACATGTGAGACTGTGATATATAACATAAGAAGCAGTTTTACCCTGTTAAATGTGAAAACACCCCCAAAGCAGAAAAAATATATGATGGATTGTACAAATCACAATATAAGTAACAATGCAGTGAGTCACACTACTCTAAAGCAGTGGTCCCCCAACCTTTTGGGTGCCGTGGACCGGTTCTGTGGAGAGCAGTTTTTCCACGGACCAGGTGGGGTGTGTGGTTTTCTGGTTCCACATGTGCATGGATGGAGCTTTGCTTGCTTGTGCAGACCGGTTCCTGGCAGGCTGTCGATCAACGCTCTCTGGTTAGGTTATTTATGTGAAACTGAAGTGTTATAGAACTCACACGAGATGATACTCCATATTTTAACATGTTTTCTTTCTTGGTGTGGGAAACCAATTGCCCTGGGATTTGCTTCAAAATTTTTTTTAAAAGGAACCCATTTTGCTGCTTGTTTTGACAACAGTGTTAGATCACAGCAGCAACCGGGGGACAAAGGAAAGGAGCCCCTTCTGATTCACCAAGATTTCTGCACTATGCTGCAAATTGTTTTGAAATATTTTCTCTGTTCATGTTGAATTCTGTGTGCTCATGGTTTAGCTTATCTTGAACATACTTGCAGAAAACCCAAGGGTTTGGCAAGGTTTAAGCTCTGTAGAATATAGTTGGGACACGTTTTCTCTAATACCTGTTAGAATGGGGATTATCATTATCTGAATACTAAACCTGGCTCTGTACAGAAATGTAGGAACAAAACATCAGAAAGGGAATTGCTCTGTTATCAGAACTGCTTCGTGATAAGATGGAAAAAGCTTTAATGATTCCGCCCTGGTTCCGCCTTCCTTGCAACACATTCCTCACTGTGTTTACTTAGAAAGAAATCTGAGCAAGTTCAATGGCACTTATTCCTTACAAAATGTGTTTAAGATTGTTGTTTTAAGAGCTTATTCCAAGGCAAGTCAAAACATATCTCCCCCCCCCACATTCCTTATAAAGAAACTGCTAGAGTGATTAGCATGTCCAGTTTAGGAGGCTAGGACCTCCTTATAAGTCTGTGTAGCACATGTAATTCTCTCTTCCAACATCTCTCCATTAGGGCTGCAAAACATCAAAGAATCGTAACTGCCAGTTAATGTTTTCTGTCTCTTTGCTGCCATCTAGTGCTCATCTGGAGTTTTGTAACCTAAGTATGGTAGTCCACTCATTTTTCTTCATGCCATTCCTAGCAGTGTGTAACTTGTTTAATATTACAACTGTTCCTAGTTAAGCAAACTACGTTATCCCATAGTTAAATATATATTCAATTTATGTAAATCATTTTGCCCCAACCTGGTGACCTCACGATACAGTATGTCTAGTTATAACTTCTTCATCCATCAGGTTGATAGGGTTGATGGGAACTGAAATCCTCACAGTTGAAGAGGGCTGGTGTAAGTGTACTAGAATCTGGCAGATTTGATTCCCCACCCCGTGCCCCGAACAGGCTGGTTCTGTTTCAACGGATTGGTTGTGGTCCTTGTTATCTCCCTCCAGCTTTTCCTGTCAAATTTTCAATTCATTATTCCACTGATTATCTGCAAAATGTGAAACAACCACCGGAAAGAAATAAAGAAAATGCATGACACACATTTATAAAAACAGCAAGCTGGGAACTGTTTAGTTCTTGAAGGGGAAACCGGTGTGGGGGCGGAGAAGCGAGAAAGTATTTCTGTGACCATGACAAAACCGAAAAGTAACCAAATATTTCTGAAGTATAAGCCAAGAGATATGGGGATACCCTGACTTTCCCAACAGATCCTTGGACATTTCCTTGTTTGACCGATGCTTGCTAAGTCCATGAACTTTAATGGCTTTTAAAAAAGAATTTGGCTTGAAAAGTATCCTGTAATGAATGAAGGGATAGCAAATAATTTCCATTTTAGAAGTCTGAGAGGCCAAATTTCTAGCGCAGATCTCTAGAGGCTGAAATGGAGAAATAGTTAAATAAAAGCAGGTGAAGGACCATGAGAGCAAAGCAGGAAATAGCAGAGGGTCTGAATGCTGCAAAAAAATGTTTGGGCTTTCCACCACCCACTCGCAGCCCTTGGGCACTTGCAGTGAGATACTCTCCACCCACTCCTCCTCCTTATCTCTATCAGGCCCTGAAGAAACACAGTTCTGAAGGCCGCAAACTCCATTGGCCTGAGTAAATCCTCAGCAATGCTGAGCAGGTCCAGAGAGTCTTGGGTTAAGCAGCTTGCAAGCAAGAAACAATAAGCAGTGAGAGTCATCCATTTCAATAGGGATCAATGAGTAAGAAACATCTTCAGGTGCCAGAAACAGTTCCTAAGCAACTGCGTAATGCCACTCTTCCCAGCATTAAAAAAAATATTAAAGGTCAAGAAGATGTACTCTTGTCATCTTCCACGCATGCGCAAGATGGCGGCTTACTGAAACGCCGGATCATCGGCTGGCGGATCCCTGGCTGATGGCGATGGTTTGCTGTCGCCTATGCCGCTGGCTCCCCTCGGCCCGGTGAATAGTACATCTCAGCAATCGCGGGTGGGGTCTTTGGACCTCTTTGAACCCGCGGTTGCTGCGCTGGAGGCCGGAGGAACCGGAGACGGGGCGGATGAAGATGGCGGCCCTGCGGAGGTGCGTGGGCGGCTGGCCGACCCTCAGCTGTTCTCAGCTGTTTGGCGGTGAGCGGCATGGGTTTCTAGCGCCGCTACCGCTTCCTTCAGGCGACACCCACCCTGGACTAAGCCGCATGGACTCGGCTCCCCCGCTCTTGTCGTCATCTCCCTGTTGGTTACAGGGTGAGCGGTGGGAGACGAACGGCCATGTGGAGGTGTGGGGGGGGCGGCGGATGCCAGCTTCGCCGCGACGCCCGGGTTGTGTGGCTCAGCATTTTGGCCCTCGCTTCTTCAAAACGCCTTTTCCGTCGGCGGTGGAGGCTTGGCAGACTGGTGAAGGCGGCCTTGTGGAGATGGGGGGAGGGGGCTGCATGTTTTTCAGCTGAGATGGCGCTTATTCAGCTGCGCCTTGTTTGCACCCCTGGACTACGCCTCCTTGGGCTTCTGGTTTCCAGCTTGTTAGATTCATCTCTCCCACTGAGGATGGGGGCAAGTGATGGACATGATGACCATGTTGAGGCGTGGGGCAGGAAGGTGTATTCTTCAGCTGATACTGTGGCTACCCTTTACCCCCACCCCCGGACCTCCTTCCTGGACTGCTGGAACATCTCTCCCGCAGACGGCATACTCCGGTCCAGCGGAACATCTAACTGGTGGATGGGCTGAGACGGTTTACGATCTTTTGTCTGCTAATCCATCAGGATATAATGGACTTTACATCTCTTTAGGACGGACTGCCTGTCTCCTTTTTTCCATCTCTTTTTTCCATCCGTTACCGGACTCCAGAATGACATCCCAGTGTAACATCTCGGCTGCCAAATGGGACATAGCCAGCTGATGGTTGATTCTATGCGTTATTCGCCACAAGAACTCTTGCGCCTGCGAGGTGCCCCCGCCTCGCAGGAATGGCCCACCACACTATCGAGGGCCGGCCTCTATGACGGGTCTTGGGACCCACAGAGGTGGCATGCTAAAAAGAAGGGTTTATGGGGTTTTTTAGAAAGGGAATTTTTAAGGGGTGGGAGGGTAAGGGCGGGTAATGGGGGTAACCCGTCGGGTAGGGGGCCAGTTCCTGCACATGCTCGCGGCGGTTTTTCTTTATTAGGTCCAGAGGTTATGGGGGGAGAGTGTGTTCCTATTTGTGAGGGTGGTTCTATTGACACGGTAAGTGGGAGAGGCAGGTATGGCGGAAGCGAGGGGTCATATCAAGTTTCGGGAGCGCGTGCTCGATGTTTGAAAGCGATCACGCGCTCCGACCCCTTGGACTTCACCCGTTCCCCGGATGGTCAGGATCCTCAGAGCTTGGGCCTCCGGCTGATGTTGTGCAATGCCCGGTCCGTGGTGAACAAAGCCCCCCTCGTTTGTGACCTTATACAGGGGGGTTCCGCGGACCTTATGGGCATTACGGAGACCTGGTTGGGCACTGAAGGGGGCGTGCCCCTGGTTGAGTTGTGCCCGCCGGGTTTCCGTGCATTCCATCAGCCGAGGGCCCAGGGTAGGGGTGGGGGGGTGGCGGTTGTGATTAGAGAGTCTAGAGCCGAGGGAGACCACTGTACCTCAGATTGCCGGGTGCGAATCCCTCTTTGTGAGATGGGGTCATAGGTGTCAGATGGGTATGCTGATCACGTACCTGGCTCCTTGCTGCGTGACAGCTGCCCTGCCCGAGCTCCTGGAGGTGCTGGCTGGGGTGGCAGTTGAGACCCCCAGACTTTTAGTCATGGGGGACTTTAACTTGCCATCGTCCGGCTCGTCATCGACGGCAGCTCGGGAGTTCATGGCTTCCATGACGGCCTTGGACATGACCCAAGTAGTTGATGGCCCTACTCACATTGGGGGTGGCACCCTGGACCTGATTTTTCTCTCTGGTCAGTGGTTGAGAGATCTGGACTTAAAGGAATTAGTCATTGAACCTTTGTCATGGTCAGATCACTCTCTTCTTCGCCTGGACTTTCTGACCGCCATTCACCACCGCGGGAGGCGGAGCCGATCGTTGGTTCCGTCCCAGGCGCCTGATGGACCCGGATGGGTTCGGACGGAGCTGGGGCCATTTCCTGAGGGTCGGGCACGGGGCCCGACTGAGGAACTTGTCGGGGCCGGGGAACAGGCCGTGGCGGGGGCCTTGGACCGTGTCGTGCCTTTGCGGCCTCTGACCCGGCGCAGGTCCCAACCGGCTCCTTGGTTCTCCGAGGAGCTGAGAGGATGAAGCGCCGGAGAAGACGCCTGGAGAGTCTCTGGAGGTCTAGCCGTTCGGAAGCTGATCGGACACTAGTGAAGTCCTATACTAGGACTTACCTAGTGGCATTGAGGAAGCGAGGCGTAGCTCGCCTCCTCCTCATTGCATCGGCAGATAACCGCCCAGCCGCCCTGTTTGGTGACTCGCTCCCTCTTACACCAGGGGCGGGATGACCCGTTGCAGGGACGTGCTGAGGAGTTTAACGGTTATCTATACGATAAAATCGTTCAGCTTCGGGATGGTCTGGACCAAGATTGCGGTGATACGGGCGAGATGCGTGAGGGCGGTCTTGGTGACATTGTGTGGGATGAGTTTGACCCTGTGGCTCCCGAGGACATGGACAGGTTGTTGGGTAGGTTGAATGCCACCACGTGTTTACTGGACCCGTGCCCCTCTTGGCTGGTGCTGGCCACTCGAGAGGTGACACGAGGCTGGCTCCAGGCGATTACGACTGCTTCTTTGGTGGAGGGTGTCTTCCCGGCCGCCTTGAAAGAGGCGGTGGTGAGGCCCCTCCTTAAGAAGCCGTCCTTGGACCCGGCTGTTTTAGGTAATTATCGTCCGGTCTCCAACCTTCGCTTCGCGGCGAAGGTTGTAGAGAGTATGGTGGCATATCAATTTCCCTTGCACCTGGATGAAACTGTCTATCTAGACCCGTTCCAGTCCGGTTTTCGGCCCGGTTACAGCACGGAGACGGCTTTGGTCGCGTTGGTGGATGATCTCTGGAGGGCCAGGGACAGGGGTTGCTCCTCTGCCCTGGTCCTATTAGACCTCTCAGCGGCTTTCGATACCATCGACCATGGTATCCTGCTGCGCCGGTTGGAGGGATTGGGAGTGGGAGGCACCGTTTATCGGTGGTTCTCCTCCTATCTCTCCGACCGGCCGCAGTCGGTGTTGACGGGGGGGCAGAGGTCGGCCCGGGCGCCTCACTTGTGGGGTGCCGCGGGGTCGATCCTCTCGCCTTCTGTTCTTTATCTACATGAAGCCGCTGGGTGAGATCATCAGTGGTTTCGTGTGAAGTACCAGCTGTATGCGGATGACACCCAGCTGTACTTTTCTACACCGGACCACCCCAACGAAGCTATCGAAGTGCTGTCCCGGTGCCTGGAGGCCGTAGGGGGCTGGATGGGGAGAAATAGGCTCAGGCTCAATCCCTCCAAGACAGAGTGGCTGTGGATGCGGCATCCCGATACAGTCAGCTAAATCCGCGGCTGACCATCGGTGGCGAGTCATTGGCCCCGATGGAAAGGGTCCGCAACTTAGGCGTCCTCCTGGATGAACGGCTGTCTCTAGAAGACCATTTGACGGCCGACTCCAGGAGAGCGTTCTACCAGGTTCGCCTGGTACGCCAGTTGCGCCTTTCTGGACCGGGATGCCCTATGCACGGTCACCACGCACTCGTGACGCCTCGCCTGGATTACTGCAATGCTCTCTACATGGGGCTCCTTGAAGGGCATCCGAGGCTGCAGTTAGTCCAGAATGCGGCTGCGCTGGTGATAGATGGAGCCCTCGTGGCTCCCGTGATAACACCCATCCTGCGCAGGCTGCACTGGCTACCTGTGGCTTTCGGGTGCGCTTCAAGGTTTTGGTGACCACCTTTAAAGCGCCCATGGCATTGGGCGGGCTACTTACGGGACCGCCTACTGCTACCGAATATCTCTCACCGACCCGTGCGCTCTCACAGAGAGGGTCTCCTCAGGGTGCCGTCGGCGCGGCAATGTCGTCTGGCGACACCCAGGGGAAGGGCCTTCTCTGTGGGGGCTCCCACCCTCTGGAATGAACTACCCCCCGGACTTCGTCAGCTCTCGGACCTCCGGACCTTCCGCCGCGGGCTTAAAACGTATTTATTTAATTGTGCAGGGCTGAGCTAGATTTTTAATTATTGGTTTTAAATTGGGTTTTATTTGATATTTTAATTCTAAATTTACGGGCTTTTTAGAATCAGTTTTTTAATTGTTTTATATTGTATTTATATGTCTTTTAATGCCTGTACACCGCCCTGAGTCCTTCGGGAGATAGGGCGGTATATAAATTTGAATAAATAAATAAATAAAATAAAATCCAGTGCTTCTAAGTTCCACTTTTCATTTTCTTATTTTTACAAAAATCATTTTTGTTAAGGAAGAGACTAGAAAGCCATCTCTGCTGTAAAACTGAGGCTGTACTTTGTTCTTCTCTCGGAACGTGTTTTTTAAATTATAGCTCAAGGTAACAAATCAAAGCAGCTAGTAACTCTGATGTCCACTGAAGCATGGAGCTATAGCAAAGGGCCCACTGCTTGAGGCATCTTAACCTGGATACCTTTGGAAGGAGCAAGGCATAAAATCCACCCCAGCTGGGCTTTCTCTCCTCCTCACAGAAGTTTTATTGCTAATGGAGGAAAACTCTGCCCCCAGTTATTTTTATATTTTAATTTTGCTTTTGTGATTGTTGTTACTTTGAAGCTGCTTTGGCAGGGTTTCCATCTTGAAAGGCAGGATGTAAATAACAGCAAGCATCCTTGTCCTCATAAAACCAAGAATTATTTGCCCAATTAGCTTGAAATTGGACATGGAAAATCCTCCATGTGACAATAACGTTTCTCTGGCCAGAAAAACTCAGGAAAAACTGGTAGAGCTAGAGTTATGTAGCTATTGTGTTCTGAAAGGCTTTCTTATGATGAATTGCTTGTGCATTTGTATCTGCTTGAGAAGGCCATCGTAGAAAGCCTTTCCCTATTAAACAACATGATTCTTTAAAAAGGAGGCAGTAGGAATAAGGCCATAGAAGAAGTATCACATTAGTTGATTCACACGAGAACAGTTTCTTCAAAATTCTTCAGAATAAACACACACCCAAGTTCAAAAATAAGTGTTAGTGCTATCTAGACAATCAAGTTCAAATATGCCAAACCATGGTGAAGTTAGACTTCAAGCAGGTGCATTTTGTACTAATGGAAGTTTTAAAACTGTATTCCAGCAATGCAGCCTAACTGCTCTACCATCACTGGAAGTGAAGTACAAATTGGGTGAATTCAGTCACAAATAGCATGCCCAATAATTTGCCCATCATGCTGGCAGATTGTGCTGCAAACTTCTTTCTGCTCGTAATCTTGTGATCTCCCAATTCCTGCTATCTTGTCCTTGATTTTTGTCTTCTCGGTCAATGATAGTGTCAGTTGACTTGCATTAATAATTGATTTTAATTGACTGCTGATTTGCTGTCATGAACTTTTACAGGCAAATCAGTTATCATTGCTGAGGGTGCTGATTAACTAAACTGTTCAGATTAGCTAATGATAGCCTGATTTTGCACTTAGCACTAAGCTGGGTTTCAGTAGGCATGTCCTTTTAAAAAAAATTCTCTTCTTTTCACAATTATTTGGCTTAGATGCTTGATGTAAGAGTGCTTCTGAAGTTGGGAAAACAAAACTACTTCATCCACCGGGTTAGAAATGGTAGCTTGAGTAGGCTACAGATCCTGGGAATGCAAGCGAGAGAGATGCCATTTGCTATTTAGATTAATCTATCTATTTAAACATACCTCAAATGGGTTTAGCCTTAGGAAGTATACACATTTTTAGCTTTCAAACTATCCTCTATATGTAAGGGACCTCTTCTATATGCTTTATTAAGCATTCAACTTCCTTTTAAATGTTTTACCCTGACAAATCATGAATCCTGAGAGGAATGGTCAGATCCACATCTTTTAGCTGTAGGGATATTTATTTATTATTTTAATTTTGAGGCTACCTGATTCCAAAGCAACTTTGGATTATTTACTGATAAAAATTTAAAAAAGAGAAAAGAGAAAAAAAGAATATAGCTATTATCCAATACCATCCAAGGTTGCTTGAGCCCATTCTAAATCAGAAGAGATTTAGAGAGTTTACTGGAAGAATAACCAGGTGTGAGGTCCTTGGTGCTCTCTAAGCTTAGTTGTTTTCTTGCAGGCCAAACTTGGTATCATCTGTGCTTGTAGGGCAAGGGGTTTGCTCTCCCTGCTAGCCATGATACCTAGTTTGGTAATGAAACATCTGCAAAAAAACAACCAAGCTCAGAGAGCATCAAGGACCCCCCATTTCAACCCTGAGCTACAAATATTCGGAACAACCATGTCTTAAGCAGTCTATGAAAAGTCAGAGAGTGGGAATGGTACAAATCTCTTGTGGACATCCCACAGGGCACCGAGAATATATGCTTCCTAGGTACCATACAGGATACTGCTTAACAGATGAAGCCTGGTGCCAGGCCCATTCTAGATGACTCGATTAGATGGGTGGAAATATATAGCTGGAACAGTCTTCAAAAACAGCCATTTTCTCCATTCCAGTTTTCCTCTAGGTTTTTCCTACTCTGGCCTAGTAACTGTAACCTAAGAAGTAACTATCAAACTTCCTTTCAGAAGAAAGGAAGGTGGATCAGTCTGTTTTCCCTTGAATCATCATCTGCTTCCTTTTCTGTCTACATATTATTCTGTATTCTCAGAAACTGACATCTCCCCAGTTCTGCGTATTCCTCCCCCACAATTTTTTTTTTTTTTTTTTGTTTACATTTATACCCCGCCCTTCTCCGAAGACTCAGGGCGGCTTACAGTGTTTGGGAAGGAGAATTATGTGTGTCTGGTACAATCACATTGCTGGAAATCCTGATTTTGCAATGGTCTTCTCCACAGCATAATGCCTGATTTTCGATCCTACATTCTACAGTGGGGGTTGAGATTGGTCCTCTTTCCTTACGCTGGTTCTAAAATAAGTATTTTTATTACTTGAAATTTGACAAGTGCTTGCTTGTAACTGCTCTAGATATAAGTTAACCAAGAAGTTTTTGAACACAAAAAACAACAACCCAAAAAACTCAAGTCTGTGAGCAAATCTCATGTTGTGTTTGCAGGTGAACGGATTCGTTCGTTTATATCCATGCTTGTTTAAAGGAGGCTTTCAGCAGGATTCTGAATGCAATGGCTAAGGCTAGGAAAGGGTGAGAAAAACTACTCTTTAAATCGCTGCCTTTTTGAGAGCAAGCCCAACTATGGAAAGAATGGAAGATATGCATGAGTAGCCTAGTCCCTCTGACCTTGTGACCTCTGAGTTCTGTACACTAGGAAATGTGTTCTTCCTTTGCTGTGCTTTTCTTTTCTAAATAAAAATGTGTTTGTATTTACCAGGTTCCTTCTGGGATCCTGTTGTCTTCTTTTTGAGGAACTGTTGCCTTTTGGTGTTATGGAAATAGCATTATTCACGGATCAGTATTCAGACAGCATGGGTTAGTATTGGAAGGAATCTTTAATTAAATGTTTATGAAGTCTCCTGCAATTCTTCCAAAGCAAAGAAAAGCAATCTTGTGTAATTTCAAACCATTCATCCATTTTCCTGTAGTTTTGTGGCTGAAAGATTATCTTGCACTAATCTGTAGCTGTTCTCAGCCCGCTGTAAGTCAAAAGACTTTGTCAGAATTCCATCTGTTCTAATTGTGCAACACACATGCATGCGCGTGTGCACACACACAGTTATATATAATTACTAAAACGTATATTGTTATAAATGTAAATGTTGTGCCACATGATAGTACAAAAGTGATATAAAATGTCAGATCCAGTAAATAAAAGTAACATTTTGAAGCATATACAGTGGTCTTTACTTGTGTTTGTTCTATTATTTATTTTTAAAAAATGACTATGAAGGTTTGTATTTTATGATTAAACAGACATGCAAAAGATTAAAAAAAGTTTTCTCTTTTATTCCTTAGCCCGTAGAAAACATACTTTAAAAATATCACTATACAAATGTGATAGCAGTGAAAAGCTAGAATTAAACAATTTGATATCAGACAATGAAAGAATATAGTTTAATGAAAACATGTGTATAGATAGTAGAATTATAAGGATTGAAGGATTGGAAAGAATATGAATATGAATAAATGTACATTAAATGCTTGAATGATTGTGACTGGAACTAGAAGTGTATATTGAAATGTATGATACTCAGATACTACGCTATTCACACAATGAGATGTATAAAATAAAAAAATAAAAAACTTGGGAAAAAAAGAAAGCATATCTTATGTACTCTATAGGGCACAAAAGATATAGTAAAGACTTAACAATTTTAGGGAGTATTAAATTTGTCAGTTAAATCCAGGTTTGAGATAATTTACCACATTTGCATAATTTACATCATGCAAGTGATAATATAAATGATGTAAAAACAACAACTGTGTGAATATGCAAATGATGAAAACTAATGCAAAAAATGTAAATTACACAGCTTTGCTTTGGAAGCAATGGACTTTGTTGTTTGGGGATGAAGTTTGAAGTAACAGTAGTTTCATTTATTGTGTACAAACCCTGCTGAATGGAGGTAACAGAAGTTCCTAGAATCAAGGTTTTACTGCAAGAACTTTCTTCGCAACTGAAACAAATACAGCTTCTTTTTTCATTATTAAGGAAACAGACTAGTCCTAACCTGGCCTCCCTCAACATCCTTCAGGTATGCTGGGCATAGAATCCTATAATGCTTAGCCTTGTAGTTAGTTTTCAACCAATCATATTAAGCTTGGCCTGGAATATATGCCTCAAGATCCCTGTTTTCTGACACTTATCTTTACTGTCCTTTTTGCTTTTAGAAGTTATTTTGGGGTGGATGAGATTGTGTAGACTCATTTATTGCTATTTTATAGACACACATAGTGATAGAGGGAGGGAGGGTCACACTCACAAATTTCAGGGATTCCATGCTCAGTGATCAGTGATCAGCTCCAACCTCAGAAACAGCCTCCTCCACATGTTCAAACCAGCCCTCCCTATTAGTTTTTAAGAGCCATGAAAAAAATGGCTCTCTAGAGTAGGGGTCTCCAACCTTGGCAACTTTAAGCCTAGAGGACTTCAACTCCCAGAATTCCCCAGCCGGGAATTAAAATTGACAAAGTTGGAGACCCCTGCTTTAGAGAGCCATTTACAGACACAAATTCTGCAAGATTCTGCTGTCCAAACATATGACATAACTGGGTCTTGCCATTGTTTATGTTACTACTTTTTTAATATTTGAACTTTATGTTATTATTTGTAAGTTGTTCAGTCTTCAGAAATGAAACAGCCTAGTCTTGAAGTAAATAAAGAAATGACTAATCAAAAGCATTACTTTCCCCCCATCCCTTTCCTTGTTGTTTCTACAGATACCAAATATTACTCAATGCATTTCAACTGTAGCTTTTATTTAATAAGTACAACAATCCATAAAAATTTTTTTAAAGGAAGTTGTTATATAAACTATCACAGCTGTTTCAGAAGCTAGTACAAAACAAGCTATTGCAGTCTGAATGATTAAGCAGAATGCAGGCAGAGCCATTGGCAATCAGGGGCACAGTTCAGAGAAGCAACTAAGCATAACTTTTAGAACAGCCTAAAAAGAGAAGACAAGAGGCTGGACCCTGGGAAGAAAATACAGGTCATCCTCGACTTATGAACACAATTGAGCCCAAAATTTATGTTGTGAGTGAGAAAAGTGAGACATTTGTTAAGTGAGTTTTGCCCCGCTTTCCTTGCCACAGTTGTTAAATGAATCATTTCATTTGTTAAGTTAGTAAAATGGATGTTAAGTGAATCTAGATTTTCCATTGACTTTGTTTGTCAGAAAGTCACAAAACAGATCACAGGACCCCATATTTATACACTGTGTATACATTTATACCAGTGGTGGGTTTCAATTTTTTTTTACTACCGGTTCGGTGGGTGTGGCTTGGTGGGTGTGGCTTTGCTTGGTGGGCGTGGCTTGGTGGGTGTGGCAGGGGAAGGATATTGTAAAATCTTCATTCCCTCTCCAATCCAGGGGAAGGTTACTGCAACATCCCCATTTCTTCCCGGCAAGCTGAGGCTTGGCAGGCAGAAAATAGATGGGGGTGGGGCCTGTCAGAAATTTTACTACCACTTCTCCGAACTACTCATGTAGTTTGTGGACGCATGTCCACAAAGATACTTTAAAAATTTGACTTGGGGAAAGTAAAAAAGGCATGTCATATCCTCCTATACAGCATATTCATGTTAAGCCTGATATCAGCATGATTGATACCATCTTCTCTGAAACAGAGGAAAGAGCATGTGGGCAACTTTTTACTTTGGGGAGCTGAGTGATAGAAGTCATGTGCTTAAATATGTATGCATGTTTCTCTTATGTTTTTACCACATGAAGTGACAGAGCAATTATCTATGGGCTGAGTCCTAAATAGACTCCTGCAAGTCAGTGGAAATGAGTAGCTTATGTCCCACTGATTTCAATGGGTCGACTCTAAGACTAAGCCTGAATGCACACATACCCCCATATTAAATTAAAGCAAACCCAGATAAAAGCTAGGGAGAAAGAGAAACATAGCCAGAGGAACGTCAAGGCTGAATTCTTGTTATATTACACTGGAAGTTAATTTCATGATTGTCAGAGTAACAGTACATGTAAGATTTATGCACTCCCCCACCTGTGAACTTTAAGGTAAACCTCAGCCAGAGACTGCTACATTCTTCATAAACCCTTAGTACAGCCCACTTCTGCTTTTCCAAACTGCTTTCTCATTATTCAATAACACATTTTTCCATAGCACTCTGTTCTTGTTTATGCATGCTTGCTGCAGTCCCAAATTGGATTTTTTGGTCCTCCAGTAAAAACACCTGTATTTTATTAAGACAGAGAAGTTGTGTTCCTCCTCGTTTTTTTCCTGAAGTTGAATTAACTCTTTACAGTCTTTGTTTTTGTGTGTCTGCTCTTGCATCTGAGCCAAAGTCCTGTCAGAGATGCACTCGATGGCCAGGAAAGCATAGGATTTGAGATGAGAAGAATGTATTGAGTAAGAAGAGGCAACTGGTGGCTCAACAGGCTAATGCAGCCTGTTATTAACAGCAACTGCTTGCAATATTGCAGGTTCAAGTCCCACCAGGCCCAAGGTTGACTCAGCCTTCCATCCTTTATAAGGTAGGTAAAATGAGGACCCAGATTGTTGGGGGCAATAAGTTGACTTTGTATATAGTATACAAAATGGATGAAGACTATTGCCTGACATAGTGTAAACCGCCCTGAGTCTTTGGAGAAGGGCGGGATATAAATGCAAATAAAATAAATAAAATAAAATAAATAAGAGAAAACCGTATTCCCACTTAACTTGATTTATTTGCTAGAAATCATATTCTAGTGAAGGTCTGGCTGGGAATCCCAGGATTTGCAGAAGTCTCAAAATTCAGCATGATGAAACTTCAGGATTTTATTTGTGGAACCAACTTCAAACCTGTATTTGAAAAAAGAAGGCTGTCTGATGACAGACTCTAAAACTTTTCCAGGATCTCTTAAGAGGCAAACGAGGAGCAAAACAAAATGGCATGATATACTACTAAAACTCTCATTTCTATAACTTTTAACTGGGTTAAAAAAGTAAAGATAAAGATTTCCTCTGTCCAGTCATGTCCGACTTTAGGGGGTGGTACTCATCTCTGTTTCTTAGCTGAGGGAGCCAGCATTGTCTGAAGACATTTCCGTGGTCATGTGGCCAGCATGACTATATGCTGAAGTGCACAGAGTACTGTTACCTTCCCACCAAAGTGGTACCTATTTATCTACTCATATTTGCAGGTGGGCAGGAGCTGGGGCAAGTAATAGGAGCTCACCAGGGGTGGGTTCCAAATTTTTTTACTACCAGTTCTGTGGGCGTGGCTTATTTGGTGGGTGTGGCTTGGTGGTCATGTGACTGAGTGGGCATGGCCAACTTGAAGTCACTCAGGGCAAGGTGGGGGTGCACCTTGCTGTGAGTGACAGCAAGTTGGCCATGCCCACTCAGTCACATGACCAATGCTGCAGAGACAGGGCGATTTCTCCCAGGGGACAGCCAGAACTTCACCTCCTCCTCTTTTCCTCAGAGGAGCTGCCTCCAAGTCATTGCGAAGGGACACACACACACACACACAACACAACACAACAGACTCACACACAATGTAAAAGCAGCTGCACCTCACCCAAAATGGTCCCTGCAACAAGCAAGAATCTCACACAGCCACAAAAAGCTCAAAAACCAACTTTCACACTTTACACACAAACAACACAACACAACTGACTCTCACACACACACACAAAATGCCACATACAGCTTTGTGAGATTTTGTGTGTTTGTGTAGTTAGAGTGAAACACTACAGAAACACACCAAATATCAGAAAGCTGCATAAATATTTTATTTTATTTTATTATTTTATTTTATTTATCTTTTTAAGATCAGGGTCTCCAACCTTAGTAACTTTAAGGTTTGTGGATTTCAACTCCCAGAGTTCCTTAGCCAGCAAAGCAGGCAGATTGAGTTGCTCACTGAGGACATGGATTGCAGGCAAGCAGATTCAATTGCTAGCTGATGCAACTGATTGCAGAAGCCGAAGGAAAGTGAGCCTGAAAGGAGCAGTAATTAGGTAAATGAGGAGGGGGGATTGGGTGGGCCAGAGGAAATTTTTTTTTTAAAAGTCTCCTCTGACGATCCCAGCTGAAGTTGCCTAATCGCAGCCCAGAAGCTGTTAACTCAGCTGGAATCGCCAGAGGAGCCTTTTAAAACCTTTTGTTTTAACAACCTCTTCGGCCAAAGAGATTGTTAAAAAAAAAACTTTTAAAGGGTTCTGATGATCCCTGCTCAGCCGCGCGATCATCAGAAGGTTTTTTTTAACTTTTAAAAGCCGTTTTTTGGCTGAAGAAAAAATGCTTTTAAAAGTAAAAAAACCCAAATTTCTGATGATCGGGGAACCGGTTTGGGGGCATGGCCAGCCAGCCATTACTACCGGTTCTCCGAACTCCAGCAGATTTTTACTACTGGCTCTCCAGAACCGGAAAGAACCGGGAGCAACCCACCACTGGAGCTCATCCTGTGGGTGGCGCTTGGGTCTCAAACCTGAGCTGTCAGCTTTCCAGCAGACAAGCTCAGCCTCAGCCATTATGCCCTCAACTGGGTGAAACGATGCATCAATCAAAACGGGCCCACTTACAGAATGCATCCAAAGGGCCTCTGGTGTTCTCAGCAGACTAAGTCTGTCTGTTATTAACACAGCTGCTTGCAATTTTATTTATTTATTTATTTATTTATTTATTTATTTATTTATTTATTTATTTATTTATTTATTTATTTATTTATTTATTTATTTATTTATTTAATCAAATTTTTATACCGCCCTATCTCCCGAAGGACTCAGGGCGGTTTACAGCCCGATAAAAATACAAATATAATACAAGATAAAACACTAATTAAAAAACTTATTGAAGTAGGCCAAAATTTAAAATTACAATTAAAATAATAAAACCCCGTTAAAACTAAATTTAAAATTAAAATTCTAGTCCAGTCCTGCACAGATAAATAGATGTGTTTTAAGCTCGCGGCGAAAGGTTCGAAGGTCAGGAAGTTGGCGGAGTCCTGGGGGAAGTTCATTCCAGAGGGTGGGAGCCCCCACAGAGAAGGCCCTTCCTCTGGGTGTCGCCAGCTGGCACTGCCTGGCGGACGGCACCCTAAGGAGTCCCTCCCTGTGAGAGTATACGGGTCGGTGGGAGGCAATCGGTGGCAGCAGACGGTCCCGTAAGTAACCCGGCCCTAAGCCATGGAGCGCTTTCAAGATAGTTACCAAAACCTTGAAGCGCACCCAGAAGGCCACAGGTAGCCAGTGCAGTCTGCGCAGGAGTGGTGTCACATGGGAGCCACGAGGGGCTCCCTCTATCACCCGCACAGCCGCATTCTGGACTAACTGGAGCCTCCGGGTGCTCCTCAAGGGAAGCCCCATGTAGAGAGCATTGCAGTAATCCAGGCGAGAGGTCACGAGAGCATGAGTGACCATGCATAGGGCATCCCGGTCCAGGAAGGGGCGCAACTGGCGAACCAGGCGAACCTGGTAAAAAGCTCTCCTGGAGACGGCCATCAAATGGTCTTCAAAGGACAGCCGTCCATCCAGGAGAATGCCCAAGTTGCGCACCCTTTCCATTGGGGCCAATGACTCGCCCCCAACAGTCAGCCGCGGTTGCAGCTGACTGTACCGGGGTGCCGGCATCCACAGCCACTCTGTCTTGAAGGGGTTGAGCTTGAGCCTGTTTCTCCCCATCCAGACCCGTATGGCCTCCAGACACCGGAACAGCACTTCGACAGCTTCGTTGGGGTGGCCCGGTGTGGAAAAGTACAGCTGAGTGTCATCAGCGTACAGTTGGTAACTCACACCAAAACCACTGATGATCTCACCCAGCGGCCTCATATAAATGAACAGGAGAGAATCGACCCCTGTGGCACCCCACAAGTGAGGTGCTTCGGGGTCGACCTCTGCCCTCCCGTCAACACCGTCTGCGACCGATCAGAGAGATAGGAGGAGAACCACCGATAAACGGTGCCTCCCACTCCCAATCCCTCCAACCAGTGCAGCAAGGCTGGTTGAGACCTACGCCGGGTCAGAGGCCGCAAAGGCACGACCCGGTCTAGAGCCCCAGCTGCGGCCAGTTCCCAAGCCGCGACTAGTTCTTCAGCCGAGCCATGAGCCAGACCCTCAGGAAACGGCCCAAGCTCCGTCCGGAACCTCTCCGGGTCCATCAGGCGCCTAGGACGGAACCATCGTAATAGTTCCGTCTCCCTGCGGTGTTGAGCGGCGGTCCGAAAGTCCAGACGAAGGAGAGAGTGATCTGACTATGACAAAGGTTCAGTGACTAAATCTCTCAAGTCCAGATCCTTCAACCACTGTCCAGAGATAAAAATCAGATCCAGCGTGCCTCCCCCAATGTGAGTAGGGCCATCGACTACTTGAGTCAGATCCAAGGCCGTCATGGAAGCCATGAACTCCCGAGCTGCTGTCGATGACATGCTGGCTGATGGCAAGTTAAAGTCCCGCATGACCATAAGTCTGGGGGTCTCAACTGCCACTCCAGCAAGCACCTCCAGGAGCTTGGGCAGGGCTGCTGTCACGCAGCAAGGAGGCAGGTACATGACCAGCAAGCCCATCTGATACCTATGACCCCACCTCACAAAGAGGGATTCACATCCGGCAATCTGAGACACAGTGGTCTCCCTCGGCTCTAGACTTTCCTTAATAACAACCGCCACCCCCCCCACCCCTACCTTGGGCCCTCGGTCAATGAAATGCTCGGAAACCTGGTGGGCACATTTCAACAAGGGGCACGCCCCCTTCTGTGCCCAACCAGGTTTCCGTAACGCCCATAAGGTCCGCGGCACCCCCCTGGATAAGATCACAGATTAGGGGGGCCTTATTGACCACGGACCGTGCGTTGCACAACATCAACCGGAGGCCTAGGCTCTGAGGGTCTTGACCATCCAGGGAACGGGAAAAGTCTGAGGGATCGGGGCGCGTGATCACCTTCAAACATCGAGCACGCGTCCCCAAAAAACGATACGAGCCCTCACTTCCGCCATATGTGCCCCTCCCACTTACCGTACAAATAGGACCACCCTCACTAAAAGGAACGCAATCCTCCCCCATAACTTTTGAACCTATTAAATAACCGCCGCGAGCATATGCAGGAACTGCCCACCCGACGGGTTTCCCCCAACACCCCCCCCAACCCTCCCTCCCCTTAAAAATTCCCTATCTAAAAATCCCCAAAGGCTCTTTCTCGACTCATGCTACCTCTGTGGTCCCAAGACCCGTCATTGAGGCCGGCCCTTGGTAATGAAATGGGCCATTCCTGCGAGGCGGGGGCACCTCGCAGGCGCAAGAGTTCATGTGCAGAGTAACGCATAGAAAAATGAGAATCGGCGAAAGATGATAAAATCCCAGGTTGGCAGAGCATTAGAAAATGATGGATCCTCCAATGGATGTCCAATTCTCAAATAATGAGACAAATGGGGGCTGGAACATGATGACAAAGATGGTATAACAAAAGAAAAATAGACAGATAGCATCTATGGCAAATAATCCATAAGTAAGGTCCTTGTAAAAGATCTTAATAAGTCAAGGAAATACTGCCAATCCGTCCATAATCCAGTCCTAAAATCCATTGGGTATAATTACTGCAAGTTCAAGTCCCACCAGGCCCAAGGTTGACTCAGCCTTCCATACTTTATAAAGGTAGGTAAAATGAGGACCCAGATTGTTGGGGGCAATAAAAAGTTGACTTTGTATATAATATACAAATGGATGAAGACTATTGCTTAACAATGTGTAAGCCGCCCTGAGTCTTCGGAGAAGGGCGGGATATAAATTCAAATTTTAAAAAAATCCATGACTCCCATAGAACTGAAATTTGGCAAATTTTATAAAACATTGTAAGATGTAAAAATCACCAGAAAAAACCGTTCTTCATATGTTTTAGTCTCCAGTCCCCTAATCATCTTTGTTGCTCTTTTCTGCACTCTTTCTAGAGTCTCAACATCGTTTTTACATCGTGGCGACCAAAACTGAATGCAATATTCCAAGTGTGGCCTTACCAAGGCATTATAAAGTGGTATTAACATTTCACGTGATCTTGATTCTATCCCTCTGTTTATGCAGCCCAGAACTGTGTTGGCTTTTTTGGCAGCTGCTGCACACTGCTGGCTCATATCTAAATGGTTGTCTACTAGGACTCCAAGATCCCTCTCACAGGTACTACTATTGAGTAAGGTACCACATATCCGGTACCTGTGCATTTTGTTTTTTTGGCCTAAATGTAGAACCTTACTTTTTTCACTGTTGAATTTCATTTTGTTAGATAGTGCCCAATGTTCAAGTCTGTCAAGATCTTTCTGTACCTTGAGCCTATCTTCTGGAGTGTTGGCTATTCCTGCCAGCTTGGTGTCATCTGCAAATTTGATGAGTTCCCCATCTATCCCCTCGTCCAAGTCATTGATGAAGATGTTGAAGAGTACTGGGCCTAAAACAGAGCCTTGGGGTACTCCACTGCATACTTCCCTCCATGTGGATGTAGTTCCGTTGAGGACTACACGTTGAGTGCGGTTGGTCAGCCAGTTACAAATCCATCTGGTGGTGGTGCTGTCTAACCCACAGTTTTCTACTTTATCTAGTAGTAGGTTATGGTCTACTTTATCAAATGCTTTACTGAAGTCCAAGTAAATTATATCGACAGCATTCCTCTGGTCCACTAATTTTGTCCCTTTGTCAAAGAATGCAATAAGATTAGTCTGGCATGATCTGTTTTTGACAAACCCATGTTGGCTTTTGGTTATTACTTTGTTTGCTTCTAGGTGTTCGGTGATTCGTTGCTTGATTATCTTTTCCAGAATCTTCCCTGGTATTGAGGTTAGGCTGATAGGTCTGTAGTTTCCTGGATCTGTTTTTTTTTCTTCCTTTTTTGAAGATGGGAACTACATCAGCTCTTTTCCAGTCCTCTGGCAGTTCCCCTGTGCTCCAGGATCTATCCATAGATCCAACCGCCCCGCTCTCCCCGCGCAGAAGGCAGGATGGCGCTGAAATGCATCAACAAGAAGCACGAAGCTGAAGTCTGAAGATGACGAATGAGACTTCGTCGAAACGTCGGCAAGACACTTCCAATTTTACACAGGAGAAAACCCGAATAACCAAAGACCTACATACAAACACCCGCGAAAACCTCAGAAAACAGATCCAATCTATGTTTATACTTATTACCAAATATGTTATTGACAAATTCTATGGCTTCCTTCTTCTACACAGGAGGGTAGCCTATTTAAATAGCCCACTCCAGGCATCTAATGGACCCAACTGGGTTCCAGAGGGAGCTTGGGTGTTTTTTTAGAAAGTTGGTTACTTGGTCGAACTGAAGCATTGGTAGCTGTTTGGAACAATCGGCTGCTATTTTATATTACATTGTATATGCTTTTATTTTTTACGGTTTTAATTGTTATCTGCCCAGAGACATGTATTTGAGATGGGTGGCCTTATACATTTAGTGAGTGAGTGAATGAATGAATGAATGAATGAATGAATGAATACATAAATAAAAAGTTATTCACTGATGATGTTCTAGAGCAGGGGTCGCCAACCTTGGCAATTTTAAGCCTGGAGGACTTCAACTCCCAGAATTCTGGGAGTTGAAGTCCTCCAGGCTTAAAGTTGCCAAGGTTGGAGACCCCTGTTCTAGAGGTTCATTGATGATGTTCTTAAAGAACTAGCTCTTCTCTAATCTTCGAGATAGGGTGGTGGGAGCCCTTAATGGATATATGATATACTTTGTTATTGCTGACCAGATTTGCCATTTTATTTAATATTTAACATATTCTAATTTAGGTATATCTCCTAACCTGTTTTTATACTCCCTGAATTGATCTGGAGTCGAATGGGATCTAATTTGAATAAAATATACTGTGACTGTGTGCGCACGTGCATGCATATGTATTCACACACACACACACACACACACACACACACACACACACACACACACACCAAACAAATCAAATGAACAGAGGACAGGTAATACCTGGCTGTGTAACAACATGTATAAAATATTGTTTTACTATAGTAATAATACCATTTTACTGAAAACTGAATATGAGGCGGCAGTTATTACCGGTATATGATTACAAAAATGGCAAATACAACCTGAGTTGGCATCAGCTGGGAAGTTCATAGGAAATAATCATTTCCACTTCAGACCCCCACCTCAGATATATTGGGCATCATACTTTAAAAGAAAACTTCAGACAAACTGTGACATATCTTTGCAATAGTGGCAAGTATCTGTAGCTCAGGTGTAGGATGAGGGTGAAGGTTCATTCTCCAAGCTTGTGGGTTGGTTTCCAAATGTTTCGTTACCAGGCTTGGAAACATCTTAAGTGGAGTTTAGGGGATGTCAGTGTCAGTGTTCTTCTAAGAGCCTCAGATGTGGGTGTGTCAAGTGAGGGTCTTGTGATGGGTCAGTTGTGAGTCATCACTGAGTCTTGTGATAGGTGTTGTGATAAGGAGATCACATCAGGTCAGGGTCATTAGGAGGTGGGTGTATTGCTGGTGGCGGGGTTGTGTGGGTTGGTTGAGGATCAGTGCTGTCTCTGGTTGGCTGTGCGGTTCATAGGCTGGTTGTAGGTCAATGTATCTGTTGATGGAATTGCTTTTGGAGTGCCAGGCTTCGATGAATTCATGAGTATGGCGGGTGGTAGTGTGGCCAATGATTTTTGTGTTGCTCCAATCGAACTGGTGCTGTTTAGTGTCACTGTGAGTAGAGATTAAGGATTTGGGATTTTGACTGCTAGCTGGTGTTTGTGGATCTTGGTTTTTAAAGATAAAGATGTTACCTAGCCTGGAAACGAAACATTCAGAAACCAACCCACAAGCTCAGAGAACGAACCTTCACCCTCAAACAGAGATGGGAAATGAAGATTATCATAGGAATAGAACAGATTTATGAAAAGAGATTGAAGGGCTTGAAAATATTTAATACTCTTCAAATACATGAGAAGTTGCAGATAGATACTTTCTATATTGTCACCAGATATCAGTACCAGTTATTTGTTATTACAAAGTAATATAGATTTAAGTTACAAAGTGTTAAAAAAAGGTGCTAAGAGCCATTTGACATGGAATCAGTTACCAATGGGCTGATCAACTCTCCTTCGGTTGGTATACACAAGAGGCTGGGCAGTCATCTATTGAAGATGCTTTAATTTGGATTCCTTATGTACTATGTACTAAGTCTGCACTACTACTAATCTTCTCATCGTTCCCATCATCCACCTCCTTCCATTTATGACTGTATGACTGTAACTTTGTTGCTTGTATCCTTACGATTTATATTAATATTGTTTCCTGATTGCTTATTTGTACCCTATGACTATCATTAAGTATTGTACCTTATGATTCTTGATGAAGGTATCTTTTCTTTTATGTACACTGAGAACATATGCACCAAGACAAATTCCTTGTGTGTCCTATCACACTTGGCCAACAAAAAATTCTATTTTAGTCTATTAAACTGAACAGAGAGGATTTGATCATTAAAACAGTCCCTTTCAATTCTGTAATTCTACTGTTTTAATGTCTAAGTGCTGTCACAAATTATTAAGGTGCTGTTATATAATTAAGGGCAAGAACAAACTAGTTGCTCCAGAAAGATCCGAGATTTATAGGCATACAATGTATCTGGGAAATGTCATATAAACATGGAATTGTAAACTGTTAAGCTTCAAACTAAATGCAAACAATTTAGATGGAGCACTTGAGTTGAGATTGCTATTGCAAATAGATCCTAGAGTCGTTGGTTCTTAAGAGAATCAGGGTGCTGGCTGAGGGAATTTACTGGTCTGTCCCAGTAGATCATTTTACATCTTTGATTCTTGTTTGTCTTTAATTGCAAAACCAACTAACCAAACACCAACTGGTAGGTCAAGCTTGTTCTTTACACAAATAGTAATTGCAAGACAAAGGCAATATATACCTGAAAGTTCTCCAAGAGTAGGATCCCAAGGAAGCCAATAGCAAAACAATGGAGTAAAAACAATGGGACAATTAGTACAAAAAACCTGTCAATCAACATGAGATGGGAATCAAAGAACTGTCTGGCACAAGGACTTGATGTTTATATTGCAACATGGAACAAGCAAAGAGGTTCAGGGAAGAATCGATGCTGTCTGACTCATATGGATCTTCACCAGACTGCCTGCCTCACATCTTCAGAATCCAGAAATGAAATTTTTCTAGCCAGTATCCAAAGCAATGTATGGATGGTCTCATGTGGCCAGTGATAGCTGGGATACTAATTTCTTAAACACAGCCCACCACTCCATATGTTGGGCCATTTTTTGATCTGAAGGAGCTTCCAATATGGCTTTGGGAAATGTTCTGTTATGTAATGAAACAAGAATAAAATTTCCTACTGGGCTGCCCAACTTCTATATGCCTAAAATAAAATGTAAGATCCTACCCTCCATTTAGTTAATGCCTTTTAAAGCACAATACAAAACGCCTAAGTAAAATATAGGAATAAAAGAAAAAACTGACAAAAGGCTCACAGTGTTAAACAATAAAATGAAAAAAAAAGGGAATTTTCATCCAATGTGACCAAAACCTGGGATGTATAAGATAGAAAATTATCCTGCAGTTGATGACAGCAGAGTCATCAGCTGCAAACAGCTTTCCTTATCCCAGTGTCTTCCAGATGTATTAGATTGCAACATCCATAATCCTCACCTAACCAGGAGAGCATCTATTTGGAGAAGCCTGGCTTACTAGGCACAAGAGTTTTAGTGCCATTTATACATGTGGACATTTTAAAAAACAAATTACATTGCTCAACACACATAAGCAACTTTTCATAGTATTTCAGTATAATTGTATATAAAGCTGTTACAGAACCTCATTGGTTGTAAAAGCTATAATTTGCATTTGCTTGTAAACTGTGGCTTAGAATCACTTCGTATCAGAGCTACAAGATGTGTGCAAATTAAGAAAAGCACATGGCGTCACCACTAATTTACATACAAATGTAAACCTCACTACTTATGAAGAATGCAGAGCCTTGTTATTACAAAAAGTAAACTGCATTGATTCGTCTGTTATTTATACAGCCACCCAAACAGGACATTTCCTTTCACTAATACCTTGTTGGGCAGAATCGTGAGGGTTATAAAAGCCAGTGACTAACATCTGTTCCAAAACGGGCTTGTAAGCATTCTTCATAGGTGGCCTGGCCACTTGGACTAAGATCCAACAGTAATGTAGACTTTGTCATTTCTGATGTGGGATTTTACGCCATGTGGCAATCTGTTCTATAGTCCCCCAACTTGAGTGTATGTGTATGTGTATACATACATACATATAAAAGAAACCTAGGAAAATAAAGCAATTTAGGGATTGCTTTTATTTAGTACTCTTGGTGTATCTTATTGCAATATTGGAGCCACTTTTACTATGTATGATTTCTCCATGCTCCCAATACACAAAAAAGGATGCTGGACGAAACAACCTATTGTATTCAGGTTTTACTCTACTGTACAGGATTACACTACAGCAAATTTTCAAAGAATGGCTACAGATTTTCAAGTACAGGATTGTTGTACTGATGCTAAGAAAAATGTGAGCAAGCTGCTAGCTATAGAAGGTAATCCAAACTTAAAACATAAGTGACCATGTTTTGCTTCATATTATTTTTTCCCTTATTGTCCCCATTCTAAATTCTAGCAAAGATATTTTAAGTAGATATCTATGTCTTCTCTATACAATTGCACACTGCTTTTCTTTCTTTTTAAAAGAACTGTTGTAACAAACTTTTTATAGCTGATTCCAATAGACCAGTGGTAGTCAACCTGGTCCCTATTGCCCACTAGTGGGTGTTCCAGCTTTCATGGTGGGCGGTAAGGGTTTTGTCCGATACTGAATCACTTTCCTTTTTTTTAATTTAATTGACTTTTTAAAAAATTTTCATAGCATTATTTAAAAACATTTTCATTTGGTTTTCATAAAATTCTCTGTGACAATTTACATTTCTGAAAATATACTATTTGTATCGCCCGCGTATAAGTTTAGTTCACGTTATGTAAGTGAAACTAAATGGCGCTAACAGTGCGACTGCAAACAAAAGAGCCTCATCCCAGAATAGCTCACGCATCTCCCCCCACACCACCCAGCTGTAACAGACAAGCAGAGCTGGTAGCCGGCGCCCCCCCAACCCAATCCACGATGCGCGAGAGGCATGCGCAAACAATGATATACTTTATAAATCACCATTACTGTGGAACTGGTGGGCGGTTAGAAAATTTTACTACTCACAGAAATACAAAAGTGGGCAGTAGGTATAAAAAGGTTGACTACCCCTGCAATAGACCAATCAAGTTTCATCCAATTTGCTAAAAAAAATATGGGAGATCAGAATATCTTTGAAACCAGATGTTGAAATAGCCAAATAGCTTTCTGTACAAGATATTAATACCAACTATTTCATGTAATTTTTGGCTGAAAGGAAGTAATGACATCATTTTGTTTTTAATGTGAACAAGTAAAGAATAAAGGAGAATGATCACAAAGTGCCGCAATATAATCTGTCTACCAAGATCAGATGAATATCTTAAAATTTTATCCTCTTTAGTAAGATTAAGGTTTTGTACAAAAACATTATACTTTACAAATACTATATTTGGACTGTGTTCTTCATTAATGTTTCAATAAGAAATTACTCAGGAATTGCCTAGATATATCTAAGAGAGCAATAGCACTTAGACTTTATAGTGCTTTATGGCACTCTCTGGGCAGTTTTCAAATGTCAGCATATTGCCCCCAAGAAACTGGGTCCTCATTTCACTGAGCATGGAAGGATGGAAGGCTGAGTCAACTTTGAACCAGCGCAGGCTGTGTGCAGAGTTAGCCTGCAGTATTGCATTCTAACCACTGCGCCACCAGATATGGCATTCAGGTGTGCAAAATGTACAATCAGCTGATATAAGACATTCTGATCAGTTCATCAATATGCATTAGAGAAGGCTAAAAGGGAACACCATAACTTTAGAGCATGACGAAAATTGACTTTTCTCATTACTTGCTGCATTTTGAAGAGAAGGCAGAAGGGTTGCCTGGAATGCCTTCCTCTACAAAGAGCCTTGATGAACCAAACTGGAATTAAGTCGAACAATTAATTTCACTTAGTGCATAAAAGTACCTATGTGAGCACAATCCTAATTGGATTTTTTATATCTAGGTCATGGTGTTCAACGGGTTTTATTTCCTAGAAAATGTGGAAATATCTGTTACACGACTAGATAACATCATCAGTCCTCCTCGTCCTTCTCATCATCAACAACACTATCATTGATGATGTTACCTAGTTGGATAATGAAACAACTGCAAGCAAACAACCAAGCTCAGAGAGCATTAAGGACTCCAGAGTTCAACCCTGAGTTACGTATACTCTCCTCTATTGAATACTATTCATCTTTGATTTCCTTTGCCAAAATTAAAATATTGCCAGAATCAAACAGAATAAAAATAAAGCAGAAAATAGGCATATTTAGACAGATTACTCCACAGAGGGCCTTTGTGACAGGAAGTGCAGCTGTGTGACTAATAGGGTTGACTTTCTCTTGGCTTTCTCCCTCCTTCAAAACTCTTATTACTTAAGATTGAAAAAAAAAAAGGTAAAAGCTAGCAATTTTCCTGGAAAAGAAATATCACTGCCATAAGCAAAGGCAGTAAATCTGACAGAATCAGTGCTATAGAGCCCTCCTCTAAATATTTTTTGAGGCTCCTTACTTACATCATATCACTCCCTGCATGCTCAGAACATATGTCTGGCAGATCGCTCGTTTCTTCCTGAAGAGAAGTGAAGCATATGAACTGCATTTTGAAGATTTAATTCAAGAATTCCTGACCAAAAAAACAAAAAACAAAAAACAAACCCTGCAACAGAAACAAAGAGATTCCTTACATTATGTATTTCATTCAATGCCATTGCTGATTTCTAAAAATTATACAAATTGGAAAGCCATTTTGCACACTATAAGGAGTCTCTGTTCTTGATATGATGGGGTGATTCAGAGAACCTGAAATAAAAGTAAAGCTTAATTGCTATTGAAAATGTTCACTTTCAGATGAAAACTGAAAGTATTTCCACACAGCATAGTTTTCTTTTTATTTCTAGCCCTCAATCCCTCACAAAATAATTTTAAACTGCCTTTCAATTGCGTTCATTTCTGCCAGTCTCAAAAGAGAACAGACAGGATCAAGTTTCCTTCCAACTGACAAACAAGAGAGGTTAGAGCAAAAAAAAAAGAAGAAGAAAAGGCAATTCAAACAATGCCATTTTCCCTAAACTATCATGGTTCCTGAACTAAACATCCCCTGATCTCCATTCTATTTACAAAGGCAAATGAACGCTAAGATAAATCATAAGGTACAACAAATATTAAAATGAACCTAGAGAAACCATCAGAGAATCTTCTGGACTAAGGATGTGAATAGGAAACTTCTCTTTTATAGGGTCGGTTCCAGTATGATTGATCCATGCCCTACCTGGAGAACAATGTGGGGCTGGATTTGCGAGACAAATAATACTTTGTTAAGAGAGAACTGCCCCCTTCTGAAGAAACAATCTCTTGATTTGACCACCTCTGGCAAATATCAGCTAATATCCAATCCTCTAGTCCTAGGATGAGATGGATGTTCTAAGCCTCTTGCAGTCTGGATTCAGGCCAAGAGCTAACAATAGTTTTCCCAGGTGTGTGTGTGTGTGTGTGTGTGTGTGTGTGTGTGTGTGTGTGTGTGAAACTTAACTTTTAAAATTATTTTTGTTAGGATGGATGGAGGAAACACACCCCTCCTAGTTCTTTTGGATCTCTCGATAGCCTTCACTAGCCTTCACTATAAATCACTGAACCCTTCTGGAATGCCTACAAAGGTTTAAGCATAAAGGCACTATTTCCTAGTGGTTCTGCTTCTTCCTAATTAGGCAGTTTCAACTGATGCCAGCTTTGTGAGGTAGTCCAGACAGAGAACATGCCCAGATGCTTTACCGTAAGGTTACATTAACAACATCTTTGCAAATCTGAAAATACATTTCTTCCCCCTCTTGTTTACAGCCCCAGAAACTAGGAAGAGTCCCTTCTGACATGGTTACCCCATCCTTCTGCAAGCTCAGCTGCCTTTTATCTAATTATTCCCCTGCTAATGGCTCTTCTCCCTCTCTCCCAAGGTCATTCCCACATACCATTACAATTGATGAGTGGGGGTGGGAGAGTCGCTGTGCTCATGGTTGATCCAAATATTTTCCTAATTTCTAAGAACCGGTGGGAAAAGACAAGATCTTGGCAGAAGGATTAGGAACGCTCTGGACAGATAGGGGGTGTAAGAGACTAGCTACAGCCTATCATAATTATTATTTACTGAGGAATTCTTGGAAGGAAGGGGCTACCAATGAGATTTTAACTTACCACTCCACCCAGCTCATAACCACCAGCTGGTACTAAACAAAACTGTAATTCCAGTATTGGGTAATTCTTCACAATCATCCTAAAGTTGCAATTGAGAAGAGACCACTGTGTATGCATGCTACTGCAATTGTTCTCTTTAGTAAATGTATCCTAAATTGGATTCTGATACTTGCTGTTTAGGAACAAAATATAACAAAACCCTTGATTCATTTGCTCACAAAAAATGCTGCAAAATCACACAGCTTGAAAAATTATATTTCCCCCCATTAAAGCAGCCACCTCAACCTCCAGATGTGTAGACTTCAAATTCCAAGCTTCCCAAGTTTATGTAGCAATTGTTAAATCTCCTGGACTTTGAAGTTCATAGACCTGGGTGACACCTAGCTTAGGGAAGACTGTCCAACAAGGATGAAATGAAAATCAATGTGTGGATGTGATGAAGGAATAACATGATTATTTCTGTCATGGTTTCCAAGAAGCTTGTTTGATTTCCACCGTTTCTTGCTTGGCATTCATTACTACAAAGAGCACGTTAGCTGTACAGAAAACATGGGATGCATCCCACGTCTTTTTCACTAAGTGTAGATTTTAGATGAATCAACAGAAATAATATGAAAATATGGCTTTAAAAAAGATTACCAATTTAGGAAGCCAGTTACAGTTTCTGGTCTGTGCATTTTTAAAATGCAAAGACAATGAATAAATCAGGAGTATCTCTTTTTAAAAATCTGCTCAGAATGTATGTTTGCTTTATGTACCATTTAATGGCAACTGTTGCTATGAGATGAAATTCATGGATAGAGCGCTTGGCCAGCAGCCAAGGCAGAAATTCTTGAATGCCCAACTCTGACAAAATGATGTAGAGCAATAGTCTTCTCAGCCCAAGAAGCAAACATCAGGATGCTTAGCATCTGCTACCAACAGCACTTGTTTCAACTTGAAGAGTTATTTTTATATTCTTTCTGTTTCTAAGCAGTTTTAAAATATGACAATGAACTAGGATAAATTATACTTCAGAGTAAAGGCAGTCACATTTCCGCCACAGTGATCCACCAGTCTGTCTTTGGTAGAGGATTTAGGGATTCTGAAAAGGAACCATGGTTTATGAAAAGCACAATAGTATGTTCTACTTGAAATGGACTGTCTTTAATCCCTTGGTCTTGCTGCAATCAGAAATTCCAGGTGTTTTTCTTCAGGCTGGAACATGACTGCGATATTTGGGCCTTTGAAAAATACCTACAGTTACTGTGGACACCGGCATCAGTATGCCCATTCTTGGAGACTGCTAACAGTTCGGATCTTACCGAGTTAATATAAGGGTTGACAATGTTTTTAATATGGTAGAAGGGGTTGAGTACAGCAGTTTCCATGCATACAGTCCGACATATCTTAGAAACAGCATTTCATGGGAATGAACACCAATGAACTTTATCCCTTTATCCTTAGATTTAGTTCCGATGGTTTTCAAGATAAATAATTTGCCACTTTAAGACTTCCAACTTTGAGTTGCTTTTAAAAAGATTATTCAAGAGACAGCAGATTCCAGATTTATAATAAACTTATCTCTACTGCATTGATATAAACATATGCAGAAATACACATATACATTACAAGGATGGCGTAGATTCAAGGATCTCTAGTATAATGCATCCACATTTCAGTTATTTAAGACTGAGAAACTAACAAAAAAAATCAGAAGATAATGGCAGTTAAGGAAGAGCCATGGATCTCAGGACTAAGATAAAATTCAATATTTAGATATTTCTAATGTGCATGTCATTTAGATTCTTTCTCCTTAAACACTTTTTCTGAAGCATCTTGGAGCCTAGAGTGCGATGATGGTGTTGAGTGTTGAAGTGCTACAATCACTCTGGAAATTACTTTGAGCACAGGAATGACTCCACTTTACAAATTTAATTATCACATTCACATTCAAAAAGGTATAAATTATCTTTCAATTAGAATCCAACATAGATCATGCAATTGAAAGCATAAGATAATGGTAAAGGTTCCCCTTGCACATATGTGCTAGTCATTCCTGACTCTAGGGGGCGGTGCTCATCTCTGTTTCAAAGCTGAAGAGCCAGCACTGTCTGAAGACTTCTCCTTGGTCATGTGGCCGGCATGACTAAACACCAAAGGCTCACGGAATGCTGTTACCTTCCCATCAAAAGTGGTCCCTATTTTTCTACTTGCATTTTTTATGTGCTTTCGATCTGCTAGGTTGGCAGAAGCTAGGATAAATTATACTTCAGAGTAAAGGCAGTCACATTTCCGCCACAGTGATCCACCAGTCTGTCTTTGGTAGAGGATTTAGGGATTCTGAAAAGGAACCATGGTTTATGAAAAGCACAATAGTATGTTCTACTTGAAATGGACTGTCTTTAATCCCTTGGTCTTGCTGCAATCAGAAATTCCAGGTGTTTTTCTTCAGGCTGGAACATGACTGCGATATTTGGGCCTTTGAAAAATACCTACAGTTACTGTGGACACCGGCATCAGTATGCCCATTCTTGGAGACTGCTAACAGTTCGGATCTTACCGAGTTAATATAAGGGTTGACAATGTTTTTAATATGGTAGAAGGGGTTGAGTACAGCAGTTTCCATGCATACAGTCCGACATATCCTAGAAACAGCATTTCATGGGAATGAACACCAATGAACTTTATCCCTTTATCCTTAGATTTAGTTCCGATGGTTTTCAAGATAAATAATTTGCCACTTTAAGACTTCCAACTTTGAGTTGCTTTTAAAAAGATTATTCAAGAGACAGCAGATTCCATATTTATAATAAACTTATCTCTACTGCATTGATATAAACATATGCAGAAATACACATATACATTACAAGGATGGCGTAGATTCAAGGATCTCTAGTATAATGCATCCACATTTCAGTTATTTAAGACTGAGAAACTAACAAAAAAAATCAGAAGATAATGGCAGTTAAGGAAGAGCCATGGATCTCAGGACTAAGATAAAATTCAATATTTAGATATTTCTAATGTGCATGTCATTTAGATTCTTTCCCCTTAAACACTTTTTCTGAAGCATCTTGGAGCCTAGAGTGCGATGATGGTGTTGAGTGTTGAAGTGCTACAATCACTCTGGAAATTACTTTGAGCACAGGAATGACTCCACTTTACAAATTTAATATCACATTCACATTCAAAAAGGTATAAATTATCTTTCAATTAGAATCCAACATAGATCATGCAATTGAAAGCATAAGATAATGGTAAAGGTTCCCCTTGCACATATGTGCTAGTCATTCCTGACTCTAGGGGGCGGTGCTCATCTCTGTTTCAAAGCCGAAGAGCCAGCACTGTCTGAAGACTTCTCCTTGGTCATGTGGCCGGCATGACTAAACACCAAAGGCTCACGGAATGCTGTTAGCTTCCCATCAAAAGTGGTCCCTATTTTTCTACTTGCATTTTTTATGTGCTTTCGATCTGCTAGGTTGGCAGAAGCTGGGACAAATAATGAGAGCTTGCCCCATTACATTACGCTGAACTGCTGACTTTTTGATCGACAAGCTCAGCATCTTAGCCACTGAGCTACCATGTCCCATAATTGAAGGCATAGCCAGACAGAATTTCATATTAAATCTGCAGTAGTTCATCCATTTGCTCCACAGATCCTTTAGTTGTTTTATAGAAATACCGTATATACTCGAGTATAAGCCGAGTTTTTCAGCACGTTTTTTGTGCTGAAAAACGTCCCCTCGGCTTATACTCGAGTCTACGTCTTCGGGAACCCCGCACAGGAGGGGGTACCGAACGGACTCCCATGGGAGGGACGGGGAGCGGGCCCGCCGAGGTCTCGCGGGATTTGTCGCCCCCAGGCCGGCCCCCATTCCCGTGTCTGGTGGGCGGACGGCGCAAACTTGGCGGGCTGTGCATTGGCGCGGGGAAGCCCTGGTGGTGCAGTGTTCCCGTTCGCCCTGGCCTCCGTCCTCCGATCTCCTGCGCTGGGAGGCGGCGGCGAGCCAGCGGCAACCGGGCACCGCGGACTTTGGCAAGGAGGAAGGTGGGAGGAAGCGGAGCTGCCGGCTGTGGGGGTTGAGGCGTGCAAGAGGAGTGGCGTGGAAAGGCCTTTTTGTGTGTGTGCGTGTGTGCGCGCCTGTGTGCCCTAGGGAGGAAGCGGAGCTGCCGGCTGTGTGGGGGTTGAGGCGTGCAAGAGGCGCGCCTCCTCCTCTTCCTCCACGCTCGCTCCTCTTGCACGCCCCTCAACCCCCCCATCCCCCACCCTCTCCGAGCGTGAAGGTCACCTCCTCCCTCTTCCAGGCGGCGGCGGCGGCGGCGGCGGCGGCGGCGGCTCGGCGGGCGCCACAGCCGGCAGCTCCGCTTCCTCCCACTGGTCCCAGTCCAGCGAGCGGTGGCGACATGCGGCGCGCTCGCTTTCACCGTTCGGCTGGATTGGGACCGCTTGGTCCGCGCGGGCGGGGAGCCGCCAGCCTTCTCGGCTGAGGGAGGAGGTTTCCCGAGCGGTGGCGTCGGCCGAGAAGGCTGGCGGCTCCCCGCCCGCCGCCGCCGCCGCCTCCCACTGGTCCCAGTCCAGCCGAACGGTGAAAGCGGAGCGCGCCGCATGTCGCTTTCACCGTTCGGCTGGACTGGGACCGTGGGAGGAAGCGGAGCTGCCGGCTGTGGCGCCCGCTGAGCCGGAGCCGCCGCCGCCGCCGCCGCCTGGAAGAGGAGGAGGTGACCTTCACGCTGGAGAGGGTGGGGATGGTGGGGTTGAGGCGTGCAAGAGGAGCGGCGTGGAGGAAGAGGAGGAGGCGCGCTCCTCTTGCACGCCTCAACCCCCACACAGCCGGCAGCTCCGCTTCCTCCCTAGGGCACACAGGCGCGCACACACGCACACACACACAAAAAGGCCTTTCCACGCCACTCCTCTTGCACGCCTCAACCCCCACAGCCGGCAGCTCCGCTTCCTCCCACCTTCCTCCTTGCCAAAGTCCGCGGTGCCCGTTCGCTGGCTCGCCGCCGCCTCCCAGCGCAGGAGATCGGAGGACGGAGGCCAGGGCGAACGGGAACAGCCCACGCCCAAGAGGGAAAGGGAGCGAGTGGGTGGGTGGCTGGGACGAGACCCCACCACAAACACACACACACACGCCTGTGAGACGCCTTGCTTGCATGTCACACACACGCACCGCTCGCTGGGAAAAAAAAGGATGGATGGATGGATGGAAGTAAGGAAGGAAGGATGGATTGATGGATGGAGGCGACCGCTTTGAAGCGCAACCTTCTCCCGCAACTAAGGGGGGTCAATGTTTTCCCAATCCTAGGGTGTGGGAAACAGTCATTCTTTCTTCCCCTAGTCTCTCCCGAGATCGCACTGCAGCGCCCATCATCCCCAGCCGGCAATCTGAGCTCGTGCCATCGATGTGGTCCTTGAACTTCCCCTCCTAGGATGGCGGTGTGGAGGTGTGGTGGTGGTAAACGGCCAGGAGAAAGCTTTCGCTCTTTTCGAGAGGTCCTCTTGGAAGGCTGCCTTGGAAAGGGAAAGTGGGAGGGGCAGAGATTTCTCCTCAAAGGTCCCCTTGGAAGGCTGGGTTGGAAAGGGAAAGTGGGAGGGGCAGAGATTTCTTCCTCGGGTCCTTCTAGAGTCCTTGAGAAACTGATATCATACAAGGTTAATAAATTATACCTCCTCCTCATTGATGAGTTTTTCATCCTGAAATTGATTGAAACATTGTACCATCATATGCTGCCATAGTATAGTGTTAACAACATCTGTAAAGATGATATATGAGCATGACACTAAGTTTTTCTATATTTCCCTTTATTGAAAAACTTCCATCATGCTTCTTTCTGAAAACAAAGGTCATTATAATATACCTCATTATATATTTGATTTGATGATATTTCAGTTAATAAATACCATTTAAGGTGTTAAGCTTCTTTTCTTTTCAGCAGCAAAGTGAATTACAACTTTAAAGAACTTTATTACTTTATATTCATTTATTTTAAGTATAGATTTTAGATTTTTAAACAAATATGTTTAGAGCTTTTATATCTTTCAAGTTATTCAAATTATCCTCAGCAGGTATATAATGGCATCCAATTCCAATATCATGTTGGGGCTTTTGAGCAAGGGAGGAGGAACGTGAGCACCGCCTTTCGCTGGCATTCCGGGATTTCCTTTGTTTAGAGCTGGGAATCCTCCTTCCCCTTTGCACTCCCTCCTCCTCCCTCTCTCTCTCTCTCTCTCTCTCTCTCACACACACACACACACACACACACACAGACTTCTAAAGTCGATTGGCACAATGAAGGCAAAGACCACAATTGTTTTAAGAAAGAAGCTTTAGCAGGAGGGGGATGGGAGGGTGTTTTAAGTTTTGGCAAACAGCCAGGCCAACTGTATTGGAGAAGGTCACACAACTGGCCTTAACATTTTAGCTGCTGTCTTTTTCTCACACTTGGGTTTAATGATATTAGAGACCCTTATTGCCCTGCCAAAAAAAAAAAAAGAGCCACCCCAACGTCTATGAAAATTAACCTTCTCTGCCAAGAGACACTGTGCAGGGTATTTTCACTATTGGTGTGCATACAGGCTTAGATTTGTGCTGGGTTCTTAGTGCTTAGAGCACTGACCTTCAGAGGCACCCTGGTCCCTTGGAAGCTAAAGGAGGACTCATTTTCATGCTTGCAGTTGTATTGTCAATTTCTGTGAGACAATGTTGTTGAAGTAACTCACTCACTCATTCATTCATTCATTCATTCCTTGTGTGTCCAATCACACTTAGCCAATAAAATTCTATTCTATTCTATTCTATTCATTCATTCATTCATTCATTTTATTTTGTCAAATACATATTAAATAATTATATAAATATAAGCATGAATTGAATACATAAAAGGAATACAACTAAAGGGAACATTAGGACAGGGACGGTAGGCACGCTGGTGCTCTTATGCACGCCTTACAGACCTCTTAGATATGGGGTGAGGTCAATACTAGATAGTCTTTGGTTAAGGCTTTGGGGATTTTGGGAAGAGACCACAGAGTCAGGTAGCACATTCCAGGCATTAACAACTCTGTTACTGAAGTCACATTTTCTGCAATCTAGATTGGAGAGGTTCACTTTAAGTTTGAATCTATTGTGTTCTCGTGTATTGTTGTGGTTGAAGCTGAAGTAGTCATTGATAGGAAGTACATTGTAGCAGATAATTTTATGAGCTATGCTGAGGTCATACCAAAGGCGGCGTAGTTCTAAATTTTCTAAAGCTGGGAATCCTCCTTCCCCCTTTTGCACTTTTATTGTTTTTCGTTCAAATAAATATTCATGTTATTTTACTTGGCTCTATCTTTATTTTTTACATTGACCAGTAGCTGCCTCATTTCCCACCCTCGGCTTATACTCGAGTCAATAGTTTTTCCCAGTTTTTGTGGTAAAATTAGGTGCCTCGGCTTATATTCGGATCGGCTTATACTCGAGTATATACGGTAAGTTAAAAACTGGTTGCAGCTAAATACCTAATAAAACATGTTTGGGACATGGGACAATAATGAGAAAAAATGCTTTTTAAAAAAGTACAAATAACAGTGCTTTAGATTCCTATCTATCTTAAACTATCAAATATCAGATGTCGTCAGAAGTGGACTGAAAAAGATGGCATATTAACATAAGAAGTTCTCGTCTCGGTGATGCATGCAAGTAATTTTATGAACCTCTGGGCAATGGGAGAGCATGATATTAATGGAAAAAGTGGCCAAAAAAGAGCATGGAATCCTTATAAGGCACAGAACATATAAAACTCCCACAATGAAACAAGCCGGATGAGGGGGAGACAAAGAGGCAGTCAAGTCATAGCCAAGGAAAGAGACAATATTTCGCAATTAGCAAAAAAAGGAGAGATTTAGCGGGCCATAAATTAAGAAAAAGGAAGGGAACTCAAAGGAAAAGCTTCACACAGGATCAGCTATAAAAAGGCATGGCTGGAAATAACTGGAAGCAGAGAAATGTAGGAACTGGTTAAGGTACAAGGTCAGTGTGCTGGAAGGCTAACTTTCACATGCCAGATTCAGATAACCAGCCGAATGTTGGGCTCTAACTAAAACGGAATGTTTATTCTTCAGATTGCAATTTCTTTGTGGACTTTAAAAATATAGATACTTTAAAAGGTCCTAGAACAGACTTTGTTTTAAATACTTAACATATGGCGACTACCCTAAACCTAACAAGGCCAGTGTTGCAGTCAGCAGAAAGCTCCCTGAGGACACAGCGCACAACAAATAGCAACCCATTATTTGAGGCATACAAACTTGAGGGGGAGTGGAGTATGGTTTTAATTTCAGGCCTTCACTTTCTAGGTGCCCCTTAGGGGCATACATGTTTCCTACATAAAGTTCAGCCTGTTTGTAATTAAGTCCTCCCGCTCTGCTTATTCTGAACTAAATTAAAAATAGTAAAATCAGGATAACCTTGGACTTTTTGACATAAACAAGGCCACTGTTTCCAGAGATATAAACATACTAATCAAGTTTATGGATCTTGGAAAACTGAAACAGTCTTCTGACCTTTCTTATGTTAAAGACATGAACACTTTTCAAAGAGCTAATGCGGATCTGGGGGTCCTTTTGAAACTTTCCTGTCTGAACTTCAAGTGTATTTAATGTTGTGTAGAGCACAATTCCTGGATCTTGCTGTGTTCATCCCCAAAACTCTAAAGGGCTCTTATCAAGACCAGGTTCAGAGTCACATTTTTGGTGGGCTGGCTATAGTTCACTCTAAATGTGGGCTAATTAAAATTAAGTATGTACTCTATGACATATTCTGGTCAAATATATTACAATTTCAATCCATTTTAGGGAAACAGAGGATATGACAAAAGCTTTTTAGCTACTTGATTATGCTTTATATTTCTAGCAGTAAGGTTAATTGGATAACCAAAATGGTAACATCTCTGCACAAGGGAGCTGTATCAGCAAATTTGGGGGAAACCCAAAGGGTAACAGAAATACAAAACAAATAAACACACCTCCCACATGTGGGGAGTGAGTCTAAAAATAACTGAGTGGGGAGTAAACCAAAAGGAAGAACTTGTCTCTGATTTCCCCTGCATTTTAGACCAGTCTCCACACAAATATGCTTGATCTCCTTATTCTTGACATACGGGAAGGAACTGAAAAAGTTTCTTGTGAAATAGGCTTTTCATACCTAAAGACTATTGAGAAGCTCATGTTTTATTTATTATTTTAGTGGGGCGGGCTTCACATACAGAATATGGGCATATTTTATTTCATTGTTTTTGCCTCCATGTTATTGTCTCTGCCTTCAGATGCTAAGCATTTGTATTGTTTTCTATACTAGATGAGGAATTCTGGGAGTTGAAGCCTACACATCTTAAAAATTGCCAAGTTCGAAAAAATACTGCACTGCTGGCTGCAGCATCTCAGACAGAGAATTATCCAGATCTTAACGAAGAATTCGTCACTTAGTGTAGCAGCCTGATTGAGTACCTGGAACATGAAGGCCGATTCATTGGCCGGTACGGGATATTTTACTCCTGATGTCTAGCCTGAACTTGCTTCCTCATAATTTTAATCCAACCATTCTGGTCCTGCCCTCTGGGAGAATAAATTTGAACTGTAATATAGCTGCAAAGTTTTGTTATCTGTAGTGCTGAATCTCTGTGGGCATGGAGTGTCTGCCTTTTATTTGCTCCATTCCAACTTCCCTCATTTGAACAGAAATACCAGTGTTATCTGGAAAACTTCATAGTCAACACAATTTTAATTCTTCCAGTCAGTTTCGCAATCCCAATTCAAAAACCTAGCAGAACTTAATTTTCCTTGTTTATTTAAACTATATGGTCCAACATTCCTCACTCTTACTCGCATCCTGTAGACTCAGGAAAACTATACACCCTCTCCCTCCACTATCCGGATACAACAATTCTACATTGCAACTGTTGGCATGTTCCTGCAGCTGTTCCTGATGTCTATGACAGTCAAGCAATTTCCACCTTGCAGCAATATCTCAGTTGTTTTTTGCCAAAAGGCCAAACATGTGGTATGTATTTAAAATGGAGGGAAACCATAGTACTTTACTTTGTTCTCTTTCAGTTTGAAGCACAAAGAGCAGAATGATCATGCTAATCGATCCTTGCCTCTCCTGCCTGATTAAATCTGCCAGGATTGGACTCATCGATAATTAACAGAGGCAACCAATGCCTCCTAAATGAAGTAGTAAGCAGGACTTTTTAAAGAAATCTTTCCTTGTCCAAGATCTGTATAATTACATGCTGGTCCCAAATGTTTCACTTCTCAGAAAGATGATTGAGAAAGCCTTGTAGTTGCTCCCTACTCTGTCAGCATTTAGGAAATCTATAAAGATGCAGAAAATACAATCTCTAAATGCTTCTGCTTTTGCATGCATGCAAACACCTATGAAAAATCAAGAATACAACATAATGCCAATAATTCAATTCGATTCGATTCGATTCGATTCGATTCGATTCGATTCTATTCTATTCTATTCTATTCTATTCTATTCTATTCTATTCTATTCTATTCTATAATGTGCTGAAGACTCCTAAAACAGAAATGAGCATTTCATTCCTTCCTTCTGTGTATCCCTTTTTGTAAGGTAGGATTTCTCATTCCATCCGCAGTTACCAAGTATTTAATCCTGATAAGAAGAATCATGAAAGTAAATCTTCACCTAAACAGAACCAGAAATTAACTTTCCCCTTCATTTTACAGATATAGCCCTCCCCCCCGCACACTTTCTTCCTTGCCATGTGTTTCTGAAACCTGGGACTCTTCCAAATTTTAAGCATATTGGAAAGTATATCCTTAGGCCAGCTGTGATCTGGTCATGCCGTAACAAATGAGAGAAAACAAAAAAAAAATCAACTCAAAGAGAGGCAAACAATAGATTTCCTTGTTCTAGCCTGGAAGTGATCTTCATCCTCCCCATCAAAGCATCCCACACAGTTCTGTGAGGGTTACGCAATATGCCCTTAGCGCTCCTTGCTTTAGAGGAGACATCTCTTGCATTTCGAAACATATGGGATGGGAACTATTAGAAGAGTTTAAAGAGGTGAGCAGCAATGCCATCATCACTGCTGCTATTTATAAGCTATTTTAAAGGGGTTGGGGGGTTGGGAGAGAGAATGGTGTCAGCAACGTATGGGAGGTTTTTTATAAATCTCCAAAGCAAGAACTAGATGTCCCCTGAGAATGCTGTTTTTTATCTTTGCTCAGAGCCGTTTTAGAAAAACCACAAATCTTGGAAACCAGACTTCAGTTGGGTCTGGAATTCCACTGAGGCTTTGTATACTAAGAAACACATTTATCACTCCAAACAAATACATAAAGTCCTGCTGGTATCTAATTGACCTTGATTTTTTTTAAAAAAAAAACTTTCATTATAGATAGCAGTTCACAAATGATGCAAATTAATAGAATAGAATAGAATTTTTTTTTTTTTATTGGCCAAGTGTGATTGGACGCACAAGGAATTTGTCTTGGTGCATATGCTCTCAGTGTACATAAAAGAAAAGATACATTCATCAAGGTACAACATTTACAACACAATTGATGATCAATATATCAATATAAATCATAAGGATTGCCAGCAACAAGTTATAGTCATACAGTCATAAGTGGAAAGAGATTGGTGATGGGAACTATGAAACGATTAATAGTAGTGCAGATTCAGTAAATAGTCTGACAGTGTTGAGGGAATTATTTGTTTAGCAGAGTAATATGAAGACTTATGTATGTTACTTTGAAGTAATTTCTAACAAGTCCAGGGAGGCCTGCTATTGGTGATGTCTTAAGTCAGCGGTTCTCAACCTGTGGGTCGGGACCCCTTTGGGGGTCGAATGACGATTTACCAGGGGTCGCCTAAGACCATCAGAAATATGAGAAGTATACTTGTGTGTTGAAGAATCGCGCTCCAATGGTTGAATTCACAAGCCAGCTGCAGGCTCTTCAAATCGCTAGCCGAATTCGGCTTCAGGCATGATCAATTAAAAAAGAGAGAAATCTTTGCTCTGATGTCTCCCTCTCAAGCCAGCTGCAATCACTCCCAATCGCTAGCTTAATCTGGCTTCAGGCGCAATAAACTTAATAGGGGAGGAGTCTCCGCTTTAATGCCTCCGTCCTCAAGGCAATCGCAAGCAGTTCAAATTGCAAGCCAATATGGCTTCAGGTGCGATAAATTCAAAACGAAAATAATTTTACGGTTGGGGGTCACCACATCGTGGGGAATTGTATTAAAGGGGTCACCACATCATGGGGAATTGTATTAAAGGGGTCGCAGCACTATAAAGGTTGAGAACCACTGTCTTAAGTAATTGTTCCTTGAAAGCTTTTAATGTGGCTCATATGTAAACAGACTTCACATTCTCGGCCCAACTTCTCTGCTCTCTGTCTTGGAAAATGTAGCAATTAACCCAAGCAAGTCAATACTTTAGTAATAACATATACCGTATGCATCATATACAGGACAGTAGGAAACTTTCTCTTGAAATGATAACGGGACACTTTTAGCCTGATGGGAGGAAAATAAAACCCTTTCAATTTTCCCTAGAATGCAATTCACCCCAGAGTTTGAAAGTACAGACTCAAATCCAGAAGAGACAGAAGGAATCGCTTCCTACCTTGTATTTATATTGAAATAATGGTTACAGATGCTGGTTTATTTGGTTGCTTGGACAATAGTATTGGTCATCTTTATGGAAAATATTTGTTCAGCCCTAGAGATATGCTGTTAAATGAATAACAACTGACTCCACCAATTCTTTTGCCATTGCCACCCCATGCTGCTAGCCACCAAACCAGGGGTAAAATGCTACCAGATTGGATGAGATCGCGCGATCCAGTAGCAATTGCGGCCGGTAGTTTGGCGATCTGGTAGCGATGGCAAAGTGAAGCTGATTACTTCCTGGTTTTTCACCTTCTGTGCATGCGCAGAAGGTTTTGCACATGCACAGGAGATCTGTGTGTGCATGTGATGCATGTGCATGTACACTCCCGATCGGGTAAGGAAGATAAGTAGATTTCACCCCTGCACCAAACTGCCAATCATTGTGCTGGCTGCTGTGACTCAGCCTTTTTTCTCAACTCACAAAATTCCTGAAGATTTAACTATGGACTTCTGCAAGCCAATAGAGTCTGGCTCTAGTACACCACTGAGTGTATATTTCCTGGTCCTTTTAGACCTCTAAGCAGTGTTTGATGCCATTGACTATGTTGGCCTTCTGTTGTTATAGCAGTGCCACCTTCCTAAGTAGAGAGATCTAATCATGGTGCATGGCAGAAGAGTCACACCTGTAGCTATTTCAATATAGAGTCCTATTGGACTCAGCTCTTTCCCTCATCCTGTTTATTACCGAAGTTAAACCACAGAAGTGTGATGACTCCCTTAGACGCTTCCCCAGATACCTCTCTAGGTGTCAGTTTTGGGGGAGGATGAATCAGTTCATGGCATGTCAAGAGCTGAGTTGATTGATGGCTCTGTGATGCTAAAGCACAACTGCAGAAGAACAGTCCTAAGGCTCCAGGTGGGGAAAACATGCAGCTGCCCTACGTGTTCTTGGATATGATGAGGTCAGTGATAAGGAAGAGGAACTGCCTTATGCACTTGATCCAAGGACACGTAGGGCAGAAAAAGGCAGGAGCAGAGAAGCTCAGCCAGATTACCTACAAGGAGAAAGTCTTGCCCTTCTTGATGGGCTCCAATATGGGGAATATTAATAAACTCACTAAAACACAGTTACATGTCAGTGTGAGTGAGTGGGACAGCACAAGAAGAAGGCTATCTGCTGGTTTGGGTTGGGTGTTGTATCATTAGTACACTGATGTTACCCAGTTGTACATTGGCAGTCTTTGGCTGGTGCACAACAGTGACTCATGACTTTGTTGTATTTTATAGTTTATTGTGATGGGGTCTACATTATTCAACAATCTTCAAGCTATAAAGTATTTAATTCCTAAAATACTTGCATTCATGTTGGTCCATTACAGTTTTTACAATTGTAAACAATGCATTTATTGTAAATACATTATTTACAATTGTAAAAATTGTAATGGACCAACATGAATGCAAATATTTTAGAAATGAAATACTTTATAACTTACTGCCTCTGAAATAGTGCTCTGTTACTTCTTGAAATCTTGACACATATTGCAACACAAATTTCTTTTGTCTTAATCTATAAATCTTACTTTATGCTCTTTAGCATGCTGCCCCAATATCCCTCGATGGCTGGTTATGTTTAGAAATATTTGGGTTTAATACAAAAACCTGACAGGTATTTGTAAATATGTTTAATGCATTTAAAACCCCATCGGGGTGAAAGCCAGCAGGTTCTAAGAGGTTCTGGAGAACTGGTAGCAGAAACTTTGAGTAGTTTGGAGAACTGGTAATGGAAATTTTGAGTAGTTAGGAGAACTGGCAAATGCTACCTCTGCCTGGCCCCAGAGTGGGGTGGGAATGGAGAATTTGTAATATCCTTCCCCCAGGACTGTGGAGGGAATGGGGATTTTGCAATATCCTTCCCCTGGAGTGGGGTGGGAATAGAGATTTTGCAGTATCCTTCCCCTGGAGTGGGGTGGGAATGGAGATTTTGCAGTATCCTTCCCCTGCCACGGCCACCAAGCCACTCCCACAGAACTGGTAGTAAAAAATTTGAATTTCACCACTGAACCCCATTAACATATTCATACTGTGTGCATAAAATTTCTAAAAACACCTGGGTACGTAGGCACTTGGAAAAGGACATCGGTGGCATGATATATAGCAGGGGGCTTCCTGTATAGGGATTGCTTAACCTAGAGAATGACTTGTGTCAGGATGGTACAACCTGGGAGTGGAGTGAAAAGGGAGATTAGCCAAGAATCCTCATGTAGCCACAACAGAACTAAGCTCAAGCCCCCTTGAGTGCCATTGACTCTTTTCTAATTTTAACCAGATGCTATCTGTTAGTTGAGAAGATTTCTGGGCATAGTTTTTTAGCAATAAATCAATTTAATGGAAACTTCACCTATGGACCTGGTCTTTCGTGCTGGGCATTAGAACCTACAAATCACTAAAATGTTTCTTCTTGTTGGTTATACTGATCTCACAAGACTTGGATAACAAACGAAAGTACAACAAAGTAAGTTTCTATCTTCAAACCTAACCAAACACAATGTCTGGAGACTCTCAGTCTTTGGACGCTTATTTGCCATTGTAAAAACTTGTCAGTATTCTTGCAAAATGGCTACTGAGGGACATGGGACTTGTTCAACATTTTATGACAGGAATATAGCATTACAACAAAACTGCAACAAACCTGTATTAATTGTTGGGTTGATTTTATTTCATTCCGCAGAATACAAGAGTTTGTATGCAGAGGAGACAGGAAAAGAGTAAAAAAGTGAAGTCTGGATTAGACTGGAATGTAGCAAGGAAGCTTGCCAAGTTCTCAGCATATGGAAAACAGACAAAAGTGCTATATATAGTACACAGTGACTTGCAATAATTTATCTAAAGTTAAAAAAAGGAAAAAGAAAAAGAAAAATGAGAATTCAGAATCACTAGGAAAATGAATAAGATGATCTTTTTCCATTACATCAGCCTAAGGAGTTGGAAGCAATATACATGACTTGCTGCCACAAGGCTGCTGGGGAAAAATAATGCCATATGGAATTAGCAGATGTATTGCTAGAGATGATGTGTAATTATAAAAATGCTTCTGGTCATTTGGTAATAACTTATAACAGAGTGACTTAGTATATTCACAGTAGTACACGTACAATAGCTGTACGATGAATATATGCATAACTGCATACTGTGAGGTTTATTTGTCTAAAAGGAGCTCTACGGTTTGTAAAAGAAATGCAGAATTTTGAGAATCTAAAAACAGAATGTGACAATTTAAATAACTGATAGTGAACTCTCACTAGATCATTGATAGAGAGGTTTGAGGAATCTCAGAGGCTATGAGCATAATAAAATAGGGATTTCAAAGTTTAAGGACAGTAAGGCATCACTGTGGAACCCCTGTTACTCTCTGACCTTGGTTGGTTGTTTGCAGAGCTTTCATTATTCAACTAGTTAATCTCAACAGCGGGGCTTCAGCAGCATTCGCTCTATAAGAAGCACAGACATTTCCACCCACTTTTGGGGGGGGAATGTGACTTATAGACCGAAAAATATGGTATATAGTTTGCTTTCTTCATGGTACTTTTTTCTGGAAAGCATTTTTGTATATATATTCTCTTTCAATAATCATGGACGTTTTTTTCATCTGAAAAGTATGCAAGAATATTGAACTAGTGGAATTGGAAATTCTGGTATCTGCAGAAATGAAAATATTAAGGCATAAAACATTTCTTAACATACTTCTAGTCCACTGTTCTTTTGTTGCTCAGGTCTTCTGATTACACCATTTAAATGAAGAAAGAGAACAGATGGCTCCAACTATTTAAGATGACCAGAACATTATAAAAACAAGGTTGTTTACTTATTTACACTTGTAGAGGGCCATCTTCTCTTTCTGGTCAATAAATGTCTCTGCCATTCAGAGCTAATCTGCTGCCTAGTTAGGACTATGTTATCTATTCCCTTCACGGTTGTAGGTCCAAAAAGTAAAAATCAAAACAAACAAAACACAAAGAATCCATTCTCCTCTTATCCTTTCTTCTGAGAGTTATATATTTAGATCATTTGATAGCCAGGAGATCATTTGATATGTTTTAGATCAGGGGTCTCCAACCTTGGTCCCTTTAAGACTTGTGGACTTCAACTCCCAGAGACCCTCAGCCAGCAAAGCTGGCTGAGGAACTCTGGGAGTTGAAGTCCACAAGTCTTAAAGGGACCAAGGCTGGAGACCCCTGATTTAGATCATCTTACTCAGTCATGCTATTTTTCTGCCATGATAAGGAGCCAAGCAGTAGATAAGCAGGCATTCCTTTTGATCACTATCCAGACTTCTCCAGAACTTTATAAACCACTCCTGCTTCTGGAGTGAGATTTGCTGTTTGAAAACAGGAATTCCCTGTTTGCCAAACACTTGGGGACAGCTGCAGGAGAACACCAGGGCATAGTGCAAATGGCAGCTCCCCTCTATTGGCATCACCTTATCAGCAGGGAGGCTCAATTTGATTTCATGTTGCAATCCCACAGCCATCCGAAAGAACACTTTGGACTCACAGTAGACTTAAAATAACCATTTGCTAAACCAGCACCATGCTATCCAAAACCCACCCCCACTCCTCTTGTATAAAGTTATGCTTCATTGGTGATCCTCCATATGTAACAGCATAGCTGCCTGGAGCTAGGAAACTGTCACAAACTATATTACTTGAAGAGGACTGAGGACATGAGAGAGAGGTTGCTCAACTCTCCTTGAACACATGTAATCATGTCACCTGAACATGGTTAATGTGTTTAGCTAACGTTTACCTAGGGTTTTGCCTGTGGGCTTAGAGGTTCTTAATCTATGGGTCATATGCATTTTTCAACATTTCTCAATGCAGATTCCTCTCCCACCCTCCTTTCACACTTTCTGCTCATGCTGTAAATAAAATAGATGGATAAGAAAGCATTAGGGACGTCCCAGGTTTTAAAGGAAAGGAAAGCTCGCTTTAAAAGCCCTCTTTGTAATGATGTAAGAGCCAAGATCAAACAACACTGCAAGATAGCTAGAGTTGTCCCTTGTCCTTAAGTAGGATGCTCTGGGCACTGTGCTCTGTGATTAGCTTCAGGCCTATGCCTGATATTTATTTTATTTTATTTATTTTATTTATTTGCATTTATATCCCGCTCTTCTCCGAAGACTCAGGGCGGCTTACACTATGTCAAGCAGTCTTCATCCATTTGTATATTATATACGAAGTCAACTTTTATTGCCCCCAACAATCTGGGTCCTCATTTTACCTACCTTATAAAGGATGGAAGGCTGAGTCAACCTTGGGCCTGGTGGGGCTTGAACCTGCAGTAATTTCAGGCAGCTGCTGTTAATAACAGACTGTCTTACCAGTCTGAGCCACAGAGGCCCTTTCATACAATCACTGATACAGTGATTCCTTTCAAAGCATCCCTTCCATGCTTGAACACGGAAAGAAGACTTTAAGGTGTATGTTCTCTACCATGCTACCATACTGCTTGAGGAATTCTAAGAGTTGAAGTCCATATATCATGTCCCCCTAGTCCTTCTTTTCTCTAGACTTGTTGTTGTGGTTAGTTGTGAAGTCGTGTCCGACCCAGTTAATCCACTGAGTGATGCTTTAAATACCACTGTACCATTGTACCTTTGACTGAAAGTCTCAACATCTTTTTTGTAAAGTGGTGACCAAAACTGGATGCAGTATTCCAGCTGTGGCCTTACTAAGGGTTTATAAAGCAGTATTAATACTTCACATGATTCCGATTCTATGACTCTGTTTAGTAGTGGGTTCCACTTACCTTTGCTACTGGTTCGGAACTGTGAGTGTGCGCAGGGCGCTTCTGCACATACGCAGAACCTTCTGTGCATGCGCAGAGCGTCCATGATGACATCCGGGTGGGTGGGCAGAGCCTCCAGCCGGCGCCACTTCCGGTTCACCTGACTCGGGGCAAACCAGTAGAAACCCACCACTGCCTCTGGTCATACAACCAAGGATTGTATTAGCTTTTTTGGCTGCTGCCACAAACTACTGGCTTATATTCAAGTTATCGTCCACTAGGACTCCATGGTCCCTCTCACAATTACTGTTTTTGAGCCAGGTTTCACCTAATCTGTACTTGTCCCTTTGACTTTTCCTGTCTAAGTGTAAAATCTTGCTTCTCTCCACATTAAATTTCATTTTGTTGGTTAGGATCCATCCCCAATCTGCCCTTCAGATCTTCCAATGGTGCCACTTAGCTGTAAGTGAGTTCATCCACTCTACATCCTGTTTTTCTTTTTCACCTTTCTTGGTATTACAGATCTCTCAAGAGAGCTGGGTTGTCATATAATCTGTCCAAAATACAATAATTTGAGTCTAGTCTTTGTACCTTCAGTGAGGGCACAGGATTGATTTGTTCTATTAGCCATTTGTTTGTTTATGGCTGTACATGATATTCTCAGGTGTCATTTCAAATAGCAAAGTTCAAAAGTGTCAATACTTTTTTTAAAACTGATTTTTCAAACTCAACTTTGTATGTGCATGTGTCAGCGTTCCAGAAAACCCTCCTTGCAGAAAAGACTCCGAAGCAAACATTTTTCGAAGTTCTTTTACTAGCATAGGTAATCTGGCACAGTTGGTGGAAATCCGAATCTGGGGATCCGGGTTCCTGCCTCAATAATACAAACCCCCAAATCCCCACCCTCATGACCCCTCTGCTGATCACATGCTCCAATCTTCAACCGTACCATCTCAAGACATCACTTCGGCCACTCCTTCTCCAGATGCGAGCCCAGCCTGACCTTGACCGCCAGGAAGAATGTTGTTATGTCTAATAATCCCTTATACCACCCTCCCCTCCCCTATTTTCCCACACAGGAGAAAGTGGCAGCGTGTGGAAGCCTTCGGCCTAGTATGGCTTCCAAAGCTGACAGCATGAATGCATGTACAAAAGGGACTTGGATTGAGACAGTGTGCCTCCCCTTTTGCAGATTTTAATCCAACCCGATTGGTGTCCATAAAGCTAGAGTACTAGATGGATTTGATTCATTTAATTGCTGTGAGAACAATACAGGCAAGACTGTTAGGATGATTCCATGTATTGCATCAACTTCAATTTATTCATATTTGAGAAGAACAGTTATCATTCCTTTACTATCTTGATTGCTAAAATTCCTCCATTAACTTTTCCAAAAGCCTGTTGCTCAATAAAACTTGCAAAAGAAACTAACCCAATAAAAATCACACTAGGAACATTTTCAAAAATACATTTTGCTCCCAGCCAAGAATAGGTATGCAGAATACCTGAAGGCAAAAGCAAAAATAGAGGAGTGTAACATAAGAGAACATACAGCAGACAGAATTTGCTAAGAATTCATAGAACACCATGTTAGATTAGTGAATCCACACTTTGACTTCAATTTTCTGGAAGGAAGCTTTTATGGACTGCATTTCTCTACAATATCTTATGTGCTCTTTTTCAGGGAGAAGGAAATCTCAGAACCAACATCTTCCTGCTCTGCTGGAAATGAGGGGCATAAGTATTGGCCCTCATGACTTTGTTTGAAATCCTTTTACTAGTATGGTGGCTACCAAGATTTGGGGGTTTGGCTTGGGCAGGAATAGAAGAAGGCAGAACTTGTATTCCCTTTTCTGTGCTGTGTAAGCTAGACCTAGCCCAGCTGGTGGGAGTTAGAAGATTGATTGTTTCAGGACTTTCTTCCTCTGAGTAGGAGAACATGTGTGTGTTCTGTGTGACCATTGTAGATTAGTTACCGCCATCAACTGAGACTGCACAGAGTGGTACCTGCTGTTCTGGCCACAGCAGAGGGAAATTTGGCTTCAGAGTTATACATGAACTATCCTGAACTGTAGAGGAATGATGGAAACCCTCTATGACCTCACTAAAGTACAAGTGATAAAGTGCTGCCAAAAGGAAATGAGACTTGATGGAACTTGATTTAACATCCTGAAAATATGTGTGGAAAGCTGAACTTCCCTGCTGAAACTCTGGGAAGACGTTGGCAGAGGACTGGAGGAAAGCTAATTTTACCAAGTAGTTTGTACTCTAGCAATCAGTGAAAGAGCTAACATAGGCAGAAATTAATTCTTAATTCCAGCTGGGACCTGATTCCTTCTGTAGTGTTACCACTTGCAATCAGGGTCTTTAGATATTTACTACTGGCTGGAAGACAGGCAGTGAAGTGTTGAACTTGGTTCAGGAAGACCAATGTTGAAATCCCTCTCTGACAATGGAGTTCATTGAGTAATGAAGAGGGGGGGGGGTAGGTGGAAGAGTCAGTTTCTCACAACCCAATCTATCGCTCAAGGTTGTTCTAAAATAAGGGGATGTATGTTGCTTAGCATTCTTTAAAAAATGACAAGATATATGTGCACTACATAAATATAGTAATGAAATCAGACTCACTTATTTTAGTTCATTAGGTACTCAGTCAATATCTTATCTAGGAAAGGAAACAAAATCTGGTCGAGTCTAAGTGGTTCAATGTTTGCTCGCAAACCACACTGCACAAAATATTTTACTTTGTGGTTCTCCACTTTAGTTTGCCACCCTGCCCCTAAAGAAAATGATTCATTTCCTTTTTTATTCATTACAATATAATTCCACTAACTTCAGTGGAATTATCCAAACAGAAATATGAGCCTATAAGAATAGATCAAGTCTTTTCATGCCTCTTAAACAGTTTGCTAAATAGACTTTCTATATTAAGATGAGTCATTTAGCAAGAATTGTGGAAGATTTGTTTGCAAGGACATCTGTAGCAGTTGTTTCATTTCTATTTTAAATTTGTAAAATGGCAAACAAATGGAACACAGGCCGTAACCGCCCTTGTGTGAAGGTCTGTAGGCCAAAAGGAATTATTAGAAAATTGTGCTGTTTTCCCATTTTTTAAAAGCAACATCTGAATTTTAAAAAGTATTAATTAACCAACAAATTGCATCTCTCTCACAAGTCAACTCCCAAACTAGTTATAAATAAGTTTATTGTTGCCATTGTTCTTGGGAAACCTTGTTATTATCATAAAAGTATGAAAAACATTGTATAAATCGAAATGATCATTGCAAAATTTAACTTTTTGGTTGTTTTGTTAAGCTCGTGTGTTTTACATTGTAAAGGTAGATTAACAGTACATGGGTGATGCCTGTTGCTATCATACAAGCCAAGAAGACCACTATGTCTGAGTGCTTTATGCAGAATCTTCTCTGGCCCCAGGATAAGAAAACAGAATAAATGATATAAAATGTTAAGAAAGGCTAGAAAAAAATAAAATCTATTTATTTACTCTATAACAAGTAAAGAATTGAGATTTTATTTACAGCAAATTTTGGATTTACTATTGATGATCTTTTTTTAATATGATTAGTTACTGGCAATTTTGGTTGTAGCGTACAATGGAAAATCAATTAACACTGATATTTAAGAACCTATTCTTTGGAAGCATAGTAGTTTAATTCCCAATCCAGCAGTAGTTTTACAATTGCTACTCCCTGAATTTTCAGTCCTACAGTAGAAACATATTCAGGAGCACCAGTGGGGAAACACTGCCCTAGGATCTAAGAATTAAAATACATAGTTTGGATTTAGAGAAGGCCTTTGTATCATCAGAAATATTATTTTTTTTTGTATTTTTGTGGAACTGTTGGAATGGGAGACATTCATTTTCTCCTTACTTCCTGCTTCCCTTTACAAACCTAACCTTATCCAGGGAATCTCCAGAATAGATTTTTTTTCAGGAGAATAATAGACTGGATGGGAAGAATAATAAGTAAAAATAACATTGGCAATCAGAATGCTACTCACAGTATCTTTGGATTCAACCTTACATTACTGATTTCTTACACAAATATACTGTATTATTTACTGTATTATGATTTATATTGATATACTGACCATCAATTGTGTTGTAAATGTTGTACCTTGATGAACGTATCTTTTCTTTTATGTACACTGAGAGCATATGCACCAAGACAAATTCCTTGTGTGTCCAATCACACTTGGCCAATAAAAAATTCTATTCTATTCTATTCTATTCTATTCTATTCTATTCTATTCTATTCTATTCTATTCTATTCTATTCTATGTGAAGCCATCCAGCACTTCATCAGTTGGTTTACAGTCTCTCTTGCTCAAATTTTGTTGTATCAAATGTGAGAATAATAAACGTCTTCCTGCAGATATGCAAAGATATTGATAATAACTTTGCCCGAGATCGTATCTTCCAGGCTTTTAAACATTCCTTTATAATAGAAAGAAGGCAGGGAAAACAGATTATCTTCAACATAGGCCTAGAGTGCAGCACGGAGCAGACATGGAAGGTTCTTGGAGGAAGTCACCTGTAGCTTTCTTTTTATAATTTGAATACTACTGTACATTTTGGTTAAAGGGAGGAAACTTATAATAAAATCATAACTTCATTAAAAAAAACATTGCCAGTGATGCTCTGTTTGGAGAAGCAGTTTTGGTTATGCAAGGAAATACGGTCTTTTGAATGACACATAGCCTACCTCTATGTATTTCTAGCACAGTGAAACTACATATACCATGTTTCCCCGAAAATAGGACCCTGTCTTATATTTTTTTGAAGCACGAAATAAGCGCTTGGCCTTATATTTGGGAAGGTCTTATTATTTTGGAGCACGTGGAACAAGACGGGGCTCCTGTTACCATCTTACCTGATTTCCAGCTGTCTCCCTAACCCAAGAAAATGGTGGAGACCAGCTTGCATGTGTTTTGATATTTTTTGGGGAGGGCTTATTTTAGTGTGTGTGCTCAAAAGCCCGATTGGGGAGGTTTTATTACCGGGGAAGGTTTTATTTTTGGGGAAACAGGGTAGTTGTTTTTTTTTTAAAAAAGAGAACTTGTCTTTGTAAAATATTGCTGTGTTATCTGTTGACAGTGTGGGCAACACTGTTTACAACTGTGGGCAAGATGCTAGCCAGGTAAGAAGTATCGGTTGCTATCATTTTATACATCAGATCACATCCCTAAATCCTGGGTACAAAAGTTAACACTGCATTTTTCAGTTAGACTTTTGGTGGGAGCTAGAGTGTTTTCAGTACACATAGGATCAACTAAAATAATCAGTGGGTGTTTCCTTTTGATCTAGTGATAATGTAATGAAATAGCTTATTAAATTTCCTGATCTTTTTTCTCCCTGTTTCTATAGAATCTACTGACAAATAGTTACATCCGTTTTGAAGAAGTTTCTCTTCCTTCCCAAGAATATCTCATATTTGGAGGGGGTGGGGAATGGAGACAGAATTTTCCGGCTGCCCCCTACGAACTCTTTCTCAGTACTTTCCCCCCCTTAAAATAAGTGAATATGGTACTCATTCCATGACAAGCAATAAATCTGCTATCAGATATCAAGCAATAAATCTGCTTAGAACAAAGAAAATGGTATAATTTCCTGTTCCAGAAGCCTCCAGTTTTAATAATTCTGATATTGTCTTGCTGAGAAAACACATGAAGAGGAAGTAGCTATGCCAATAAGAGTATATTAGCAAAATTAAATGAAACCAAAACTAGAGGTCTTTGCCCACTTGGAGGAACATAGGATGAAAAAGTCATATTTTTATATAACCACGTGTCATTCCATTTCTTTTAGAAATTAGCATCACCAGAACTGGGTGGGGGAGTAGAAGAATTCCATTGGAAGCCATAAGACAGAAATGGAAGAATATTATCATATGTTGTAACAAGTGAGTAACTTTTTGCAGAGTTTTGCACCAATTTTTCTCTTTAAAATAATGAAATCTATTCGATTTTTTTTTTTTGAGGGGGCAGTTCTTAGAATTTTTAGGAAGCCCTAAGCAACTGAAAATACCCATCCAAGCCCATTTAATTAAACTATTAATTATTATTAATAGTATTATTAATAATACTATTAAAATATTATTAATAGTATTAATAGTATGAAGCCGCTGGGTGAGGTCATCAGTGGTTTTGGGGTGAGTTATCAACTGTACGCTGATGACACCCAGCTGTACATTTCCACCCCGGACCACCCCAATGAAGCTGTCAAAGTGCTGTCTCGGTGTCTGGAGGCCGTGCGGGTCTGGATGGGGAGAAACAGGCTCAAGCTCAACCCCTCCAATACTGAGTGGCTGTGGATGCCGGCATCCCGGTACAGTCAGCTGCAACCGCTGCTGACTGTTGGGGGCGAATCATTGGCCCCAATGGAGAGGGTGTGCAATCTAGGCGTTCTCCTGGATGGACGGTTGTCTTTTGAAGATCATTTGGCGACCGTCTCCGGGAGAGCTTTTTACCAGGTATGTCTGATTCGCCAGTTGCGCCCCTTTCTAGACCGGGATTCCCTATGCACGGTCACTCATGCCCTCGTCACTTCTCACCTAGACTACTGCAATGCTCTCTACATGGGGCTCCCCTTGAGGAGCACCCAGAGGCTCTAGTTGGTCCAGAATGCAGCTGCACGGGTGATAGAGGGAGCCACTCGTGGCTCTCATATAACACCTCTCCTGCGCAAGCTGCACTGGCTACCTGTGGTCTTCCGGGTGCACTTCAAGGTGTTGGTCACCACCTTTAAAGTGCTCCATGGCATAGGACCCGGATATCTGCGGGACCGCCTTCTGTTACCATATGCCTCCCACCGACCGGTGCGCTCCCATAGAGAGGGTCTCCTCAGGGTGCCGTCAGCCAAACAATGTCGGCTGGCGACCCCCAGGGGGAGAGCTTTCTCTGTGGGGGCACCTACCCTCTGGAATGAGCTTCCTCCTGGACTCCGTCAACTTCCTGACCTCCGGACCTTTCGCTGCGAGCTGAAGACGTATCTATTCTTTCGAGCAGGACTGGCATAACATGGGTTTTAAATTGGATTTTAAACGGGGTTTTATATCAGGTTTTTTATAATTTTAATTTGGCCATATTGAGTAAGTTTTTTAAATGGGTTTTATTGTATATTGTATTGTATTTTATCTGGCTGTTAACCGCCCTGAGTCCTTCGGGAGAAGGGCGGTATAAAAAATTTAAATATTATTATTATTATTATTATTATTATTATTATTATTATTATTATTATCCCTCTGTATAATTCACAGCAGTTGCTCTAGCCCAGAAGTCTGCAAAGTTGGCTCTTTTAAGACTTGTGGACTTCAACTCCCAGAGCTCCTCAGCCAGCAAAGCTGGCTGAGGAACTTTGGGAGTTGAAGTCCACAAGTCTTTAAAGAGCCAAATTTTTGGATGGCCAGCTTTCCAAGAGATCTTCCAGAAATCTACAGAAGGAACTATTACAACTATGAAGAAATAGCAAACATAAATTATAACCCAAGGCACACTTGAATATACGGAAGTGGATTTTTTCCCTCTTGAATAAATATATCCAGTTAATCCACTGAGTGATGCATTAAGTACCACTGTACCATTGAATCTTTGACTGAATGAATTTTTGCTCAGTGCTAAACTTGAAGAGAGAATCCTCACTGTCCCCCACCCAGCAGGTCCAGTAACACAACTGTTGGGGGAAAGTTTCTATGTTCATAGAGGTGCATAGTTTTGAGTCCCAACTCCCCATCTCACTACTGAAGAGGTGCTTGCAGTCAGAAAGATTGACTGCTGTGCTCTACAACTGCAATAGTTTTTCCATTTAAGATCTGGCAAAAAAGAGAAAGAGCTGATCTGAACATCAGGGCCATTCAGCACCATGGTAACTTTTAACAAGCTTTATTTTAGGGAGGGTGTATGTGCGCCTCTGAGTCAGTATTCAGTCCTGGTAATTGCCTGGACAAGTCTTTGCAGTTTTCCTGACAAGATTTTGGAAGTGGTTTGTTATTGCCCGCTTCCTAGGGATGAGAGAGTGTTATTGGCCCAAGGTCACCCAGCTAGTTACATGCCTAAAATGGAACTAGAATTCACGGTCTCCAGACTGGGTCTCTTAATGAGTCAGCTCACCAATTAACAAGAGGTGAGCATGAAATAAGCTGTAATGACCAGCTGAACATCATACACCGTTATAATTCCTAGTTTAGGTAGAACAACGCAGAGACAGCAGTATGCAAATGTGGAATAAGTGTTCGTTAATAGCACTGGTACTTGAATCAAAGGAGAAGCTGCAGGAGGAGGCTTTGCTCTTAGTTTCTACTATTGGGCCCTACGTTTCCTCCAGCAGGCCATATTTCTAATTGAACAACAGTTGAAATGTGATCATAGAGTCAGAAGGTAAAGAAAGGACACATTAAGGCCCATTTGTCCTCTAACTCATTACATTACCATATGTAACATTCTATCTTCACCTCCTTCAAGATGGATCTGAGCAATGTAGGGGACACCATCCTTATCTCTGGAGCTACTTTAGTGGCCACTTGCTGACAACAAAGAAACTACTCCAGATTTTTTTTTTAAAAAAAGAAAACCCTCCCTATGGAATCAGAATGTTTGATATGCCTGACACAGGCCACACTTCAAACCATCCCAGTATGTTGCTGACATAACCCAGGCCATGTTGATCTAACAAAACATGGTGCCTTGCTTTTCCCCCCCTTATCACTTAATTCTGGACAGTTTTGAAAAGTATAGCAATACCAACCATTCAGAATAAATAAAATTAAAACAACAGTGGACCCAAGCACTGGAAGATTAAGTTTGGAGAGTTAAGCTACGGAGAATGAATACAGATTTGGCTGTGCCCACCTATCATGGAAGAATGAGGAAGGAAAGAGAGAAGGTCCACAACCAAAAATATATTTTTTTCAAATGACTTTCAGACAGTGCCGACTCCTAGTGATTGCCTGGCTTAGTTTCTTGGCACAGTATTCAGAAGTGGTTTGCCCTTGCCATCTTTCTAGGGTTAAGAGAGGGTGGCTGGTGCAAGGTTATCCAGTGGCTTTGGGCTTAAGGCTGGACTAGAATTCCTGCTCCCCTAGTTTCTAGCCTTATGTCTTAACCACGATACCAAATAGGTTTACATACAGAAGTGTGTGAACAAAATAAGAAAAAATACGTAGCATTTGGAAGCAACTTCTGGAAGGTGGAAAGAAGTGTGAGATGACTGCTAATAAAATTTGTTGGAGTTGGCTGCAGTACAAGTAGTGGTGCTAAAAAGAATAATGCTATCCACCTATCTTATTGGTTTCCTTCAAGTTAAACCTGGTTATTTGCAGAGACAACAGAAAGGAAGCACACAGAAATCTCCGTGTTCAATTTTATCAATCATGTATACATATTTGTGTTTTTTATAATCAATGCTTTGGTACAATATTTTACATATTAAGCCTTTTGTATGTAGCACATTTGTTTTTCACTAATAAGACATTTCCTTCATTTATTTATTTTATTTCTTCATGTATGATTTTTTTAAAATTAGAAAACAATATTATGCCATTTGGAAAAGTGTAGCTTTTGAAAGAGTTGAGTTTTATTTTTGTAGTAGTTTGTAATAGAAATTAAAACAAAAGAATTGAATAGATTTGCCTTCCCACTTCCGTATAAAACTTAGCATGAATTTGGGCATGTATTTTTTTTTTTTTGTTTACATTTATACCCCGCCCTTCTCCGAAGACTCAGGGCGGCTTACAGTGTATAAGGCAATAGTCTCATTCTATTTGTATATATTTTTTTACAAAGTCAACTTATTGCCCCCCCAACAATCTGGGTCCTCATTTTACCTACCTTATAAAGGATGGAAGGCTGAGTCAACCTTGGGCCGGGCTTGAACCTGCAGTAATTGCAGGCTTTGTGTTCTTAATAACAGGCTTTACCAGCCTGAGCTATCCGGCCCCTGTATTTAATAATTCTTAGGTATTTGTTTTCCTATTTCTACAAGTATCTCTAATTTTTTTAAAAAATAGTTTCTCTAGACTTTTTTTTGGGGGGGGGGAAATGCTCATAAAAATATGCGAAGCTTTGATCACACTGTTGTGACCATCATCTTTTGACTTTTAAACCACACCCTGAAAATTTGCAAAGATGCAAATTATAATATACCAACCTGCATGGCTTTAACCTGATATCATGATATATATATATATTATACTATTATATCAAATAAGGTGCATATCATCATAGTATAACAGTAACATGCAAATGGAATTACTATACAACTTTGCGTCAAACATGATTAACCAATTACTACTCAGTCAAAAAAGTTGTAGGGAAAAAAAAAGCCTCAATCATGAGAAATAATGTAATTTTTGTAAGGTTACTTCATCTATCTTGCTACAATCAGCCCAGACACAGACAGCCATACATTAAAGCCAGATGCCTCCAGTTTTCCTTGAGGATAGATGTAGACTGTTTGCTTAGAGTGGAACTGAACAACTTTCTCTAGGTTTCTGAATACTACAGCATAGAAAGGGTTACGTGTGTTCCTACATGCACCCACATACGACATGCCAATATGCAGCGTAAAACTTTCACACAGAAATGAGAAGGAAATATGTATTCCACTGTGTAATACATGCTCCAAGCAAGCCAGCTGGAGGGAAGAGCTTCCAGTGTGCCTTCCCACCACAAAGGCCTTCTTTGTTATTCCAGCTCTTTTTAAAATATCTGATGACTCTTAGCCTGCCAGTGCCAAGTTCTCCTGCTCTGCTGCGTATTCTGAACAGCAGCATACTGTGGGCAGGGGGACCAGGAAACGCTGCTGCTACAGGTTATCTCTGTTCCTTTCTTCTCAGGGCAGCTTTGTTCATTGGCTTAGCCATCATTTACCTTTTCTGTAATTTCCAGAAAACTACCTGGCTTCTTTATGAGCAGAGGAAGGGAACCAAGTCCAGATACAGCATGCTGGGATGAATGCAGTCATTAGCTAAGGAATCCAAACAGCTCAAGTACCCATAACAATATATTTTAAGAAAATCAAGGGACAGGTCTAAAAAGGTTTAGCATCTTAGTATCTTAAAGGCTGCCTATTCCAAGGAAATTCCCTCAGTTTGGGTTAGGTGAATAGTGAGCATCTGCCCAAGGCCAATTCCTTTCAGTGCGCATACTGATGAATTTTCTGTGTAGCTGTTTTTCTCTTTTAGAACAGCTTACTTTCCTGAGGCAAGAATGACTCCCACAAATAGGACCCACTGGAGGATAGTTAAAACTTAGCTTTTCCAGAAGGCCTCTGGTGCTTACGCAGCTAGAGGAAGATCCATGCAATAATTAGTTTTGTTTACAGTTTCATTGCTTTTTATTATATTGTATGCTAGGTAAGCCATGAGCGCCGTATGAGATGGAGATGCGGCGGCAGCAGAGCTAGCCAGGCAAGGCCGGGGATGGAAAGGGGGGCAGTGCAGTGGCGGCAGCCTAGGCTGGCTCAGTAGTCAGCACTCGACCGGAGCTGTCCGTGGCAGCAGGAAGGCTGGAGGGGCTGGCCCAGGAATCGACTTGATTGGGGCTTGCACCGCGGGGCGAGGGGCGGGGCGAGTCAGCAATTTAACAAACGGTTCGGTTCGGTGTGCTGCGAGGCCAGTAAGTAGTGGTGGGGAGGGGCGGGGCGAGGGGTGGGGTGAGCCAGCAATTTAACAAACAGTTCGAACCGAACCGCCTAGAACCGGTAGAATCCCACCACTGTCTGTACCTGAAATAAACTTGCTTTAGGTACAACTCTTATGTTCCATTTGATACATAGATTTATCTTTAGAGATCTATCTTGGGATGTAGATTGGTACTGATATCCTTTTGGTATTTTCAAACTCTATAATTTTACATCATTATATATGACAGTTATAAACAGAGTCTCTCTGTTAGGTACCTTAAGAACTGTTTTTTAAAGTATGAGAATATCAAATTGTACCTAATTTCAGATCCTATGCATTATATACCGTTCAATGGAGAATCTGCCTTGAAAATACACTATCACTAATAATTCAGATTGCTTCACAACCTCCAAAGGAGACTAATTTTCTTAATGATAACTCATGTCTCTTACCTATAGCTCAGACTGTGTACTGATGATATCGGCAATGAGAAAAGTCAAGATAGGTGTGAGCAATGGAAATACCTATAGCTCCAAGCACCAACTAGGCATCAACTTGTGTTTTTTTCCTCCTCTTTACTCAGTGGAAAACTGTGGTTTGAATGTTTGACGTGTACATATGAAAATTCAGGTGCTATTGCTAGTTAATCATTTAGTCAATCAGGGCCTCCACCCTTCTGGCCTTCAGAAAATGCCTTAAAAATGTGGCTAGGTGGGTTAGGATGGGGCCTGAAGAAGAATTGGTTGGCTGAAGGAGGCTACGTAGTAAGAGAGAAACCACAACCACCACCACGTCTTCACTCTAAATCCACAGGTTTTTTGTTTGTTTGTTGTAATCTCTTGTAATCTGTTTTTATAATTGTTTTTATTCCCATATGTCTTATTATGTTGTAAGCCTCTCATGAGTGGCATATAAGTTTGATAAACAAATAATCACCAAAAGGTCACTGAGAATCAAGTCAGAAGTAATACGGGATCAGCCGTTGGATGTTGGTGAGCCAAAATCTTAATCCTTCTCCTTACTCCCATTTTTTTTTTCTTTAAACCCATCCAAGTAGCAATAGCAATAGCTCTTAGGACTTATATACCACCTCATAGTGCTTTTACAGCCCTATCTAAGTATTTTAAGAGCCAGCATATTGTCCCCCAACCATCTGGCTCCTCATTTTACCAACTTCAGAAGGCTGAGTCAAATTTGAGTTAGTCAGGATCGAAGGAATCGAACTCTTGGCAGCGTGAGCACGGTTAGCCTGCAATACTGCATTCTAGCCACTGTGCCACCATGGCTCAATGCATCCTATTATTCCTCCATCCATTTTTATAATCAGTTATATATGCTGTCTGTTCCCTGAACTCCGATCCCTGCAGAGCTCCTATTTCCCATATGAGAGAAGAATATGTGTATCTCCACGTTTCCCCACGTAGAGTAAAAAATCTATAGAGATGGTCTTAATGAACATAACCTCATAAATATGAACCCACATGTGTCTACCCTGAATCCCATCCCCGTGGCTGTTATTGTTTTAAGCAAAGGAACTCTCGCCCGTGGGTCTTCCATTGTTTCCTTGCCACAAGTTCTAACAACTCTTTCTTCCTTGTAACATGGCCACTGGATGAAATTCTTTGAACTGACAAAGGAGCTGAAAGAAAGGGCCTGTTTCACTCTTCCTCTAGCAGTTTTCTCTCTCCAATTATTTTAATTACAGCGAAATTTGAGGTAAATTTAGTAGAAGGGAAAGTGCAACTGGAAGAAATATAAGGAACTGTTTGGGGGGTTTCCCACCCCCTGCAACACAACCGTCTTCTGCTACTAGCATTCTGGAAAGAAAAAGCTGGACAATGTGCAGCATAAACTAAGCTGCTGTACTAAGGGTTAGTTCCCTTCATCCTTGGAGAAAGGACAAAAACAATATGAATACAGACTGGCCTTCAGTAGGGGAATTCCTGTATGTATTGCAAGGCTGCGGGATGATCTCTGAATTGCAAATGAAAACCGAAACAGACTGTACTTTTAAAGTATATGCAGTGTTATTTCTGGATTTTGCTTTCATATCTTTTAAAAGTAAGCAGGCAGATTATTATGTGATCAAAACTACAATAAAAAAGCATAGCTAAATCTCAAGTGTTCTTCCGTTACTGAAACTGGGGATATTCATACTGTTCAGCCTACCTTGAAATGCCATAGTCTGGTATAGATTGTGTTTCTAGCTGCCCTTCCGTAGATGAACTAGTGTCCTTGATAGATGTTGGACTGGGAACAAGGGAGACCAGGTTTGAGACTCCACTTAACTACATAATGGACACTGAGAGGTTTTGGATCAGTTAATATCTCAGTCCAATTTATCTCTCAAGTTTGTTGTGAAAAAATAAAATAAAATGAGGGGAATTACTTACAGATATCAGTATAATTTTTCAAAAGAAAGGCAACATAAAATGTAATAAAAAAATGAATAAACTGATCAAAGGCAAAACGTGCTAGCTTTCTTGCTGCACAATAAGATATACCCATAAGATAGGAAGTTAATCTATCATAGACCCAGATTTTATATATCTACATCTGTATCTATACGTGTGTATTTATTTTAAAAACACGGTGCACCACTCAGAATCACTTGATCACACGCATATGCACACACAGCAAGTTTTTATAATAAGAACAATTAAAATAAAACCGAAATTGAAATACCTAGCAGCAGAGAATTAATCATCCATCACAATGACTAAATTAACCACAAATCTTATGAGATATGAAAAGAAGAAAGTCATCATGTGTCAAACCTGAATGCCTACAAGCTTTCTGCCCAGACAATTAATGAAAGATGGTGAAAAAATAAGTCAGGGAGATGTGGTGGTTAGTGAGAGCTGTCAAGTGAGGATGTGGATTGGACAGGTATTAATTTCTCATAGGAGAGATCTATGAGGAAAGAACCAAATGCAAACAAATGCAGAGAGCTTGAAAGACTTGAGAGAACAATCTTGTTCATTAGGTTATTCACAAGTGCGTTCTGGGATGCAAAAAATACGGTGATGAATGAGGATATACATTTACAGTTGGGTAGAAACCTCTTATAGTTTTTGTTTTCACGTGCATTTCCTTTTTCATGGATTTGATCAACCTTGATTTTTTTTGTATACCAGTATAAAAATTTTCTGTCCCAGTTTCTGATCTTCCTCAAGCCTCTATTGTCTCTGTTTTAAATTACCTGAGTTCCCTTCACTAGTTGACAAAACCTATTAATTTTTATCTAGTTTGAGTTTGTCCTTGGATGATGCTAGAACCAGGGGGAAAATAGCTACGGCTAAGGACAGCTTAAACCCGCCTGACCCATTGGCTGGGGGATGAGATAAAGGCAATATTAAGATGTGACGGGGGGGGGGATGTTACCAGAGCATGATCGTGACTGATTAGAATCTGATTCTACAGTTATCTACTCTCCATTTGCAACTTTCTTCGTGGCTTCCAAGGTGCTCAAAGCATTGCAGGCAAAAACTTTTGATCACTTGAAAAAGGGGAGAGAGGAAAGTTTGTTATTATCACTTATGTCACCTGTTTGTCATATCAGGAGGCAGGGTATGTTACGGGTCCCCTCTCTTCAGGACATTCTTCATGGAGGTTTGTTCCCTGTAGAATTTCATCCCCAGAGAGATAAGGTTGGCCTTCACCTTGATACTATTTCAAAAGACCCTGAAGACATGTCTATTTGTGCCATATAGTTTGGGATGCAGGCAACACAGACTCATCCCCGGAATAGCTCAGGCTGTAAGGAGCCTGTTATTAGAACACACTAGCCTGCAATTACTGCAGGTTCAAGCCCGGCCCAAGGTTGACTCAGCCTTCCATCCTTTATAAGGTAGGTAAAATGAGGACCCAGATTGTTGGGGGGGCAATAAGTTGACTTTGTAAATATACAAATAGAATGAGACTATTGCCTTATACACTGTAAGCCGCCCTGAGTCTTCGGAGAAGGGCGGGATATAAATGTAAAAAATAAAATAAATAATAAAATAAATAAATCCCCAACAGCCTGCACCTGTGTCCACTAGTGAAGAGACACAGGGCAGAAAACATCCTGCAGAAAGCACAGCTTCACAACACAGTCCTTTCAGCAATTCTGTGAAAGCCCCACACCCCTCAGGTGACCCTGAGGACACAGACAAACCTCCAAGTGGCCTAAAGAACTCGGTAAAAGAATGCAAATGACCATCTGTCTGCAAGGAATATAAATCCTTCCATTCCCCACCATCCAGTCAGAGCTGTAGAAGCTTCTTGGATGAGAGGCAAAATGTCTTCAAAAAAAAAAAAAAAAGCCCAGTTGCTTCTTGAAAATGCACCTTTGGGACACCCTGAAGACATGGTTTTGCCAACAGGCCTGGGGATACCAGGCTGATATGGAGTCATCAAATGGTTTGCTTGACAGCTGTCGCCAAGGATTGTGAGAGTTTGCTGGGTTTTATATTTGGGTTTTTATTTCTATAAGTCTCCTGGAGTCACTGTGAATGTGTTGGGTGGCCATATAAATTTTCTTTAAAATAAATAAATAATAAAATAAATAAATCCCCAACAGCCTGCACCTGTGTCCACTAGTGAAGAGACACAGGGCAGAAAACATCCTGCAGAAAGCACAGCTTCACAACACAGTCCTTTCAGCAATTCTGTGAAAGCCCCACACCCCTCAGGTGACCCTGAGGACACAGACAAACCTCCAAGTGGCCTAAAGAACTCAGTAAAAGAATGCAAATGACCATCTGTCTGCAAGGAATATAAATCCTTCCATTCCCCACCATCCAGTCAGAGCTGTAGAAGCTTCTTGGATGAGAGGCAAAATGTCTTCAAAAAAAAAAAAAAAAGCCCAGTTGCTTCTTGAAAATGCACCTTTGGGACACCCTGAAGACATGGTTTTGCCAACAGGCCTGGGGATACCAGGCTGATATGGAGTCATCAAATGGTTTGCTTGACAGCTGTCGCCAAGGATTGTGAGAGTTTGCTGGGTTTTATATTTGGGTTTTTATTTCTATAAGTCTCCTGGAGTCACTGTGAATGTGTTGGGTGGCCATATAAATTTTCTTTAAAAATAAATAAATAAAATGTCTATCCTAGAATCCCTTCTCATATTGCATCTGTAAATAAATCCCATTTTTGGAACGTTCATTTCTGCTGGTATTTATTTCCCTTATTAAATAAAACTCAACACATACAGTAAATAGAAAACGTGTGACTAGACTTATGGAACAACTGCACCCGCAAAAGTATTTGTGATCCCCAAAGTTGCCTCCAACCTGTGGAACTCAGTATTTTGTATCAATATTGCTTTGATTCACAGAGGCAGAGATGAAAAAAATCAGGAATTCTCCTTATATTAAGAAGATCTTGATTGCTGATCGATTAACAAGAGGATTTCCTGTTTTGTTTTCAATAACAACGTTTTGATGTTGAAAAAGATTGTGACAGAAAAGCTATTGTGCTAATAGATTAAGGATGAAATCATTACTCGTTTTTTAATCAGAGTGCAGACTTTATTCACGTAGTCCAAGTAGGAAAAACACGGGATGCTGATTCAGAGGACAGTTATGATGGATTTCTAGCCAGCTTTGTGCCCCAGGATTCCAAATATTGTGGTCCAACAGCTGATGAATAATTTGGCCTATACTAGTAAGACATTCTATACCTCTGAGGCATAATTCCTTGTGGAACCTTTTACTCTGGGGCCTCTTTTCGTGCATCACTTAAGATTGCCTAAGTTGAGCCAACAACCACAATGTTCCCGCTGGCGTGTGAATAATTCATGAATAGTCCCAATTTTAACCATCTTCATAAAATCATAATAGTAATGTGAGTAAACCACCAAGAGGCCATTTAGGCCATCAAGCTGTGCTGCCTACTCAGGGCCTTGAAATGTTTTTGATCTCTCCTGTTTTTGGAAATCAAGCGTTTCCAAAGTAGCTTGTGAACTAGGGCTGTTTTTCAAAGAATAAAAAAGTCTTATTGTGCAGGCAGAAGCCCTCGGGTACATACAGCTGAGCTATCTGGATTGTAGCCACAATCACATGAAGCCACAATCACATGAAGGCAACCAAAACCAGCAAATGTGCATTACTTTTGAAAAGCAACACTTAGAGCACCAAAGAGAAAAGTGTCAGGAAGAATGTGTAAGAGAAGCATTGTTGCTGAAAAGAATGCCTTATGAGATTTCTACATGAACATTACTGTTGTGACCCAGGTCCAAGTAGGTAGTATGAAACTCAGTCAGTTTAAAAACAAACAACCTTTATTAGAACAGCTGAGAATTAACTCGCTCTCAGCGTAGTCCAAACAAAATCAAAGCAAATTCTTCCTAACACAATTCTTAAGTCTTATCACCAACCTTGGTCCAATTAGGCAAACTGCCGAAGGCTTTTCTTGGCAAAAGTTCAAAAGCAGAAGATGCCGACAAGAAATAAATGCAGCAAGACAAGGCTATCAATGTTGTTTTCCGGCAAACAGCCCAAATGCCGTTGCTGGTCTTTTAAGCCTAATGGGAGGGGCCAATCATCTCTTGGCCCTACTCCCAAGTCGTCCTCTTTGCTTTAGCTGCTCTTGCCTTCTGGCAGCTCTTCTCATGTGTGCATTAGGAACAGGCTCCTCCTGTTCCTTTGCCTCACTACTGTCAGCCTCTGGAGGCTCCAGAGTCCGCACATCACTCCCAGATGGCCCTGGCCCCACCTCTGCCTCCGACGCAGAGCCCTCATCCGAGCCTTCCCCAACCTCCAGGACTGGCCCATGTTCTTCCTCAGCCTCATTGCTGTCCGACTCCATTGCCAGCCCCACAGGCTGCTGGTGGACCACAACAATTACTGTTTACAAAGTATTGTATTAAGTGTGATACTGTGAAAGGAACATTTGATTTTTAAGCAATAGGAATCTCTTTCTATGGACTTTAAAGCATCCATATGGAAAGATCATATGTCACAAAACCTTACATGTACAAACACACACTTGCACTTCCTTTTGCCCTTGCTTATACTTCTTAATTTTCCCCCATCTGCTCTGCAACAGCATATAACTTTTATTAGAAATAAGACAACAAGGAAGAAGATCTGGTTGGACTTCCTCTAGCAGAACTTATCCATGTGAATGTACCAAAAGACGGTCACCCAAACCCAAGGCAAATTCAAATATTTCAAATGACCCAGTTGAATGAGTTAATATTGTGTTCAGATTATTTTCTCAGTAGCCCAGTTCTTCCAAAATAGCAACTACACGCAAGTCATGCCTCAACCATGTCAACCAGGTAGGTAAGATTTACAAAGAAGTGTCCAGTAGAAGATTATTTTTGCATGGATCAATCTGTAAAAGCCTGCTTAATCTTAAAAAAAACCTGCACTATTTGGTTTTCTCTAGTTCTGTTCTCCCCACAAAAACCCTGCAGAACATTGCTCCAAGGCATTTAGTGGGATTAATTCTATGTTTCTTACTTCCATTAAATTAGCTCCAGCTTGCCCTTAATATAATGTAACAAGACCAAGAAACAGATAAAAATCAAAGCTATTACTGCATTTTAGGAGCTCAGATTAATTCCATTAATCTACCATTGAATTCATAAATATATAGTGAATTCATAAACATACTGAAGCATTGGCACCAGTTACATATGTTAACAGAAACTACAATAGCTATTTTAATATGATACTTTCAGAAACACTGAGCTAAAATTTCCAGGGACAATGTGCAGTAAGTAGTACAGCTACTTAATTTTAGACTTAATGTTCCAATGAGGTCTGGGTTGGGATGCCAACATGCTATCACTGTGTTTTCTTCTGTTTCCATCAGTGAAATTCTCAGGATAGATATTTGGAGTTCCCTGGGCTACTGGATCCTGGTCTGCGGCCAGAAATCCAGCCCTACGTGTAGGAGAGTTGATCCGGATTGTGGATTAAGATAAAATCAATGCATCTGGAGATGGGGAAGACTGATCTACAGTTACTAAAACAATCCTTTGCAGTAATTCTTCTACATAATTTAAATGACATAATAGTATGATGAGGCTATGTTAGAACGAAGAATCCTCCTATGGGTCTGGCAATAACACAAAAAACTTAACAGGGTGAAATGGAATGACTAGAATATCATGTAAACATCATAATCCACATAACTAACCCAGAGGTGGCTTGTTTGAGCTGAAATTATTTGGGCATATTTTGTACCAATTCAACAAATCCACAGGGTAACCTAAAGAGCATTGAGAGGTTTAACAGATAATGTAAAATCTCTTCCTTTCAGAAACACAGCCTTAGAAAGGCTACTAAAGAGAATTTCACTAGATACCTACCTTTTTTATTTCATTCCCTTTATCCATACAAAATGGTTGGAAAGGAGGAACAAGGGATGAGGAATAAGTAAGTTCCCAACTGATTTATCAAGCTCACATACATATTTATTTAATGGGTTTCTATGCCACCCATCACACAAATACAGCAACTCTACCTATGGGTAGTCCTTGGCTTACAAATATAATGGCTGGACCCAGTGGTGGGATTCAGCCAGTTCGTACCACTTCGGGAGAACCGGTTGTTAACTTTCTGAGCAGTTTGGTGAATTGGTTGTTGGAAGAAATCATTAGGGCAGAGAACTGGTTGTTAAATTATTTGAATCCCACAACTGGCTGGACCCAATTTTATGACATTTTTTACAGTAATTGTTAAGGAAACCCACAGCTGTTAAGCAAACCCATTGTTGGTTATAGGGTGTTCTTGCTGAAAACCTGAAGTAAATGCTAGTTTTCGGATGAAACATAGTAAATTGCAGTCATGTGACTGTGGGATGCTGCAAACAGCTGCCAATGCAGGCCAGTTGCAGAATACCCCAAATTTGGGCACCTGACAGTAACTTAAATGTATTTGGGTATGTGTGTGTGTGCTGTAACTTTGAACAGTTGCTAAGTGACCTGTTGCATGTCAGGGACTACCCCTTTGTTTCAGGATGTCTATTAATAGCATTACAGCAGTTTAAAGGATTTTAGACATAGCTGCCATTTGCAAGTTGTTACAAAATTTGATTTAATTGCTCTGTGGAGCAACTGATTGAGTGAGTCAGTTGGGTCACCTGAAGAGGGATGATTTATTTACTTTTCATCCAAATGTGAACTTACTCCATGTCTCAAAGGTGATTTTTCAAAAGGCAACTGGACTATGTTTTTTCCTTGAGAAAGATGTTTCTCTTCTCATCCAAGAAGCTTCTTGAGTTCTGACAGAACTGAAATCAGAACTAAACAAGCTTCTTGAATGAGAAATGAAACATCTTTCTCAAGGAAAAAACATAGTCCAGTTACCTTTTTAAAAAGTACCTTTGAGATGTATGGTGGACTTGTAAGAAAATTAAGTCTTTCTGTATAAGAATTTGGTGGATTATGCAGAATGTTTTGAAGAAGAAGATAAAGTTCCTGCCGCAATTTTTTCTTTTGGGAATAATAACAGATTGTACAGTGAATGAGACTAAATTGATTTTGAACTTAATAACAGCAGCAAGACTGTTGATTGGACAATACTGGAAGAAAAAAGAAGTACCTACAATAGAAGAATGGATATTGAAATTTTCTAATTTGGCTGAGATGGCTAAAATCTCAGCCTTCTTGAAAGACAGTACTCAAGAAAAATATCTAAATGAATGGAAGAATTGGATTGACTACATTCAAAATAGGTATCAGATTAAGAGATTTCAGATTGCCTTTGAATGAAGGATGTTGTTTTTGATTTTAATGGAAGAAGTCAGGTTATGTGAAAGAGAAGGATTATAATTGTGTTAGATTCCAAAAATTTAATGTATGAATGTTTGTTTATTGAACTATACCTTGTGTTTGCTCCAGGAAGTCAGGGGGGGAGGGGGGTTTTGGAGGGAGGGGGGAGGGAGGGGGAAGGGGGAGGGGAGGGGAAAAATTTATTTGGTTTTGTAAAACTTTTTCAATAAAAAAAAAAAAGTACCTTTGAGACAACCATGACATGGATGACTGAGAATCTCCATAGACATTCCTTACTCCATATGTAGAAAAAGCGCAATTTTCAAACTGTGCATCATCTGTTGTACAATGCACACATCATTTTGTTTGATTGGGCCATAGTGGGGAAATGTATCAACAAAAAGTGTGAGGAATCTGTATTTTTCCACATCTGTTTGATTGATACTATGGAGATCTCACATTAATTTAATGAAAAGGATGCCTGAAGAAAAGAACTTTTTGGGTTAAGATTACCACATGCAAATTAAGAAGATGCACCTTCTCAAACAATGGTAGTTTAGAGGGAAGTAGAATCTGAAGGGCAGAAAGTAACTGCTAAAAGAATATTGAACTTTAGGTACAACACCCCAGAAACATAGAAAAAAGAACATGCAATCACTATTACTTAATGTTTTCCATGTTCATTACATCTGTTGCTCCTATAACACTGGCATGCTATTACTTTAAATTTGGCAAACATTGATTCATCCATGCCTTGTTTCAAATTTATGCCGCAATTAACATACATATCAGTTTTCCTTTAAGCCTCATCAACAACTTATGCAACAGTTCATTTTGCCAGAACATCTTGCTGATGAGCAACCTTATGCATAAATATGGAAATGTAGTTTGTTATTAAACAAGTTCTAGCTGAACCAGCAGAGGGAGCACAAAATACTGTCACTGCATGTATTGGGGGGAAAAAAATAATAAGAACTGATTGCATTACCCCACCCTTCATTTTCTGATGAGTCCTCTAATTTACAAGGACATGAATTATACCCAATCACTTCTGTTCTGCAGAATCAAAGAGGGGAAAGAACCCCTTGAACTGAACCTTTCAGAGAAAGGAAAGATAAGAAAGATTGTTGCTGATAATTCTGTTTTCAAAACACTCAAAGAGATAATTGATATTTGACGGAGATAAGGGTTTACTAAGTAAAGCAGGGCAGAATGGATTTTTTTCTATCTTGCAGCGTAACAGGAAAACCAAAAACAGGGAACAACAGAAAGGCTACCATACTTCAGCTGCAAAAATCTGCACAGCAACTAGACCAGGGGTTTCCAACCTTGGCAACTTTAAGACTTGTGGACTTCAACTCCCAGAATTCCTCAGCCATCTTTGCTGAGTAATTCTGGGAGCAAAGCTGGCTGAGGAATTCTGGGAGTTGAAGTCCACAAGTCTTAAAGTTGCCAAGGTTGGAGACCCCTGAACTAGAAGACAGCAAGAGTTACATTTTATAGCCAACTAGTGGCCATCTGGAATTTTGCAGCCTGTCCCAGAAGATATCAGTCAATAAATGGAGATTTATTAATGTCTTTACTTTTGAAATCTACTTCGTAATCCCATCATGTTTAGATGTGAATACAACAGAAGATAACGTTTGTTGTAATTTTTAAAAATTTTGAATGCAGCCCATGATCTATCCCAGGGAGTATTGAACTATCACTCTCTTGATTCCTAGACAGCATGGGAAGATGTACTGTAAGTAATGCTTCATACAAGAAGATCCTATACTGGCGCCTCACTCTTCCCCCTAATGTAGAAGACACTGAAGTCCTAATTTAGAAAAGATAGCAATAGCAATAGCAGTTAGACTTATATATTCCTTCACAGTGCATTATAGTCCTCTCTAACCAGGTTAGAAAATCAGCCTATTGTCACCAGCAATCCGAGTCCTCATTTTACCAACCTCGGAAGGATGGAAGGCTGAGTCAACCTTGAGCTGGTGAGAATCAAACTGCTGAATTGCTGGCAGCCAGCAGTCAGCCGATTTAGCCTGCAATACTGCATTCTAACCACTGCGCTACCACGGCTCAAGATGAAGTACACACACACACACACACACACACACACACACACACACACACACACACACACACACACTATACTGTATATGGCTGGAGTATTCTGACTCCCAGTGTGATTTCCAGATGGCATGAATTAGGGAGCCAATGGGTGGTTGGAGAAAAAATGAAATTGGGTCACAGTTTTGTAACAACATAGACGAGAATTCTCTCTGAAGAGCCCAGCTGGATGTCTGAATCAATCTTTCTCTTCCCCAAACTGTGTATGTGTGCATACGTGTGTATGTGAGCATTATTTGGGAGCTGAGTTCATCCTTTAAGCTGCTATTCGAAAAACATCACACTGGGCTGTGCGCAAAAGATAAAAGCACATAAGGGGAAGATAATATTATTTATGTATTTCATCTTTTAAAATATAACCCTCCTTCCTGAAAATATATGCCTTTAAATATTATTTGAATATTTAAATATCAAACTTAAGGATTTTCTTAAAAGCAGGAATGAATGACTGATTCAGTCAATAAATAAAGTACACATTTTTAAAAGAATAGTGTGTCTTCTTTCCATAGCTGTATTCCAAGAGGCAAATTTCATGGCTATCCTGAGGAAGCTGAGATTAAACCAAAATGATTGCACTTGGGTCTTGATGTGTGGCATAAATATGTCATGTTTTAGTATTATGATGCCTGTCTGAACACTTGGCCATGGAACCAGTGAGCTGCAAATACCCTTAGCAGTATACATTAAAGAAGATCAGTGAGGAACAATTGACTGGATTTAAAGTTAGAATGCCTTTTGTAACTCCGTGAATATTGATTTTTTGCAGCCCAATATTTTTTTTCCCAGGCCTGGAGTTCATTTGGTGAAGAAATGTAACAACCCCAAGATAAACACAACCAGCAATTGCTACCAGCTATAGGAACCTTGAACAAATACCATAGCTACAGGAACCTTGAGAAAAGAATGCTGTATATCAACTGAGTATTTGTCTTCAAAAATGTATGTATATATTTGATATATGCTTGGGCCCATGTGAGATAGATTGTCAATATATTTCCATGCGTATTTCTGGACAGATAATTGAACACAAGGGGGATGATGGAACAAAGATTTCCAGAAGGTAAGTTGACAACAGTAGAATCTGAGAGAATTGCTCAATTTACTAGGGAATAATTTCAATCAGACAAAGTTTATTTTGAATGATGTACATCAGGGCTGATATTTCCTACATTATTTTTGGAAATACAAGCCTATTTGTTATGAAAGGTTTCACAAATTATTTAATGAAGTAACGCAGCTTCTTGACATTAAATCAACTGTATAGTACATTCTGGAAGCATGAAGAAGACAGGATTTGACCTGCCCGTGTCAACAAATCCATACACATCAATAGACCCATATGACCGCCTCAGCTTCAGTGTCTGCTGCCAATTCAGATTAAATTCCAATAACAAAACTGCATGAGAACATTGCCTTCTAGACTCAGGCTCCTTTTGGCAATTCAACAAAATTGAACAAATTCCACAAAAGAAATGCCTCTCCCCCCCCCCCTTTTCAAAGGCAGTTCATTCCTCTAACTTCACCCTATTAATTTGGAGAGAAGTCAGAGATTTGGTAATATGAAAAAACTTAATATTTACTATGAATATATATTTTATAAAATGTCAGATTCATGCCATCGTAAGAGATGTAACTTATTCATTCTTAACCACCAGCGACATCTTCCTGATAATATCTTGCTGAACAAAGGAACTGACATCTGAAAAACTCCTTGACTTTAAAAAGCTGAAGAAAAAGGTTAAACCGAGGTCTCTCTGAGGAGGTTAAGCAACTTTTGCGTTCAGAGACTGAATCTCAAATGCATTTATTAAAACTTGGGCCTAATTGAAAGTAACTGAAAAAATTGTGCGTAGACCGCTTCAAAGTAATAATGAGTAAATTATGCTACTGCCCTTCTTTAATGTCAATGTTGGGCTTTAGTTGGAACTACTGCTAGTCCAAGAAAATAACCAAGCTCTGTTTTCTGAACACATTCTAGGAGGTTTGAGACAAAAATCCACTAACTACAAAGCGATATTATTACAAGAGCTTTCAATTTGCAAAACTCAAACGAAAGTAATAAAACAGATAGCAAGAAAACCATGCATTACTAACTGGCAAAGAAAGTACTCCCCTTCTCTCTGGTAACCCTCAACTGCTTGAAAGCTAAGCAAAGAAAAGGTCTTAAAACAGCTTTGAAAAAAATTAAAGAAGAGGAACTAACCTAATCTTGGGGGACAAGTTGTCCTGTAGAGCAGGGACAAACATTGAAAATGTATGTTGATGAATTTCTTTCCACTGCTGTATTTGTGTGTGGGAGGAAGCGGGGAGGTAAACTTTAGCATGAGCAAGATATGCTGTTTCCATATGAAGGAGATGACCCTATAGGTAATCACCAAGGTTTTCTTATATAATATAACTTCAACCAGAAAGTAAAGCGGCCAATAAAATTCTTACAGCTTTCATCCATCAGTACGTTGGCAACAACATGTTGTACCAGCTGCAGCTTTCAGGTACAACAACAACAACAACAACAATAATAAATGATTAATAATAAAATATTATTATTAATAATAATAATAACTAATTCCATGAAAGCGAAGATACAAAAATCCACTGACAATTCAAACTGTCGACTTTGCAATGACAAACTGTTTCACACTTAATATGTGAGTGCAGCAAAATTGCGCAAACTGATTACAAAGCTAGACATGATCGAGTTGCTAAATTAGTCCATTGGTCACTATGTAAAAAATACGACATACCTGTATCTGAAAAGTCATGGGAGCACAAAACTTTTGGAAAAAGTTACCAAAAAAGAGACGGTGAAGATCTTGTGGGACTTTCGGATACAGACAGATCGTCATTTGGAACACAACATGCCAGATATCACGGTTGTCAAGGGCCGAAGCGTACAGTTTATTGACATTGCTGTACCAGGAGATGCCAGAGTCGAAGAAAAAGAACTGGAAAAAATCATGAAATATCATGATCTGACCATTGAAACTACAGGGCTATGGATGAAACATGTAACAGTGATACCCATTGTCATCAGGGCACTTGGTACCATGTCCAAAAATTTTGCAAAACACATCAAGAAATTGCAGCTTTCTGTAATAACACCAGCGGAACTTCAAAAAATTACACTACTCGGAACATCATATATTTTAAAAAGATACTTGGTTGATACCTAGGACGCTGGCAGCAACCTGTATCAACCATTAGCACCAGTCAATGGTATTTGTGACACATTTTTAAATGATCAATTGACTGAGTTTCATGTTTAATGAATAAAAGAAATAATAATAACAGTAACAGAGTTGGAAGGGACCTTGGAGGTCATCTAGTCCAACTCCCTGCTCATACAGGAAACCTATACTAGGGATTCGAACCACAGACCTTTCTGATCAACAAGCTCAGTGTCTTAGCTACTGTCACAGGTAAAGAAAATTTCAGGAATCAGATGCAAAATAATAAGAGCATGCATCGCTGTTCTAAGTCTTCTGCTACAGAAAAAAACCAGCCAAAGTTGAAGAAAGATTATTCTAGCCATCGCCTTCAGCCATTGTCGGTGTAGCAGGAGCTGCAAGGGCAGGGAAATTCCTAGTTTGCAAACTTGCATTTTCAAAAGAAGGCAACCCCATTCAGAATTACAGATGGAATTAACCTGAAACTAGGGGCTTCTGCACAAGTAGCAGTTCCATCTTGTGGGAATTCAATCCGAACATATTTCTTCCCATTTAATTCCTTACAGTTTCCAAAATTGGATAAGGATTTATGCCATCTCCTACTCACTTATAAAGGAGATATGCAGCTTTGTATCATCAGTATACTGAATGAACCTCAGCCTGAACTGATGAGTAATCTAACAGGACCAGAAAGGACTGTCTTTCACCTATCCAGATATTATCTCAGGTCTTCTTATCTAAGCAATCAAAACAATTTTTGTTGCATGCTTGGGCTTCAACCCAGTCAGGGAGGAATATAAATAGCCAACTTTATCCAGGGTGCTTTGTAATTACTCTCTTACCACCTTCTCCATTAAGGAAACTTTAGAGACAGAAGTTGTGCAAACTGGTTGGGCCAGGGGTCTGCAAACTTGGCTCTTTTAAGACTTGTGGACTTCAACTCCCAGAGCTGGCAAAACTGGCTGAGGAACTCTGGGAGTTGAAGTCCACAAGTCTTAAAAGAGCCAAGTTTGCAGACCGCTGGGTTAGGCCCGCAGAAGGGTTCCTATCAACCACCTCAAGTGCCAACAGCACCAGCCCTTCACTCAAAGAGCCATTTGCTATTTCTTGAATCCAACCCATCATCACCTCCCAGGTAGCTCAAATAAGCTAATTTCTTATCTTACTTGCAAAAGTAATCCCGCAGATAAACCTGCCTATCAGAATCCATGGGATCAAAAGAATCCCTGTAATGGGAAATGTCTCCAGATGTCTTGAATCACTGCCCTGTCCACATACTACCAACCTGATGACCTCCAAATGTTCTGGCCTATAACTTCCATCATCCCTAGCCAACCTTCGCTAGACTATTGGGAAATTATACAGACAGAATACTATGAAACTGGATGTTGTAATGTCACCACCCGCACACAAGTCTCTTTATAAAGTACTTACTTCTTTCAAATAGAGGATTTAATTACTCAGCCTTGCATTGCTTGTATGATGAAACAGAGATGATAATTAGGTAAGGGATCATAACTTCATAGCAACATTAAAGAATACAAGAATCCCAGTTTACGATTATGTCCAACCATAACAAGATGACTCACGTCATTGCTGTAAAAGGTTGCCCAACATAATAGTACAAAAAGGTATTTTATTATCTAAAATACAAAGCATGTGTCTGTGTAATTGAATTAAATAGGTTCAGACGAGTGTTCAGCATGAACACATATATAATTGAGTACATATATCAGTCCTTGGGAGTTAATCTCTTACTCCTACAATTGGCAGGCTCAATAAATGTTGCACTGGAAACTAGTTGGGAGTTGTGGGAAGGTGAAGTAATAGAATTTGCCATTTTTTAAAATTTTATTTTGTCACAACAGTATATATAAGCATAAGCATGAAACAATTATACAACATATAAGTGTATATATAATGAAAGAAAACAATAGGACAGGAACGGTAGACACTTTTGTGCTCTTACGCACACCCCTTATAGTCCTCTTAGGAATGGGGTGAGGTCAATGGTAGACAGTTTTTGGTTAAAGTTTTTGGGAGTTTGAGAAGAGACCACAGAGTCAGGTAGTGTGTTCCAAGCGTTAACAACTCTGTTACAAAAGTCATATTTTCTGCAATCAAGATTGAAGCAGTTAACATTAAGTTTGAATCTATTGTTTGCTCTTGTATTATTGCAATTGAAGCTGAAGTAGTCTTTAACAGGAAGGACATTGCAATAGATGATTCTGTGTGTTAAACACAGGTCATGTCGGAGTCGGCGGAGTTCTAAATTTTCTAATCCCAGGATTTCAAGTCTGGTGGTATAAGGTATTTTGTTGTTTACAGAGGAGCGGAGAACTCTTCTTGTAAAATATTTCTGGACTTGTTCAATTGTATTAATGTCAGAGATGTGGTATGGGTTCCAAATAGGCGAGCTGTATTCTAGAATTGGTCTAGCAAATGTTTTGTATGCTCTGGTTAGTAGTGTAGTGTTTTTGGAAAAGAAGCTACGCAAAATTAGGTTTACAACTCTTAGAGCCTTTTTTGCTATGTAGCTGCAGTGGGCTTTGGCACTCAGATCATTTGATATGTAAACTCTAAGGTCTTTAACAGGGTAGGGGTCATCTGTAAGGTAATGTCCATCAGGCTTGTACTTAGTGTTTGGGTTCTTTTTTCCAATATGTTAAGACTGAGCATTTGCTGGTTGAGATTTGGAGTTGCCAAGTTTTAGACCAATCGGATACAAAGTCAAGGTCTTTTTGAAGGGTAGTAGTATTGTTGGTGGTGTTAAATAGTTTGACATCGTCAGCAAAGAGAACACAATAACTTGAGATATGGTCACAGAGATCATTTATGTATAGTATGAAGAGCGTTGGTCCAAGAACGCTGCCTTGAGGAATGCCACTTTTGACAGGAACAGGATTTGATAGAGCATTGCCAATTTTGACCACTTGTTGTCTGTTTGACAGGAAAGCAGTTATCCAATTATGAAGAGGTCCTGAAATGCTGTAGGATTTTAGTTTTAGGAGAAGTTTATCATGTACTAGTGAGTCAAAAGCTTTACAGAAGTCTATGTAGATTGCTTTGCCTTGATCAAGAGTAGTAGTCCATATGTTTTTGCAGTGGAGAAGTTGTAAGTTACATGATAATTTTTTTCTGAAACCAAATTGTTTATTAGAGAGTAGGTTGTTTGTTTCTAGGTGGAGGGTAATGGATTGGTTGATGATAGATTCCATTACTTTGCAGGTGACTCAGCATAGAGAGATTGCTCTGTAATTTTCAGCTAAGCTGGGATCTCCTTTTTTGAAGATAGGGATGATTGTGGTTAGAGACCAAAGTTTGGGAAGGGAACCAGTCGTGAAAGCTTTATCAAAGATTATGCTTAGGGGTTCTGCTATATTAGTGGAAAGCTTTTTTAAGAAGTATGCACATAGTCCATCAAGCCCAATTGATAAAGATGGTTTCAGTTTGCGAAGCGCTTTTTCAACATTATCTTCTGTGAAGTCTATATGTGTTAAGTCGTTGTACTCATTGTTGGTACGATTGGGGAATGTCGGATACGTGCCATCACTGTTATCAAAGACTGAGCCAAAGAATGTGTTAAACAGGTTTGCTTTAACTGATTCTTCGTTACATTCTTTGCCGTTAGATTCTTTTATTGGTGGGAATCTAATGGCAAATTATTCTGGATAGAAACCATTGCTTGGCTTCAGAGGTTTTTGCTTCCCAATTTTCCAGATATTTCTTACTTCCTGAAGTAAGAATGTAGTCAGATGCCAACTATTTATGAACCATTCTTTCTGCGTTCTACACAGAGCCACCTGGAAGAATAGATTATATTCTTTGAAAAAGAATGCTAATTCAGAAAGAATTACAACATGGAATTGCACCAATAGTGGCCAGAAATGGAGGGAGATCAGAGAAATGTGATTTTATAATAGCATCACAACTTCTATGCTGCATACCAATGCTTTATAAACCTAATATATTTATCATGGCGAATCTGTGGCGTTGTAGGAAAACTGGAGAAATTTGTCCAAAATCACATTGAAATCTTAATAGCTTTAGTGGCAATGTGAAATTGATTGCCCTATTCTCCTTGTGGCAACACCAGTGAACTGTGAACAAAAATACTGGTCTAGATTTAGTAATCACAGAAGACCTGTTTTTCTAAGGAAGCCAGTAAGAAATTTGCCAGGTCAAAGTATCATACAAGGGCTTCACCATCTCAAACCAAAGCCACAATATTTTAAAAAAGGAGAGTGGAAGTAACAGAAGGCACTGAAAGAAAAGAGAGGCAATGAAGGAAGGAGACAGGCCGGGCAAGTTGTCAAATGAAAGAAGAGGAGATTGATTGAAATACTTGCATTTGGGGTTGAGATGGGGATTGAAATGGGAGAGGAAGAATACCTTCTTTTTCCTAATCATTCTTTCGGTAACTTCTCAAGGACTACAATGTGTGGTTGGCAAAATACAATTCTTTTAATAAAACAACTTTAGTTATTTTTCACAAGCAGCCGAGAAGCTGGTTATCTGGAACTCAGTCAGAAGCAGGGTCTCACATAACTACCCTTTCACTGAAAAGAAGAAAAAATACTGCATGCAGGAAAGAAATATTAGAGAAGATTAGGCCTGCTTCTTGATTTTTTAAAAAGATATATTCATCTGAGCTCTTACTTTTTTGTCAAAAGTTCATAAGTTCACAGTGTAACCTCCCTTCTGCTGTTTGTGAGAAGTCTTAACCAGAAGTGTCAACCAATCAAATGTTATTTTCAGTACAGAGAAACATCCTATATCTAGATACAGAAGTTAGACAATAATATAGTTTCTGTGGTTTCCCCAAGAACTCATATATATATATAGATGACCTCTTGGGAAAATCACACACGTAAATCAGACTTACTTCGTGTCACGTATGCGCACACTTATACATGACACAAAGCAAGATGGGCAGATTTACGAAGCACATTTGCAATAATACTCAGATTAGATGAATTGCTTCTCACAATTATTCAGATCCCAGAGTTGTCCTTCAATGTTAATTGGTCCTTGGTGTTATCTAAGGCAGTTCCTTGGGTTTTTTTTTTCCACAAGCAGAATTCAGCACACCCAGGGTTAAAGTTCCTCTCCTCTGGCACTCTGGCTTAGCTCAGAGTATTGATTACATCCCCTAACAATAGCAAGTCATTAGGAGAGATTTTCTTATTCCATCTCACAATTGCTCCTGACACTAAAGCCACAGCCAAGGGGCCAAAGGCACAGCAGGAATAATCCAGCAGGGTCAGAAGGAGGGGTCAGAGGTTAGAGGCCAGGACAGGTCAATGCTAGGCACCCAGAGCTCCAAGCCAGTGGAGCAGGTGAAAGGTCCATTTCAGTTTCATACTAGCCCTCCTGCTGGAAACTTAAGATGCACTTTGGGAGACTCAGTGAGTTGGTTCACAATAACTTGGAATCACAGACAGGAGACAGCCATATGTCCCATAGTTTTTCACTTTGAAGGAGAGTGGATAGTTGGAAATAGAAAGAAAGGGATAGTTTCATGCTTTTAACTTCCAGGATATAATCTTGCCAAATGCAGAGTAAAAGGCTTATTAGTTAGCTTATTCCTGGAACCACAACCATGCATGAGTCTTGACGTTGGCTTCAGGCAAACAGGGTAGTTTTTCACCCCTGGGACAAGTTTGATTTCTAGAAAATGACAATGGCAGTTGGATCTACGCATTCATATCTACAGTACACTGTCTACAATGTCTACGTTAATAATATAGAAGGGTAGTTAAATTTTAAAGTATGATTTCACTGAAATTTAATATAACAGTAAAATATCTACATTAAGTGACAAAGATAACATTCTTAGAATTTAAGAACAATTGAATTGTCAAATGCTTTATGCCGCTTCATACGAAATCCATTACTTTACAATTATTCATACTTAAAATATTTTTTATGTCATCCATAGTCCAATGAGTGACTACAATAACAAACTGTAAGGAATCTACCGGTAATTGTAGAAAAAAATGAATTTTAGTTAAAAAAGCTATGTCTTTATCAGATATTCTCAGGCTTATTTTATAGGTAAAGGTAATGCTTTTAAAACCAAATAATTATCTTCAGGAGAAGTCTACATTATTCCCATCTTTGACAACCGAACCATATTGCATTTGTATAGAAACGGAGTAAGTAAATCATTCAGTTGTTGGAGATGTACGTAGTAAAAACAATGTGTCATTCCAACACTGGCAGGTGGGAGGAGATCTTGACATTGTAAGATTGTGAAAACAATTCATTAAATATATTAATTTGATTTTGAAAAATAATGTCAATATTTTTTGATGTCTGTATAGGTATTCTTTATATGGACATCCAGGAATGGGTGGCCTGTTTTTTTCACTGCTTGAGGATAGGAAATCTGGGGGGGGGAGGGGGGGGAGAATCCTGCTTAACAGCAATAAACTAGGGCTAGAAACCCACTGCTTCCTAGTATAGGGAGATCTTTTCAAAACTCTTTTATACAATGATTGAGAAAAGTGATGTCATTTAACTCATTCCTTACCAATATTGTTTGAAAACATTTTCATTATCACTTACTTTCTTAACTGTAAATACAAATAATATATACTTGAGTACCAATTACTTCCCCAGAACCTCTTGAGATTTGTAACTATAGGCAAGTAATTATACTCCCAAGAACAAAATGAATTTTATATAAGAAAGAGATAATTAGGCTTTCACTTCAAAATCACCGAGAGAGAAAGCTTTTAAATAAGAACACTGGATTTGTTGTGACATATTAAAAACAGCCTATTGATTTCAGGATCTCTTGTTAACAATTCCCTCTGTTCTATCATCCCCAAAGTGCTCTTGAAGTAGAAAGTGGAGTTTCCATGTTGAAAATTCTGACTATCAAATTATTACAAAGCAGCCAGTGCTTTGTATCGTATAGAGTTCAGTTTTATGAAAACTCTCAGTTTCACTCAAAGGAACATACTAGTATGTTCACGCAAAAGAACATACAATTTCAGTAACAGAGTCATTAATGCCTGGAATGCACTACCTGACTCTGTGGTTTGTTCCCCTAACCCCCAAAACTTTAACCTTAGACTGTCTACTGTCGACGTCACCCCATTCCTAAGTGGTCTCTAAGGAGCATGCATAAGCACACCAGCGACCGTGTCCTAATGTTCCCTTTTATATGTATCCATTTCATGTATTCATAATTATGTTTATATTTATATCTGTTATCTATTACATGCTTGATGAAATAAATAAATAAATAAACAAGCAAGATCACCCATCCTATAAACTTCATCAATAGGCTTCTATTCTGCTGAAGGTATGTTAACCCTTCTCAGTCTGTCATTTTCTGGCTAGATATCCTACAATCTACTGCCCTGAAGACTGTGAACGCTAATAAGGAAAATTGAGTTACTGAACTGTGACTAAATTTCAGTTAATGAACTGGGTCTATTCAGTTAATGAACATTTTGGGTCTAACTACCTGATGGTTCTTAATTAACCACCTATCGGTTTTATCAATTGGAAGTGATCTGATGATGATAATGCCTAGCCTCAGAAATATCAGCATTGACACTAGACCTAATGTATTAGATTTAGATCAGTATTTAAGGACTACAGTAACAAAGGGAAACTTGTCATACCTTAGTTTACCTATGGTCCAATATATGGAGCAGATCATCCTTTTAATTTAATTTTCTGATCTATCAATTTCTTTTGTCATGAAGTCACTGCTTGTTATGTTTATGCTTGATAAAACCTCATGTGTGCAGGACAAGAGAGTTGTCTTTTTATTCTGGTTTGAAGAAATGAGTTTACCCTCAAACTTTGAATCTGCTATCAACAAATTCAAAGATTGATCAATATGTCATCCATGTTAGCCAGATTTAATTTGTTGTTTAAAGACTTTATACATATTAATTGTAGTTCTTGTTCTTGACTTATTTTGTTGCTGATGTTTAGACCTTTCCCTGTTTTTTGAATATTTAGTTATAGTTTTGAGGTTTGCCTTTTTTATACATTATACCAATGACACTTAAACAATAAAATAAAATAAAGATAGCGTGACCAGTTCCTGAATCTAAGGAACTTTCTGAATGTTCATATTTTCCTACTTACTTCCTTATTAGGTTTCCTGCTTAAGCAAGGGGTTGGACTAAAGACCTTTAAGGTCCCTTCCAACTCTGTTATTCTTTCATTATCCCATCTGTTGAGAACCCTTAAAGATCTGCCACCAAACCTCTAAATGTTACAATGTTCTCCCCATATCAAATTGTTTCAATATAAATTTGGTTCTTGTATTTTAATTTCCTTACTGTGGATAAGAGGTACATTTGTTGATTTCAATCTACAATTTTTTAAAATCCTGAAATATTTGGATTTAGAGAATAGATCAATTGCCACAGAGGCAAATCAACAGGGTGAGGAAAGGGAAGCAGAAAAATGACCATAATTTTATTCTTGTTATCTGATCTTATCTCTGATCTGAAATAATCTTCCCTATTACAAAACTATGTAAGTGCCTCATATGAAAGAGACAAGCTTGACTGGGGCTATAAATAAGAATCTTTATTCTTTGTACAAAGGCAACAAAAGCTATCATCTCCTTGTCAGATCCAGGTTTTCTCAAGGCAAATTGACTTTGTTTTTAACTTTTAGAGATAAAACCAATACGCTGAAGAGGTGCATGCTGGGTGCAGTCATGGGGTCCCTATGTAGTGGGAGGAGAGGAAAGCTTCATTCAAGCAAACCGATTCCTGCAGATGAAGATCAAAGCCTTTATTTTTAGAAAACAAAAACCTCTGTATTTTTTAATTACCATGCTGTGTGATGGATGTGATTTTTTGGTTGTTATTGTTGAAACTGGGTCATAGGATTTTACTTTCTGTGTGCACATCCTCTAAGCCCAGGACTGAAGTAATAAACTGTTACTGACTTTGGCTCATTCCACTCCAGCAGCGGCTTTTTCATGAACAGAGCAAGCATTCTGTGCTAACATGACAACACTCAGCAGTTTTTTGCCTGCACTGATGAAAGTTGCCGAGAAGGCTATTCTGTATGGCTATGGAACCAGGATTGCATATATCCTTTCTTAAAAGTATGAGGATAAGAGAGTGGTTCTACCCAATAGGAGTCTATGGTTTCTACCATGAGTTGCCTGTAATGCTGCTCCATCCTGTGACCTTATCCACAGAATTGCTTTTCATTGTTAGAAATATGCTTTAAAAATCACTCTGAAATGCAGATTCCAAGCCATACCTTTCTCCATCCCCCTCCATGTACCAGATTTCAAGGAGTGACGGAGTCGCATAGGACAACCACAACGTTTTGCAGCTCAGTTTGCCAATACGGTTAAAAAGATGTTTCAGGATCTAGGCTGGATAGAAAGAGGATCTTAGCACAGCTGTGCAAGCTCTCCATCTATTACTTGACAAGCAAACCCAGTTTCAAAATATTTATTTTATAGATTGATCTGTTTATGGTTTGGTGCTCCATTTAAGTGAGGATGGCTGAATAGCACATAGTTAACAATTAAAAATAGGAAGATTGGCTCCCATTTCCAATATACTGCTTTTTTCAACTAGGAAGGAAATGCACATTTGAACTCATCAGCTGGTTAATGGTCCAGTTGAAGACAAACTGTTCCAGCATCTCTGACCTTGGCTGTAAACACCAGTTTCCTGTCACCTCTATTAGAGCATTCTGTATCTGCCCTCCTGCACTCTTAGCCTTGAACAAGCTGCATATGCTTCTAACCACTATGAACGAGGAGGGGGCTCAGGTTACAAACTGGAGAACTAGCAGCTGATCAAAGCCTTTCTCAGCCCAAGACTTTGAGTCTTGCCACTCCTCCATCTCTTTATTACTTGATCCATAGTTTCTGATGTGCGGTAATCACAATTTATTTTCTGTAGAACTTTTAGGTTGCAACTTCTCTGTGGGGGCCCCCACCCTCTGGAACGAACTCCCTCCAGGACTTCGTCAACTTCCGGACCTCCGAACCTTTCGTCGCGAGCTTAAAACACACTTATTCATCTGCGCGGGACTGGATTAGATTTTAAATTTACTGGTTTTAAATGGGTTTTTATTATTTATACGGTTTTTTTAATAATTTGGCTATAGAATAAGTTTTTTTTAATTGTCATTTTAGTTTGTATTTATATGTATTTTTAATTGCCTGTGAACCGCCCTGAGTCCCTAGGGAGATAGGGCGGTATATAAATATGAAAAAATAAATAAATAATAAATAATAAATAAATAACAACAGATCTCATTATGGGAATAAAAAATCTCCTGACAAAAGTTCTGACAATCAGTTTCTCTTTCAACTTTTGTGAATAGGATGTCTGAGTATTCAACAAAAACCTACTGATTCAATATACATTCACTATTTATTCATCATTCACTTGAGTAGGAATGTATTCTCAAAGATCACACAGCTGAGTTCATATGTTAATAGTAATTAGCCTAGGAATGTGGGTACATCAATTAATCAGAATAGAGGTGGAAGGGATCTTGGAGGTCTTCTAGTCCAACCCTCTAACAGGAGACCCTAAACAATTTGTGGCAAATGGCTGTTCAGTCTCTTCGTAAAAACCTACATTGATGAAGTATCTACAACTTCTGAAGGCATGCTGTTTCACTGGTTAATTGTTTTCACTGTTAGGAAGTTTCTCCTTAATTCCAGGTTGCTTCTCTCCTTGATTAGTTTTCATCCATTGTTTCTTATCTTGCCTTCTGGTGCTTTGGAAAATAAGTTGACATCCTCTTCTGTGTGTGGCAGCCCCTTAAATACTGGAATACTGCTACCATGTGACACCTAGTTCTTTTTTCTAGACTGTGTCTCTGAACTCCAGATCCCAAATTGCTTCTTGAAATCCACAATATTGCTTTAGCGCCCCCATAATACAAAACAATAATAGTATAAAATAATAACACTTTGATCCTAGGGGCCTGACCAAGAATTACATTATAAAAAAGATACGGGACCATGTATTTTCCACCTTTTACTTTGGGCATGATGCTGATGTTCAGGAAACTGATGAAGATCAAAATATCCACAGAGCTCTTTCTTGGATAGCAAAACAAGCAGACTCTACCCTTATTTCATGCCATGTCCTGTAAACCCTTAGATGCTGTCTTGTCACCCACTGCTTGTAAACCCCATTTTAACAAAGCACTGGATTACTGCCATTCACCATTTTTTATTCTTTAATAAAAGAATAAAACACTCTTAAAACACTCTGATAACATTAGGGGGACAGGCCTTAAATTTGTGGAAGACTTTAACTACCTTGGTAGCATCATGGAAACAGATAGGAGAACAGAAGCACATGTGAAATATTGAATAGGTAAAGCAACTGCTGTCTTCCAACAAATGTGGTCAATATGGACCATGTCCGCTATACACACAGCAACCAATATCAAATTATTTAATGCCACTGTCATACCAACTATCATCTATGCCAGTGAGGCCTGGAAATCTTTAAGAATTATTCATAAGATCAAAGGCTTCCAACAATATTGTCTGAAAAGGATTCTTTGTATCTCATACTGGGACCATGTCACAAATGAGGAAATTCTACAAAAAAGTAATTCCCGAAGATTCTCTGATATAGTGACAGAATGAAGAATGCGCTTTGCTGGACATGTGCTCTGCATGCATGAACAATGTCTAGCAAAACCTGCAATCAATTGGATACTACCAGATGGTTGGAGAAAATGAAGAATGCCAAAGAAAACCTGACGCCAAAAAATTCAGGAAGATCTGAAAAACATCAACTTTAAATGGAATGATGTAGAGACTATAGTGCGGACTGAAAATTGTGGAGTACTCTTGTAGCCCATTGTGCTAAGCAAAGGATGTGATGATGAGGAAGATTGCCTCTGGGATTCAGGATGGGACTTACACATATTCTTGGAAATAAAAACACCAAAATGGTTGGCATTTGTGCCTTTGTAGCAGGCATGTTTCCCATATAATGATGATGATGATGATGATGATAATTAATAATAATATAATGTGAAGAAAAATTCAGTAAGGCAAAACAGCCAGGTATTATACCATCTCAATGGTATAATACCTGGCTGTTCAGCTGAATATGAGTCAGAAATGTGATCAAGCTGCCCAAAAAGCAGAACAGATAGGAACAGATTCTATTTCTTATAAATAAAGCTTAAAACTGCACTTTTGGGACATCCTATATATAAGATGATATATATTACTTTGGAAGGCAAAAAGATTATTCACTTATTCAGGGACACTCATATGGCACCTACTTGCACATCCTTAAAGCAGTCGTGGTTTGCATAACTGTTTGCTGGGGCTGCTATCCCATGCCAGAAAATATGCATTTAGTTTAGGGACTTGCACCAAGTGCTGTTTGCATCTTCATATACACCAAAGGATCTTTTTGCCTTTGAACCTGAGGCATTGCAGGTAATGCGTTTCACTGTGTTCTGAGTTGGTAAGATCTCACCCTTACTATTGGGTCCAATTTTAAGCACCAAATTTTAAGAACGATTCGGAGAAAGAGAGGGAGACGGTGAGGTGGACAAAAGGGAACTGGAGACTAGGTCTTCTTTGAGGCAATTTATTTCATTTTGATAACTGACCATTCATAGAATATTCTAAATAGCTTACAAGAGTTAAAACTAACATTATAAACAACAATAAATATAGCCACACTGTGAGATAAAAGCCATGCCAACTCACAAAAGACTATTTAGAATCAAGAGTGGTCTCACAGAACATCTTAGTTTGGAACCAGGGGGAAAAGTCGGGTTTTCTTGAAGGATGGCTGGGTTGGACTTGTATGGATCTCAGGGGAGTGGCAATGAGAATAGAGACAGAGGATGGTTCTTGGATCCCATAAGAGAACACTGTCTAAGATAGTTCTATGCAAGTATTTTTTTTTATTGCTTTAAAGTGCCAAAATAATGGATTTGTTCCAGGAAGGACAATTCCAGTTAAATGTTAGGAAATACATCTTCACAATAAAAGGAGTCCAACAATGGAATTAATTACCAAGGAAGGAAATGAGTTCTCCTCCAATGCATGCAAGCAGAGGCAAAACAACCACTGGTAAAGAATACATTGCACTGGCATTAAACTTAGTATAAAGGACCCCTTCCAACTCAAAGATTCCATATATCTTCTTTACTTGAGGAAGCAACAGTCTGTCTTGTTAGGAAGAAAAACTGGGCAGAAAAGCAAGAAGAAGCAGATAGACAAAGCATGAGGCTTCTCCTTCTCAGCCTTCTGCACAACAGACAGAAACTTATAAAGGCCTATATATGACTACAAGGGTTGCAGTTTCCTGTAAAACCCGTACGAAAAACCATGAAAAAATGGTAGGATATGGGGCAGTGTTTTGACTAGGCACTATGCCACAGGGAATCTTGTACTAATGATTTTGAGGCATGCACATTTTAGTGGTCACATTGTGTAAGGGTGGAATTGGCTTTCTCATGTTCCATCATTTGTCTTTGAATATTCATGTAGCACAACCATGTACAAAAATTTATTGATTTCACTAATAGTGAGGCTATCAATACAATAGCAACATTCTCATTATCCTGATTCATTTTTATTTTAGAAAGAATTTTTTAAAAAGTAACTAATTTTATTTATTTATTTGTTTTATATGTTTTATATATTTATTTATTTATTTTTATTTATTTATTTGTCACAACAGTATATATAAGCATAAGCATGAAAAACTATACTATATAAAGCATATATATAATCATAAGTATGTAATAATTATATGAAATTGGATACTATCAAAGGAAACATTAGGACAGGAACGGTAGGCACGTTGGTGCTCTTATGCACGCCCCTTACAGACCTCTTGGGAATGGGGTGAGGTCAATAGTAGATAGTTTTTGGTTAAAGCTTTGGGGATTTTGGGAAGAGATCACAGAGTCTGGCAGTGCATTCCAGGCATTAACAACTCTGTTGCTGAAGTCATATTTTCTGCAATCGAGATTGGAGCGGTTCACATTAAGCTTAAATCTATTGTGTGCTTGTGTATTGTTGCGATTGAAGCTGAAGTAGTCTTCAACAGGAAGGACATTGTAACAGATGATTCTATGAGTTAAACTCAGGTCCTGTCGAAGGCGGCGAAGTTCTAAATTTTCTAAACCCAGGATTTCAAGTCTGGTAGTATAAGGTATTTTGTTGTAATCAGAGGAGTGGAGAACTCTTCTTGTAAAATATTTCTGGACACGCTCAATTGTGTTAATGTCCGAAATAAGGTATGGGTTCCAGACAGGTGAGCTGTATTCAAGAATTGGTCTAGCAAATGTTTTGTATGCTCCGGTTAGTAGTGTAGAGTTTCTGGAGAAGAAGCTATGCAATATTAAGTTTACAGCTCTTAAAGCCTTTTTTGCGATGTAGTTGCAGTGGGCTTTGTTACTTAGAACATTTCATATGAAAACTCCAAGGTCTTTAACGGGGTGGGGGTCATCTACAAGGTAATGATCATCAAGCTTGTATTTAGTGTTCAGATTCTTTTTTCCAATGTGTAAGACAGCATTTGCTGGTTGAGTTGAATTGTTGAATTGTTGTTGAATTCAACAATTGTTGAATTGTTGTTGAATTGTTGTTGAATGCTGGTTGAACTGTTACCTATGAGGAATTTGCATTTGAATGTTTTGATCCAAGTTTCTAATTTCCCCTTCTTTCCCTAGTTCTCTAATACTTGGGTAAAAGTGACACAATTAAAAAAACAAAAGAAATGCAGTGACTCAAAAAGCAGTCACAGAACATATTCTTCTCATCAGTTATTCCCTATCTACAGACTGATTTATGAACAAAAGAAAAGCAATCTAACAAGGATGTTACACATTAATTGCTTTTTGTTGTTTCAGTTCAGACATATTAAAAATATATAGTAATTTTCATCTTGCAAGTAGAAAGTTTAGGAACATGATGACAGTGTCCTTTTTATTGTTCCTTATTCTCATGTTTTGGATTTTTTAGTGCAATAATGCACTGAGACAGAAGGTATTTCAGATGTCATGTATGCTGCATCCAACCTTCATTAATCATAGTGGGGATGAATACTAATCTTTGCTAATCTTTGTTTGGGCAAATGGTAGATTTATGTGTTCTAGGATCAGTAAAGATAGCTACATCTGGAACTGTAATTATTTACAAAAGCCTGGCACTACTTTTTAATGCTTCGAATTTCCATTGCCAATTCAATGGAAATTCCACAGTGCAGAGAAATAACTGATCAAACTCTACATCTTTACCCTGCAGATTCTACTTCAGATGAAAATAAACCTGATCAAAGGCTATTCTTCTATAATTTATTTACTGAATTTACATTCCACTTTTCCACCAAAGCATGGCCTCAAAGTGACTGGTAATCATTTACAGAAATATATGTTTTATTGTCTGCCAACATTTTGATTTTTTCTCATCTGCAGATATTATTCTGAATACCAATAATTAGTAACTCTACATTGGCTGATATTTCTTACAACTCTTCTATATGGTTGGCAGTGATGCGGAAGTTCTTTCTTGTCTGAGTAACTGCATTCATCCCCAGCAGTCTGTGCAAGTTAGCACTATTCTAGGTAGGCCAAAGGCTTTTTTTGTATCTAGGGTTTGGCTCAGTTATTACATGGTTTCTAAGTTGTTAAGTTTCTAAGTTGCTAAGCTGTGGGTGCAAGTGGGACATAAGAACATTTCTAAAAGAAGGAAAGGAACAGCAAACCACTTTTATACTGTTGGTAACAAACTGCATAGGTGTTTGTATAAAGTCATTAGAAAGAACGCTCAACTTGAGGGAGAGTCTATTTCTAAGCAAAACAATGATTGAAAATATACCCCGATGATACAAACTGCTTCCCAGAATCTTTTTATCTGTAGCAAGTGTGATGAATTCAATTGGAAAGACAACTGAATACAGGAAGTTCTGACTTACAATGGTATGTGACAGTGGTGGGTTTCTACCGGTTCTCCCTGGTTCGGGCGAACCAGTAGTGGCGGCTGCAGGAGGCTCCGTCCACCCGGACGTCATCACAGACGCTCTGCACATGCGCAGAAGCGCCACGCACAAGCGTGCACTCACAATTCTGAACCGGTAGCGAAGGTACGTGAAAACCACTACTGGTATGTGAGAATGATCTTGGGAGACTTGGTTCCAGAGATACTGTCTAGGCAACTGTTCAGATAAAAGGCAATTTCGCCTGCAGCTGGATAGTGGGCAGGGCAAAAGACTCAGAATAGACCATCTTTGATTTCTAGGGGTAATGGAGATGAGAGGAGCCTTGTACTTTTAAATTTGCAAGATTCTGTTAATGTAACCTTGTAATAAAGTAGAATTAGCTGATCTGGTCATGTTTCTAGTCTGGTCTACTTAGTGAGGCTGATGTGACTGGCAGTTTTCTAAGGAGTGATTGGACAGCACCTTGCCACCTCTAGAGGAACTCTAAGCACATTGATTCAAATAAAAGCTAATGCAGTTGGCACCCAGAGTCACTGGTTTGAGATGGGCATCCATAGAAATAAAATTATTTTTAAGTAAATAAATAGATTTCCTTCCATTTAACTTCTGCCATAGTTTTAAACAAGCCCAGAAAGGTCTTAAGAATGATCCTCAAATTTTATTCAGGAAACTCAAAACCTGTCTGAAATGAAATAGAGTGTATTGCTTCTCTTTCTTTGCTGACTGTCCTTTTCCTGACATTTTCTCTGATTGCTACTTTCTCTGTTCAGTGAATGTTCATTTGCCTTCCCTTCTCTATATAGATCTTGGCTTGTTATTGTGGGATTACTAATGAGTGCATATATGTGCTTGCTACCCCCAAAGGACAGCATCTGATTGATGGCCTGGTTATTCTAGTTTGTTTAGTAGAGGAAGGTATCAACGTCTTTCCAGCAAAGTGGTAGTTATTTTAAGATGACAAACATAAGAATTTATATAAAAACTCAGGTTTTTTGGGCGGGTGGGTTTGCATGCTTTTTTCTTTTTTGCTTTTAATAATGCACAATTATATGTAGTTTGAAAGGCAGGTCAATGCACTGTTCACCTGTGCTAAAATGTGCTTCACATGCTCTCCATTTTCTTCAGGATTACTGAAGAACAGAGGCTACAATGCTATCAAAGTTGTGGGCCTGTTTGCTTTCTTTGGCATGGGTGCAACAAGCTGATTCGGGAAACTGTAAACTGGAGTCAGGGAAAACCACTGGCCTAGATAGACACTGGCAGTTAGTGCAACAGCCAAAGTTAGCTCCTTTCAGTATTGAATATAAGTAGAGATATTTCCCTCCCTCCCCTATAAAAGTCTCAAAATAGCTTTGCTGCGTTTACAAATATCACATCCCCAAACTTCAAATTTGTGTAGGATACTTTCCAAAAAGAAAATTATTTCAAACCCAAACTGAATCTCCCAGGCAGACTGAATTTCCGGTCTGTTTTGCCTAGCATCCTAATCTCACCCCTCCCCTCTAAAGAAAAATAAAAGTGAAATACAAGTTTTGGGCCAGTTTTTAAAAACCACAAGCCTTCCTCTGTATGTGTGTTCCCTAGCTGAATGGCAGAAATTTGGAGATACTTGAAACACCATGTTTGGTGATTCTACCAAGCCAAAGGAAAACCATAAAACATGGGTTGAAAGAGGAGAGATATGAGTCAATCTATATATTCTCCAAAATTCTTGCTATATGAGGGAAATCTTTCTCTTCCTGAGATATAAAAAAATGTTGAAGCTGAGATGGAAAAACACAGCTTATTGAATATTCTGCAACACTCAAGAGTGAAATACGAGTGATAACATCAGTATTTAATCAATTTAAACTGTTTGAATAAGGAGACCTCTCTTTCCAGAGCTATTTCTATTTATTCTAGTTGGGCATTTGTGCATTTTAGAAAATCTTTTAGAAAAAACAATTAAATTATATTTACAAGAATATAAATTAGTACTTGATAGTTTTTTTCTCCAGGATCAGGCACTCAGCAGCAATTTTTTTTCTTTTGGTGAGGAATTTGGGAAAAGGTGAGAGGGGATTGTCATATAACTGATACTTTTTTATGCAGGAAAGCCTACAGTAGAAGCCATAGGTTACCCAAGCAAGCATTTGCCTCCAATTTCAAGAAATGCAATCATAGAAACACCAAGCCTTGACTTTTTCCTTTCTTTTCAGGAGCCTAGGATATTTATTTGTTTGTTATTATTTGTTAAATTTATTTGCCATCCATCTCATCTTGGGGCTACTCAGGGCGGCTTGCAACAATAAAACAGAAAAGAATGATTAAAAAATGTAAAGATAAAAACAGCAAAGGAATAAAAGAAAAAGAAACAATGGAAGTACCACACTACATGGAGATGTGGGGATGGAGAAGTGGCGGATATGCGAAGATGTGAGGCTCCCATATTTTCACTTCTAGTGGGCAATTGAAACAAAACCAAAACTTCAGGAGAATTGAAGGGAGAAAGTTGCAGATGCAAGTCTAAGGTTCTGTTTTTCTTTCTAAAGTGCTGCTATGTCCCCGTAAGCTTGTGGCTTCCTGCATCCTGCTACAATATTTAAAAAGATCCTTTCTATGATATCTTGAGGCAAATATCCAGTATTAACAGGAGGCCTTTTGTTCTCTTCATTTTAAAAGTGGACTTTAACCCAGTTACTACAGAGTGAGTCACTGTATAAACAACTAAAACAAAAACTCTCCTGTTTGGTCCTCTCTCTGCTCCCACTGGACAGGTCAGAGATATGTTAGGCCTGACCTGCTTTGTCCCTTGGGAACAGTAACTAGGGATAGCATAGCATCGCTGCCGCAACAAACACACTTAATGTGGCTCTTCGGTAGAAATGAAACAAACATGCAGACAACAAACCATTCTTTTGAACTTCTTAAAACTCCCTGTTAATATTCCTAAGTAGGTTGTATTAAATGAAGTCAAGAAGGGTGAAATTAATCAAAGAAAATGCACAGTATTAGGAAACCGTGGAAAAAAAGGTCCATATTGACCATGAGTATGGAAAAACTTGCCTAGCAGATGTGGCAATAGATCTGTTGCAGAAATGTCAGCTGAAATTAAATCCAGCATTAGAAAACTGAGCTTTATTGCTATGGGAAACGTGCTAGTTTAGACTGGATATTGGTTGGAAAAATTAGGAATGGTAGGGAACTGTTCGTGCTGCGCACATAAGGGAGAAAATGGCAATCAGGATAAAGCAACTCTGCAGGAGCCCTTTCTGCAGTCAATTTGATTTTAAAAAGCAGCCATCTTTATATACATCATACATACACACAATATTCTTTCCCATTATATTTCTGCTGCATTCAACTTACATTTTTGTTTCTCTTCAACTCCCATTTCCACACAAGTAAACTGACAGATTGAATTGAAGTTAATTATCATATACAGCCATTTTTGTTTCTCTTCAACTCCCATTTCCACACAAGTAAACTGACAGATTGAATTGAAGTTAATTATCATATACAGCCATTTTTGTTTCTCCTCAACTCCCATTTCCACACAAGTAAACTGACAGATTGAATTGAAGTTAATTATCATATACAGCCATTTTTGTTTCTTTCAGGAACTATTCTTCACAATAGACAACATAAATCCCATACCTTTCAACCTGTATTTTCATACTTGAATGTTTTAATTCCCACCCCCACCCCATTTCCCCATATTTACAAATTTTAAGATACACAAATCTATTTATCTACTATAGTATTTTTTTTCCAGTTTATGCATACCTTGGAGCCGTTCATTTTCCCTATCATACATACACACAATATTCTTTCCCATTATATTTCTGCTGTATTCAACTTACATTTTTGTTTCTCTTCAACTCCCATTTCCACACAAGTAAACTGACAGATTGAATTGAAGTTAATTATCATATACAGCCATTTTTGTTTCTCTTCAACTCCCATTTCCACACAAGTAAACTGACAGATTGAATTGAAGTTAATTATCATATACAGCCATTTTTGTTTCTCTTCAACTCCCATTTCCACACAAGTAAACTGACAGATTGAATTGAAGTTAATTATCATATACAGCCATTTTTGTTTCTCTTCAACTCCCATTTCCACACAAGTAAACTGACAGATTGAATTGAAGTTAATTATCATATACAGCCATTTTTGTTTCTCTTCAACTCCCATTTCCACACAAGTAAACTGACAGATTGAATTGAAGTTAATTATCATATACAGCCATTTTTGTTTCTCTTCAACTCCCATTTCCACACAAGTAAACTGACAGATTGAATTGAAGTTAATTATCATATACAGCCATTTTTGTTTCTTTTCAGGAACTATTCTTCACAATAGACAACATAATTCCAATACCTTTCAACCTGTATTTTCATACTTGAATGTTTTAATTCCCACCCCACCCCATTTCCCCATATTTACAAATTTTAAGATACACAAATCTATTTATCTACTATAGTATTTTTTTCCAGTTTATGCATACCTTGAGCTGTTCATTTTCCTATCATACATACACACAATATTCTTTCCCATTATATTTCTGCTGTATTCAACTTACATTTTTGTTTCTCTTCAACTCCCATTTCCACACAAGTAAACTGACAGATTGAATTGAAGTTAATTATCATATACAGCCATTTTTGTTTCTCTTCAACTCCCATTTCCACACAAGTAAACTGACAGATTGAATTGAAGTTAATTATCATATACAGCCATTTTTGTTTCTCTTCAACTCCCATTTCCACACAAGTAAACTGACAGATTGAATTGAAGTTAATTATCATATACAGCCATTTTTGTTTCTCTTCAACTCCCATTTCCACACAAGTAAACTGACAGATTGAATTGAAGTTAATTATCATATACAGCCATTTTTGTTTCTCTTCAACTCCCATTTCCACACAAGTAAACTGACAGATTGAATTGAAGTTAATTATCATATACAGCCATTTTTGTTTCTCTTCAACTCCCATTTCCACACAAGTAAACTGACAGATTGAATTGAAGTTAATTATCATATACAGCCATTTTTGTTTCTTTCAGGAACTATTCTTCACAATAGACAACATAAATCCCATACCTTTCAACCTGTATTTTCATACTTGAATGTTTTAATTCCCACCCCCACCCCCTTTCCCCATATTTACAAATTTTAAAATACACAAATCTATTTATATACTATAGTATTTTTTTTCCAGTTTATGCATACCTTGAGCTGTTCATTTTCCTATCATACATACACACAATATTCTTTCCCATTATATTTCTGCTGTATTCAACTTACATTTTTGTTTCTCTTCAACTCCCATTTCCACACAAGTAAACTGACAGATTGAATTGAAGTTAATTATCATATACAGCCATTTTTGTTTCTTTCAGGAACTATTCTTCACAATAGACAACATAATTCCAATACCTTTCAACCTGTATTTTCATACTTGAATGTTTTAATTCCCACCCCCACCCCATTTCCCCATATTTACAAATTTTAAGATACACAAATCTATTTATCTACTATAGTATTTTTTTTCCAGTTTATGCATACCTTGGAGCTGTTCATTTTCCCTATCATACATAATTACTTTGATACATTAATTTTCAGTTCCACCTTCCTCATTGCATCAAAAGATCTATCTATTATTCATTGTAAATCATTTGGATCTTCAACCAACAACTTGGTATCATCCACATACAAAAGTGCACGCATACTCCCTTTGCCAACCATTTTCTTTTAACATTGCCACAAGCAATCCACAGAGATTTAATAATAGATTAAACAATCCAAGGATATGACACATGCATATCTTACTCCCTGTTCAGTGTTGAACTATTTTTCATTCATTTTCATGCATGGTTTATTTCCACTACATATTGCTGTTCGCACTTTCAGCAATCAGTCTTCAGCTATTCACACAAAAAGTTCCTTATACAAAGCTTTATTAGATTTATCATAACTTTTTTCTAATTTAATAAATATACAATAGAAATTATTTCTTCCATTAATACACTTCTCAGAGACCTGCTGAAGAGCAAAATATTTATTCAGTGTGTTCTTTCATGCTCATTTAAACAAAATGCTGCCAGATAAGTTCCCAGGAACACTTAATAGACAAACCACACTGCAGTTGAAGGAGAGAAATGGTGTTGGTTAGGGCAAGTAAAGGAAAGCCAAACCATGCCTCTCCCTAATCATCTTCCCAGGGATTTAAGAAACAATAAAACCCTGCCAGCTTAGCTATAAAACAATTAGAAGGCCAAGGAATACTGGATAAAACTGGAAGAAGAGACTAGGAAGAGAGTACAGGCCCTGGAAACTAAGACTAGGAAAGATAAATTTATTAGTATAGTATATTAATATAGAATAGTAAAAAATTTAGTAAGCAACTTTGTTCAGAAAATAAATGAATGAATATATATCTATATCTATCTATCTCCAGGACTGCCTGGATAAGTCCCTGCAGTTTTCTTGGCAAGTTTCTTTTTTCAGAAGTCGCCTGCAATTTTCTTCATACGGCTGAAAAAAGTACCTGGCCCAAAGTCACCAAATTGCTAAGGCAGGACTAGACTAGTGCTAAGGCAGGACTAAACGTCATGATGTCTATTTAGAAACTAGATCCTCTCTCTCTCTCCCTCCCCCCAACTCTCATTGTATTTTTCTCTGTTAGTATTTTCAAGTTAGACTAAATGGTGCATAAAATCTGGGATCCATTACAACTATGGAATTGAAATTTCCATGATGTTCAGGCCAGCTTTACTTGCAAAGTTGTAGGTATTCGCAAAGCTGTGGCCATTCTAAAATACGCCTCCTAACAGAGATGAGAGACTCTGGGAGGAGTATTTTAGAGACACAAAATGTAGATTATGACTTTTAGAGTTGTAAATTCTCTAAATATTCATGGACTTAATAGTTAAAATGTTGGACTTGGAATAAAGAGACTCATATTCTAGTCTACTCTTAGCCACAGAAATTTATTGGATAACTTTCAGCCAATCATTCTCTCTCAGCCCAATCTACTTTACAGAATGCTGAAAGGAAGGAAGGAAGGAAGGAAGGAAGGAAGGAAGGAAGGAAGGAAGGAAGGAAGGAGGAATTTGTTTCTGATATAAATAAACATTGATTATTGTTGACTTGATCATCTGTCAGTTCTTCAGGGTAGACCAGGTCAGGAAACAGATATTCAGAAGACTCCTGGAGCTCTATTGTTGTAGGGTATAATCCCAGAATCTTGAAAGTCTGCCAGTTTTCTTTTCCCTATTCTTTTACCATACCGAATCAAGGCACACTTATTTTGACTCTGTTTCTCACACTCTCTCCTTTCCCAGGTCTGAGATGTTATTTACTGTCTATTTTTATCAGCTATGATTCTTGCTTACTTTTGTCAACTTCATCTCTCTTTTCTTTTGTATCCTCTTTCAAATGACCTATATTAAATAATTAACTTGTAAAAGAAGCTTTTGAAAGATGGCTAAGTTTCACTTAAACATGACCAATTCAGATCTTTCTTTCTTGCCAAACAAATAGCATGCTAAATATGGTGCTAGAACATGGTTTCTACATTATGCCTGTAAACCTTCATGTAAGAAGCTTAGTTAATGAAAATTTTGCCTTCCCATCCACATTAACACCACCATTTTTAACTTTTTAGACACAAGTAATATGCCAAAGATACTCTCTTGAAGAGGAAAAACTGCTGTCCCTTTAAGCTCCAAAAGGATGCATTAGGTTAAGGTGGTAAGTGCTCTTTGTGAAATCTTTACACACTCATATATCACAGAAAGCCAGAGAGAAATAATGAAACAAAGGCCATTCCTTTCAAGCCCTGTTTAGAAGCTTTAAATTGTCAACTGTGATAATTAAGATATTAATCTAAATGGACTTTAGATATGATCCAGCAAGTCTCTTCTTATGCTCTAATCCTCCATTAATTTTGGTAGAAATCCATTTATGATAGCATGCACTGTTTTATTTGCTTCATATTTAGAGGACTGCATAATGCTATCACAACAAGATTTTATCAATAGGCCATTGGTTGTTCTTTTCTCGTAAATGAATCTTTGTTGAGCTTTGCATTTTAAGAAGACACTAGTTCAGCTGTTGTTCACATTGCAAGATACTTGCTCAGTCCTATTCATTTTAGAAACTGGCTGAATTATCAGTTCAGCCAGTTCCACTCCAACCCATGTAAGTTGAATGCTTTAGATTCATTACATACTCAGATGTGGTTTCTTTTCTGTTAATAAATATATCAGAACACATCTTGAAAACTTTTTGGTAATGGGTGCAGAAAAGCCTGGCAGTAAATTCTACTGACTTGGAACTGAAGCTCAAAAGGCAGCATTATAGCTTCTTCAAGCTATATTTTATTTTTGTCAAACACTGGGGTAGCAGCACTTACAGAAATAGATTATTATTTTCTCTGGGTGAGCACCCAGGGCTACAGAAAAGGAGAGCCCCTTTTACAACTATTAATTGGACAATGAATGGTGGTGTAACTGTAAAGCCCCATAAAAAGAATAATAGTATTGTATCTCTGGCTTGTTTCCCACATTTCAAAGGCTACTAAGCAGCCGCATCTTTGCCCTTAGGTTACTGAGAAGGCTGAGTCTTGTGCTTATTATGATGGCTTTCCCTAATGATCTGAAACAAAAAAATGCACACAGTGATGTGCGTGTTTAGAGCTTCTGCGGCCACAAGGTCAAACACATTAAAAAAACAACCGAAAGTTTGGCTCTACAGTATTAAAAGAGAACCATTTGTCCAGCCCCCTACCCTGGTTTTTTTCTGCTGGCTGAGGCCCTGCTTTCCACTACAATTAACCGGAGGGCCAATAGGATTTGTGCCACCCCTTCTTCCACTTGGCTTCACTGCTGAGAAACAGCCTTGGTTGGCAGGGAGGGGGGAGAGAGCTTGACTGAATAGCCTTTAAGCATTCATTATCTGGCTCCTAATTATACGGCCGACATAGTGTTGTCTCTGCCTACGTGGGAACACTGCATCCCATTAATCAGCAGGGGGATATTCTGAGATGAAAGGACCTCCTTGTATATGTCCTTTGCTGTGGAAGACAGGGATGAGGGTTGGATAAAAAGGAGATTTATCAAGTCCCAGAGAGAGAGAGAGAGGGGAAAAAAACCCACAGCAGGTGAACTGCAACTCCATCCCCAGACCAATTCAACACCTCAGCTTGACTTTACCGTGTTCCCAGGCAGGCCTGCAAAAATAATTCACAAGCCTCGTCTTAGGGAATTTGTGCTGTCAAGGTTATGAGGCCAATGGCCACTTAGAGAGACGCAGAAGGGCAGGCAGATATAAACCAAACTCCAAACTTTATCCCTCCTGAGTCAGCAGAAAAAGAAATCCTCATTCTTTATGCACAAATACTGTGAGAAGAGCCCAGTTAGCATTCTCTGGGAATGCACCTGTACAGCTCGTTCCTAAGTCTATATAAATTTGTAGTCTTGCACCTGAGAAATGTGATTATAAGATTATGGTTTGGTCATACTATGTCCAACAAGGGTTTGTTTTAAACCCTTAAGACTGCATATAAGGAAAGCAGGTTTAAGAGATGATAACAGACAATGGAGATGCAAAAGCAATGCTGGTTACTCTTTTTTCTATCACCCATAGCTCCAGGGTTTCAACCTATGATGCAGAGAAGTATGTTCAGAAGTGAGGGAGTACAAGAACAACAGAAAAAAAAAATCACATGCAGGAAGAGATTGAGTGCATTACTTCCACCGCCTCTTTTACTCTTGACAGCCACTTTCTTAAAGATGTTTTTCTGAAGGCTGCATTATTACTGATTTTCTTGCTTGCTTGTTTTTCATATTTTTGACTGCCTATTTTCCTTGGATGAGATAATACATTTAATGATTGGGACCCTACTAATTCACTTGGACACATGGATGACTTTGGTATTTGTCATGTTTAGGTGAGCAAAAACCTTGTTGGTGATATACAATTGCTCTAATACTAATCTGAAAAACCAAGTCTGAAGTTTTAGAAAGAAACATTATAAATGTTATAATCTATGTACAGTTGTCAGTGGGGTGCACAAAGAATTTGATGGTGGTCTTGTGATTGGAGTGGCTCAAATTGCAAAGGCCCTTTTTTCAAGATTCTCCACTCAATCTGTGACACTTGTTGCAATTTTTTTTTATTAAAAAGTTTTACAGAAAATTTCCACAAATGCCTCTCTTCTCCCTCCTTTCCCCCCTCCCCCCCTCCACCCAATCCCCCCACCTTCCACGGACTTCCCAGAGCAAAATACAGGGTATAACATCTAACAATCATAAGCTAGAATACGCTAACTATCCATAAACTCCCATCCCTCCCCTAGAGCCTTAACTCCCCTTTTACATAAAGAAAAATATACAAATACAATTTTTACTTTCTATTCATTCATAAGCTATTTGATACTTCTTGGTCTGATATTTGTTTTGAATATAATCAATCCATCTTCTCCATTCCAGTATATATCTTTCTTGTGAATAGTCTTTCAGATACACTGAGATTTTTGCCATCTCCGCTAAATTCGCCACTTTTAATATCCACTCTTCCATGGTAGGCAGATATTCCTTCTTCCAATATTGCGCTACCAATAGTCTAGCTGCTGATATTAAATTTAAGATCAATTTAGTCTCTATTGCCGTACAGTCCGTAATTATACCCAATAAAAACAACTGCGGAGTAAACTTTATCTTCTTTTTCAAAATATTTTGCATAACCCACCAAATTTTTATCTAAAATGCTTTGATTTTTTTACAAGTCCACCATATATGAATCATTTGACTCATAACACATTAATCTATTTGCTAATATTTTAGCGAAAATCTTGTAATCAGTGTTCAAAAGCGATATCGGCCTATAGTTTTCTGGTTTACTACAGTCTTGGTCTTCCTTTGGTATCAATGAAATAAAAGCTGTTCTCCATGAAGGAGGCACATCTCCTCCAGATTGAATTTCGTTAAATAAATCTTTAAGCGGTTCTACCATTTCAAACTGTAAATTTTTATAATAGACAGCTGTTAGTCCATCTGTTCCTGGGGCTTTACCCGTTTTTAACTGTTTAATTGCTAAAATAATTTCCTCAGAAGTTATAGTTTGATTCAATCCTTCCCTTTGTTCTGGTGTAAGTTCACAAATATTTTCTTCCTGTAAATATCTATCTATATCTACACCTTGGATTGGATCACTAGCATATAACTTTTCATAAAATTCTAAAAAAGCTTTTTTAATCATATTCTGTTGATATACCTCTTTACCTTTATACTCTATCTTTCCAATAGTACACAATTTCTGTTTTTTCCTTATTGCATATGCTAACCATCTACCTGGTTTATTAGCATTACAAAATATATTATGCTTAACATATTGTAGATTAGTCGCCACCTGGTCTGCTATCAACATATTAAACTGCCCTGTAGTATATTTATTGTTTCTTTTACTTTCTTATCTCCTGGGCTAAGTATAAGTAATTGCTCTTTCTTTTTTATTTCCTCCTCTAGTTCCATCCACTTCTTCTGCTGTCTAATTCTATGTTTGTTATTCATGTGTATTAAAATTCCCCTCATGTATGCCTAACTTGCATCCCAAACCATTTTCATAGAAGTACCCTTATGCATATTCATAACAAAAAATTCTTTCATTTGTCTTTTACATTCTTTTACATTTTCTTCATATTTAAACAAATTTTCATTTAACCTCCAAGATTTCCTAGGTCCCTTATCCTGCTCAAATTCCACCCATACCGGACTATGATCGGTCAAAGTTCTTGAACATATATTTGTCTTCTTCCCTAGAAAGAAAATCATTAGTAATTAGTATAAAATCAATCCTAGAAAAGGATTGATGTCTATCAGAAAAAAAAAGTGAAATCTTTTTCTTCAGCATTCCGTTTTCGCCAAATGTCTCTCAGCTCCAAATCTTCCATCATATCAAAAAAAAAAAAAAGCTTTGGGCAATTTTGCACGGCTTGAAATATTTTGAGATAAGCCTTTTTTATCTTTTCAAGTATCCAATACTCCATTCCAGTCACCCATTAATATAGACGATTTATAATCCCACTGTATTATTTTATTATGCAAAAGTTTATAAATTTTTTCTTGCTATTGGTTAGGTGCATATACTCCAAGTAAAAGTTTTCTTCCCTTCCATTAGAAGCTCAATTGCAATGTATCTTCCTTGAACATCCGCCTCAATTAGCTTAGCTGTTAATTCTTTCTTTAAATATATAACTATACCATTCTTCTTCTCTGGAGCCGATGCAACAAAGTGTTTACCTAATCTTGAATTTATCAAATATTTTTGATCTAATATTCTAATATGTGTTTCCTGCAAGCAAATTACGTCATTTTTGAATTGTTTCAAATAATGAAATATCTTCTTTCTCTTTTGTGGTGAGTTTAAGCCATTAACATTCCAAGTTAAGAATCTATTTGGCATTCTTGGCACCTTGAAGCTTTTGGAGCATCAGATGAGTATCTTCCTGGATCTTCCTCTTTGGCCTACCCCCCCCCACAGCTTCTGTTTGAGTAATGTCTTGAATTATCGCTTGAGATAGTTGCATCTTTTCTTCTTGTTCTTTACCCTTAATGGCTGCTCGAGTCAATCTTTGCTCCTTTGCACCTTTTGTTTTTTCCTGTGGTTCTGGAGCTTGAGGAGTATCCGGAAGTTGTAATGAACCTACAGCCCCAGCTTGAACTTGTGCCTGCTCTCCTTCCTTCTCCTGCACTCTTGCCATCTCCACTTCTCTTCTCCTCCTGGCCTCTGATGATGGTGGATTTCCAGCCTTTAATACATTAGTGTAAAAATATCTTGCTTTCCAAACTGTGTTGAGACGATATCTTTCTCCTGCATAATTCACTATTAGTCCAGCTGGAACATCCCATCTTAACTGCATCTGTTGATTTCCAAGTTCATCCACCAAAAAAGCAAACTCCTTCCTATTTCTTAAAATTTTTGGAGGAATTTCTTTCAGCACTAATACCTCTTGACCTGTTATTTGGATTTTATTCTTGTAAAATGCTTGTAAAATTTCATTTCTAATCCTCCTGGTTGTAAAATAAATCACAACATCTCTTGGCAACTGTCTCTGTCTAGCAACCCAGGAGTTAACACAATAAATTTTATCAATTTGGAGTACAAAATCTGTTCGTTGCTCTCCAATCATCTGTGCAAAGGCCTCTGCAAAAATCTCTTTTAAGTTCTCTCGGTTGTTTTCTTTCAATCCTCTCACTCTCAGGGCAAATTCCATCAATCTGTATTGTAACAAAACCACTTCATCATCTACCCTTTCTACCTTAATCTGAACCTCCTCCATCCTATTTTCCAACTTCAAATTTCGTCCAGCTGGATCATATTTTTTGCCAAACCTGGAAATGCTTCCACGATGTCTTCTCTTATTTCCTTATTCCGAGCCTCAACAACATCTTTAACTTCTGATATCTCTTCTGCAATTTCCTTAAATTTTTCCTTGATAACAGAAGTTTGCAACTCTAAAGCTTCTTTTAGAGATTCCTTTAGAAATTCTTTAAAGGATTCTTGTAAAGCATCCAAATTTAATGCTTTTGGGTCAGCCGAATGAGCTGGTGAACCTCCAGCATTCTTGGAAACACCAGGCTTTATTTGCTTAGATGCCATCTTACTTTAAATTTGTGGTTTGCAACAATAAAATCAATAAGTCCAGTTCTCCTTAAACTTTTTCATAAACACAGTTCTATAGTCCTTTTCCTTTTCACTTTTTCTCTTAACTTAGGTTTAAAATCCAACAGCCTTGAACAGCGCTAAGGGCGTTAACATTAACAAGAACTCTCTTCACTTTCGTTTTCATGCCCTCTTAAATCATGAGTGCCATTTCCTTTGATCTTCTTAAGTTGTCTCAGCAGAAACAATGTAGCTACAGAGTTAAGGTTTATTACTTGCAATTGCCAATGCTCCTGTCTTTGCTCCGTCTGCTTTAATGTTGTAGCAGGGATGGTGTTTTGTTCTGCTTGAAAGCAGAAACGTCTCGGATCTGGAGCCCTATTGGGCTTTCCAGGGAGCTCTCACCCTTCAAGCCCCTAGAATTATTCCTGGGGCTTTCGGGGAGCTCTTCACCCGACTGCTCACCTTTCCCTCTTCTCCTGAGGGAGAGGTTTCCAAGCCGTCAGACAGCTGATTTGTGCTGTCTAAACGGCTCTTAACATGATCACAGGACTGGAAGTCTAAAAGACTGTCTTCAACACCTACGTTGCCACCGGAAGTCCACTTGTTGCAATTTTGACAGTCCTTTGGCTCCCCATTCACAAACTAACTGAATCTAGGATGCATCTGAACCAGGCCAAGCTAACCAGTTCACTTTCAATCAGGTGCCTTCATCTCTGCCAGTTTTATAAAGGTAGTTCTCAAATTATGACCACAATTGGGTCTAGAATTTCTGTTGCCAAGCAAGGCAGCTGTTAAGTGAGTCATAGTCAATTTTATGAACTATTTCTGTCAAACGAATCACTGTAGTTGTTATGTGAATCATGTGGTCATTAAGCAAATCTGGCTTCCCCCATTAACTTTGCTTGTCAGAAGCCAGCTGGGAAGCGCGCAAAAGGCAATCACATGACCCTAGGATGCTGCAACCACCATAAATACATGCCAGTTGCCAAGTGCCAAAATTCTGATCATGAGGATGCTGTAGTAGTCCTTAAGTAGGAGGATCAGTTAGAAGTCACTTCTAGCAATGCTGTTATAACTTCAAATGGTTGTAAATCTGAGGACTATCTGTATTCTGGTTAAAAACAAATTATAAATATAATTCTATAAGATTGGCAAAACATTAACCATCACTAATACTGATAGGCAACAACACTGGAGAAAGGATCTCACAATCCTGTGCCCTTTGTCTTTGGAATAGCTAAAGAAGTGGAAGCATTACATCTGTAAGGAATCCAACAGCTATACTAACGCTGGTCAGGAATAAGATTTTTCATGCTTGCTTTAAGAAAGAAATCAGATCAATTTAAAGGTGGAGTATCTGTGAGAAAATACTCTTGAGTGTAATTTTATTAACATAAATGTGTTAAGGGGATATTTCTGATTTCTACATATCCAAGTGAAGATGTGGATGCATTTCATAGTAATATGTCTGCCAGAATATTAATAAGAAAAAGGCAGGAATGTAATCTTACATAATTCATTGCTGCTGAGAAAGGAGAGAGGTTGAATGGAAAAACAGTTCATAAAGATGCCAGAAGTCTCTAAGCAGAAACAGCTGTTGAAGTCATAAAAAAGAGGTCAAGTCTTCAACAAACCCAACAACAGGAAAGTTTGCCATAAATCATTTCTACCTTCATCTCTCCTCTGAGCTGTAACTCCCCTGGGATCGATATAGATGCTTATGCAATAATTTACAAGATGCCCTGAACTCTTTTTTTGGGGGGTGGGAGGGTTGAAGGGACAAAATCCAGGGCCTCCTAATTAGGAAAGAATACTTGTCTGCTCAAAGGGAGCTGAAGGCAAATCGGAAAGCAGGGAGAGCATACAGGAAAACAAAACAACAAATAAATCAGACTACTTAGTCCACCCTAGAGATGTGCTTTTAGATAAATGACAGGGCTTTCTCTACTTTCCCTAAGATACTGCACTCTCTCAAGGGTCTTCCTTTGCTCTTTCTATAATGGGTTCTTCTTTTACATTTATTCACCCTACACTCATTGCTACCTCTACACAAGAGTTCAGTCCTACGTTTTCTTCTCAAATATCTTCCGGAAAGGAATTATAATTCAAGCACATGTCCGTTTTTCAAAAACTCTTTACTGAAACTATTTAATAATAATTATTGCAGCTTAATCCCACCTTTTCCCATGCATTCTTAATTCCATGCATTATTTTAGTATTACACTAATTGCACACATTGGTTTGGTTTTTAAACATTTTCCTATTTCTCTCTCTCTCTCTCAATGTCTAAAGTGATTGTCGTCAAGTTTAAATTCAATTATTGTAATTGACCTTTTCGTTCTGCTACCATGTCCGATATCCCCATATATTAGGCTGTTCGATGCAAACCTTAGATAAAAATAAGTTCTTGTTTCTCCAACTTGTTTCAAAAGAAACAATCAAGAGGATCCGACTAAGATAACATGATCAAACCATGATCATGGCTTTTTCCAAGATGGCGCTGCAAAGGCTGCCTCAGTGAAATGCTCTCTAACGGTGTCTTTATTTTTGATTATTCTCTGCGACTCACTATGGATTTCTTACTCACGAGACCATCTGCTAACAATTAAGCAACATTTCTTTAAGGAGCAGCTTTCTGTGATCTCACCCCACCCCTCTTTAAAAAGGCAAAGGAGTTTCTAATACAGGAAGAAGCAATTTCCCTGGAGCTATGGATTACGAAGAAAACCAAATGAAGGAAACGGAGACGAGGTAAAAGGGCGGGAATTTTAAATAGGTTAAGGAATAAGGGAAATAGAACTGCTCTGCCTTCAATCTTCCTGACAAATTTACATTCATTTGCTAACAAGATGAATGAAATACTCCTTTTAAACAGATGCAACTCTGATTTTCACAGCCAGCTGCCTTATGCTTTATTGAAACCTGGTTATATGATGATATGGATGACAACAAATTCCAGCAAATTCCAGGATTTTAGATACATAGAGTAGAGAGAATTGCAGAATCATCAGGTAAAAAGAAGGGAGGAGGCTTATGCTTATATATCAACAACAGCTCAGGATATAACTATAATATATAAATACTGTGATGAAAACTTAAAGAGTCTTTACTTATCAACTGTAAACCATTTTACTGTCCATGTGAGTTCTCCTCATTTCTATTAATTGCTGTTTATGTCCCCCCACAAGCCTGTGTAAACAAGGCATTATGAATTCTAGCTGACCAGATTATGGAGGCTGAAGCCAAATATCCCGATTCACTGGCCATTATTATGGGAGATCTAAACAAAGCAAACTTAAGGAAAGAGCTACCAAAATACTTTCAGCATGTCAATTGTCCCACTAGAGGCAAGAATACTTTAGACCAGGAGTCCCCAACCTTTCGGACCTCAGGGACTACCAAATTCATAATTTTAAATCCCGCAGACCACTAATATGATCTGCCTAATGTCCGGCTGGGTGAGTGTGGCTAGGTGGTCATGTAACTGGGTGGGCATGGCCAACTCAATTTCACTCACCTCACCAGCCTCTACTCGCCCCTCCCCTCTCAGCCCCTCCTCGCCTCCCTGCTCTTTAGGACCCCAACAGGAAGCAGTTGTAGGAGCTAAGCAGCCAACCCGAGAAAGAGTTGGCAAAACAACTGGCTCAGTTCAAATTGGATCTGACAGAGAAGGAGGCTCAGCAGAAGCACCTCACTGAGGACTAGGAGCATAGGCTTTCCAAGCAGAGGGAAGGACCTATGGGAGTGGGGGAAGGCCAGGTACCGGCACCTAGAGGCTCAGTGGGCTGAGATGGTCAGCCAGTTCCAGGCCATGATGCAGTCCCACTGGAACAAGGCCCTCGGGCTCTTTGCCACCAGTGGCACTTCCCTCCAGCCTTCACCCAAAGCCCTGCACCAGGAGGCTGAAGCAGATCCCAAATCGGATTTTCTGCCTCCCTCCGACCCACACAAAAAGACCCCGAAGGGGGAGACTCTCTGCAGCAACACAAATGTTCATTGCACATATTGGTCCCAGGGGCCGTAGTTTGAGGACTCCCAATTTAGTGCAATATAAAAAATGCAAATAATTTTTCTGCAGACCACCAAAATTTTCTTGTGGACCACCAGTGGTCCACGGACCACCAGTTGGTGACCGCTGCTTTAGATCATTGCTACACAACACTAAAAGATGCTTATCAGTCCTTACCATGAGCAGCTGTGGGCCACTCTGATCATTGCATGATTCACCTAGTACCTGCTTACAGGTAAAGACTTAAAACCACAAAACCAACAATTAAATCAGTGAAGACCTTGACTGAGGAGGCAAAGTTAAAGCTACAGGCCTGCCTTGACTGCACTGATTGGAATGTTTTCGAAAGTATCTCTGCAGACTTAGATGAACTCACAGATACATCATATGTCAGCTTCTGTGAAGACCTATGTATACAGGAACAACAAACCTTGGTTCACAGTTAAACTTAAGCAGCTATGTCGTTCCAAAGAGGAAGCCTACAGAAAAGGTGATAAAATGCTGTACAATCAGGCCAGAAATGTATCAACAAGAGAGATCAGAGCAGCAAAAAGAAGCTACTCTGAAAAGCTAAAGAATCAGTTCTCAACAAGTGAACCAGCAAACATGTGGAAAACTCTTAAAAATATCACTAGTTATAGCAAACCTCCTTCCCAGGCTGAAGGAAATCAACAACTGGCAGATGACCTGAATGTATTTTACTGCAGGTTTGAAAGGAAACTACAGCCACTTATCTCCACAACCCCCATCTCAGACACACTAACAACAGCCAACCTCCTACAACTGACCCCATCCTATTGGGTTCACAACCCCTAGTGATCACAGAAAAGGAAGTGCAGGACCTATTTCATAGACAAAAGCCAGGAAAAGCTCCAGGCCCAGACAAGATAACTCCTTCTTGCTTAAAGGTCTATGCTGACCAATTGGCCCCCATCTTCACCCGTATCTTCAATAAATTGCTAGACATGTGCTATGTTCCTTCTTGCTTCAAATGCTCTACTATCATCCCAGTGCCGAAGAAGTCCACCATCAAGGAACTGGATGAGTACAAACCAGTTGCTCTAACATCTGTAGTTATAAAAATTTTGAAAGGCTAGTGCTGTCTCACTTGAAACCATCACGGATCCACTGTTAGACCCCCTGCAATTTGCATACCGAGCAAATAGATCAATAGATGATGCTGTTAATTTGGCTCTGCACTACATCCTACAATATCTTGAATCTCCAAAAACCTATGCAAGGATCCTCTTTGTAGACTTTAGTTCAGTATTCAACACCATCATTCCAGACATTCTTCTAACTAAACTAAACCAGCTAGCGGTACCTGAACACACTTGTAAATGGATCATAAGCTTCCTAACATATAGGAAGCAGCAGGTGAAGCTAAGCAGAATCACATCAGATACCTGCACAATTAACACAGGGGCTCCACAAGGTTGTGTGCCCTCTCCACTTCTCTCCTCTCTATATACCAATGAGCGCATCTCAAACGATCCATCTGTTAAACTACTGCAGTTTGCAGATGACACAACAGTGATTGGTCTCATTTGAGACAATGATGAATCCGCATACAGGAGGTTGAACAACTAGCCTCGTGGTGCGACCAGAACAATCTGGAACTGAACACACTAAAACTGTAGAAATGGTGGTAGACTTTAGGAGAAACCTTCCCATAATACCACCTCTCACAATACTAGGACAACACAGTATCAACAGTAGAGACCTTCAAATTTCTAGCTTCTCACAACCTAAAATGGACAGCTAACATCAAAAACATCATCAAAAAAGCACAACAAAGAATGTTCTTTCTGCACCAACTCAGAAAGCTCAAACTGCCCAAGGAGCTGCTGATCCAGTTCTACAGAGGAATTATTGAGTCTGTCATTTGCACCTCTATAACTGTCTGGTTTGGTTCTGCAACCCAACAAGACAAACACAGACTTCAGAGGGTAATTAGAACTGCAGAAAAAACAATTACTACCAACCTGCCTTCCATTGAGGACCCGTATACTGCACGAGTCAAAAAGAGGGCGACGAAAATATTTACATTTTTTCCCCTAAATGCCATCATTCTGCAAAACAAATAATTCCCTCAACATTGTCAAACTATTTACAAAATCTGCATTACTATTAATCTTCTTATCGTTTCTATCACCCATCTCCTCCCACTTATGACTGTAAACTTGTTGCTGGTATCTTTAGATTTATATTGATTGTTTCCCTATGACTATCATTACGTGTTGTACCTTATGATTCTTGACGAATGTATCTTGTCTTTTATGTACACTGAGAACGTATGCACCAAGACAAATTCGTTGTGTGTCCAATCACACTTGGCCAATAAAGAATTCAATTCAATTCAATTCAATTCAATTCAATTCAATTCAATGCTATTCTATCAGAACCAGTGGTGGGATCCTCCTGGTTTAACAACTGGTTTGGTGATTCTACGCTTTGCGCATGTGCACGCTTTGCATGTGTGTGCATTTTGAAGAAATCTTCACTTCCGTGTTTCTTCGGAGGAGAAACACAGCTGAGGCATGGCAACTGCTCTGCTGTGTGAATCAGGTGAGAAGATAAAGGTAGGAAAATAGCGCAGGTGGGTGGGTGGGCCCATCTGATGGTTGGGGCGAACTGGTTCTCTCCCAGCTCAATGTGGGAGCTACCAGTTTGCTCGAACCGGTCCAAATCGATAGAATTCTACCCCTGATCAGAACTGCCTATGAGAGTAAATGGCAAGACCAGTTTTAGCAACATACCACTTGTTTGTTCTTAAATCAAATTATTAAAACACACAGCACCATCTTTTTGAAAGGAGTTGGTAAGCCTTGGTTTAGATTAACCGATACTCTTGAAGTACATCTCCATTTAATAAATGTAGTTCCAGTGACCAAAATTTTTCACTGTATCAACTCTTTAAAGCAAATTTACATGGTGAACATCTAAATCTGGTTTCAGGGTCACAAGAGAAAAGACTGGGCCCTTTCATAGAAATAGAGAAGAATATGCAATACTATCAATAGTTTACAGTTCCTTAATGACATTTCATTTCCTTAATGGCTACAAAATTTGGCTTTTAAGTATATCATAACTTCAAAGCACAAGAACAAACAAACCCTACATGCATCATGTCATTCCCAACAAATAGGCTGTGAGTTTTAATCAATTTGGAATCATAAAGTTTTGGTTTCTCCTATTGGTCGTTTTTTGTTAACACAAGAAGTCTCTGATATTAAGGTTTAAGAGATGTTTTAAACGTTTAGTTAAGAGCTTCTGGAAAATAAATGGAGGCACATCTCTGACATTTTATCTCTCAGCTGACAGATTAAAAATAGTCCCTTTAGATCAAAGGCACAATACATTCTTTCTTAATTCTTGTCAAACTTTGAATTTGGCCTAGTCTCCAAAGGAAGGAAAGTTTAAATGTCTTGTTAGGTCAGTCATTAAATGCAAGGAGCCCAGAAGTCACCAGAGACCATAAACCAGAAAAAGATTCTGCCATCCATCAGACAGCATGACCTCTGACCTCTTTAATTCCCTCTCCCTTCTCTCCTCCCTCCTATTACTATAAAAGGAGAGCCACTCTGGTTTATGTATAAGATCCTGCCATAACAAGTAGCAAAAAGGACAGCCTTGTGTTGGCACTGATCCTGTCTTTGTCTCACTGCATTCATTATCCGTGGGAAAATAAGGCAGATTAAAGGGTTTTATTATTTTTTGGGGGGAGGGGGGAGTGCAGCAAAGCTGCAAGATTAATAACTGCTCTGATTCATGATCAATGAATACACACATGGGAAATGAATCTTTGTACATAATCTGCAATGGAGAGGGTGAGGATGCTTACGAAATAGAAAATAAAAGGATCAAAATTTAGTTGCTCTAGTTTTCAATTACTCCAGTTTATCAATTGCTGTTTACAGTGTGAACCAATTTCTTATTTCAGGATGATGCATGTATTTAACTAAAGAGAAAAGCATGGAAGGGAACTTTTCCAGGACAAATGAAGATGAAGATGGTAGGAGTTGTTTAAAATTATCTTGCTTGGAGTTATTAAAAAAAAAAGTAGCCCGTAAAAAAAGCACTGTATAAGTATGGTAGAGCCATGGTGGCGCAGTGTTTAGAAAGCAGAATTGCAGACTAATTCTGCAGAGTGCAACAGTTTGATTCTCATCAGCTCAAGGTTGACTCAGTCTTTCATCCTTCCGAGGTCAGTAAAATGAAGATCCAGATTGTTGGGAGAAATATGCTGACTCTGTAAACTGCTTAAAGAGAGCTGTAAAGCATGGTGAAGTGATATATAAGTCTAAGTGCTATTGCTATGACTTCCTATAAAATGCAACTGAGTGAGTTGCATTTTTCTTTCTTCTGATCCAGGGCTGTAAAACTCCTGGCCCGCGGGCCGGGTGCATCACGCGCTGGCCACGCCCATGCCCGTTTTAGCGAAGGGGGGGAAAGTCCCGATACATCATGTGACCTCAGTGTTGGGGTTGAGATACTGCTTTCCAGCACTAGGACTGTGCACCATATTGCATTTTCTTCCAAAAAATGAAAACTGGTTCTCAAACCCTGATGGAGCTTTTGAAAAAAAATCAGTGAACTATAGCAGATGATATAGCAGTGAACTATAGCAGATAGCAAAAGCTTTGGAAGCTTTTGAAAGCTGATGGAGCTTATGAAAAAAAATCAGTGAACTATAGCAGATGTGCTAACTATTTAAGTTAACCAGCTCTGTACGTGAGGTCCAACATCTTTAGAATTATATATACCTTCTCTTTATTCTTCCTCAAGCATTTTATTAACTTTATTATCTAGATAATACATTTTGAAGTGAGGGGTCCTTGATGCTCTCTGAGCTTGGTTGTTTTCTTTCAGACAATTCATTACCCTAAATAGGTAAAATCATTAATTTGATTTTGATTTTAATTTTCAATAATTTTGATATGATATGATTAATTCAGAAAAATCTATCTTTGTGGAGTGCAACATGAATTCAGTCCTGTTCATGTGTGTACTGACATATTAGCACAGCCTTTTGTAATATAAAAAGGTAAAGTTTCCCCTCGCACATATGTGCTAGTCGTTGCTGACTCTAGGGGGCGGTGCTCATCTCCGTTTCAAAGCCGAAGAGCCAGCGCTGTCCGAAGACGTCTCCGTGGTCATGTGGCCGGCATGACTGAATGCCAAAGGCGCACGGAACGCTGTTACCTTCCCATCAAAGGTGGTCCCTATTTTTTCTACTTGCATTTTTACGTGCTTTCAAAACTGCTAGGTTGGCAGAAGCTGGGACAAGTAACGGGAGCTCACCCCGTTACACGGCAGCACTAGGGATTCGAACTGCTGAGCTGCCAACCTTTCGATCAACAAGCTCAACGTCCTAGCCCCTGAGCCACCGCGTCCTTTTACCTTTGTAATATAGTGGCCTCCAAATATTTCAGACCATAGTAATTATATTTTACAGTCATCAACTGTAACAGTAATTTTGTTAGAAAACATCAGATTGGTGAAATCTATGTTAGCATGGAGACATAATTTTTTATGACATTATTTTCTTCTATAGTTTTTTCCTCTGGGCACAGCTCTTTTCATTAAATAAATAGTTGAAGCTAATTTGTAAAAAGCACTATAAGTAAATAGCCACTATAGTTTCTCCTTTGAGAACTCAAGATAAGAATGTGAACACATAACTCATGAAAATTGATGGCTTGCCAACCCTCCACTTCATTGTAGGGAGGACGTATTTGCATCAAACTTTAAGAAGGGCTAGAGATAACATATCCATTTTCCTGCTAACATTGGACTTGGGAATTCACCTGGGCAGAAGTCATAAATGATTCATGTTTTTAAACTTTTCTTCTTTTAACTGCCGGTATATATCCTAAATCTATAGATGGCTTATTTAATCATCTACCCCTCCTTCGACAGACAATACTGTAAGATTTATATTTTTAAATACAGTAGATGCTTTTATAAAAATGGGGAACATCCTATATTTTTGGAGGGAGAAATTTTAACAGAATAAGAGAGTTGGAGGTCTTCTAGTCCAACCCCCCCTGTTCAAGCAGCAAACCCTATACCATTTCAGACAAATGGTTGTCCAGTCTCTTCTTAAAAATCTCCAGTGTTGGAGCATTCACAACTTCTGAAGGCAAGCTGTTCTACTGATTAATTGTTCTAACTGTCACGAATTTCTCCTTAGTTCTAGGTTGCTATCTCATTTTTTTCTTTTAGAGCTTAGAACAGCCTAGATAAATGTTCAAGTGCATCTGATCCCCAGCATAACTTCTTAAACATAACTTCTTAAACATGGATCTTCTCAACAACCAACACATTTATTCCAGGGGTGAAATTCAGCAGGTTCTGACAGGTTCTGAAGAACCGGTAGTGGAAATTTTGAGTAGTTCGGAGAACCAGCAAATACCACATCTGGCTGGCCCCAGAGTGGGGTGGGAATGGAGATTTTGCAGTATTCTTCCCCTGCCATGCCCACCAAACCACACCATGCCCACCTAGCCACACCCACAGAACCGGTAGTAAAAAAAATTGGATTTCACCACTGGTTTATTCACACATATACACATGTTCACATGTTACACAAACACAGGTTCATATTCCCCAGTGCAATTTTCCAGAACTACATCTTATGTTCTAGTAATAGCAGCAGCAGTAAAAATAACAATGGAAACTGGAACATGGTCTGGGGTCAGGAAAGGAGGACTGGCTCTTATGTTGAAGCCAGGAAGAAAAAAAAAAGAGTTTGATTCTAGAATGGGGAAGTCTAAAAATGAAATTGGGAGGGCAGGAAAAAAGAGGATTGAATTCTGGGCCAGGGAGCAGGAAGAGAGATGGATTCTTGAATATGGAAGTCTGACTATTAAGTTGTGGGTGGCAGAAATGAAAGAAAAATATTGAATCCTGACCTGAGAAGAATGATGTAAAAGCAAACATGTGGGCCGCAATATGGATATGGTTAAGGACCAGTATGATGAGCAGTCTTGGAAATGTTCAATCATTTTAGATTCCTGGTTAGGCAAGTCATTCATAATAGCAATAGCAATAGCAATAGCAATAGCACTTAGACTTATATACCGCTTCACAGTGCTTTACAGCCCCCTCTAAGCGATTGACAGAGTCAGCATATTGCCCCCAACAATCTGGGTCCTCATTTTACCAAACTCAAAAGGATGGAAGACTGAGTCAATGGGTGAGAATCGAACTGCCAAACTATTGTAAACCGCCCAGAGTTGGCTTGTGGAGAGATGGGTGGCAAGCAAATATAATAAAGAACAATAATAATCTAAAAATTATTATGGAAATGTCAGACCAAACATCTATACATTGTATCAAATTTCCACCAAACCAGTCAACAAATGAATGCACCAAGGAATGCAGAGTAAATGTGATACGTTCAAGGAATAGGTACCATAGGTAGATGTTTTAGTTTGGGAACTAAAATCTAAGTCAGGGGTCTCCAACCTTGGTCCCTTTAAGACCTGTGGACTTCAACTCCCAGAGTTCCTCAGCCAGCTTCGCTGGCTGAGGGACTCTGGGAGTTGAAGTCCACAAGTCTTAAAGGGACCAGGGTTGGAGACCCCTGATCTAAGTGGTTGCCACACACAGCTCTTATTCTCTATGATTCTATTACCTACATTTTGGCTCTCTGTGCTTGCAACAAAAAGTCTTGCCATCTGCATTTGTATAAAGGTTTCCATGCATCTGTGGTTTTTTGGCTTTTTGTTCCTTTACAGATGTGCAAAATGATAGATGGACTTTTGCCCATGTGTAAAGTACATTTTTCAAGATCTTGTAATTTATAGTTTTATTTTTCTATAGTTGCCTGGCTGGTATGGAATCCCTGTAAACTATTAAAGCTTCCTGTGCCACATCTACCCAAGCACCCCCCCTTCCCTTATCTGTGACTTGTGGGAGTCCTTGCAGCTGATGGAAACAAAGGGGTGAGTATTGGATAATAAATGCAGAGAACAATATAACTGCTGCTGAAAAGTGCAGACACCTTTGAAAGATTAGCTGTTGCTTGGAAGGAGCTACTTGGCTGCTGAATTTAACTTCTCTGTTAAGCTCAATGTGAGGCTTCTTTTTCTTTCTTTACCTAGTGACCTTATGCCCTTGCAGAGGTGGCACTCAGCTGGTTCAGACCAGTTCGCCTGAACTGGTAGTGGTGACTGTGAGTGGGCCCGGGCCTGCTCCCACCCACCTGCCCAGATGTAAAGACGTCCTATTTAACCATGTTTTCAAGGCCGGGCACACGTGCCGAAGGCACGCACGTGAGCAAAGAATATAATTTTTTATTGGCCAAGTATGACTGGACACACAAGGAATTTGTCTTGTTGCATATGCTCTCACTGTACATAAAAGAAAATATACCTTCATCAACGTACAACACTTACAACACTTAATGATAGTCATAGGGTATAAATTTAACACTTAATGATACAACTCTTAACACTTAACAAAGCACATGCACGGAAGGCACGCACACATGCGAAGAGAGCGTGCGCCTGCGGGGCGAACCAGTAGTAAGAATATGTGAAACACACTGCTGTGCCCTTGCCTCATTTTCATCCTCTTGTTCTTCTCTGCTGAACAAGGTTGGAAGGAAAAGTGCAGGCACATTTGAATATACCTGTAGGAGAAAGTTGTTTGTGTAATAGAAAATACTTGGCATAAGCACATGAGGGATTAATTTCTGAAAGTTTCTTTCTCAGGCAATTACATTAGTAGTTATTAATTTAATTATCATTTTGTCCAGGTGGTGTCCCTTAGTGGATGTGTCTTCAATGCTCAAATACACACGTCTATTGTGAATGGAGACATCTTCAAAACAAATTTTAAACTAGTGAGAAGATAGAAAAGCTGCACAGTGTATACTAATTGTTTGTTTGCTTGAATGAATGATCAATTTCCGACTTCCTTTTAAAAAGACCATTTAAATTCCAGGTCATCTTCCTTTTTGGATTAATAACGTCTTTCCATAGCACATTTTTTTTTTTATATGTGCACAACTAATTCTTACAAAATCCAAATACAAGAAGCCACTTTTTCTGGCATAATATAAGTAGGGATAACAAAAAAAAAGGCAGGACACTATTTCTGCCCTTGTAAGCTACTGGAATAAAAGAACTTTTCTTTTCCCTCAAAAGTGAATAGAACGCAGAGATAGGATGATGAGTTCCATGAAGCCAAAATGTTTTTCTATCCTGATTTCTTAAAATGCAGTAAGAGAGGCAGAGGATAAGTAACCTATTCAAGAAATTATCTGTAAAAATTTGTACTTGAATTCATTACCCACCCTTACAACTCCCCAATCAATTTTTCTTCAAAACTACATTCCAAAATATTGACCTTCCCCTTCCATTCGTGTTTCCTTTTTCATTTTACTTTGTTTTCCTGTGAGGTAATTCAAATATTTTCTTTCACTTTCAAAGGAAGCATGGGCATCTGCGAGGGAGTGGGGAAGTAGTGTTACAATTGTCATTTTCCAAATGGTGTAAATTTCATAATTCAAGAGTCATACAGTAGAAGTCTCCTGCTATTAAACCAGGGCCCAGATTAACCTTGTTGCACATTGTACTAAGCCATAATTTATGACTTGTTTGATTTTGGGCTCAGCACATTATTTGAATCCAACCATTCTAGGTTTTAAGATATGCTGTGGGGCATTATTGGATGTAAATGTAGGCTCCTTGAATATACCATGACTACTGATGATTACATGGACACTCGTGAATTTTTTTTGAGCAATAATATGAAAATGGGTTGCTACTGGTTTCTTCCAGAATGTTTTCCCTGTTTTTCATTCTAATCTAAAGCCCTGGGTTTCCTGGTAATTTCCCATCCAAGTGCTAACCTTAGTTGTGGTGGGATGTTTTTGTTTATGTTTTAATCAGCCAAGATCAACTAGATGTTGTTACCTGAACTGGCCAGATAAACTAAGCTGTTCCAAATGGCCTTTATAAATACACACCTCCATCTTTATGGCCTGTTGCACATCTTACACTCCTCAGGAATGCTAAGAGGAGAAATAACTATTATGTATTTTGTTTTTAGTATTGTCCTCTGAGAATATAATTTTCACTCCGGGGGAGGGGGGGAACAATCTGAGTCCCAGAGTTTGAAACAAAATGAACATTTATTGTGGGAGAAGAACATCACAAAGTTGGAATCAAATTCAAAACACACATTCCCTATCTAGTTAATATATGTATAATATTATCCCCAGCTCCCAGGGTGAATGCTCAGAGCTAATTTAGAGCTACTGGCACCAAATAAGGCACCATGAAATTTAAAACCAGACTGTGCTGGTACTTCTTTCACATAAGGAGGAAACAAAAGCTGCAAAGTCAAAGAATGGATCACTTCCAAGCACTTTAGGAAGGCAGAATTGTCAAAAGATCTCATCTCGGCCCTGTTTTGTTTCTGGTGGGATCACAGTAAATACAGATGGCAGGCTGCATAGGGGAGAGAAGAGAGATAATTTGGGGGCCCACAGAGCACGTGGTTCCAGGCCTGCTTTTCATTAGTCCTACTTCATAGCCACCCATCTCCTGCAAATGTCATCACACCCTGGCAAAGCATCTGTGGCATGTTAATCTTTTCATTTAATAGAAAAGCTGTTGTGATCTTTCTTCCATTTTTCCTCTTAAAGGGCAGGAAGCAATAATAGTAACTGCAGCTCCATTCCACTTAACTGCTCTCTCCTCCCTAGATATTTTTTCAAGTCTAGTTCAACTAGAGACATTCCCATGGATGGAGTGTGTGTGTGTGTGTGTGTGTGTGTGTGTTCACACACACACAATCTGGTTAATAAATACCAACTGCAGAAGGAAAATCTGTTAAATTTACTATGTAAAATGAAAGTATCTGGTTACTGGAGTGGGAGATGAGGCAATCTGGAGTCCACTTCCAGCTAAATGTCTCAGCTGAGATACTGCCACAAAGGCTAACAAGCAATCAAGAAGCTTTATTCAGGGTACTTCACGGACAAATACTGAATTCTTTCTGAAAACTGTGGTAGTTCATGGTAAACCCCTTGTCCCTTTTTGTGCTATTACGTATGATAGCATAACACATACAAGATGCAAAAGATGGCTTACTTGTGAGTTGAGATGTCTGTCAAGTGGGAATGCATGTTTGTCTGATGTGCACAGGGGCAAAACGGATTCACTCCCTTCCTCAATACTTACTGAAAATGACTTCATTGCAGTGATTCATAACTCTTTTATTATGAATGGATATTTGTTGTTTTCAGTTACTGACTCAGATTCAACATTCTGCAAAACAGTAATCTGAACTCTGAAGAACTTATTTCCCAGCTGTGGCTCATACACACAGATCATTATGTTCCTTTTAAAGAGATCCCATCTACCACAAGATGGTTGCTTTGACCTCAGAGTTGCAATTATAGCAACCTTCAGGGTGGTAGGTTCCTCTGTCCTGTGTCTACAGGCTGCAGAACTGGTTAGTTTTCATAGGCACACAGAAACATCCGTCCATCCCAGAACCCATGATCAAGAGGTAGAACTGTAAGTGAAAAAAAAATGAACTTTTTTCCTCCTCTTAGCCTTTCATGGAACTCCATCTTGAAAAATCCTCTTTTAACCCATCACATGGGATGAAAGATTTCCCGCCTCTCATAGGAGCCCTATTCATTTTAAATTACAATTCATCCACCTTCCACCCTAGTGAAATAACTGAGGTCTCCAGAGATGGACCTTAATTCAAAAACAGTGATAGCTCAGTGGCGTCTAAATTCTGTAGAGTCATCTGCATAAATGAGATCAGCAAATGAAAGTTCATTCATACTATAAACACAATTGACAGAACCAACCCCAGCCTCAACAAACTTAGAGCAAGACCTGACCTATCATTTCTGCAACGAATTCACTCCTGTGAACTTCGCACAGAACTCAAACGATGGCAAGACGAAGGTGAAACCAACCTTTACATTGACTACCGTGCTGACTGCATAAAAAGAAAAACCTACAGTCAATTGGCCAACATCCAACCCCACTTCACATCCGTCGTACAGAATCCTCAACCAACCAACGTTCAACCAACCAACCTCCAACCACCCGTCATACAGAACCTCCAACCATCCACTGTTCAACCAACCATCGTTCAACCAACCGTCGTTCAACCAACCAACCTCCAACCACCCGTACAAAACCTCCAACCATCCAATGTTCAACCATCCATTGTTCAACCAACCATTGCTCAACCAACCAACCAACCTCCAACAACCCGTCTTTCATAACCTCCAACCAACTATCATCCAAAACTAGGTACACACGCCCCTTACTTCTTCTACACCAAACACTGCAGATCTTAAATGCAAATTGATAAATGCAAGAAGCATTGTAACAAATTGCCTGAATTTATCCTCTTGTTAAACAATGGTACATTTGATATTATATTTGTTTGTGAAACATGGCTGAACTCATCCTTCCCTGACTCCATTATTTCAGACAAAGAGTATCATGTTTTTCGGTCAGATCGTGAAACTCGCAGAGGAGGTGGAGTGGCTATCTTTTACAAAAAGTCACTGAATCTAAAAAATATTCAAGTTGCACATAAACTTGTTCTTCCTGAAACTATTGTATGCGACCTGTCCCTTAACATCACACTTCGATTCTTACTATGCTACAGAGCCCCTGACTATGACATCGCTCATGTGAACATGTTAACCACACTACTAACATGGGCTACCTCTTGCCCATATCCTCTCATCTTCCTGGGTGACCTTAATCTACCTTTTATTAACTGGATAACAAATGAATGTACAACTGAACCCATCCATACTACCCTATACAACGCTGTTACAAACCTAGGTCTTGAACAAATAGTAACTAACAATACAAGACTCAACAACCTTGACCTCATCTTCTGCAACAACAAAAACTCAAGAACCCTTTTCCAACAGCGACCACAACATGATAGACTTTTGTCTCAATATACGCCCTTACAAAAATCGTCATAATAATGGTATTCTAAACTACAATTTCAAAAAAGCCAACTACAACCTTGTAAACATCAACTTGTCATCTCTTGACTGGTAAAATATATTCTCAACCTGTATCACTACTGAAGACCACTACAGAGTTTTTCTACTTGAAATCAAGTCATTAAACTGTACATACCACAAATCACCACCAAAATCAGAAAAAACAATTTACCCATATCAGTAAAAAAGCTCCAATCCAAAAAAAAAAAAAAAACTCTCTGAAGAAGAAACAAAAAGGGCTATGTAGCAAATTTCAAAAACCGCTACAGAAATATATGCAACCAAATAAAAAGTGAATCACCAATTACCACACCAAGTAAGAAGGAGACCTTCTGCGCACCAATTCCAATTGTGCTTTTTATAATTTTGTAAACAACAAACTTAAAGACTCGAGATCCATCCCACCACTAAAAGAATCTAATGGCAAAGAATATAATGATGAAACAGCTAAAGCAAATATCTTTAACACATTCTTTGGCTCAGTTTTTGTTAACAGTAATGGCTCATACCTGACATTCCCCTATCGTACCAACAATGAGTACAAAGACCTAACATAAATAGATTTCATAGAAGATAATGTTGAAAAAATGCTCTTCAGAAACTGAAACCATCCCTATCTATTGGACCTGATGGACTATGTGCATACTTCTTAAAAAAGCTTTCTACTAATATAGCAGAACCCCTAAGCATAATCTTTGATAAAGCTTTCACAACCAGTTCCCTTCCCAAACTTTGTTCCTAGCCACGATCATCCCAGTCTTCAAAAAAGGAGACCCCAGCCTAGTTGAAAATTACAGACAAATCTCTCTATGTTGCATCACTGCAAAGTACTGGAATCTATCATCAACCAATCCATTACCTTCCACCTAGAAACAAACAACCTACTCTCTAATAAACAATTTGGTTTCAGAAAAAATTTATCATGTAATTTACAACTTCACCACTGTAAAAACATATGGACTACAAATCTTGATCAAGGCAAAGCAATAGATGCAATCTACATAGACTTCTGTAAAGCTTTTGACTCACTAGTACATGATAAACTTCTCCTAAAACTAAAATCCTATGGCATCTCCGGACCCCTCCACAATTGGATAACAGCTTTCCTGTCAAACAGACAACAAGTGGTCAAAATTGGCAATGCTCTATCAAATCCTGTTCCTGTCAAAAGTGGCGTTCTCCAAGGCAGCATTCTTGGACCAACCCTCTTCATATTATACATTAATGATCTCTGTGACCATATTAAAAGTAATTGTGTTCTCTTTGCTGACAATATCAAACTATTTAACATCACCAACAATACAGCTACCCTTCAAAAAGACCTTGACTTTGTATCTGAATGATCTAAAACTTGGCAACTCCAAATCTCAACCAGCAAATGCTCAGTCTTACATATTGGAAAAAAGAACCTAAACACTAAGTACAAGCTTGATGGACATTACCTTAGAGATGACCCCCACCCTGTTAAAGACCTTGGAGTTTTCATATCAAACGATCTGAGTGCCAAAGCCTACTGCAATTACATCGCAAAAAAGGCTTTAAGAGTTGTAAACCTAATTTTGGGTAGCTTCTTTTCCAAAAACACTACACTACTAACCAGAGCATACAAAACATTTGCTAGACCTATTCTTGAATACAGCTCACCTGTCTGGAACCCATACCACATTTCTGACATCAATACAATTGAACATGTCCAGAAATATTTTACAAGAAGAGTTCTCCACTCCTCTGAATAAAACAAAATACCTTATGCCACCAGACTTGAAATCCTGGGTTTAGAAAATTTAGAACTACGCCGCCTTCGACATGACCTGAGTTTAACTCATAGAATCATCTATTACAATGTCCTTCCTGTTGAAGACTACTTCAGCTTCAATTGCAACAATACACGAGTACACAATAGATTGAAGCTTAATATTAACCGCTCCAATCTTGATTGCAGAAAATATGACTTCAGTAACAGAGTTGTTAATACTTGGAATACACTACCTGACTCTGTGGTCTCTTCCCAAAATCCCCAAAGCTTCAACCAAAAACTGTCTACTATTGACCTCACCCCATTACTAAGAGGTCTGTAAGGGGCATGCATATGAGCACAAGCGTGCCTATCATTCCTGTCCTATTGTTTCCTTTCGTTATATCCAATTAATATAGTTATTACATACTCATGCTTATATATATGCTTATATATTGTTTAGTTATTTCATGCTTATGCTTATATATACTGTGTGACAAAATAAATAAATAAAAATAAATAAATAAAAGTATTCCTTTTGTTAATTGCAAAAATAAATTAAAGAAAGAGAAAAATGCATTTTGCGGCTTTTGTGGGTGATTTGGGGCAGGCTAATGGAGACCAATGAAGATATTTCTTTGGGTTTTTCTGACTCTGTCACTGTAAGAATGGTTGTGTTAATTCAAGGAGCGTCTGGGTAAGCATTCTGAACTCTATGTGCCAATTGAGGCCAACAAAACAAGAGGAGCTATTTGCAACTCTTTTCTTTAGTCTCAGTACAAATATAAAATTAAATTCCTGCAAATTTACAGTAAAGCCTGTTGTGTGTGGGCTTTTTTGGCTGGCACCCATCTCACATTGGTTTAATTTTAAAAAACAAAGACATACATGTTATCATTTGAAAAATTAAAAAGAGACTGGAATAAGGAAACAGGAAGCAATAGTTCTAAAAACAATGGGCAAAGAAATGGGAAGGACACCTCCCAGGACAGCTTTACACAACTTCAAGACAAACTCTAGGCTGTGTAACTGTACAACAGGTTTTCCCCACCCCACCCCCTTTGATTTATTTGAAATTGGAACAAACTGCAGTTTTCTTTGCAGTGCTTTAATTCTGTAGCCCTTGTGAATCCTTCTGGACAGGATTTTTATTCTCTCCCTCCTGCCATCTCCTGGCTTCTAGACTCAAAGCACCTTCAGACCTTCAATATCCTGTTTGTTTAGAATGCTATCTCGTCCAGACCAGCTGCCAGAGCAATGTCGAACCATGGTTAGGTTGAATGATACCATCATGTACATCTTACCCTGTATTGTCTTCCTGATCTCTCTAATTAGCAAGCAAGACCTCCAGGTTAGGAGAATATGGCTGCAGGGGTGCGCAGTGATTCTATTGACTTGCCAAGTTTCCCTATCACACAACCTTCCAGTATTGAACATATTCCTCATGGTCACACTAATATATTCTTTAATTGGGCAGAAAGTACAAGTAGTAGTGAACTTACAAATGTTGCTTAGTGCAGGGGTCTCCAACCTTAGCAACATTAAGATTTCTGGACTTCAACTCCCAGAATTCCTCAACCAGCTTTGCTGGCTGAGGAACTCTAGGAGTTGAAGTCCACAAGTCTTAAAGTTGCCAAGGATGGAGACCCCTGGCTTAGTGCATTTATAGCCATTTGCAGAAACGTGTGGTCACATGACCATGATTTAGGTTTTTGCTGAAAGCAGTTTAGTTTGGAAATAATCGGTTCACTTAACCACCATAGTGTTCACTTAACAACCGCTGCAAAAAAGAGCGTAAAATTGAGATCACAGTCACATGATCATCTACTTAATGTCACAACTTATGACCATAATTGCAGTTCATAAATTGTACTCCCCCCCCCCCCACATGACCTAATCATACCATGTCTTAGCAACCAGGCTGGGCATTATTGTTCCCATCACACAGTTTACTAGTAGGCATCTTCAAGGCAGTGTTTGGTAGACTCCCTGCCCCCTTTTTCAGGTAATCTCTTAAAGAGAAAGACAATCACCATTTTTTCTTCTGAATGCGTGCTATAATGAGGATGGGGATTCAAGCTTTAATTTGATTGCTCACAATGAACTTCTGACGGGACAGTTGATCTCCCAGGGAACTGATCATCCTTTAAAGCAATTTAGTACTTTTCTACTTTTTATTGATTTGTAATGATTAATTAAATAAATAGTTGATCAATAAACATTTCCCTATAATTTACTTCTGATGCATGTGTATATTTAGGGAAATTAGCAGCAGAAAAATACATACAATATTAAACATAATACAAAAATTACGAATATATAATCAAACAGTTTAGATAGCATGTTCAAAAAAAAATTACAATGTCTAAGAAAGAAAAAATAGGAAAGTCCTAACTAGTCAGCAGAAGACCACCAGAGAGGATGCTAGCCTAGCCTCTTACAACGACGAGTATGATTACTGGACAGAAGTCAGAGAGTTTTCTTTCTGGCTGCTTTCATGCTCTGGAACTCTTTTGCAAAGCTTGTACTTTCTCTGTTGAATTTCTCCTGGCAGGCAAAAATGTTCTTATTGAGGCAGGCATTTGGCCTTTAAGCTACACTATTTCTCAAGATAGATTTTAACTCTGTTTTCTTTTTGTTGATGTGTTTAAACTGCATGCTTCCTTGTTTTTTCACCTTTACTTTTATTGGCTTACCTATATTTTATGGTTGTTTTACAAACATTTTTATGTTTATATCCTTTATTCATTAGTTATCCATACTACAATCAAGAGAGATGCTTTGCTGTTTACATACATTCATAAAAATGGAAGTACAGATAAGGTATAAATATAAAGGAAATAAACAATTACCATAAAACACACAATTAATCAACAACCTATGACATCAATTCATACACTGAATGACCTCCAACGTAATTCTGTTTTAATAAAGGGCCATGGTGGCTCAGGCTGTAAGATAGCCTGTTATTAAAACACAGCTGCCTGCAATTACTGCAGGTTCTAGTCCCACCAGGCCCAAGGTTGACTCAGCCTTCCATCCTTTATAAGGTAGGTAAAATGAGGGCCCAGTCTTCGGAGAAGGGCGGGATATAAATGTAAATAAATAAAAAAAATAACTTATAGGAAGCCAATTACGTGGAGTGCTGATTAAATTTCTGGATGGAACGGTAGATGCCTCAATAGAGTGCCTCACCCATCTCTCCTTACAATAGTGGTGAATCCACAACCAAGTTCTTCTAGGACATTTGTGATGAGCAGGGCATAACTGGTTCAAGGAAGAGGTCTTACAAATACTCCAGCAGGTACCAAGCCAAGTAGGGATTTACATGTCATACTGAGCAATTTTATTATTAACACTGCTGCCATAAACACCATTTTTAGTGCTTCAACACAAGCCATCTCTTCCCAGCCTTCTCTTTTGTGCTGCTTATCATCAAAATGAGGCAGAAACTTAATATCATGGTCAATAAATGAATACCATAGACCCACACGTTTTATCAAAGTGACACAAATGTGTAGGGAGGAGAGATTTCTAGGAGAGTATTAGCAGGAAGGAGACTTGGAATTACTCCCATGTCTGCTAATTTCACCCTCCCTTTTCCCCAGTTTGCACTCCAGTCAGCCTTATGTCTAAACTTGGATTTGATTTTGAGAAAATGCACATTGTGAACAGAAAAAGGAGGCATTAACTGATGAAAATGTGTAGATAGTAAAATGATTAATTGCTCTCTCCCATTAGCTGATTCCACTGCATAACACCCTCAAGTTGTGGGGGGGATTGCTTTGGCAGTCAGGATACTAAAAAGTTAATAGGCCATTGAAAATTAATTTCTCACAAAACAATTCTACTTTTAAGCTAAAGGTACTGTGGGATGAAAAAGAGGCAATTTTGCTTCCCTCTTTATTTTATCTAATCAGTCTATCATTAAAACATTTGTCCTATTTAATTTTGTGAGCAATCAATTAGAGGCAGTATGGCTTCCCCAACCAAAATTAACAGTCCTTTAGGCTGGTTATCGATCTGGTCATTTGAGATGCAGTATTTCAGAGTAGACAGCAATGACAGCTGGCATTTTCTGGATTGGTAACAATGTAAGAGCACTGCATTTTGTCACTCTTCTACATAATAGGATTGTTGGACCTTGCAACGTTGACTGTGTTGCGAGGATTCCAGTCAACAGGGTGGAAGGACTGAGTATATTCCAGATAAAGAGAGTGATTTGGAAATTTTGACATCACTGCAATGGTGAGGCAAAGGAAAGTCCTGTGGTCCAGATTAATATTGCTGCTGCGCTGTATCCAAAGAGGGACTGAGATCTTAAACATATCCAGATGGCTTTAATCGTGAAAGTCACTCACTAGGATGGAGTCAATGTATTGAATATCAACAGAGATGATCTACAGAAACAGTATTTCTCTGTGCAACATCAATATGGAGGAGGGTAGCAAAAAGGTAATAGAGGAGGTACTGTGGATTAGAGGGGCCTACCTCTTCCACTACCTGTAGAAGAGACGTGACACTGGCTCTTCTGAGTAATGAAGCTAATTGAAAGCTTGCTTCCTTGGGGATGCCTGAAGTAAGAGAAACTGTTATGACAACTGTGCTTAATACAAATTGGACAATGAAGACATTGTCTTTTACATGAAAACTGGTTAGACAAATTCTGCGCAAAGGATGACTAGTGGGTGGCAGAATTTTGCTACAACCATTCAGGCACTTCCTTAAAGGACGGTATAGGCCATGTATCACTGAAAGATTGCATCGGATCCTGCCCATAGTTTTGGACACTAGAATATTTCAAATAGCCTGCTGTGCAGTCATAAAAATCTAGGTATGAATCAGATGCTCCATGATGAAGGATGTGGCAGTTTTTCTATATTGTTTACTGATTATATTTTTCTAGAATGTTCACCCGGTTGGCCCTGATTTTTAAAAATCATCATCCTACAGTATGGATTATAAAGAAAGCAGAGATGTGCTCACAGTGTCTTGCTTTGTTATGTTTGATGCTTGATTGCAATCAGGAACACTCTTATCATTGTAACTGAGCGTGGGGATCTTCCAACACTCCTTCCAGTAATACGTACATATATTACTCTTTTGTAATTGCCATGTCTTGGGCCTCCCTACTACATCTCTCATGAATTGTTGAGGACAGGGATAAAAATGGAAATGGGAAAGAAACATGAAGGAAACAAAGAACAAGAAGAGAAAGGAAGGATTCATGAAGCAAGATGAAACAACTGAGCTCTCAAAAACTCCTATGTAAGTTCAGCAAAGCAGTTCCTAATTTTTAATAAAAGAAAATCACCATTCTGAGTGATAGACTGTGCTTTGATTTCAGGAAAACATGGATGATCAACTTGGAAATTGCTCTATTATCCCAACCACATTAGCACAGTGTGGAATGCTGACTGAAGGCACACTTATAGTTGCTGCTAAAATATATCTGAAGTTGTTAAACATAGTGCATTTCATGGGAAAGATGTCAGGTACAGAATCATGCCTCTAGGTTTCTAGTGACTGCCAAAAACAGAGAATGAACATAAGTCATACCTATAGTTATGCAAATATAGAAAAAAGTAAGCACCTGTATAGTTTATTATGCATATAAACCTTTCTAATGCATAAATACAACAGAGCTAACCAGCCGTTATATTTTCTAATATTCAGCTGGAGTAGTATACTTTCAGATGGCTTTTTTTAATTTGAAAAGGAAAATGTTTGTCAAGTTGGCAGGACGTTTGCTAAGTGCAGGAAGAGGCATGGAGCTGCCTTCACAACCAATGTTATACAGGTGCTGCTGCTTCAAGCTGCAGAGAAAAAATAAATTTTCATGTGTTTGAAGAGGATGGAAAAAAATTTAACATGATGCTTGGATCCTCTCACTGTAGAGACGTCTAACCACAAACTTGCTTCAACAACACTGATTTCCTTTAACCAGCCAAACATCACATTGAAATTCTTTCACAGAGTTGTGGTTTCTAGATACTGCTATAGGCAAAGCTGAGGTCTGCTCAGTTCTTAGAATCAGTAACTATTTGTGTACATTTTGGTACACTTTTCAACTCAATATGCCAAAGTAAATCTCCCATTTAAAGGTAGGGACTTTTTTTTAATTATTAGATAGACTGGTAAAACATCACAGCTTTATTATTTAGAAAACTGTCCCGGTGACTCTTTCAATATGAACAATGGAAAAATTAAAACTGATGTGATTTTGGCAGCAGCCAGCAAATGAATCTCATAATGATATCAGTAAGGTAGCTTGGATCCATTACTAGGGGAATGGAGCCTAAAGCAAATGACAGTGTGAACAAGTTCAAACTAGGAGACAGAATTAGGACAAGGTGGTAAGGAACTATTTGGAGGGGCTGCATTTCCACTTCCATAATGCAACAAGAATCAGGCTCAGAGACAAATAGGATTATGGACTATAGGGAACAAGCCTCTTTTATACTTTCAAGGGCATTCCTATTGCTGGCATTACTCTTTCACATGTATGCATTCAAGTTTAAGTACAAGTTTTTTTTAAAAAAAAACTGAAGTCCAACACGTTTCACTTCAGACATCTAACTGTTGAGCTCAAAATACAAAACCCACAGAGTCATGTCTGTAAAGTAGTGGTCCTTCTGAAGCAGCCTCTCCTTTCTCCTTTCAGGTCTTATTTTTTTATGGCTTAGGAACCAGAGGTACAACAACTTTTGTCACAATCTTATTTACGGCACTTCAAAGACTTGATGGCTTGTACATTTCAATATCCTACTTGCTTGAAAGGATAGAAGAAAGCTGGAGTAGAGGGAGGAAAGGGAGCCTCTTGTGATTCAAAGAACAGGATTTAACTCTTGCTTTATCAGCCTGGAATGCAGGGTCCCCCTTTCCTTCATTGAAATAAACCTGGCACCTGTTCACCATGCAAAAAAGGCTATTAAATGAGAAATAAAAGTCTTTCATTTAATGTTACAAAATCTGTGTTAAGCAACGGAAGAAATGGAAAAAGAAAAATACCTCTAGATGTCACACTGGTCACTAGGGAGAGATCAGCATTAGCACAGGATAAACTATACACTCATAAACTATGAGTGTATTTTGCTTCTTCTTTTCCAGAGACCCCAAATATTTTCCTCTAGAAGTGGAAATCTGGGGGGGGGGCACACACACACACACACGACCATGTTAGAAAAATCTATGCTTTGCTAAGTTACTTTTAATCAGACATAATGAAACTATTAAACATTAAGTTTCTATTTCAGTTTCTGGAAATATGTTTTCTCATAGACAGTTATGCTAAATTGGCATCACATAGCCCTTTAGGACTGTTTCTTTCTTTCAGATCTGTCTGAATCATGCTAGTAAGGTGCACTAGCTGATCTGTCACAGAAACTAAGACTTCTTGAGTTTAATAACCTGACTAAACCTAGGAAACAAAACTGCAAAAGCATTGCCTCTACCATTTTTTGCGGCATGAATCTTTTAAGGTTTTACAGAACTGAAGCTTCAGTTATTGAATATTCATTCTCCTATTGAATAGCATTCTTGATTCTCTCTTCTGCTTGCTAATTATGACATCAACACCCTCCTTTGTTTTAGGGCCCTAATTCTTAATGAGATCCTGTGCTGAATAGCTAAGGATTTTATTCATATATTTTTTTTGCAAGTAAAAGGATTTCTCTCTTGATGTGAACCTCACGACAACTTTCTCCTGAAATTAAAATATGTTAGAGATATTTATGCTTTCTATTAGGAGGGTAACTAACTATTCTTACAGTAAATTCACTTAACAGGACTGCACGGTTCAACAAATAAATTTTGCAATGAATGGTTAATTACCCTAGCTGTTAGTGAGGCAGATTCTATATGCTAAAGTCTGGCAGAATATTACAGAATTATTCCAGCGTTAAAATGTTTTCTCTTGCAGACTGCAGAGGGACTTGCTTTTCCACACTGACAAGAAGACATTTGTTTTCATGCTACACTGAGCAAGCAATGAGCTAATTCAGTAACTGAACTTTAATAGTCCATATGTGACTGGAAAAATAAAATTATGTGTTCAGGAATCTGGTACCAGTTTAGAAAAGCAAAAAAGAAAAAAGAAAAAGAAAAAATGGGGCATTTTAATAAATCTTAAAAGTTCTTGTTTTTGTGCAAACAATTTGACCTATGAACCCATTTTCTTAAAACCTGATCCTAGATGTTTCCAGCCAACTGTCTAGCAATCACACTAGTTCATGAGAAACCCTTGATTGTAATTTTGAGGGAAGAGAACTAGAGGAACAAGGTGATGACAAAATGTTATTATTTTTTCCACTATCTGCGAATATATTTGCCTAAGATATGGACTTTGCTATTATTCCTGATTAACATCTTTGATTTGAAAGAAAAGGACCTAGGGGGTCTTACTTTTAAGCTGAACTTAAGTTGATAGATGGCCTTTGAACTAAATTTATACACCCAGGCCATAGAAAGGAAATATAGCTATTTCAGATCTCAGTATTACTAACATTAGGCCCAAAGCTGCCTACATATAGTCTTGAGTGGAGCTTTGGCCCATTCTTCACCAGATAGTTAGAGCCTCCTACAAAAGGCTCTTATCACCTTGTTTGAAAATGCTCAAAGGTCTGAACTGTTTTAACAGTTTTAACAGAGAAAGAAATGGATGGTAGAGGGCCCTTCGACATGTTTTAGATATAGTTGGAATTAAAGGTTAATTACTGTTAAAAGCTCTTTTTATTTGGTTAGAAAGAAGCAGTGCTTCCAGTCTATGGGAATGTGCAAGCTTCTGATGTTTTGCCAGGGAATTTATTTAGGGAGATGATAAAGACAGATTACTTGATTGCTGACTGCACCGTTTGGCCTTAACCTACAAATTTGTAGGCCTTAACCTACAAATAAGAAAGTGAGAATAGACAGAAAGCAAAATAAGGCTTTAAAGGAATTTTTCATTAAGTACAACAGGCCAACGATACAACTAATTGGTTTGTTGTATACATATGCTTTTTAAATATAGCTTCAAAAAAAAAATCAGGAAACTGGCAGTGTCAGGATATAAAGACTTTTTTATTGTGACTATGTTCTCAGCAATCATTTCCCCCTTCAGGGGAAAAATGATTCTCAGCGAATAACAAATACACAAGAAAGCATATACTGTATTATGGTTGCTTGTGCTCTAAAAAAACAGTAGAACTTTGGTAAAGGAAGCTTTCATAAGTCTAGTGACAAACGCATTATCATTTAAAGAATATTTATGAATTCCTCAAATATAGCTGTAAATTATATATTAATGCATTTATATTCAATTACCTCTTCAACAAGCGGTAGCACCTAACTGTCATTGTCTAATCAAAAAAACAGATCCTGAGAATTCCAGGACCAGTGCTAGAATGGAACATTGGAACACACACACACATACACACACACACACATATACACATACACACACACAGCCCCAGGGGAAGACAATGACAAATATCACCATATTTTGGTAATGCTTCCAAGGTAGCCTTCAGGCGTTGAGCTTTGCCTTTGTATTTCCAACTGAAGATCAATTCCTTAATTCAATTTACAACACCGTAGTACTCAAGTCCTCTCACCTGGACTACTGCAATGCTCTCTACATGGGGCTCCCCTTGAAGAGCACCCGGAGACTTCAGCTAGTTCAGAACGCGGCTGCGCGGGTTATTGAGGGAGCGGTTCGGAGCTCCCACATAACACCTATCCTGCGCAGACTGCACTGGCTACCTGTTGTTTTCCGGGTGCGCTTCAAGGTATTGGTTACCACCTTTAAAGCGCTCCATGGCTTAGGACCGGGCTATCTACGGGACCGTCTACTGCCGGCCTCTATCTCCCATCGTCCGGTACGTTCCCACAGAGAGGGACTCCTCAGGGTGCCGTCAGCCAAACAGTGTCGACTGGCGGCCCCCAGGGGGAGGGCCTTCTCTGTGGGGGCTCCGACCCTGTGGAACGAACTTCCCCTCGGACTTCGACAATTACCTGACCTTAGGACCTTTCGCCGCGAACTTAAAACTTATTTATTTCGTATGGCTGGACTAGCCTGATTTTTATCTTTATTTGATGGGTTTTTAAAGTTTTGTGATTTTATGGGGGAGTATGTTATTTTAACATTTGGGCATTTAAATTAGTTTTTTTAAGGGATGTTTTTAATTATTGTGTGTATTTGTATTTTATCTGCCTGTTTACCGCCCTGAGTCCGTCGGGAGAAGGGCGGTATACAAATTAAAATATTATTATTATTATTAAGAGTGTCAGAATATTTATTTATTTATTTATTTATTTATTTATTTTGTCACAACATCATATAAAAAGGATTATATAGTATATAAACATATATATGAGTAAATATTAGGAGGTATAAGCATCAATATATATATAGGAAGAAGAAAAGAAAAGAAAAACAATAGGACAGGAACGGTAGGCATGTTTGTGCGCTTATGCACGCCCCTTATGATCCTCTTAGGAATGGGGTGAGGTCAATATTAGAAAGTTTTTGGTTAAAGCTTTTAGGATTATGGGAAGAGACCACAGAGTCAGGTAAAGTATTCCAAGCACTGATGATTCTGTTACAGAAGTCATATTTTCTGCAATCTAAATTAAAGCGGTTAACATTAAGTTTAAATCTGTTGGTTGCTCTTGTATTGTTGCAATTAAAGCTGAAGTAGTCTTTAACATCCAACAGACTCCTAAAAAGCACTTGCTAAATCTTTACAGGACCGATGAATTTAGCGCTCACTCACACATTTACCACTGGGGAAAGACACCAGATGGTAAAAGTTTGTCATCGCTCACCTTATTCCTAAAGAACCTAATGATACTAATTAGGACATCATAGCACATTCTTCAGTTAACTATAGTATGTATAATCCCATTGCTTTCATAATTTGAAAGCACAGCTAACAACATAAAAAGTTACCCCACCCCCAGGCAAAGTAGCCATTTCCTCAGAGATGGAATATTTGTTTCTAGTATTTTCATACAGATGAAGAGAGCTGGATTCAGCCTCCCCTTTCTTACAAAGAATGGGCCTGTAGTTATTATTTTATTTATTATTATTTATTTATTTTGTCAAGCATGTATTTTATGACAGATACAAATGAAAACATAGTTATAAATACATGTAAAGGATATGAATAAAAGAAAACATTAGGACAGGAATGGTAGGCACACTATGCGCTTATGCGCACTCTTTTTTTAAAAAACCACCCTCAGAAATCTCTCTGCTGAATTTCAGTGACAAATCATAGGAAAATGGCAGCTGTCTACCCTATCTTTCTACGGGAGAGGACAACACAACTAGGAAATAAAAATAAATCCCGAAATCCCAGTCTCATCATTGAATGATAGCACCATATCACCCACAGTTTTTTCCCCATATGGTGACCTGACCACCAAAATATTGCCCACTTCTTTCATAGAGAAATCTTTTCTTTTTTCCCTTTATGGTTTCCAGCATGCTTTTTCTTATAACAAGAAAGAGAGAATAGAGCCCATTTCTGATAATGCCAGTGTCCTTTTCTTTTCCTCTTCCCTGTAGTGCAGCCACATTGCTAATTAATTGAATTCCCTTCTTGCCCCTTTGTAAATTATTTCTATTGCTCATTAGCAGAACAGCTTGGGATTTGAGCTATGTTTTCACTCATCTTACTGGAATTTCTCTCTCTTTCTCTCAGACCCCTTTGTTGTTTCTGTGGCTCTCTGTGAAAGGCATTAGAGAAGCTTTAGCACCAAGAACTTACATTGTTCACAGTCCCAGCTGCATACTTTTGCACTCTACCTTGTGCGTCACAGCTATTCATCTTGATTTGTACTTGGCTCAACTGCAGATGCTGTATATATGGTAATTTTAGATTCCTAATTTGAAAACGGCTTTAGGGTGGATCTGATGGCAAGAACACGCTTTGATTTACGCTGGTTTGTATTACCTCCATGCAGTTGGGAGGGGAGCCATGCTAGGACTGAAATAGGCTTTGCTTCAATATTCTCAGGATTCCCTGAAAATGGCAAATGGAGATAGCCCAGCTCTCTCTTCAGATCCCTTCCGCACCAGGACTCTGCCCTAAGACAAAAGCAGCCGCAGACCTCAGCGATCCCACACCACCAGTTGAATTCAGCAGCTGTGCCAGTTTACTTCCAGGTCAGCTGCAACATAATCCAAATGGCAAAAAAACAAAACAAAACAAATCATATTTTTTGTTTGTTCCTTAAGCTCTGCTGTTTGTAGGTGGCGGTTTCCTATTGGTGGGAATGCTTACCGCACTTTTTTCCAGTTCATCAGCAGATCCTTTAAGAAGAAAGTGGGTTTCATTTGAGAGGCTCTCTTTCTTCCTTCTCTGCCAGGGGAGCAACAGTACATAAACCCAGGCTGTTTGAGGTTTGAAATTCTGTGCACTGAAATCCAGAATAACAGAGTTGGAAAGGACCTTGGAGGTCTTCTGGTCCAACCTCCTGGTCAGGCAGGAAACCCTACTGTATACCTTTTCAGACAAATGGATGTCCAATCTCTTCTTAAAAACTTCTGGTGTTAGAGCATCCACAACTTCTGCAGGCAAGTCGTTCCACTGATTAATTGTTCGAAGTAAATTTCTCCTTACTTCTAGGTTGTTTCACTCCTTGATTAGTTTCCATACATTGCTTCCTTTTTTTTATAAAAAGTTTTTTATTTTTGTTTCTCATAAAGATACTTAAATGTACAGTCTCTTATCCATCATTAATCATACATATTACCTTTGAACTTTCATTTTCATTCATTCTTCATACTAAAAAAATTTGGGTATATTAAGGTATATTCGGGGTTGCTCTTCTATCATATCTTCTCCTTTATTTTACCACAATCTTTCCTCATCTTCTTCCCTTCCCTTCCTTCTTCTGTCCCTTTCCACTTTTTTCTGTCCTTCTGTCCTTCCCCTTCCCTTCCCCCACTCCTCCCTTCTTCCTCCCTTTCTAACCCTCTCTCCTACTCTTATTTCCCCTCCCTTTCATCCTCTTATTTTCCCTCTCTTCTATCCCTCTCTCTCTCCTTGCCTCTCTTCTCCTCTCCTATCCATCCCTCTACTCCTCTCTCCATTCCCACTCCATTTTTGTTTTCATTTTCAATTCAATACATTTTCAAAATGGTATTCAAGCAGCCCCAATTTTCTATTTACATACATCTTCATTTCAATTTCTTTTTTTATTTAATAATTACACCATCATCATTCAGGTACCTTTATAACATAACATAACATAACGTAACATCAGAGTTGGAAGGGACCTTGGAGGCCTTCTAGTCCAACCCCCTGCCCAGGCAGGAAACCCTACACCATCTCAGTCAGATGGTTATCCAACATTTTCTTAAAAATTTCCAGTGTTGGAGCATTCACAACTTCTGAAGGCAAGTCGTTCCACTTATTAATTGTTCTAACTGTCAGGAAATTTCTCCTTAGTTCTAAGTTGCTTCTTTCTTTGATTAGTTTCCACCCATTGCTTCTTGTTCTACCCTCAGCTGCTTTGGAGAACAGCCCAACTCCCTCTTCTTTGTGGCAGCTCCTGAGATATTGGAACACAGCTATCATGTCTCCCCAGTCCTTCTTTTTGTTAAACTAGACATACCCAGTTCCTGCAACCGTTCTTCATATGTTTTAGCCTCCAGTCCCCTAATCATCTTTGTTGCTCTTCTCTGCACTCTTTCTAGAGTCTCAACATCTTTTTTACATCGTGGCGACCAAAACTGGATGCAATATTCCAAGTGTGGCCTTACCAAGGCATTATAAAGTGGTACTAACACTTCACGTGATCTTGATTCTATCCTCTGTTTATGCAGCCCAGAACTGTGTTGGCTTTTTAACAGCTGCTGCACTGCTGGCTCATATCTAAATGGTTGTCCACTAGGACTCCAAGATCCCTCTCACAGGTACTACTATTGAGCAAGGTACCACATATATGGTACTGGTGCATTTTGTTTTTTTGGCCTAAATGTAGAACCTTACTTTTTTCACTGTTGAATTTCATTTTGTTAGATAGCGCCCAATGTTCAAGTCTGTCAGGATCTTTCTGTAACTTGAGCCTATCTTCTGGAGTGTTGGCTATTCCTGCCAGCTTGGTGTCATCTGCAAATTTGATGAGTTCCCCATCTATCCCCTCGTCCAAGTCATTGATGAAGATGTTGAAGAGTACTGGGCCTAAAACAGAGCCTTGGGGTACTCCACTGCATACTTCCCTCCATGTGGATGTAGTTCCGTTGAGGACTACACGTCCTCAAGTATATAATAACACTTTTTCAATTTCCACTCTCCTTCCCCCTTTTCCATTTACCCAGGTGTCATCTGAATTTCTATTCCTTTTTTGTCTTTTCTCACTCCCAAGTCCTCTTTTCATTAAATTAAATTAGAGGAAGTCCAGACATCTTAGGGTGGCCACAATGAGAAACACTGATGTAGCTCAAAGGAAAGTTTGATTATCCCAAAAAGGTGTTGATGAGAAATGGCCAGTACAATAAATGCTAATTCCTATAGCTTAACCACTGCTAAGCTTGTTTAGAACATTCTGCCATATTAGACACTAGTGCAGTCCACCATCCCCTTCAGAAGCTCTATGTAGGATATTATACCACACCATCTTCTTAAAAGGTTTTTTAATAGAGGATGAGGGTAGCAATATTTCATGTACTTTTTGTATGAAATGGAAGCAAGAAGATTTTGTTGTTGTTCTAAGACCTGAGGCTGGGCACAGATCGAATGATTATCTGCCGTGCCCTGTTGAGCAGGTAGCATAAAGGGAGAACTGTGATTGGCTCATTGTGTTTTCAGTGTTACAAGATGGGAAGGAGTGAAGATGGTCAGCAGATCTGTTTCAAAATATTTCAGAAGAAGTAGAGAAGATACTTTATGGAAGTGCCCTAAGACAAGAGAGAATCTCTGTGTCAATGTTTCTCAAATTTGGACATTTTTAAGATGTGTAAACTTCATGTTGGCTGGAAGTTGAAGTCTACATATCTTAAAGTTGCCAAATTTGAGAAACCCGGGGGTTATGGCTGCTCTGAATGTCCTTGAGTGGAAATTCTAACATATTAGTTGGAGGAAGAGGAATTACTTTAAAATACCCTTACATTTCTAATAGTAGGAGACAAGATGGCAATTACCATAATATGAAATTTTTCTTTCAGAAGCCACAATATTCTTTATAGAACGCCATAGATTAGTTAATCTAAGCACCACCCTCATGTCTTCTCCAGCGTAGAACTGCCAATTGTTCTGTAAAACCAAAGAGGAAGTGGGGTAATGATCTCACTACCTACATACCATAACGATGTAGTCACTTGATTCTGGATAATTTCAGTCAAACATGTTATACAATAGTCTATGCTTAGAACTGATAAGGGGATTAGTTGAACTGAAGAATATAGGAATGAGACACAAATGCTGCATCTTCTTTCTGTCACTCATGCATGGATCCATCTTAGCCTTTGCCACATTTAGGTCAAAAGTTGACTGGAGTAAGAATGACCAGATGCAATAGAGAATAGCTCTCCTTTTTCTCTAACAGCTGTGCAGTATACAGGTAGTCTTCAACTTACAACAATTCATTTAGTGACCATTCAAAGTTATAACATCACTGGAAAAAAATGACTTATGACCATTTGTTTCCACGGTTACAACCTCTGTAGCATCCCCATCGTCACGTGATCAAAATTCAGATGCTTGGCAACTGGTTCATGCTTATGACCATTGCTGTTTCCCAAGGTCATGTGATCAATGTTTGCAAACTTTTGACAAGCAAAGTCAATGGGAAAATCAGATTCACTTAAAAACTGTGTTATTAACTTAATCAACTGCAGTGATTCATTTAACAACTGTTGCAAAAAAGGTCGTAAAGTGGGGCAAAATTCACAACAAATGTTTCACTTAACAACAGAAATTTTGGGCTCAACTGTGATCATAAGTTGAGGACTGTCTGTAGATGATTTTAGCCGATTCAGCTAGGCAAAGGAGACATTCCTACTGAGATTCCCTTTTTTGCCCAACTATTAAAGATTCTGGTGCCTTGTTCTCAGAATCTCACAGGATTACTTGGACTAAGTTAGTATTCCCTCTCAGATCAACCCACCGCACAGGGTTGTTGCTATTGTGAATTAAATAAAGAGGAGGAAGTGCGATGAAGGTCACCTTGACTTTTAATTGGATATAAATTTAATAAGAAAAACTTCAGTAAAGTTGAAAGTGTAATATGATGGAAGGGGATTGAATCATATGGTTTCTGTCTCAATGACATAAATAAGAATAGGACTAAGTTTTGGGCTTGCTCTAGGGCCATCTTTGGCATGTTAATTTTAAATATATCTATAAAATATGTGGAAGAGAAGTAAGTTTTAGAGATGGAGGGGGAAAGGGAGGGAGGATCTGGAATGTATTCATTTATTCCATATTTACCCTGCATCAGTGGTGAAATGTAAAATTTGTTACTACTGGTTCTGTGGGTGTGGCTTGGCGGGGGGGTAATGTGACTGGGTGGGCATGGCCAACTTTTTTTTTTTAACTTTTAAAAGCATTTTTTCTACAACTTCTTTGGCTGAAGAGGTTGTAAAAAAATGTTTTAAAAGGCTCTGACGATTCCAGCTGAGCCGCACGATCATCAAAGGCTTTTTAAAAAAACTTTTAAAAGCATTTTTTCGGCTGCAGAAAAAATGCTTTTAAAAGTAAAAAAAGCCACCTCTCATGATCGCGCGGCTCAGCTGTGGATGTGGAGGGGAGGGATTTTTGTTACTGGTTCTCTGAACCACCAGTCACCATCGCTACCGGATCAGGTGATCCTGTCCGAACCGGGAGCATTTCAACCCTGCCCTGCATGCACCTAAAGAGATATTTTAATTTGATGGAGAGACTCTGCCATTCCTGATTTTAAAACTTTGGATTGATATATTCACACTTGACTTGTGATCTTATTTTTTAATCAGTGTAAAAGAAAAAGAAAAAACTGACCAATATTGTTACATATGACCAAGATTTAATCTGTTAATTTTTTTAGCTATGCATTCTACTTTATGTATTTTTGTATTACTTTGTATTCTTTTTATACTATGCTTTAGATCTCTTTTTCTGCATTTTAAAGCTAATAAAATCACTACTGACCTGAAACACAGATTTGTGCAGGAAAGAATGGTATTAGGGAGAAAGGGACTGCACTCCTGTGGGCATACGTGTGATAGTATGAATAGTATAAAAAAAAAAATAGAATTATTTTTTGCACTAGCTTAGGGGATCAACTTTATATAGTTAATGTCATGTGTAGGATTCCTTTGTTATTTCAATTTGCATGACTGAACACAGACTTGGCAATTAGAGGGAAACTTGCTGGAGCAGGAAACATGGAGCCCACTCCTTCCTAACTAGAGATAAACCACAGTGAAGTCTGACTCTCACCTTGGATGCACTGCTGCCAGTTCTGCCTCAAATGGAGAACATGTAGCATCCTACCTAATTTTATCTCTGGTAGAATCAATACTTTGAATTTAAAAAAAAATATTGCCCAGATTCAAACAACAATTTTTGACTTCATTTATTAGCACCTCCCTGCCCCCTGTCCTCCAAAACTCATAGATCTGCCTCAAGCAAATGATTTAATTTAGCTGAATGATTCAGCTGGCACTGCATGTATAACTCATAAAGCAAAAGATGAAGCTGCCTTATATTTTATATTGCCCAAATCCCTTCTGGCTCTTTTGAAATAAGATCAAAACCAACAGCTGAATTTATTCATTTACTTGACTAATATTTCTCTAGTGTTTTCCCACAACTAAAGTAATACCTAGAGGCATGAAGAAGGAGTGCAGTGATTCACAATCATTAACATTGGATATCCAGTGCCATTGGTGGCTGCCATGCATTCATGATTATAGTGACATCTAGAAAAATGGTACTTTGTGGGAAGAAAGATATTTGACCCAGGAGGCTTGCAATGTAATATCACCAAGACAAAAGATGAAAGAGAAGGAAAAGTGGATAAAGGTAAATGGGGGGTGGATTGAAAAGGAGAGTCAGACACTATTCTATGTTTACAAATGAAAAGGAGAAAATTAGTACAGGTACTAAGAAGCCAGGGGGCTCTAGATCACGGATGTCAAACTTGTGACAACATGTTGTCATCACGTGACATATTGCAACTTAACCCCCTTTCACTAAACCCGGGCTGGATGTGCCCAGCACATGACACATCTAGCCCGTCCCTGCTCTAGGTGCATTGTGTAACCTTTGGCCCTCCTTCACCTTGATAATCACCTGTCAATGAGTTTTCAAAGTAAGCACTTTCAGTATGGTGTTTTATACTCTAATCTACATTGATGTATAGAAATTGGGAAGCACAAATGAACGACTTAGTTTCTGGATAATCTTCAAAGGAATCCATATGAAATAAAGAATATAATAATCTAAGGTGAAATTTAACATTAGTGTCCAAAATAAAATAAGTTTTTATTCAATACAAGAAAATTCTTATAAAGTGATGCATTCATGGCAACTTTGACACCTGTAAAACTATCAAAAATCTGTAAGAACATTTCAAGTTCCTATTGGAAACATGGAAAAGAGGACGGGACCCAGAATTGGGAAGTGTGGCTAAAAGCAGCTTTTACCAATTTGTTGCTGTCCAGATATACTCGATTACTGCTCCTACAATCGCCCAGCCTGCATGACCTGCCTTAACATAACATAACATCAGAGTTGGAAGGGACCTTGGAGGCCTTCTAGTCCAACCCCCTGCCCAGGCAGGAAACCCTACACCATCTCAGTCAGATGGTTATCCAACATTTTCTTAAAAATTTCCAGTGTTGGAGCATTCACAACTTCTGAAGGCAAGTCGTTCCACTTATTAATTGTTCTAACTGTCAGGAAATTTCTCCTTAGTTCTAAGTTGCTTCTTTCCTTGATCAGTTTCCACCCATTGCTTCTTGTTCTACCCTCAGGTGCTCTGGAGAACAGCCCAACTCCCACTTCTCTGTGGCAGCCCCTGAGATATTGGAACACTGCTATCATGTCTCCCTAGTCCTTCTTTTGTTAAACTAGACATACCCAGTTCCTGCAACCGTTCTTCATATGTTTTATCCTCCAGTCCCCTAATCATCTTTGTTGCTCTTCTCTGCACTCTTTCTAGAGTCTCAACATCTTTTTTACATCGTGGCGACCAAAACTGGATGCAATATTCCAAGTGTGGCCTTACCAAGGCATTATAAAGTGGTACTAGCACTTCACGTGATCTTGATTCTATCCCTCTGTTTATGCAGCCCAGAACTGTGTTGGCTTTTTTAACAGCTGCTGCACACTGCTGGCTCATATCTAGATGGTTATCCACTAGGACTCCAAGATCCCTCTCACAGGTACTACTATTGAGCAAGGTACCACATATCGGTACTGGTGCATTTTGTTTTTGGCCTAAATGTAGAACCTTACTTTTTCACTGTTGAATTTCATTTTGTTAGATAGCCCAATGTTCAAGTCTGTCAAGATCTTTCTGTAACTTGAGCCTATCTTCTGGAGTGTTGGCTATTCCTGCCAGCTTGGTGTCATCTGCAAATTTGATGAGTTCCCCATCTATCCCTCGTCCAAGTCAGTGATGAAGATGTTGAAGAGTACTGGGCCTAAAACAGAGCCTTGGGGTACTCCACTGCATACTTCCCTCCATGTGGATGTAGTTCCGTTGAGGACTACACGTTGAGTGCGGTTGGTCAGCCAGTTACGAATCCATCTGGTGGTGGTGCTGTCTAACCCACATTTTCTACTTTATCTAGTAGTAGGTTATGGTCTACTTTATCAAATGCTTTACTGAAGTCCAAGTAAATTATATCAACAGCATTCCTCTGGTCTACTAATTTTGTCATTTTGTCAAAGAATGCGATAAGATTAGTCTGGCATGATCTGTTTTGACAAACCCATGTTGGCTTTTGGTTATTACTTTGTTTGCTTCTAGGTGTTCGGTGATTCGTTGCTTGATTATCTTTTCCAGAATCTTCCCGGTATTGAGGTCAGACTGATAGGTCTGTAGTTTCCTGGATCTGTTTTTTCCTTTTTGAAGATGGGAACTACATCAGCTCTTTTCCAGTCCTCTGGCAGCTCCCTGTGCTCCAGGATCTTTGAAAGATATAGTTCAGTGGTTCTGAGATCACGTCTGCCAGTTCCTTCAGAACCTTGGGGTGTAATCCATCCGGTCCTGGTGATTTGAACTCGTCTAGGGTAGACAGGTGTTCACTTACCATTTTCTTCCCTATTTTAACTTGTGTTTCTAATCTGTTTTTGTAGTGCTGTTTTGATAGGTTGGATTGTTTTTCCTTTTGTGTAAAGACAGATGCAAAATATGAGTTAAGTAGATCTGCTTTCTCCTGTTGCTTGTCATCTTCTTGCCACTTTCTCCCAGCAATGGGCCAATTGTTTCCTTGACTTTTTCTTGTTTTTAACATGTTGGAAGAAGCTTTTTATTATTTTTACTTTTGTCGCTAGCCTTTGTTCATTGTGAGCCTTAGCTTTCCTCACTTCATCTTTACAGGCTCGGCTATTTGCTGATATTCTGCCTTAGTTATTTGCCCCTCTTTCCACTTTTTATATTTGTCCTTTTGTCTTTCAATTTGTCAGATAGTTCTTTATGCATCCATGCTGGTTTCTTTTGTGATCTACTATTTTCTTCTTCATTGGTATTGTGTTAGACTGTGCTTTTATAACCTCACTTTTCAAAATTTCCCAAGCTTCTTGAGTTGTTTTCCCCTGAGGATTCTCATCCATTGAATCCTTCTCAAGATCTCTCTAAGTTTATTGAAATTAGCTCTCTTAAAGTCCAAGACTCTAGTTTGACTTTGTTCTACTACTTGTATTTGCTTAATGTTGAATTCCAATATTGCGTGGTCACTTGCCCCAAGGTTCCTGTAGCTTCAACACCTTCTATCATTTCATCTCTGTTAGTGAGAATTAAGTCCAATATGGCTGATCCTTGTCGCCTTCTCTATTTTTTGGGAAACAAAGTTGTCTGCTAGGTTTGTTAGGAACCTGTTGGATCTTCCACTTGGTGCAGAGTTTGTTTCCCAGTTGATGTCAGGGTAGTTAAAATTCCCTATTACTACTGTGATGTGCTTCCTACATACCTTAGTTAGCTGACTAGCAAAAAGTTCATCTACTTCCTCTGTTTGGTTGGGTGGCCTATAGTATAGACCTATGGCAATATCGTTTTTCACCCTTTTATATTGACCCAAATACATTCAAGATGATTTTCATCATTGTTGTGCTCTATTTCTGTAGAGATGTAGTTATTTCTTATATATAGTGCAACTCCACCTCCTCTTTTATTTGGTCTATTTCTTTTAAATAATTTATATCCCTCTAGCTGTATGTTCCATTTGTCAGTTTCATCCCACCAAGTTTCCGTAATGGCAACAATATCATATCTACCCTCATTTACTTGGATTTCTAATTCACCCTGTTTATTCCTCATACTCTGTGCATTGGTGTATAGACATTTGAGTCCATTTGGATTGATCTTGTGTTTACTGTCTACATAACCTGTGTTGACTGCCCCTACTTTCATGCCACCTGTTGGTTTAGTGCACATGGTATGGCACTCACTGTTAAATGCTTGGTTTTGCTTGATAGCATGGTTGATAGTCTTACCCATACAGACATCTATGTTACATGCACTGATAACCCTTTTAGTTTTCGATTGCTGGGGACAGAAAGTTGTCTTCATACAATGTTGCTTTACATCCTGTTGGCATCACTAGGAGGGTCTAGGACAGGGGTGTAAAACTCAATTTCATTGAAGACCGCATCAGGGTTGTGTTTGACCTCGGGAGGAGGGTGGGCATGGCCAGGTGGGTGTAGCGAGCTTGACATCACTCTTGTCAGGACGCCTGTGGTGGCCCAAGTGCTCTGCCAGTAAAAATGGGCTCCTGAGCTCCGTTTTCGGCTGTGCTGTCCTCCTGCAATCCTCTGCAAAACGGAGCTCAGGAGGGCCAGTCCTTTGCTGTTTCCAGGGCAACCTCATGGACCAGATCTAAGCACCCTGCGGGATGGATCTGGCCCATGGGCCTTGAGTTTGACATCCTTGGTTTAGGACAACTTGGTGCAGTCAGATTGCCTTTGCCAAATCACAGCCGTCAAGTTGTTGCAAGACAACTCCACATGGCCAACTCAACATGGGGACAATTTGCTGTGGGCAGCCAGAGGGAAAGCTGGGTAGGCGAGCAAGTGAGTAGAGGGGCAGAGCATAGAGCACATTGGGGCGGGTGGTGGGGAGGCAGCAGTAGCCAGGGGCTTCTCATTTTCACATACTGATAATCTGAAAGCCATAAAATCATTGAGACAACCTAAAACTAAATTATCTGTTCACTTCTACATCACACTTGTGTTTCAGGAAATTGTACTCTTAAGATAATACTCCAGCATGATCAAATTAAAACCTAGACTAAGTTTCTTGATTGCATGCTCTAACAGCAATAATTTTACAAGTAGTTAAAAAAGAAAGGCTAATTTGGGCAATATGCATAAGGTTTGAATGACTGCAGTTCATTACCCTAGCCACACTTGTAAAGAATCTTACTCCAAGTTAATATATTGTGAGTGGGGGCAACTGCACGATGTGCAAAGGTCTCTTTTGCAACATCTAAATTTTGGAGGGAATCTGAAATTGTGTAATCGGGTACTGTACTGGAGAGACTTTCCCACGATACAGCTCAGAAGAAGAGTCTTAATCATGGGTACCACCTGGAATGAAATGAAGACTTTACCAGCTGTTCACAGTACATTCCAGGACATGTTCTGCAAAACCAGCTGTTCAGAAATAATAGAAAAGCAATTGTTCTCGTAATATAGGTATTGTTAACAAGACGGTTATTTAACAGAATTAATAGAGACAACATACTAATGTAGAGTTACAAAAAAAGAATTTATATAATTATGTGTAGCATTTGAATTTTTTACTATATGAAGCAAGCAACATACATTAACATATTTTAATAAAAAGTGCAAATACCAGATATTGTAATGATATTCTTGTAAAGATAATTATTGCAATCCAATGCTAATATTGTGGCTATCTTTTCTTTTTCTTTTTATGCAAAAGCAGTTTTGTTGATGCAGTATCAACATTAGAATTGAAAAACATGAAAAGAAGAGCAGCCAAATTGAGGGAGAGGCCTGAATGCCTCTGCTGTGAAGAATGTTTATTAGGCTGTTTTTACATTAGAAAGGAATTCCTGTCATAAAATTAGAATTTTAAATTATACTCCTATCAGTCATAATTATCTATCTGACTGATAGAAGTAGAAATATAGATGGAACCAGCAGTGGGTTTCACTTATCTTCACTACCAGTTTGGAACTCTTAGTGCACGTGCGCACTTGCTTTGCTCATGTGCGGCATTTCTGCGCATGTGCAGAACCTTCTGCGCATTTGCAGAACATCCGTAATGACGTCTGGGTGGGTGGGCGAAGCCTCCGCCACCACCGCTACCGATTTGCCTGAACCGGAGTGAACCGGTAGAAACCCACCACTTAATGGAACGCTTTTTCCCATTGGCCCTTTTAAAACCATAGAACTCATTTCTATAGAATGAATTGTCAACCACCGATCTAAGCATTTTTAAAATTACGTAGACAACTTAATGGACAAAAATAATATCAGTCATATCTGTTCACAAAGGCTACCTGTTTCGTCTCAGTGGCAGCTGCCAAGACCTCAAACAAAGATAAACTATAATTCTCAATCCCATCTGTAGGTCTCAGATTAGACCATTGTAGAGAAGAGGATACTGGACCAGTAGATGGACCTATCATCTAATTATCCAGCAGGCCTATATCTGCATTAGTTATATCTCATTCTCATATTTCTAATACAATGGTTTAATTTAATGCTGACAATTACCACCAAAATGTAGTCTTGTCTCTCACAAATACAGGTCTGGGATCTCCGCACTTAAGGGATTCACAGAAGAATGGCAGTCTATGAGAATTCTGGAATAAAAGCATCATGACAATTGTTAAATGGTCATGTTACTTTATTTAATTGATTCCCCAAAAGGAATAAACAGTGTGGAAAGGAACGTAATGAACAAGGCTGAAAACAGGCTTCCTTTGACATTTGAAATATCCTCAAGAAAGATAAATAAAAGCATCAAAGGTATGAACAAGAAAGAGCAGAAGGATTCCATCACATCATATATATATATAGCATATAATATCTTTCCAAAGTGCTCAAAGTGTTTCACGATAATAAAGAACTAGGAAATTATTTCCCCATTTAGCATAGCCACTATGAGTTGTCTTGTGTTCATGTTCAACTATCAACTACAGACAAGGCCAAGAACTCAGATCAATAGAATTCAGCACCTGCTAAGACCCACAGCACTCCTGGGACTTCAGAGCTTCCAGGGTCTGCTACATTCTTCTCTCACAAGTGTGCTTCCAAATGAGAGTGCTGACTATTAATTGCCTTTTTTATATATGTTACTAGTAATACATAGGAAACAAAAGCTATATATCTTCCATAAGACCCAATATCTTAATTAAAATGATTGCATTGTATCAATGAATGCTTTAAAAATAACACTATACAGTCATTACGTGATAAACACATTGTGCCAAGTTATATAATTTGAATTTCTTGACTTTTGCATCCACAGCCTCTCTACCCTACTCTCTTTTCTCCGTCTCATTGCTCTTTTTTTATTCCTTCTGGCACTTATTCCTGTCTTAAGTAAACAACTGCCTTCCCACGTGTTGGGCCGAGCCAAAATAAGCTGCCCCTCCAGATGTGAACATCCAAACACAAATATGCTTCCCAACCCCTCTCTTCTCATAATCCTCTTCTTCTGTAATATGAGACAAGTTCAAGAGAAATTGGGTACTGTTTTGGATACGGTAGTGGAAATGCTTGTCTTTACACTCTGGCACAGAGAAAACCACTGCTCTTGTTCTTTTTCTCTTTCCCGTTCTTCGTTTTTAAAAAATCTTACTCTTGGCAACATTAGTTTTTCTAACTCGTTCCCAGAAATCTCTTGGGGGCATCATACCCAGAAAGGAGTAATTACTGCACTACCTTGGCAATAGCCACAATGTCAACGTTGTTAGGGCTAGTCTACCGAGACAGCCAGGTTCAAACACCTGCTCCAGCTGCATTTATTTGATAAGCTTCATGGTTTGTTAACATAAACTGATCCAACTGACCTGAAAGAGGGTGAAAAAGGAGAAGAGATGAAAGTGTTGAAAAATTCAAAGACCTGATGGTTCTCCATAACAACTGCATACTTATCCATATTTACTGTAAGTCCCCTACTGCTAGATTTCTGTATTTCATGTGAAATGCTTCAAAGGCTTAGTGCAGTTGTACAAGAAGATGGGGAAGTGTCTTGGATTAACCAAGAACATCAATAAAGAAACTGTTATAGTTGGGCAGCATAAGAGCTCTCCTAAAGGGACAGAGTGGCTACACATGTTTTTTGGGATGATAGCGTGTATTGAAAAGCTGACTTCATGATGTAGCTCATTTGTACCAGCAAGAAGGAAATGAAAGTGAGGGCTGAGAGCAACTTAAAGCAAAAAGCAGAAAAACTGTGGGGGAGAGATGGAAATGTCTATTTGGTTCTTATGCCATAAAGGGTGCTTGTTTTGTACAGTAGAAAGGAAATGAAATAATGCCTCCACCCACTCCGTAACACAGATAACACACACAAGGGCCTGTCTTGCTCCCATAATTGGTGGCAATTAAACAGAAATATCATCCAGTTTCCATAATGCTTAGACCCTGAAAGGCCATTTGTGATGAAAAGGTTGAGAGACAGTATTTTCTAGTATTCTCTTGGACAATTTATTTAATTCACTTGTTATATTTAGCAATACTATAAGTTATTTCAAATGCTTGTTAGACAGATAGAAGCTGTTATTCATCTCCCCAACCTATGTCTCTTTGATTAGAATACAGAAACACACTTGTTATCAACTTGCGTATTTCATATATAAAATATCCCAACTTTTAAATCATATAAGAGAATCAATTCTGAAACAGAAAAGGCTGCTAGAAAGTTATCTCTGTGTGTGGTGTCTGTGTTTGGGATAAAAGAACACTACTCTATAATTCATAAACTCCATATCTTCCAATTTTTTTATACAACTTGAACAAATGAGTATGCAGCAAATTCAGTATTGTGGGTAGAAGGCCTAAATTCTAGCTTTCCTGTGCTTGCTTTACGTCACTTACAATTAAAAGAGATAGTAATTTAAATGCATGTAAGCAGTTCTGGTTTACGATAGATGACACCCTAGGTCACACCACTTTCCACCAATCGGAAGATTTGCATTTTTAGAATGATTCGAAGACGGTGTTAGTACTCCATAAATTTTGTTGGTGCCCTAGGTCAGGGGTCTGAAAACTTGGCTCTTTTAGGACTTGTGGACTTCAACTCCCAGAGTTCCTCAGCCAGGGAGTTGAAGTCCACAAGTCTTAAAAGAGCCAAGTTTGCAGACCCCTGACCTAGGTCAATGCCTACTTTGTGTCTAAAGCCAGATCTACATGTAAGATACTTATGATTAATATTCAGGACAAATATTGTATCCGTAGATGTAGGAGATGATCAGGCTGAACCCAAGGGAAGGGTCAAACGCTTCATCAGTCATGAGTCCCTACACGCCCACAAGAGATCTAAGTACAGCCCACCTTGAATGCCTTTCTTATCTCCGGCTAATTTCCCTTGACTATTGGTAGCTCAGATTCTTGCAGAGAGCTTAAGCTTGCAAAAAATCTTTATATTCATTTGAACGCCTTGATTCTCCTCCTGATTTCCCTGGCTCTTGACATTAATCATAGGCCACATTTACTTTCTGGAGAATAGTATTTGTGAATAGCAAACCTGGCTTGCTATTCACAAATTGACATGTTGCCAACTTTGGTCCTCTACTCTTAGGAATCAGTAAACAAAAATTCATCAGATTATTTAAAACCCACAGAAACATACCTACCATTACATTTGAATTTGATGCTTGGCTTCTCCTTTCCAGATAAAGCAATTCCACAAATTCAGCTTTGGGTTTTTGGCTTGTTAGAATGAGGATATTTTTGTGGTAGTGGTTGCATTTTGTTTTCTTCCTCCTGAATGAGCTCTTGGTCACTGAAATTTCTCCTACTTATCAAAGAAGTCACAAAGGAACACTCAGATAGCATTCACTGCTACATTTCTTTGCAAAAAAAATAAATAAATAGGATTCTTCAAAATTCAAGCTATTTTGTTTTTTACAAGCACAGCCAGAGTATGCTAAGCCTATGGGTACTATGGAGGGGGAATTCAAATCCAAACTGTGTGAGATTGCCTGCACTTCATCACTTACTGCTAACATTATCATTTTGATACAGTCTTTTTTTCACCAGCATTAACATATCAGAATCTGCAGCAAGCACAGTTAGACTTCAGGCAGAATGTTTGCAAAAATGATGTTTAGCAGTACATTTTTTTAATCCATATTTTATTTATCCCCATTGGTAAATGAGCCCTATTGTATCTTTGTTAGCTCCCATTCATCTCTATCTTTTTTTTTACCAATCTGTGCTGTATATTTGTATTTATAATTATATTTTGATAATTACACAAGCATTGGAAGACTTACTATACATATAATGATAGATTTGATGAGTGTATGCTTGTAGTCTACCATGTTTTAATCTCCTGCATTTCATAACTTGCTTTTTAAATGTTCAAAACAAGCCTTGAGGGAAGAGAAGCTCTTCTCATTTCTTGCTTGTTGTTGCTAATGATTTGCTTGTTGTGGGAAGTTTGTAATATAGTAGAACACATTGTACCAAATATGCAAAAAGTCTCGGGTTCAATCCTTGCCATCCCCAAAGAGTTTTAAAATATCTCTGCCTCAAATCCTGGAAAGCCATTACCAACTGGTCTTCATTGTACTGAATCAGTTGGACTCAAGTTCATGTGTATTATAAGGCAGCTTCGATGCTTTTTTATATTCAGATATCCATTCAACGATGGCAGCAATCTGTGAAGCTTTCTTATATCTTACCTTGGAAGGAAATCAGTCTGCTGTAATAACTTGAAGCAGGAAAACTAGAGCAGTAGAGATAGCAACGGGGCCACCACATATCATACTCTAGTAGTTTTCTACTAACTTGGCACGTCAACTCAGTCCTTTGAGCATAGGGCAGAAAACAAGATGTCAAGAGTCTACCCTCTCATTACCAATGGCAGTTGGCAGAGAAGATTTGAGGGGAGGGGTACATGGATGGGAAGGGCATATTCCTAAGGATTGGGGATCAAGTGTAACTGAATGGCTAAATTCATATCTCTTTAACTGAATGGCTAGATGCATGACATTATTTGGGTATTTTATTTAATTTTGCTAGATTTGATAGATACCTTTCCTTCAAGAATTTAAAGAGTCTACTTAACACTATCATCCCAATTTTCCATCACAATAAAATTCCTGTGTGCTAGATTGAGAGACAAATGCTCTAAGCAATTAATTATGGTTTTCTTTGGTTCTGTTAGCCCTATAAAGTTATAATAGTATGTGAGAACTATTTTGGAAAACAGGAGGAAGAGCCAAAGACTAATAACTGTCATATAAAATGTATCTCAGTCTACAGAAACAGAAGGGGCATGGGAAACATTTCAGAAGAGAACCTCCCTAGTTTTCCGTAAGTAAAAAGTAAAGGAGGGGAGAAATATTTTCAGACTTGCAAGACTCCATTACTGTAACCTTACAATAAAGGTAGTGTCATTACTCATGATTGTACTTCTTGTCTGACTACTTTGAAGGGGTAATAAAAGTAGACCAGACCAAGAAACCAATGCTATACATGTCTAAAAGTATCTTTGTTGGAACAGCTGTGGGAACAATTATGGGAATCTTGCAAGTCTGGCTGTGATTCCCCTTCCCTCAGTTTGTGTTAATTAGGGAAGGGCCTGAGATATTTTCTGAAATTAGTATCTTCAAATGAACTCAAGATCTACCTATGGGATTGTTGTCTTGAAAATGGCTCTTCCTTCTATCCTTCAAGGCCATTCCCTATGTCCTCTATAGAATCACCTAAGGAGGCTAAGACAAAAGCAAAGCAACACCATAAAAATCCAAAAATTATGATGCAGTTAAATTACTGTTCCAAAAATCATTTCTCCATCTCCATTCATTTATCCCCCCTCTTCTTTTTAAGCCAGGGATACACAACCTCTGAATCCCATGTGGTCCTCATCAGTCTTGTATTTGATTTCATTTCTTTGTCATGGCCAGACATATTTTTTTCTATGCCCTCTTGTACTTCTCTAAAAGGTGGAGCATGACCCCACACAAATTGTGCTCCCTGCCTTTAAGTCATTGTTGACTAGATTTTTACTTCCTTTCCTAGTTCCCCTTCCATGCCCCCAGCTGCTTTTCTCCTTATCTCCTTTATTAGACCTCCTGCTTTGCCCAATAGTTATGCTCAAGGTAGGTTTCTTTATCCAAGGTTGTTTCTAATTATATGTTTTTTAAAAATTACATTCTTTTCCTGACAAAGCATTTTCTGCATAACTGATTTTAAAAGTGTACTGCATTGTAATTTTCCAGCCTAGCTAGAAGTAGAAAAAATATTCTTATGATTTGAAGCAGAGTGAAAAGATTTAGGTGATGGATGACTGGTGTCTATTCACTATGTTTTACATTTCTAGTATTCTCCTTCTGTTGTTTGAAACCAAAATGCTAGAAAAGTAGAAGCCTCTAGCATTCTTCTCAGATAATGGCAGTTTAGTAATTTTAGACACCATGGCCCATAACTTTGAACAGTGGATGAAGATTGTTCTTGTAATACCCGTTGCTGTTAGGCATTAACTGTACCCGTTTCCCTCGCCTTCCTAATTCCACCCAGCAATCTGTATTGTTGGATTAATGTACAGCTGTGTTTTGGGAAGTGCTATAAGACACAAAACAGAAAGACTAATTTATTTCAAGACAGAAATAACACAGTTGTTTGGCAAATCAGATCCTCAAAAATGGTGGGGGGGGAAACAGATGCAGTGTCGTAAAAGGCCACTGGATAAGCACTGACCTGAACACAAATCTGAATGATGGTGAAAATAAACCTTGATATTACATTGGCTTCTTTGCAGGTTTTTATTAAAAAAAAAATAACAGAAAGTAAGATTTGTCTCATGTTGGATTGGAGTATGATTTAAGTATTTAGTACTGTATAAGCTATTGAGAGAACATTCAAAAGCTATTCTATTCCCTTGGAACATAAACAATCAAACATAAGAGGGAAACGACATTTAAATTGCCTTGGATCATACAATGGAACAAGATGTGGAGGCATCTTTTAGTGTTTTCTCTGCCTTATCTTTCCTATTTTTTTGTTTCTATCCTGCCGTCTTTCAATTGTCTTTTTTCAAGTGTGACATGGAATTTAGGACACATGAGACAATAAAAGGCTGAAATTGTGTGCTATGTATAATATATTGGACACATTATTTAACTATATAGATAGCTTTATTAGGAATGTAATCATTTTAAAATAATAATAATAAAGAGTTTGGATTATTTTTTCTGGAATTAGCTCTGCAAGCGTGGCAGAGGTTTTCTGCAAGGACAAAGCTTGAAAGTTAGACATTTCATCTTATCTGGATGATATCGTTTTCTATTACAAAAGAAATTATTCTGTCTTGCTTACTTTTCCCAGAAAAAAAAAGTGAACAGAGAATTTCAAAATAATTTATTAGAAAGACATTATGCTTGATTGTCAATGAAAAGGTTTACCATATAATAGAAAGCCTCTTCTTAAACAAGCACTTAACAGAACCCATTTAATTAGACTTGTCAACCATTCAGAAAAACTCAGCCCAGAAATCCAGCGGTTTATCAGTAACAGTCAGTCCTCTCAAAACTGCCTTTCAGAACACTACCTGCTTTGTGTTGGGTAAATTGCTTTCAAGAAAAGACTCAAAATTAATTAAAGCCACATGATGATCTCCCCTGTAGCCCATGCTAGGTGACAGAGACGGGTGCAGTCCAATTCAACCAAGTGCTTCGTGTTTTCTAAAGTCATAATCTTGGGCTCAACCCATTAATATACCAGTTTGCAGTTTATTTTCCTCCTAATACATGTACAGACTGCCTTTCCTCTTCAGATTTAAAAAGAATGACACAAAGTGCATTCCATAAACAATATAAAGCACAAACAAAAGTAAAGGCAATTATTGATTAGCCCAACCGCTTGCTGCCCCTATAGTCTAAAACCGATTCTTTTAGAAGTAGAATATGGCGTAGATGGGTCTTGCTTTGAGACTGTGTGGTGTTATTTTCTTATTCCAATTTTCAAACTTTCATGTTTCCAAAGGAACCAAAAAAATGCTCTAGAAAATGTTTTAGTTTTTACCCAACTTTCTTTGTTTATTAAAGGAATGGCATTCATCAAACAAAATGGATTCCCCGTCTCCCTTTTTGGAAGTCATCTTTGTAAACTCAGAAGCATTGTGAAATACACATTTTTTTAAAGAAAATGTAATAAAAATGATTATATCATTTTTTCTGTAGTATCTACAGGACCCTACAGAAAGAAATCAAAGTCATCTTATACCTTTACCGGAGAGGGGGAGAAAGACAAAATATATTTCTTTAATTGTCCTGGCAATTGGGTCAACAACCCTGTCTCTTAGCATATTCACAATTTCTTGCTCACCAGAATTGCATAGCAAGCTTTTTTCTTGATTCAGTTTTAATCATCAGTAATTTAAACAAGGGCTTGTTGAGTCAAGTCTTATAATCAGATGGGCATCTGGATCTCTTATAGTTTTATTAAATAAGATTGTACTGCTCCCTCTTTCTCATGACCCCCAATACTAACCTCTGGTAAACAGAGGACATAGAAAATGTCAATATTAGGGAATCATGAAAGTGTTTGCGTAACATATTTTAATACATCAGCAATATGTAATAGTAATCTCATAATAATCAATTCCTCTATGACGATTTATGCAAACAATAATATGAAGAATATACGGGTTATATATATGTATATATATATAAAAAGGACAGTCCTGCAGCATGATTGCTTAAATTGCTTATGAGATATTTCAGCAGCAAAACTAAGGGTCTTTGTTTTGAAATCAGAGGTCAAGCTTTCTTGGGCTGGTTCCTTCAAGATGACCCTCATTAAATCATGGGATTGAAAGGTTTAATCCATCTAACACCCCGCATGATGATAAGAGTGAACAGGCCAAAGAGTGCCATGAAAAAAAATGTTTACTCAGGCTCAAAGGCCTGACTCCAGATTCTTTGGAACCCCTTTACTTAGGCAGGGCACAATCAAGAAAACAATAAGCAGACACAAGGATGGGAGAGGGAACAAGATAAAACAATGGGGTGCATGATGGCCCAAACTTGAAGGAGAAGCTACATGGTGAAAGAGAGACAGCAAGAGAAGCACAATGAGGATTGTCAGCAAAAAACAAAGAGGTCAGGAGGGCGAAGGATATGGGCAATGTGCCTAGAATTAAGCTTAACTGACTTAGATTAAACCATCAATTCATTCCTGTAAACAAATATTTTCTCTGGCAAATTTCTTTTGGTAATTTAAAAAATGCACCAACACACAATGCAAATAGGAGCTTCAGAGGTTGTTGAAATTGGTTGTTCTTTCTATAGTGTTCAGTAAAAGTTTTGGGGTAACCATTCTTTTGTTTCTGAACAATGAAAACAATGAAAAAAACCCCAAACTGATGAATCTTCGTGATTATAATATACCGTATATACTCGAGTATAAGCCGAGTTTTTCAGCACGTTTTTTGTGCTGAAAAACGTCCCCTCGGCTTATACTCGAGTCTACGTCTTCGGGAACCCCGCACAGGAGGGGGTACCGACCGGACTCCCATGGGAGGGACGGGGAGCGGGCCCGCCGAGGTCTCGCGGGATTTGTCGCCCCCAGGCCGGCCCCCATTCCCGTGTCTGGTGGGCGGACGGCGCAAACTTGGCGGGCTGTGCATTGGCGCGGGGAAGCCCTGGTGGTGCAGTGTTCCCGTTCGCCCTGGCCTCCGTCCTCCGATCTCCTGCGCTGGGAGGCGGCGGCGAGCCAGCGAGCAACCGGGCACCGGGGACTTGGGCAGGGGGGAAGGTGGGAGGGAAGCGGAGCTGCCGGCTGTGGGGGGGTTGAGGGGCGTGCAAGAGGAGTGAGCGTGGAAAGGCCTTTGTGTGTGTGTGCGTGTGTGTGCGCGCCTGTGTGCCCTAGGGAGGAAGCGGAGCTGCCGGCTGTGTGGGGGTTGAGGCGTGCAAGAGGAGCGCCTCCTCCTCTTCCTCCACGCCGCTCCTCTTGCACGCCTCAACCCCACCATCCCCACCCTCTCCGCGTGAAGGTCACCTCCTCCTCTTCCAGGCGGCGGCGGCGGCGGCGGCGGCGGCGGCGCGGCGGCGGCGGCTCGGCTCAGCGGAGCGCCACAGCCGGCAGCTCCGCTTCCTCCCACCGGTCCCAGTCCAGCCGAACGGTGAAAGCGACATGCCGAGCGCCGCCTCTTTCACCGCTCGCTGGATTGGGACCGGCTTGGCTTGGATCCGCGCGGGAGGGGAGCCGCCAGCCTTCTCGGCCGACGCCACCGTTCGGGAAACCCTCCTCCTCAGCCGAGAAGGCTGGCGGCTCCCTCCCGCGGACCCAAGCCAAGCGGTCCCAATCCAGCCGAACGGTGAAAGCGGAGCGCGCCGGCATGTCGCTTTCACCGCTCGCTGGACTGGGACCGTGAGGAAGCGAGCTGCCGGCTGTGGCGCCCGCTGAGCCGGAGCCGCCGCCGCCGCCTGGAAGAGGGAGGAGGTGACCTTCACGCTGGAGAGGGTGGGGATGGTGGGGTTGAGGCGTGCAAGAGGAGCGAGCGTGGAGGAAGAGGAGGAGGCGCTCCTCTTGCACGCCTCAACCCCCACAGCCGGCAGCTCCGCTTCCTCCCTAGGGCACACAGGCGCGCACACACGCACACACACACAAAAAGGCCTTTCCACGCCACTCCTCTTGCACGCCTCAACCCCCACAGCCGGCAGCTCCGCTTCCTCCCACCTTCCTCCTTGCCAAAGTCCGCGGTGCCCGGTTGCCGCTGGCTCGCCGCCGCTCCCAGCGCAGGAGATCGGAGGACGGAGGCCAGGGCGAACGGGAACAGCCCACGCCCAAGAGGGAAAGGGAGCGAGTGGGTGGGTGGCTGGGACGAGACCCCACTACAAACACACACACACACGCCCGTGAGACGCCTTGCTTGCATGTCACACACACGCACCGCCGCTGGGAAAAAAAGGATGGATGGATGGATGGAAGTAAGGAAGGAAGGATGGATTGATGGATGGAGGCGACCGCTTTGAAGCGCAACCCTTCTCCCGCAACTAAGGGGGGGGTCAATGTTTTCCCCAATCCTAGGGTGTGGGGAAACAGTCATTCTTTCTTCCCCCCTAGTCTCTCCCGAGATCGCACTGCAGCGCCCATCATCCCCAGCCGGCAATCTGAGCTCGTGCCATCGATGTGGTCCTTGAACTTCCCCCTCCTTGTTTCTAACCCAGCCTAGGATGGCCGGCGTGGAGTGTGTGGTGGTGGTAAAACGGCCAGGAGAAAGCTTTCGCTCTTTTCGAGAGGTCCTCTTGGAAGGCTGCCTTGGAAAGGGAAAGTGGGGAGGGGGCAGAGATTTCTCCCTCAAAGGTCCCCTTGGAAGGCTGGGTTGGAAAGGGAAAGTGGGAGGGGCAGAGATTTCTTCCTCGGTCCTTCTAGAGTCCTTGAGAAACTGATATCATACAAGGTTAATAAATTATACCTCCTCCTCATTGATGAGTTATCATCCTGAAATTGATTGAAACATTGTACCATCATATGCTGCCATAGTATAGTGTTAACAACATCTGTAAAGATGATATATGAGCATGACACTAAGTTTTTTCTATATTTCCCCCTTTATTGAAAAACTTCCATCATGCTTCTTTCTGAAAACAAAGGTCATTATAATATACCTCATTATATATTTGATTTGATGATATTTCAGTTAATAAATACCATTTAAGGTGTTAAGCTTCTTTTCTTTTTCAGCAGCAAAGTGAATTACAACTTTAAAGAACTTTATTACTTTATATTCATTTATTTTAAGTATAGATTTTAGATTTTTAAACAAATATGTTTAGAGCTTTTATATCTTTCAAGTTATTCAAATTATCCCCTCAGCAGGTATATAATGGCATCCAATTCCAATATCATGTTGGGGCTTTTGAGCAAGGGAGGGGGAACGTGGGCACCGCCTTTCGCGCTGGCATTCCGGGATTTCCCTTTGTTTAGAGCTGGGAATCCTCCTTCCCCCTTTTGCACTCCCTCCCTCCCTCTCTCTCTCTCTCTCTCTCTCTCTCACACACACACACACACACACAGACTTCTAAAGTCGATTGGCACAATGAAAGGCAAAGACCACAATTGTTTTAAGAAAGAAGCTTTAGCAGGGAGGGGGGATGGGAGGGTGTTTTAAGTTTTGGCAAACAGCCAGGCCAACTGTATTGGAGAAGGTCACACAACTGGCCTTAACATTTTAGCTGCTGTCTTTTTCCTCACACTTGGGTTTAATGATATTAGAGACCCTTATTGCCCTGCCAAAAAAAAAAAAAAAGGAGCCACCCCAACGTCTATGAAAATTAACCTTCTCTGCCAAGAGACACTGTGCAGGGTATTTTCACTATTGGTGTGCATACAGGCTTAGATTTGTGCTGGGTTCTTAGTGCTTAGAGCACTGACCTTCAGAGGCACCCTGGTCCCTTGGAAGCTAAAGGAGGACTCATTTTCATGCTTGCAGTTGTATTGTCAATTTCTGTGAGACAATGTTGTTGAAGTAACTCACTCACTCATTCATTCATTCATTCATTCCTTGTGTGTCCAATCACACTTAGCCAATAAAAATTCTATTCTATTCTATTCTATTCATTCATTCATTCATTCATTTATTTTGTCAAATACATATTAAATAATTATATAAATATAAGCATGAATTGAATACATAAAAGGAATACAACTAAAGGGAACATTAGGACAGGGACGGTAGGCACGCTGGTGCTCTTATGCACGCCTTACAGACCTCTTAGGAATGGGGTGAGGTCAATACTAGATAGTCTTTGGTTAAGGCTTTGGGGATTTTGGGAAGAGACCACAGAGTCAGGTAGCACATTCAGGCATTAACAACTCTGTTACTGAAGTCACATTTTCTGCAATCTAGATTGGAGAGGTTCACTTTTAAGTTTGAATCTATTGTGTTCTCGTGTATTGTTGTGGTTGAAGCTGAAGTAGTCATTGATAGGAAGTACATTGTAGCAGATAATTTTATGAGCTATGCTCAGGTCATACCAAAGGCGGCGTAGTTCTAAATTTTCTAAAGCTGGGAATCCTCCTTCCCCCTTTTGCACTTTTATTGTTTTTCGTTCAAATAAATATTCATGTTATTTTACTTGGCTCTATCTTTATTTTTTACATTGACCAGTAGCTGCCTCATTTCCCACCCTCGGCTTATACTCGAGTCAATAGTTTTTCCCAGTTTTTGTGGTAAAATTAGGTGCCTCGGCTTATATTCGGATCGGCTTATACTCGAGTATATACGGTATTCATTTATTACTGGATATAGATATGTAAGAAGTCTTACGTGCTTTCTCTGTTCTATACATCACCCATTTTCAGATCCCTGCCCCTCAAAGCAGTGTTTCTCAACCTTGGCAATTTTAAGATGCATGGATTTCGACTCCCAGAATTCCCCAGCCATGCTGGCTAGGGCATTCTGGGAGTTTAAGTTTCTGCACAGTCTGAACAAAGCAACTTTGGCGAGGGAATAGCATAGAATAGGATATTCTTTATTGGTCAAATGTGATTGGACACACAAGGAATTTGTCTCCAGTATGTAAGCTCTCAGTGTACATAGAAACAACAAAGTAATACAACCATAAGATATCAACAGAAGAAGGTAGTAGAAAAGATGAGAAGGATAATAGTAGTACAGCCCTATTACATGGGTAAATAGCCTTAGACATAAGACAGTACTGTGGGAATCAAGACTGAGTGGAGCATTAGCACTGCTCATCAAAGCTTGAGAAAAGCACTGAGCCTTCTGGCACTGTTTGCTGGAGTTTTTGTCAGAGCAAGGCAATGTGTTTCTAGGAACAAAGGGGTTACACTGCTTTATCAAGCAAGCGTTTGAGTTTTCACTGGAACATTTGAAGATTTGCTCATCCACTGTCGTGTCCCACTCCTCCACTGATGGCCGGGTCAGGGAAATCCGAATCAGGCTTGCCTCTGCAGCTCTGCCCAAAGTCCTAGCAAAGTCCTCAGAGCAGGCAGGAGACCAGTAAGTGACTTCAGCAAGATAAGTTCGACTTTGCCTGACTCAGAAACTGCCAGAAAGCAGATCCTTTATATAGGCCATGGGGTGTGGCTCCATGACTCAGCACTCATTAAGGCCTGCCCCTCCCTTCCTTCTGTTGCCTCCGCCTATCCAATCTTCTGATGCGAGGGTCACTCCAATCAGCTGTTGTTGGAAGTAAACTTTCCTCAGGCTCACATGCTGTGGAGGAGGGGGAGGGGTCTAGCTGCTCCGTTTGCCTGGGCATGGAGTCAGGGCTGGGGCCGGGAGGTGCTCCTTCTTCTGCAGTTTGTCTGGGCATGGAGCCAGGACTGGGGCCGGGGGATGCCCCCTCCTCTGCAGCTTGTCTGGGCATGGAGCCAGGACTGGGGCCGGGAGGCATACATTCCTCCGTGTTCGGGAGCAGATAAGCAGACCCCGGCTGCGGTGAGAGCGGACAAGACACAACATCCACATTATTCCTTAGTTGAATTTCATTTTTATTGTAACAGTAATCTCTGAGGCCCAAAATATATGATAGTGAGGCCTACTTTAATACAAATGGAGTACATTTGACAATGCTATAGTGAGATTCTCTACTTCTTCTCAATACGACACTTTTCTCAGTCATTTTCACCATCTCATCTTTTGTCTTCCATTCTTGTTTTCTGCCACAGAAACATATTTCTAACTTAGAGAACCAGCTGAATGACCTAACCTAACATATACAGTAATTCACATTCCAGTGGCAAATAGCATATATTTACAATAGTGTGTAGACCAACTCACTCTTCCTTTTCACATTTCTCCTGATAATATTGAGCATCTAGATCAGGGGTGTCCAAACTTGGTCCCTTTAAGACTTGTGGACTTCAACTCCCAGAGTTCCTCAGCCAGCTTTGCTGGCTGAGGGACTCTGGGAGTTGAAGTCCACAAGTCTTAAAGGGACCAAGTTTGGACACCCCTGATCTAGATACTCAGTTGGCAAGCTATATTTGAGTTCATCTCTTCTGAATAGCAAACAATGCAATTTAACCTTTGGTCAATGTTTAAAATAACCCGTTAGGATCAATTTATTTAAATTCCCCACAGCTGAAGCCTTTGAAAGGTATGGCAAATGGGGGAAAAACTTCCAATAACGAGGACTATTAAGTTTGAATGCTTCCAGAAAAGAAATATTAGGATGATAGTTGCGCTATGACAAATGTACTAAAGTGGATTATGGAATGTGTTCATGAGCAATATGTGGGATCATTAAAAAAAACATCCCCCAACATTTGGAAACAATACAGTTATTGTTAGGTTATTTATTTAACTTAGCTATATATTTAGCTAAAGAAACAAATCATAGATTACCAAAACAGTAATATATGTAGTTAACATCAGAGCAGTTTTTCTTTTCTGCTTGAATGGATGCGACATAATTAGAGAGAGGATTGTAGGCAGTTGATGGAAGGTTTATTTGTATCTCTAATTGTGTATGTATGGAGAAGGGGGAGTGTACTGTGGGGAGACAGCTGAAAAAAAAACTATGACAAAAGGAAACTTGTATTTCCTGCCTGCATTTTATTTAATAGTGAGAGCTATTCTGGATCTCTTTCAAGCTTTTTTTCTTCGTTGGCTTTTGCCTTGCATGTAGCAAGAAATGCCTCAGCAACAAAATTAATTGCCAAGTGTCCAGAGGTTCACTACATGTCCCTACAGGCGCTGCTGCACTCAACAGTCTGACTGTAAATAGTAATATTTTTTCCTCATATGTCTTCTTGGATTATAAGAGCAGCCTCATAAATCCTTATGCATTACCTGGAAAAATACATTTCAGTGTAAGCCACTTTTATGTAATAAACACAACCACATTATTAATAGTTAACATCAACATTTAAGCATGGTCACAATAGGCTAACTTCCTAAATCTGACATGGCACCAAATATTTATTTAGTGAACATTTTACAACGGTGCAGACTTACGCAAATTCCCATTATTCAATGAAAGGTACAGCTCTTGCAGATGACAATTTCACCATATCAGGAAAATATCCAATTCACATAAATTGTACAATGTATCCAGATTACTCCAGCATTGTTTAATGTTCGGCCCAATTTGTGTCTGCTGTCCAATTTTTTTTTGAGACATAAAATCAGATTACCGTTCCTGCAGTCAGTCATATGTAATGACATTTTATGGTTATATCTTTATATAAAATGTATGCACAGCACAATTTCTAGTCCTCAAGACAATTTACAATAACATAAACAAGTAAATTAAATAATACAAAGTACAGAATCTTAATTTTAAATTAAATTTTGTCACCATTAGCCTCTTGATTCCCTCTTGAAATGAAAAGTGACTTCCTGAAGGCTGTATTTTAGATCAACTAAGGCAGGGGTGTCAATCTCGCAGACTGCGGGCCAGATGTGTCACACACTGGCCCATACCCCTTTAGCACAGGGGGAAAAGTTGAGATACATCACGTGACACCGTTGTGACAACACAAGTTTGACACCCTGGAACTAAAGTGTCTAAGTGTCTACCAAGATAGCCCCATTATGATGGAACATACAAATGCATCAGCAGAAGGGGAGGATTTATCAATTCAGCACATTTACCAACTCAGCACTTTCCAGGAAAAAGACCTGGATCACTGTGCAGTACAAAGCTAGACGGTAGAGGGGGAAAGAGGTTCAGGTAACCACACTCTAGAATCTTTCAGGATATATCTAACAGCTTAAAAAGTTATATCTTTAGTTTGACAAGATTCCGTCCATTGGTATAATCAGATAAAGTTTAAACTCAATTGGGTCTCATTGTCTTATTTCTGGGTTTGGGCCTGACTTCCACAGAATGTGTTTCAATCATCTAACTGCACAGAGATGCAAACAGAAAGAATCAAACCACTAACTAGGTGTTGGGCCTTTGTGGAACTAAGTGAACAGGTTTGTGAGTTGGTTTTATTTGTTCAGTTCCAGATCTGCCCAATGTCTAGGACCTGTCAGGTACAGAGGAGGAGGCATCTGTGGATAACCAGCAAGGAACACAATCAGTTGGTCAGTCTGGAGCACAATGAAAACAAGGATTGGTGCCCCGGACCTTATGGGCGTTACGGAAACCTGGTTGGGCACAGAAGGGGGTGTGCCCCTTATAGAAATGTGCCCATCGGGTTTCCGGGCATTCCATCAGCCGAGGGCCCAGGGTAGGGGTGGGGGGGTGGCGGTTGTGATTAGGGAGAGTCTAGAGCCGAGGGAGACCACTGTACCTCAGATGGTCGGGTGTGAATCCCTCTTTGTGAGGTGGGGCCATAGGTGTCAGATGGGCTTGTTTGTCACGTACCTGGCTCCTTGCTGCGTGACAGCTGCCCTGTCCGAGCTCCTGGAGGTGCTTGCTGGGGTGGCAGTTGAGACCCCCAGACTTATTGTCATGGGGGATTTCAACTTGCCATCGACCGGCATGTCATCTTCAGTGGCACGGGAGTTCACGGCTTCCATAACGGCCTTGGACCTGACTCAAGTAGTTGATGGCCCTACTCACAGTGGGGGTGGCACACTGGATTTGATTTTCATCTCTGGTCAGTGGTTGAAGGATCTGGATTTGAGGGATTTAGTCATCGAACCTTTGTCATGGTCAGATCACTCTCTCCTTCGCCTGGACTTTCTGACCGCCACTCAACACCGCAGGGAGACGGAACCAATACGTTGGTTCCGTCCCAGGCGCCTGATGGACCCGGAGAGGTTCCAGACGGAGCTTGGGCCGTTTCCTGAGGGTCTGGCTCACGGCACGGCCGAGGAACTTGTCGCGGCTTGGGAACGGGCCGCGGCGGGGGCCTTGGACCGTGTCGTGCCTTTGCGGCCTCTGACCCGGCGTAGGTCTCAACCAGCTCCCTGGTTCTCTGAGGAGCTGAGGGGGATGAAACGCCGGAGAAGACGCCTAGAGAGTTCCTGGAGGTCCAGTCGTTCGGAGGCTGATCGGACACTAGTTAGGTCCTATACTAGGACCTACCTAGTGGCAATGAGGGAAGCGAGACGTTGCTACGTCTCCTCCCTCATTGCGTCGGCAGATAACCGCCTGGCCGCCCTGTTTCGGGTTACTTGCTCTCTCCTTCAACAGGGGGAGCGGGATGACCCATTGCAGGGACGTGCTGAGGAGTTTAGTGGTTATCTATATGACAAAATCGTTCAGCTTCGGGACGGCCTGGACCAAAATTGGGTAGGTCCGGGTGGGATGTCAGAGAGCCGTCTTGTTGAGACTATTTGGGATGAGTTTGACCCTGTGGCTCCCGAGGACATGGACAGGTTGCTGGGTAGGTTGAACGCCACCACATGTTTACTGGACCCATGTCCGTCCTGGTTGGTGCTGGCCGCACAGGAGGTGACACGAGGCTGGCTCCAGGGGATTACGAATGCTTCTTTGTTGGAGGGGGTCTTTCCGGCTGCCTTGAAGGAGGCGGTGGTGAGGCCTCTCCTCAAGAAGCCTTCCCTGGACCCAGCTGTTTTAGGCAATTATCGTCCGGTCTCCAACCTTCGCTTCGCGGCAAAGGTTGTAGAGAGTGTGGTGGCATGTCAGCTACCCCAGTACCTGGAGGAAACCGTCTATCTAGACCCGTTCCAGTCCAGTTTTCGGCCCGGTTACAGCACTGAGACGGCTTTGGTCGCGTTGGTTGATGATCTCTGGAGGGCCAGGGATAGGGGTTATTCCTCTGCCTTGGTCCTATTAGACCTCTCAGCGGCTTTTGATACCATCGACCATGGTATCCTGCTGCACCGGTTGGAGGGATTGGGAGTGGGAGGCACCGTTCATCGGTGGTTCTCCTCCTATCTCTCCGATCGATCGCAGACGGTGTTGGGGGGGGGCAGAGGTCAGCCCCGAGACGCCTCACTTGTGGGGTGCCTCAGGGGTCGATTCTCTCGCCCCTCTTGTTCAACATCTATATGAAGCCGCTGGGTGAGATCATCAGTGGTTTCGGTGTGAGGTACCAGCTGTACGCTGACGATACTCAGCTGTACTTTTCCACACCGGACCACCCCAACGAAGCTATCGAGGTGTTGTCCTGATGTCTGGAAGCCGTACGGGTCTGGATGGGGAGAATCAGGCTCAAGCTCAATCCCTCCAAGACGGAGTGGCTGTGGATGCCGGCATCCCGGTACAGTCAGCTGCAGCTGCGGCTGACTGTTGGGGGCGAGTCATTGGCCCCAATGGAGAGGATGCGCAACTTGGGCGTCCTCCTGGATGGACGGCTGTCTTTTGAAGACCATTTGACGGCCGTCTCCAGGAGAGCTTTTCACCAGGTTTGCCTGGTTCGCCAGTTGCGCCCCTTTCTAGACCGGGATGCCCTATGCACGGTCACTCATGCTCTCGTGACATCTCGTCTGGATTACTGCAATGCTCTCTACATGGGGCGCTCCTTGAGGAGCACCCGGAGACTCCAGGTAGTTCAGAATGCGGCTGCGCGGGTGATAGAGGGAGCCCCTCGTGGCTCCCACGTAACACCTCTCCTGCGCAGACTGCACTGGCTGCCTGTGGCCTTCCGGGTGCGCTTCAAGGTTTTGGTAATGATCTTCAAAGCGCTCCATGGCATAGGGCCGGGCTACTTACGGGACCGTCTGCTGCCACCGAATGCCTCTCACCGACCCGTGCGCTCTCACAGAGAGGGACTCCTCAGGGTGCCGTCGGCCAGGCAGTGCCGACTGGCGACACCCAGGGGAAGGGCCTTTTCTGTGGGGGTCCCCACCCTCTGGAACGAGCTTCCCCCAGGACTTCGCCAACTTCCTGACCTTCGAACCTTCCGCCGCGAGCTTAAGACACATCTATTTATCTGCGCAGGACTGGACTAGAATTTTAAATTTTTAAATGTTTAAATTTTAAATCTGGTTTTAAATGGGGTTTTATTAGTTATATCTCTATTTTAAATATTCGTCCTATGTAGTAAGTTTTTTTTATCCTGTATATATATATATGTTTTTTAAGTGGCTGTAAACTGCCCTGAGTCCCTAGGGAGATAGGGCGGTATAAAAGTGTGAATAATAAATAAATCTTAGTCAGCAAATATTTCCTGCTAGGCAGATATAAAATGATAAGTTCATTAGGTTATAACAAAGGTACAAAACCCCAATTTTAAACTTACTGTATTTAAAGGCAAGAACTGGTTGTCTTATTCCCAAACTTGTGTATATAGAAACAGATATAAAGTGCTTTTGTTACAATAATACAAGAATTCAGAGTACAGAATTATAGTTTTTTCATATACCTCTAGTTTTATTAATCAGCAGGTCTATAGATATTGAATAATGAGATATTAACTTCTAGAGTAAATCATTTTAAACTTTCTTCTAGAATTATTATTTTTTGAGAAATTGGCTCTTCATAATTGCCTCTTCTACCTTCCTAGATTGGGTTCAGCTCCAACAGTTAGCTTATGCAATAAGTTATTCTTTTTTATAAATAGATTTCAAAAAGGGCTCTGTCTATTTCTGCTTATTTCAAATATGACAGTATTTAACTGTGTAATTGAGAACTTAAAATTTCTATGCCTAAGCTGCTGAGCCAGCTTGTATTAACTTTTACTTAAAATGGTTCTCTTGTTCTGGAAACTAATTCATCTGGGATTTATCTTCTCCTATGTATCTTCCTATGTCTTTCCCAAAAAAATTCAATGTGAGGAACATCTCACCTATGTATGGTATAGAAGTTAAGAATACGTTTGAACCACTGAATTTAGAAGGCAAAGATCAAAATGAACAATGGCAAGCGATCCAAGGTAACTTCAATGAAATTGCTGGAAAGTATGTGTCATGTCAAAAGCCAAAGAGAGGAAACAAGTGGCTATCTGAAGGTCCTATCAAAACAGTTAATCAGCGAAGGGCAACCAAACCAAAGATAATAAGGATGAAGTTAAAAAGTTGAATGCAATTTTCCAACATTTATCCTGAAGCCAGGAAAGACAAAAACAGTCAGTGGGAAGAACAAAGTCGAGAAGAAGCTAAAAGGAAGGGACATACTAACGTTATGTTTGCCATAGTGGTTAGAATGCAGTATTGCAAGGTAATTCTGCTGACTGCCGACTGTCAGCACTTTTGCAGTTTGATTCTCACCGGTGCAAAGTTGATTCAGCCTTCCATCCTTCCAAGGTTGGTAAAATGAGAAGCAGATTGTTGGGAACAATATGCTGATTTTGTAAACTGCTTAGACAGTCTGTAAAGCACTGCAAAGCAGTATATAACTCTAAGTGCTATTAATTTTACAACCACAATGCCCATATTATAACATGTCTTTGTATTTATTTTTCCAAAATCTCAAATATTGGGCAAAGTCAGGTTAATCAAATTTTCAAGGTTTGCCATAAAAGTGATTTCCATATTCATAATCTCTGCACACTGGTAGACTATTCTGACCTCTCTTCCAACTATCTATATTGTCTTCTCCCCAGATGCAGCCAACATATTTTCCACTTTTTGGGTTTAAGGTAATCTGCAATATAAATAATCATATTTTTGAGGCTATCGTTGTAGGGCTATATTTTTAAAAGGCCATCCACATTTAGTGTAGATGTTGACCTGCTCTTGATCATAAATATTACTTGTCTGTTTAAGCATTCATCTGCTGTTCATCTTGCTTGGGAAAAAACCCCCAAGGCTTAATATACAGTTTACTAAAACAATCTGACTAAAAATCAATTATATGGGACAGACTGGGTGACAAGAAATTCAAAGTAAAAGAATCTTTAAACTGATTTTGCCTCAGTAATAATTACAATAAGGCAAGTTTCCTATAAATATTGAGTTTAGCCAGTTAGTACTGGTAAAATGTTATAGTGCAAAGCTTTGATCTTCCTCACAATTTAGCATAACTGCAGCTAAAGACAACAAGGCTTCCTACCTTTTCTGGTAGCAAAACTCTCTTTGTTTTGTTTGTATTAACAGCTAACTTAGAAACTGTTCTGATATAATGTTTTCCTGGATTCATAACCCTGACACTAACCTGCATTAAGAATTATTTTCAAGGAAACTGAATAGAATGTTCAACTTTTAAACCGCAACATCACATCAGTTTATTGCTTTTAATACTACATTCCAAAGCAAGGAAAGCCAACTCAGAAATCTAGCCGAATTAAAAAGAATTTATTCCCATGTGTGCAAAAGGCCAGAAACATATGGTGAGGCCTAGAGTGTGTTTTCTCCCTTGTACTGTGAGATTGGAACACTATTGGAACTGCTCTAATTGCTATTGAAATCTGTCTCTCATTGCTCTCCACATCTTCCTTTAAATGACAAATTGCTAGATATATTTTCTAATATTTTGCATAAAAAATTGTTTCTGCATGCAGCAAGACTAAATCTTCTATGTCTTACTCAGCAACATAAATTTTGGGCTCAATTGTGGTCATAAATCAAGGACCACCTCTATTTTGTCTTTCTGTGCTCTCCTGATGTGGATCTTTTGACTATCAAATGCAGACCCTTCTATCTGCCTAGGGAATTTTCTGTTATCATTATTACAGCTGTGTATATTCCTCTTCGTGCAAACAGAGATGAGGCTCTAAATATTCTCTATAATACCATCTGTAGCTAACAAACTATTTACTCGGAGGGTGCTTTTCCTGTAGTGGGTGACTTTAATCAAGTTGATTTGAAAGCTACTCTCCCCAATTTCCACCAATATGTGGACTTTTTGCCAAGTCTCTCATCACATTATTATTTTGTTTAAAAAGTGGAAAAATTCCGAAAATCTTAGAAGAAATATACAGTGCTTGAATATGTTGTGCATCAATGGTGGAATTCAATTTTTGTTACTACTGGTTCTGTGGGTGTGGCTTTGTGGGCGTAGTAGGGGAAGGATACTGCAAAATCTCCATTCCCTCCCCAGTCCTGGGGGAACGGTATTGCAAAATCTCCATTCCCACCCCACACTGGGGCCAGCCAAAGGTGGTATTTGCCAATTCTCGAACTACTCAAAATTTCCACTACCGGTTGTCCAGAACCTGTCAGAACCTGCTGAATTTCACCCCTGATGTGCATGTAAATATGTAGAACTTCTATTTATGTCTATGGGATTGTGAAATAAAAGGTTGAAAGCACCCCCTCCCCCCCCGGGATTTTTTCTGTAAATCTTCAGTTTCTTTTCTAAATGACTTTAAGAAAGCAGCTTCATGCAAATGATATTCCTACACATATTTACTGATTATTAGTCCTCAAATCCATCTGAAAATGAGCAGAAAATAAAAGTTCTTTCCTCAGAGGAAAGTCAGAGGAGTGAAATCAATTAATTTATCCAATTATTCTTCAGGGAAAGTTATATTGCATCTTGAGAACAATGCTTTTTCAAAAAAAAAAGATCAATTCCTGCAAATTAAGATTGGGAGACATCTTTATATAAAAGTACTGTATGTAAATGAAGCGGGTAAGGGAGTATTTCCATTCCTTTGGTGGGTAAAGAACTGGTTTTCAAGTTAGCATGCTTCTCTAGTTAATCATAATTCTACAAAAAGATAGTAAAGATATCCCTCTAATCAGTCATGTAATCCTTGGTTTCTCGGCCAGTTTCAAAAGCAATGGACAAGAAAAAGTGATAGATAAAAGGGCTGAGTCGGGAGGGATACTAATGAGTTTCTCCTGAATCCTCTCTCTTTCTCTCTCCCAAAGGATGTGCCAAAACACCACAGAAACTGAAGCTGTAATGAAAGAGGAGCGAAAATCTGCTAGGAATGAATGGGGTGCTGAAATTGTTCATTGTATTCCCAGGCTTCAGTAAGCAAGTTTAACCCTTCTTCAATGGATGGGTTTGATTTGTGTACATACAGTGGTGTGCTGACGTTTCCTGTGCCTTTGGGGAATAGATCAATTGGTGCGGCCTCTGCCAAATCACGCAGCTGTGGCTGCTTCTCTTTTTTTCCTGTTCAGACTTGGTGATGGAATTTAACTCCTTTTAGACTTAACCTTCTAGAATCTAGTTAGAAATCTGGAGGTTCTCTCACTCCCTGCTCTTGCCTGTAAGCCTTTACCCTCAAGGGAGGAAAAGCATCTTTTGAAATGAAAATGAAGGAGGCTTTATGTTACACAGTTCAATCTTTGTAGTGTTAAGGTATGAAGGAAACTGACTGGCAGCTATTGATTCCTCAATGCCTGGATTTAAAAGATTTCCAAGTAAAAAACCGGGGAGAAAAAGAACTGTGCCCAGTGTTTCCCCCCATGCTGAAATGTCACACTAGGTTAAGGAAGGATCAGTTTGACACTTTCCAAAGGTGTTCAAGTGAATTGATGCAGGAATATGGTAGACATGTGATTTTTTAAAAAAATAATTGTTAGAAAATATGGAGTGCCCTGGATGACCGCCCCCTTGATTCACTCCCAAATATTCAGAGATTTTTTACAAAATCAAACACAAAGACAATATTGCACTTACCCGTATTTTTCGGACTATAAGATGCACCGGTGTAGAAGGCGCACCAAGATGTCGAAGAGGTAAGCAAGAAAAAAAAAGCTTTTGCCCTCCCTGGCCCCCAGGAGCACTCTGCAGGCCTCCCAAACCCGCTGTGCATCCCATTTTTCGCAAAAACGGGGTGCGCAGAGGGTTTGGGAAACCTGCATAGTGCTCCTGGGGGCTGGGGAGGGCAAAAATACGTGCGTGGGGTGTTTGGGAGGCCAAAAACGGTCCTGGTTTTTTTGCAAAAATGGAGGCATTTTTGCCCTCTCCAGCCCACAGGAGTACTCTGTGCACCCTGTTTTTGTGAAAAATGGGCCTGTTTTTCACAAAAATGGGACAGGCGGGGCTTCGGGAGGCCAAAAATGGCTGTATTCGGTGTATAAGACACACCAACATTTCCACCCTCTTTTTTGGGGGGGGGGGAGTGCATCTTATACTCCAAAAAGTATGGTATGTCTCTACAGTAAGCTGCTGTGAATCTCTTCATTATTGATCCTACATTTTATTTACACAGCTTCACAACCTTCTTCTATATGTGTTTATCTAGCAGTCCCAGTTTCTGATCTGATACTGACATATGTGGTAAATGCAAGGTACATTATTGGCAGTTAGAATTCATGCGTTTCTGTTAGAGAGGGATTCTTTGTTCCATGCTTGATTAATATGAACTGCTTATATACATAGCTTAAATATCAAGCAAACAACATTCTCTTTACCTATCGCCTCCACTGGGTTTTTAGCTGCTTTGCCAAGTAAAAAGTTCTGAGAAACTTAAAAACATTTCAATTGGTCTAATAAACTTGTTGCCTTTTCATAAATTTTGGATTTGCATTATTACCAGCACAGTTTGCTTTCTTTATATATTTTAGTGCTCTTGGAGAAGTTATTAGAATAAGGGCATGAGTGATGTAGCTGAAATAACCGAAAATTATTTCATTTGCTATTAAAATTTGTTATGGAATGAAACATGTAAAAAAAACCCAAGTTATATAAATCCAATATATTTATATGCTTCTAGAAAACAAACTTGACATTAACTTTCTCACCAAAGATTTTTTTAATTGAAATGTCACAATTTTAAAGGAAGAAGTATTTTACAATTAAGAACCATTTTCCTTTTCCTTTTCTCTTTTAGAAAAGTTCTGATATTTTTGAAAAGGAGAAAGGGAAAAAGTGGAAAGGAAATAGGTAAAGTTGAATAAAATGTAAGGCAGGAGTATTTTATTAGCTTTTGTGCCAAAGATTATACTTGATCTTTTGGACACTTTTGGACACTAAGGCCACACTCCAAAATGCAGTTCTTTCAAGAAAACAGAACTGCATGGAGGCCAGGAAAATAATATAACTTTAATTTTTAAAATTAATAGACATAAAATTAGATTACACTAATTAAATAAAATTAATACATTTACGGTTTGTGCATGTAATTATTTTGCCACTTTTTGTCTCTTCAAAAATTATAGTTTGGTGGCAATTGATGTTCTGTGGGGTGCAATAAAGGGTCTTAAGTGCTGGATTTGGCCATGGATGCAACCTAGGTATTCACTCCGGCAGGGGTGAAATCTACTTACCTTCCTTACCGGTTCGGAAGTGTATGTGCTGGGCGCACAGACCTTCCTGATTAAAATCAGGAAGTAATGACACCCAGGCGGGTGGGCACAGCTTTGCTCCACCATTGCTACCGGATCGCTGAACCACCAGCCAATGATCGCTACCGGATCATGCAATCTGGTCCGAACCAGGAGCATTTCACCCCTGCCTTTGGGGCCTGGAACTATTTTAAATTAAATTTATCAGGCAAATTGGATATGGTATAATTATAAACTGAGAGCCAATATGGTGTAATGTTTAAGGCATCAGACTAGGAATCAGGAGACTGTGAGTTCCAGTTCCGCCTTAGGCACAAAGCCAGCTGGGTAACCTTGGGCCAAGCACTTTCTCCCAGCCCTAGGAAGGAGACAAGAGCAAAACACTTCTGAAAAAACTTACCAAGAAAACAGCATGGACTTTCCAGGCAGTCTCCAAGAGTCAGATACAATTGAACAGATGAAAAAATAATAATTACAAGCTGCTTCTTTCCAAGCAACATCTAATATTTCTTGTAACCTCTGCTCACTCTTTGGGGGTGTTCATTTCTTTCCTGCATTGGGAGATTATTCTCTTAACCATTAAAAGCTATCCAGTCATTGTATTTCTTTGGGAGTGCTCAGATGGCTGATACATATCCAAATATTAAATGATTAAAGGTAAGAGTTAGATCCTGTGGATAAAGTAATGTTTATGCAATCTCCCACTTCTTTCCTGGGCAGTGCCAGAACATATGGGTTAAATTAGCCTGTGGCTTGTCACACTTCCAACAGAGACAATCTGTAGTCAACCTCAAGCATAAAAACGTACTCAGAGAGCAACAGTCTCAGGAAACCTCTCTTCAAAAAAAGTTAAACTGTATATCAAAAGCAAACCACTTAACTGATATTAGAAAAAGATTCAACTGCTCTTTTTTGAGGTTTTCATTTTATTTTGTCAACTGTGCTTCATAGCCTATTCTGAATCTGAGAAGTATAAGCATACAGAGATATTACATATAATAAATTATATATGACCTAATCAAATTTCACAAGTGAGACTAATTTTTTTTACATGTCGATTTTAAGGGAACAGATATTTGAAATGAAATATCAGCTTTATCTGAGAAGCAGTGTGATACAACAGTTAAAATGCTGACTGTTACTGGCAATATGCAATTCTAATTCACCCTCACTCATAGCAGCTGCGAATTTTGGCCATTCAATCTATCCGTTCAGCTATTCATAGTGTATGAAAAAATAGGAGGAAGGAACATTGTATAAACTGTTGGGGCTCCTGGAATGGAGTATGAATGATGATTGAATGTATGCATTTATTTAAAATGCAGTGGTTCTACACTCTTGCTATGCTCACTATATATTATTACACAGTTATCTTAGCTAGAATCCAGTGATGCAGTATTAAACAGTCACACAGAAAGAATGAAAGAAAATTATTCTAGAGGACATATTCTTGAAGGACAGGAAGAACTGCTGCCAAGGCAGTGGTCAGATAAGGGAGCTTTAGCTCAGGCCTCTTGTTTAACTGTGTCTTTCAGTTCAAACAGAACTGAGGCAGGGGTGGGTTCCAAATTTTTTTACTATAGGTTCTGTGGGCATGGCTTATTTTGTGGGCGTAGCTTCCTGGTCATGTACTGAGGATAATGTTGAAGAAAGAAATTCTGATGACGATCTTAGAACATAGAAAAGGTAATGTAAAAAAAAAATCCTTTAATCGGGTTAAAAACCAAAAGCCAGATTTAAAAAAAAAACATTGATAAGGGATAGTTTCATACATTATATTAAACATGGTAGGATTGATAAAATATAATAAGCCAAAAATCAAATAAATTGCATTACTTTGGAAAAATATGCCTCTCGAGGTGAAATACAAATCCCCTTTTTGGCCTTGTGAAGGGCTTGAAGACATGGCTGTGTCAACTGGCCTCGGGCCTCAATGGGGATGTGGCATTTTGGAGGTGGCTAATGGATTACATAACCCCCCATCTTCTCTCCATGTGCACTTTGCTCCCTCTCTCTCCATCCTGGTCAATTTTATTTTAACTGAATTTTAAATTTAAATTTAAGGTCCCAATTTATTGTTTTAATGTTTTAGAATACATTTTAATTGAATGATTGTTAAGATGCCTAGGGGACATGGTGACTCAGTGGTTAAGACACTGAGCTTGTTGTTCAAAAGGTCGGCAGTTCAGCAGTTTGAATCCCTAGTGCCGCGTAATGGGGTGAGCTCCCATTACTTGTCCCAGCTTCTGCCAACCTAGCAGTTCGAAAGCACATTAAAAATGCAAATAGAAAAATAGGGACCACCTTTGGTGGGAAGGTAACAGCAGTCTGTGCACCTTTGGCATTTAGTCATGCTGGCCACATGGCCATGGAGATGTCTTCGGACAGCACTGTCTCCAGCTTTAAAACGGAGATGAGCACCGTCCCCTAGAATCGGGAATGACTAGCACATATGTGCAAGGGGAACCTTTCCTTTAAGATGCCTAGAGTCATCTCTGGTGAAATGGGCAGCATATAAGTTTAATAATAGATAAATAAAATTATGAGTCATGCTGAATGAACGTATGTCTATGTTCCTGGTCTCAGTTAGCAGCACAGTGAAAATATTTTGAACCAACTACATTTTCCAGTTATCCTTCAAAAACAGACCCATAAACAATGAATTCCAATAATAGAACTTGGAGAAATGAAATAATTATAGCTAAGTTATTTTTAATACAAGAGTTGCTGAAACTGAATGTATCAATCATCATGGTATTGGCGCCACTTAGAACTCAAATCTTTCAGGCAAGGAGCAACCCCAGGCTCTAGGGGGTTTCCAGAGCAAATTTCCCCTTGCCTCTCAGTTATATGAACCCACCAGCAGCTCTTATAATTTGTTGGAAGCAAGTTTAAATTTCATAATGCTGACTGCATTCTCTTCCAAACAAAAAGTCAACACACCATTGCCTCAACTAAATCTCATATAAAGGAGACACGGTGTCATCTCTCAATTTGTGACATAATATTTATTTTATTAAATTTAGAGGTTGTCTGACATGAAAGGAAAAAGATTGTGCACTTCTGTTAAAAATAAACACAGCACATGAAACAAAAACTGATAGAGGCTCAACAACTATTTTACCCGCAATTCTGAGAGGAAAGCCAACTTTTCAAAGACTTTCAGAACATCTTCTGAAGCCATATGGATCTTGGGGATGCTGTTCTAGAGGGCAAGCATTAAAAGAGAGGTGTGCTTCTTAGGTGCCCATACAGAGCATTGTTTACTCGAAGGGTTTGAGTTCTAAAAATTGTTGATCTACAACTTAAGGAAAGTTCAGAAGGCTTTGAACAGAAACTATAAAATAAATAGGATTGTTAGTACAGTAAAGCCTAATTTTAACAGACTAATTGAGTGGGGAAGGTGTCCATTATCCCTGAAAATCAGAAAGGCCCTCATCCTCAAAGCAAAGCTACCAGAAAGGCTCCCTTTGAAGCACCATTGGCAGTTACAATGTAGTACAATTCTAGTACTGCAAGGCCAATTTGAATAATCTGACAAGAGGTTCCTCCTTGAAGGAACCAAATTAGACCTATGTTGATGTAAAAGATAGATCATTCTGGCACTGTTATAGGTTACAAAAAAGGTGTTGCATTCCCCAATTTGGGAAAAATCTTTTAACTTTCCTTGTGTCCATTTAATTAGCCAAAAGAAAAATAGTAAAACGTATGAAGACTATGAATTTAACTTGGATACAGTATAAAGGAGCAACTGTTCTAGTCAAAGTAAAATATCTCTGTTAAAATGCTATTTTTGGCAGCAGCAGAGAAATTAAAACTAATAGTCGCTTTGAAATGAGGTCGGCAGCAAATAAATCTAATAAATAAAATAAATAAAACAAAATGTAGGAGAATAATGAAACAAATGGATTTTTAGTTTGCTTGGTAAGAAAATACAAGACAACAGAATGCATGCCTTAGAAAATAGGCGGAGTGATACCGACTTAAAGGTAAAGGTAAAGGTTCCCCTCGCACATACGTGCTAGTCGTTGCCGACTCTAGGGGGCAGTGCTCATCTCCATTTCAAAGCCGAAGAGCCAGCACCATCTGAAGACGTCTCCGTGGTCATGTGGCCGGCATGACTCAATGCCAAAGACTTAAGAACAATCAAAGTTGCTATAATTAAAATGAATTTCTTAATAAAATGTAGATAATTTTTGGTATTATATTTATTTGGCTTTTATACAATGAAGGTACAGAAGGTTTTTCACCAATCAAATATCTAAATCCCTTCTCCTGATTTATATTTCCACTCCCAGGAGGTCTTACTGGCACAAATTACTAGATCACATCAATATAAGATTTTCAACCATTGTATGTAAAAGCCTTCTGGAGACAACTCATGGCACTCCTTACTCCAACACTTGACTAAAAACAGATGAGCACAACGCATTAGGTTCAGGAATTCATTCTTGAGAGTACAACAAAGGGATCACTCCCTCTAATAAGGGCTGGAGAGACAGTTTTATTCTAGAGAAATTTCTAGCCCTGTGAGTCATATTTTGGTGGAGAGGAGAGAGAAAAGTGAAAATAGATTCCTCCCTCAACTTCTTAATGTAAAAAGCAAAACAGCATTAAGACCCACTATTTATGATTTAAATAAAGGCATATATTTTGCAGACCGTACAAATCTACCATCTTTTCACAGAAAGGAAAAGGAACTTTTATTCTGTTCCTGAACATTGTTTTTATTTAACAATTCAACAATACTATCAAATAATTAAAGTGAGAAAGAACAAAATAATTCTGGAGGAGCAGTCGCTGATAAATAAAAGGAAAAATATTACCAACACTGAAGATAGGAAAGAAATGCAAATTACTGCTTTTGCTCATTGGATTCAGGAACTGAATGGATGTTTTTGTTTGAGATTCCCCAATGTAATTCCAGGGCCTCTTTTCCTGGTCAGGCACCTTAATATCTCAGAACTTATTGTACTCTTCTCACTTTTATACTTTGGATGAAACACATTCATATTGTTAGTCAATCACATACCCGTAGCATAGAGACATCTACTTAATTAGTCAAGTCTTTGCAATACATTTTCCCAATTCCCATAATTCTCAGCCAGGGTGTGATTGTATTCCAAAGCCTGAGGCTGGCAAACTATGTTCTATATCATAGAAATGAAACATGAGGATAAAGTCAAACAAAAGACAAAAAAGAGTTAAGAGGCCTTCCAGACATTTAGAATGCTTTACTTTAAATGATTTATTTTTGTTGTTTATTTACTTTCCATTCTTGTTCAGACTGGTAAAGACAAGGGAGGAAATTCAAAGTTTTTCTTTGCCACTTTTACTTTCCGGATCCAGACAAAGCTGGTTTTCCCACATAGTTTAAGATTTAAACCGACAAACTTCTTTTTAGATCATAAGAAGTTGAAGTCCAGCCAAAACAGCTTTTTAGTTTTGTTTTCACTTTGGTTATTGTTTAAAGCATAAGTGCATTTTTTTCAATACTTTTTGTATCTTTTGAAACTGAGATCTATTTTTGTCTGCATCCTGGACATTTGGAGGAAATATACAAAACCCCAAGGAATATATTTAAGTGTGAAAAGACCTGCAGTTGCTTACACAGCAAAGCTCAAGGACATCCTGGCCCAGCCAGCAAGGAAAGGATTCAGTTCCTAACGTTGTGTGACAAAATCTGCAGCACCAATCTATACAATTTACCACTTTATTATATTTACTTCTTTCGGAGCCTACAAGACACACACACACATACACACAGAGCAAATAAATTCTCTTTTCACCCTCTTTCCGCCCTCTTCCTGCTACTGAATTTAAAAGGAACCCAAGAAATGAGTGATAACAATGGAGTGGGAAAAACACTGTATAAGGTAGTCCACATCTTACAACCATAACTGAACCTGCAATTTTGGTCAGAAGTTGTTAAATGGCTCATCCTGTGATCATGCCTGATTTTATAAACTTTTTTGCAGTGATTATCAACTGGATGTGGTGATTATGTACATAGGTGACTGTAATGTAATGAATGTAATGTAAGTGGATATGTGTTACATGAATCCATTGTTCATTATGGAGTAGGCTTGTTGTTTTTTTGCTAGAAACTGAAAATAAATGCTGGTTTCCAGAAAAATCATGGTGATGTGACTGTGGGGATTCTGCAAATGGCTATAAATAGGTGGGCTGGCTGTTGAGAACGCAAAATATGGTCATGTAACTACAGATGGGGGAGTTGCAGGAACTTCGACTCTGGGTAGCAAGTAGCTTTTTGGGGGACTCTCATAACTTTGAACATTTGCTAAGCATCTGGTTATAACTCAAGGACTACTGTAAGATGGCAGAGAGTTCTCTTCGCTGCTTCACATATACAACACATATAAAGAAGTAGGGTCACAGAGCCTTAAGCCGTAAAGGCCTGCTGAAAAATCCTAGTCTTACAGAAACACCTCAGGTTGGGGCCCTGTAGACATTACAGAGAATAATGTTCCAGAAAAAGGGAGTGATCATAGAAAAGGTTTGTGCAGAGCCTGGACAGTTTTGGCAGAGGGCTATACTTGCCACTCTAGCCACCTGTTGCCACTCATCTCTTCAACAGCATCATTCCAGGTTAAGGAGAATAACTAGTAGATATTTTCCACAGGCTAGTGAAGTCTGATAAGACTGAAGAAAAACCACAATATGGGAAAGTCCTAATTAATCCCTTTCCTTAATATACCCTATATACAACAAGTAAGATGACGAATCTATAGAAAGGTCTTCTTAGCCATGACAGCCACCTGCTCCTTGAGCAGCAGCTGTGATTCCAGGGAAGACCCCCAAATTGCTCACCAACTCAGTCCAGGGAAGAACAACCATGTAATTCATTAGTAAAAAATGATAAATCACCAATCTCCAAAAACCCTAAACCACTTCTTCTTGACATAGCTTAATCAAAGTTGGTTTCTCCCCATCCAGTTATTTTTCCGTACTGTAGTTTAAACAAGTTTCTTATGTTTTTCCAATAAAGTTTGTTTCTTAACCATGTATGTATGTATGGGCAAGAAGAACTATAATTTTCTTCTTGGATTGTTGGCATGTTTGTCGTGCTCACTAGATCCCTCCCAACAAAACATACAGAGATAAATAATAAAAATCCCTCACCCTCAAAAATTTTTCCAAAATGAGACATAAATTTAAATTTTTGAACTAGCAATTCTAACAGGAGAGCCAAAGCACGTTTTTTTCATCATTGCAAACAGCATTAAAATCTGGCCAGAGAAGCTAACATATACCAATGTCAACTGGACATCAGAGTTTTCATCTCAGTAGGACAGCCTGAACAACCTCATGTTATTTTCCGAGTTTATATAATTGCTAATTATAGTCACCCATCTATTTATATATTTGGCCACCCAACTCAAATACCGAAATTCTGAATGACTTACAATACCAAACAAACACACCCCAGAAACAAATTATCAATTTGATTAAAATAAAAGCAACCCCTCAATCAGGAACTTGCCATTATTAGCTTCCTCCAAACAATGACGCCTCTCCATCTAAGATCATTTGTTCTCAAGCTAAGCACTCTGCTGCTTAGATAACCTGGATTTTGTGTCAATTGCCAGGAGTTGAGTCTGAACTTTATTTTACTTTACTCTGTGATTAACGTGTCTAGTTAGTGACATTCTGGCACACAGGCTCATGTAGGAACACCTTGGAACTCAATTGGCATCCTGGGCACCTGATCTCAAGACCTTTCATTCTACAGTGGTACCTTGGTACACAACTGCTTTGAACCTTATCAACCCATTTTGACATGAAAATTTTGTCCCAGTACTCATTGTTTGATACGCAACGCACAAGCTAGAACTATTCAGTGTCAGCTGCCTTGTGACTCACTACATTATTCCTTATGGGAAAAATTTGTTTGGTACTCATTGTTTTTGGTACTCATCGCGTCTGCTGGAACCAATTAATGATGAGTACCAAGGTACTACTGTAAATGTATACCAGCAATGCTGATATTATTTAGATTTTGGTAAGCAATGAAGTGAGAGAGAAATATATCCATGAATATGATATGAGAACAAAGAGAATTAGAAGAAAAAATGTGGACAGACATTAGGAGAGTTCATATTGCAGTCACCATAAACCTCTGTAGGAGTTTGGCAGAGAATAGACTCACTTAGTAAGATAGGTTACAAACTATTTCTTCAAAACTTCAAATGGAACACACCTGATTTGTCACAGTTGGAATCACTAGTAAGTAAAATAATACTTTCAATTCCTGAAAATTACATTTTCCATCTCTACAAGTTAATATAATAAATCAAGTGTGCTATACTCTCTCAAAATAATAATCCCTAAACTAAAATCAGATTATATATACATTTGAGCTAATCAGAACTAAGTCTCATATAAGATTTCACAAAGACTGCCATTGTAACTGAAATGTTTAAAAAAATCTGCTCAATGTTGGTTCTACAATTAAAGATAGGACATCTTAAAATTAATTTCACTCCACATTCCAGAAATGTATTTGAATCATATCCTTTTCTTTTCCTGATATAAACAGATTACTTTTTTCAGTACAATGTGGATGCCTGAACTAAGCTATTCTTATGTGTATCCCATCAATAGAATCAAATCTGACTAATGAATAAAAAAGAGCCTTTGTTGAACAAAATATATTAAAAAACCAGAACTAGAACTGCAAAGCAATTTCCTAGACTTGAAGGGGAAGCAGGCTTGTATCTACACATTTAGTCTCATTAAATCAGACTCAGTGGGAAGTAATAGTGACATGAACATGGAGCACAATTATATTTTTATGGGTTTAATCGAAGATCAGTTTTATTCAGACCTGGATACTCTTGCAGAGTTCAAATGACATGGTTTAATTCCAAATAAGAGGATATGGTCAGCAATCAAAAAAAAAAAATCAGGCTTTTAATTTGTCCCTTCATATAAATGACCATACTTACAAAATTAGAATTTTAAAAGCCAGAATTCTGCAGCATTAGTGAATTCCTATAAGACTCACTGCTGCTTCTTATCTTGTTCACACAATGCATCTGAAACATGGTTCCAAATCATATAGCTCAAGCTTTTGACCGGCCATCCTTGTCTGCAAATTGTTGAGCAGCATTTCTCAAGATTGAAAGGTCCAATAAAAGAGCGACTGAATAATTGGATTCTTTTCACCACCCGAGTACTTCAGGTTTACAAAGGCATAGAAGTCTCTCACTGCAGTGCTCTTGGTCCTTTTGGCAATCTGCTAAAATGATATAAGAGGTGGAGTTTTCCCTTCTCACTAAACCATTTTTTGTGCTTGTACCTAGACCATGAGATCCAAAGAGACCAGGCAATAGAGCAGCAATTTACATCAACAAAGGGGATTTTGATGCACTCCCTGAATGGAGCTGCATTACCATGTTAATAGCTTTTTCACTCTCAGCCTGGGACTTTGGAAACTTTTTGCAAATGAAGAACAGTTCCGCTTTCTATTTTAACTGTAACAATAGCAGAGGAGCCTCTCAAACTGCATCAAATAGCAGTCAGTGAAATCCCTAACTACTCATCCTGTCTTGGTGGTTTATTAACCACCAAGCCAGAGAACAAAAGAAGGAGAACAACCTGCAGCCTGACTTCACCCCTATTTCTTAATCCCCTAGAGATGGCAGGAGGAAATTGCCTGCAAAACTGTTAAATCTATCTTTTTATCTTCCACCATTTTTTTTAGCTTCCTTCCAACTTTCCACCATAAAAGAAATTTCAGGTAAGTTTTCCAACATTAAATTCTTTATGGCCTCCTGATTAGCAGAATGATGATGAGATTCCTCTCCCCCACCCCCCACTCTCCACTTCATTTTTCAGACAGTTGTTGTTCTTCACCAGTTCCCACACTCATCTACTTGTTCCTTTGTCATATGCTTTGAATGTACTCTTCTCCTGACACTGACTGACTCTCACCATAGAGAATCAATGAAAATGTTGCTCCTGCAGTCAGCCAGTGGAACAGAGCCCATTCATTACCACAAAAATGTTCCACTGCCACCAGCGTAGACAGCAGTTTCTATCTAACTCCTCTCAATGCATTTTCCAATTTGAAAATGACTCTCATTTTCATAAAGCTTCCTACTACCTTAAGATAGCTGGGGAAAAAACAAACACCCCTATGTATTTATTATTTGGATACTTTCTTTTTCTTACCTCTATATGTGGTAAGATCAGCAGCAGATTTGTGGCTGACAAACCTACTCTATAGAGCTGATGGTTGCCAATATTTATTGGTTAACTATATTCTGGATTTTTTTTCCTTTTTTTATACTGCACTCAGATATAAGACCATTAAAAAAAAGTGAGCCAATCTGATATAGTGGTTAAGACATTAGACTGGAAACTGGGAGACTGTGAATTCTAGTCCCACTTGAGCCATGAAACTAGCTGGGTGACATTGATCCAGTCACCCACTTTCAGTGCTAGGAAGCTGGCAATGGTAAACTACTTCTAAAAATTGTAGGGATTATCCAGGTAGTTGCCAAACCAACGTAAAGAATGTACAGCAAAAGATAATAAGCAATTTGATACTGATAAATACATTGGTTGTATTCCCATGTGCCCTAATCACAGCACAAATTTGCCCTGGCAATCTCTTTGTTTTGCCATGCGCTTATGATGTTATCTTCATCTCATCCTCAGCCCATTAGTGAGACAGGTTTATCATATTTTTTTCCCTGTTAGGCAGCCCCGGATAGGTAAAATGTGTTAAGCTTTGTTACACAGTATTTTGGAGAATATTTATTTTATTTATTTATTTTTTATTTATTTATCAAATTTTTATACCGCCCTTCTCCCGAAGGACTCAGGGCGGTGTACAGCCTAAATAAAACACAATATATATACAATTAAAATCAAAATTTAAAATAAAACATATTACAAAAAGGCCAATGTTTAAAAATTTAAATTTAAAATTTTTTAAAATTTAAAACCCCACAACAATAAAACCCAATTAAAATATTAAAAAACCATTATGCCAGTCCAGCTTGAATAAATAAGTATGTTTTTAGCTCACGGCGAAAGGTCCGAAGATCAGGCACTTGGCGTAGGCCAGGGGGAAGTTCATTCCAGAGCGTCGCTGCTCCCACAGAGAAGGCCCTACTCCTGGGGGCCGCCAGCCGACATTGTTTGGCGGACGGCACCCTGAGGAGACCTTCTCTGTGAGAGCGTACCGGTCGGTGGGAGGCATAAGGTAACAGCAGGCGGTCTCGTAAGTACCCGGGTCCTAAGCCATGGAGCGCTTTAAAGGTGGTAACCAAAATCTTGAAGCGCACCGAAGACCACAGGAAGCCAGTGCAGACTGCGGAGCAGTGATGTTACATGGGAGCCACGAGCGGCTCCCGTTACTACTCGCGCAGCCGCATTCTGGACTAACTGTAGCCTCCGGGTGCACCTCAAGGGCAGCCCCATGTAGAGAGCATTGCAATAATCCAACCGAGACGTAACCAGAGCGTGAGTGACTGTGCATAAGGCATCCCGGTCAAGGAAGGGACGCAACTGGCGGACCAAGCGAACTTGGTAAAAGGCCCTCCTGGAGACGGCCGCCAGATGTTCATCAAAGGACAGCCGTCCATCCAAGAGGACGCCCAAGTTGTGAACCACCTCCTTTGGGGCCAATAACTCGCCCCCAACAGTCAGCTGTGGGTGCAACTGAACGGGTCTAGATAGACAGCTTCATCCAGGTGCCGAGGGAGCTGCCATGCAACCACACTCTCTACAACCTTCGCCACATAGCGAAGGTTGGAGACTGGCCGGTAATTCCCCAAAATAGCTGGGTCCAGGGAAGGCTTCTTAAGGAGGGGTCTCACCACCGCCTCTTTCAAGGCGGCGGGGAAAACCCCTTCCAACAAAGAAGCATTTATAATCCCCTGGAGCCAGCCTCGTGTCACTTCCTGAGCAGCCAGCACTAACCAGGAAGGGCACGGATCCAGTAAACATGTAGTTGCATGTAACCTCCCCAGCAACCTGTCCACGTCCTCGGGAGCCACAGAATCAAACTCATCCCAAATAACCTCAACAAGACTCATCTCCATCATCTCGGTTGGATCATCGCAATCTTGGTCCAAACTATCCCGAAGCTGAACGATTTTATCGTATAGATAACCGTTAAACTCCTCAGCACGTCCTTGCAAAGGGTCATCCCGAACCTCCTGATGAAGGAGGGAACGGGTCACCCGAAACAAGGCAGCCGGGCGGTTATCTGCCGATGCAATGAGGGTGGAAACGTAAGAACGTTTCACCTCCCTCATTGCCACTAGGTAGGTCTTAGTGAAAGACCTCACTAGTGTCCGATCAGCCTCGGAACGGCTAGACCTCCAAGTGCTCTCTAGGCGTCTTCTCCGGCGTTTCATCTCTCTCAGCTCCTCGGAAAACCAAAGAGCCAATTGAGATCTATGCCGGGTCAGAGGCCACAAAGGCACGACACGATCCAAAGCCCCAGCCGCGGCCCGTTCCCAGGCCGCAACTAGTTCTTCAGTCGTGCCGTGGGCCAGATCCTCAGGAAACGGCCCAAGCTCCGTCCGGAACCTCTCCGGGTCCATCAGGCGCATGGGACGGAACCAACGCATTGCCTCCGTCTCCCCGCGGTGGTGGGCGGCGGTCCGAAAGTCTAGGCGAAGGAGAAAATGATCTGACCATGACACCGGTTCCGTCACTATATCTCCTAATTCCAGATCATTAACCCACTGACCTGAGATAAAAATCAAGTCTAGTGCGCCTCCCCCAATGTGTGTAGGGCCATCAGTTACTTGAATCAGGTCCAAGGCCGTCATGGAGGCCTGGAACTCCTGAACCACCGTTGATGACAAGCTGGCCGATGGCAAGTTGAAATCCCCCAAGACCAAAAGTTTGGGAGTCTCAACCGCCACCCCAGCAAGCACCTCTAGTAGCTCAGGTAGGGCTGTAGTCATGCAGCAAGGAGCCAGGTACGTGATCAACAGCCCCATCTGATTCCGATGGCCCCACTTCACAAGATGGGATTCACAACCAGCTATCTGAGGTACAGTGGACTCCCTCGGCTCCAGACTCTCTTTAATCACAACCGCCACCCCCCCACCCCTACCTTGGGCCCTTGGCTGATGGAATGCGCGGAAACCCGGAGGGCACAGTTCAACCAGGGGTACACCCCCCTCTGTGCCCAACCAGGTCTCCGTAATGCCCATAAAGTCCGCGGACTCCCTCTGAATAAGATCACAAATCAGGGGAGCCTTATTAACCACGGACCAGGCATTGCAAAGCATCAGCCTCAGACCCAAGCTCTGAGGATCCGGACCACCCGGGGAACGAGTAAGGACTGAGGGGCCGGAGCACGTGATCGCCTTTAAACATCGAACACGTGCTCCCGAAGAACGATACGGCCCCTTGCCTCCGCCATATCTGCCTCTCCCACTTACCGTACAGATGGAATGACACTCTCTGCTCTGAACACTCCCCTCCCTCCCTGTCTTCGGACCAACTAAAGTAATGCCGTGAGCGCGCGCTAGGACTGGACATACCCTCCCCGACGGGTTTCCCCCAACACCCGCCCTTACCCTCCCTACCCTTAAAAATTCCCTATTTAAAAATCCCCAAAGGCTCTTTTTAGCCGCATGCCACCTCTCGGGATTCCAAAATCCGTCGTCAAGGTAGGCCTTCGATAACGTAGAGGGCCATGTCCGCGAGAGGGGGGAATCTCGCAGACTGAGAAGTTGCGTCCTTAGATACATCTCGGAAATATATGGAGATGGACAAATCCAGTCCCAAACCAGTCTTTAAATACGATGGTAATGCAGATATAATATTACATGGTAGGTTTCAAACTGGGAGATAAGAGTGTAATAGTCCGAGGGTGAGAAAAGATGGTCCAAAGATGTTCAAAAGATGAAATAATCCAAAAGGTGGAGTAAAGGTGCATGATGACAAAGATGACATAGATGACAGTAAAATAGGCCTTAAGAAGGCCATGTGGGGGGGGGAGACGGCGTTACTATCACCGCCATCGACACCACACCACCTCCGACACCAAAGTGGCGGGGGGGGGCACCTCCCCATGCATCAGCCGATTTCAGAGACTCGTCAAGTCCTTGGGGGGCGGAGTCCAAACCCACGCCTCACCCCAACTAACCGTGATCTTTTTTGGGGGATAACCCCCTCTTCAGGCGCTGCCACTGCCATCCGCCGAAAAACGGCCAGGCACTGGCCACCGCCCCCGGTCCAGTCAGCGGGGCCTACATCCGCTTCCCCCAACCGGCCGAAAATGTCTCCACACCTCCACTCCCTCTCCAAAACACAATCACCTCGGCTCTCTGTCCTGTCAAATGCTCCCCAGGGGAAAAAACCACCTCTGGTGCCCCAGGCGTCGAACGCTGCCGCCTCTGCCATCACCGAAGGGGAAAAATGATGAAAACGCCAGCCGCCGCCCCAAACATGCAGAACAAGCCGGCGGCCACGCCCTCATCCCACCGGCCAGCGAAAACTCCTCCTGGGGGCCGAAAACCCCTCCTCGGCCTGGCAACGATGTCCCACGATGTTCTACCCAACTGGACACGATGTTCTGTCCAGTTGGGGGGGGGAAATCCTCTTCGGGTGCTGAGTGGTCCTGCCTACGGCCTCCGCCACCGCCGAAAAAACAAACGACGGAAAAACGCCGGCCGCCGGCCGCCGCCCCAAACACACTGGGTAAGCCAGCAGTCGCGTTCTCGCCTCACCAGCCAGCCGAAACACCACGAGGGGGGATAAAAAACCCCTCGTCGGCTTGGCATGATGTTCCGCCCAGCTGGGGAGGGGGGCCAAGTTGTCAGAAAGCCCCCTCCCTACCAAAAACTGGATAGGGGAGATTTGCCATCCCCCCGCTACCTCTAGTTAGACGCCATTCTCGTGCATGCGCTATGAGCTATATATATTCAGGTGACTGGCAGCTGGGAGACAGAGGTTTGAGAGATAGGATAGGGATTAGCCATGTGAACAGTCAATTTCACATAAGTGTACTTTTCTGTCAACTCAAGGATGTGTAACTTCATAGTGCTAAAGGCCCAAAGAAATCAATCCTTGCTTGATTTCTAATACAAAGCATTGACATCAGCCTCTATAAAATATTCTGCTTTTCTCAATGTCTGTATGAGCTAGTATCTTAATAGAGGAATATCACATTTGTTTAAATATATGATCTATTTAATCTGCTCTTCCCATAAATAAGATGATTTCGACTGAATAGTCAGGGAAATTGTGAGTTCAGTTACAGGATATTTTATTTTGGGAATCACATCCCACTTGTAAAATATGGAACCCAAAGCTCATTTGACATAAAGCTGAAAGGTAAATAATATCTGAACAACCCACACATAATTCAACAGAACTGTGATTTTGTTAAATTTTTGAAAGCAGAAAATATATTTTTGACATTTACAGTAACTCATTCATATAGAAAACAAACAACAGGAAAACATTTCGGAGATAGAGCAAAAGTTCAGAAATGTATGTGCACACGAGGTGTTTTACATTATTATAGTTTCAATCAAATATATCCCACATTTAGATGGTATACCTAGATTAATACACAATCAACTTTTTTTCTGAACACTGAAACACTAAGATACCTCTCCAAAGCAAACTATTACACATGATCCTCTATTATTGTAAAAGCAACAGATTGTTCATCACATCTGATACAGCCCTACACTGATATTTATTTATTTATTCAAGAAAATTTATATAGCTACTTAATTCACTCTCAGTGAATTACAATGGTTTTTGGCCCAGTTAAATTTATTTTTGTTAACACCAAAGTTTCAGGAGCATCCATAGGTACAAGAATTCAGAAAACATCAGTATAAAATGCCTAATATTGACTTGCCTAATATGAAACATTTACTAAATAGAATAGAATAGAATTTTTTATTGGTCAAGTGTGATTGGGCACACAAGGAATTTGTCTCTAAATTCATTTAAAAAGAACTAGATTCAACTAATATTTACACTGTTCAGTCTCACACTTTCCAGGTTGAACCAACTCCAATTTTCTCTGGAAAATAGCTTTGTGGAATTTAGGGAGCTCAAATTAAACATGTGGAGAGTACCAGGCTGGGAAAAGCAGCTTTAAGCACTTACTTCCCTCAGCACATTAACTATAGTAAGACAAAGCCCATTTTATCGTAGTCTTACCTTGGAGAACCAAACCAGAATTTTCAATAATGTATAGGAAAGATGTCAGTGGAGCAATAGGGGTCTTAGCAACCAGGATCTGCAAAAACAAAACAAAACAAAACCGCATATGGTATAGTGATTATTAAGGTGTCCAGAGGAACTCAGCTGGATAAACAGCACTTCTAATATATTTTCTTACACTGGCTCTACAAAGAGTTTGTTCCACCATTCATACTTTAGGTTCTATTTATTGATTTAAACTATCCAAAGTTCCACATTGTCTTAATATAATCTTTTATTTATTTTGCTGAAATACACAACAGGGTATGTGTTTAACCAACCCTGCATGAAGATGAAAACCAAGAAAGAATATGATACAATGAGATCCTACACAGGAGTTCTCACAGTAAGAATCTAGAATCCCTTCTAGTCATTCGTAGCCAAACAGTCATGTTTTAGCATAAAAGTAACACAAACACAGCAGCCCCTATCTTATAAACTCTCTAGAAATTCTAGAGGGATGTTGATAATTTAATTTATGAGATTCTAAAGAGATTCTATTGCTGCCATTTCTGCTAAATGTGTATGCATTCCAAATGTGAAGCAGATTTCCTCACTCATTTCTGCCTCAGGGAAAAAGAGGAAAGACACTGGAAAGCAATTTCCTAGTCTGTGGTTTTCACAGTGGCATTTCCAACTTTGTAACCCTAAGGGCACCACTTAACAAGGCTGCTGATCCAAAGCACACTCTTGGTTCTTTCAGAACTCTGTTTCAATTACAGTGATGTCATATCCATTTTGTAAAGACAAAGAAAATGCACCAGGCCATAGGACTGCTTTCATTTTTGGGCCGCGGTGTGGCTCAGGCTGTAAGAAGCCTGTTATTAAAACACAGCTGCCTGCAATTACTGCAGGTTCTAGTCCCACCAGGTCCAAGGTTGACTCAGCCTTCCATCCTTTATAAGGTAGGTAAAATGAGGACCCAGATTGTTGGGGGGGGCAATAAGTTGACTTTGTAAATATACAAATAGAATGAGACTATTGCCTTACACACTGTAAGCTGCCCTGAGTCTTCCGAGAAGGGCGGGATATAAATGTAAAAAAAAAAATTATGTATGTATTGGAGCTAAATCTACATGGAAGGAAGAATGAAGTAAGATACCCCAAGGCTCTGTCTTAGGCCATAGTACTCTTCAACATATTCATAAATAATTTAGATAATAGAAGGGGAATGTATCAAATTTGCAGACAACACTATGTGGGGCAGAATAGTCAACACTTTAGAAGATAATACCAAAATCCAGAAAGATTTTGACAGACTTGACCACTGGGCACTATCCAACAAAATGCATTTCAGTGTTGAAAAGGTAAGGTTTTACACTTAAGCAAGAAAAACCAAATGCATAAGTAGGTGTTACTGGCTCAACAGCAGTAACTGTGAGAGGGATCTAGAAGTTCTAGTGGACAACCACTTAAGTATAAACCCAGCAGTGTGCCACAGCTGCCACTCCCCACCCCCCAAAAAGCCAATGCCATTCTAGGCTGCATCAACAAAGAAATAGTATCAAGATCAGATGAAGCATTAGTAGCACTATATACTGCCTTGATAAGACCATTTGGAATACTGTGTCTAGTTGTGGTCAACCCAATCTGAAAAAGATGTGGAGACTCTAGAAGAGTACAGACAAGAATCACCAAGATTATTAGGGGTCTGGAAGCTAAAACATATGATGAACGGTTGAAGGAACTGGGTATGTCTAACAAAGGAACTGGGTATGTTTAACAAAGGAACTGGGTACATCTAACAAAAAGGACTTTAATTCTTCTCAAAGTTTCAACAGAAAGAAAGCAATTCAGTTTGCAGTGCTGAGAGATAATTGACTGGAATTTATTATGATATCGGGGACAGGTTTGATGAATTTTTGTTTTATTTTAAGTGATGAATGTATGTTTACTTTAATAAATGTTCATAGTTCTGCGCATGCGCAAGATGGCGCGGCGCTGAAGATTCGGCTTTGGCGTTTGAGAGGCTCCCCGAGGATGGCGACGCCTGGGCCGTCCGCCTAGCTGCTTATTGTCCCCGGCCAGGTTGATCATCTCTCTGGCAGCCGTGGGAGAGGTCTCCGGACTTTTTCGTACCCACGACTGCTGAGAACGAGGCCGGGCAAGCAGTGGATTTCAGCGGCCATGTTTTCAGGCCTGGAGGTGGGGCGATGAGTCGGCATTTCTTTTCGGCTGTTTTTCGGCCGTTTTTTTCAGCCGGTTCTCTTGGTCTGGTCCCCGGTCTGCTTCTGGGCTATGTTGTTCGGGTTTTCTCCGCTGCGATTTGGGACGATCTGAAGACAGCGGAGATGTTACATCTATTCCATCTGCCTCGTTGTCCCGGTTCTTCCGGCTTTTTCCCTGTTGCCAGATTGTGAACTTGGCGTCCTTCACATCCTCCAGCCTCTCGGAGTGGTTCAGTCCCATGGATAGGCCTGGCCTCTTGGAGGGAGAGGTGTGGAGAGATCCATCCCCCAGAATGGTTAGGATCTACTAGAGGGGCGACAGAGATGGAGGGGTCCCCCTTCGACGGTATTTCCGGCCATGTTTGGAGGTGGTCGTTGGATGACTGCGGGGAGACGATGGAGGTATTCCCGATTTGTCCCCGTGTAACCATCCTTTGACTCTTATAACATCATTTACACCTCTCCTTGGCCTTTTGGGATCATTATGGCCGTTGCTGGTCCTATTGGGACTTTTTGGAGTAGGCAGGAAACTCGCTTGGGGACAGAGGAAGACATTGTTTGTGACCGGAGCACCCCCACCCCCTTTTCCAGGATGTTTGGACTAGGCACCTGACAGATTATCATCTAGACTCTCCTTTTGTTGTTTTCCATTCTATGCCCGTCCTCATTCTGAACTACCATCATTTGTTATCATCCTTGCCATTCGGAGATGGAGCCTTTTTATCGCCAACTTTATCTTCAGTTGTTATGCGCTATTCTTTATATGAACTCTTGCACCTGCGAGGTGCCCCCGCCTCGCAGGAATGGCCCTCCACATTATCGAGGGCCGGCCTCAATGACGGGTTTTGGGACCAACAGAGGTGGCATGCGAAAAAAAAGAACTTGTGGGGTTTTTTAGAAAGGGAATTTTTAAGGGGAGGGAGGGTAAGGTCGGGTAATGGGGGTAACCCGTCGGGTGGGGGGCCAGTCCCTACATGTGCTCGCGGCGGTTCTTTATTAGGTTCGGAGGTTACGGGGGAGGATGTTGTTCCTATTTGTGAGGTTGGTTTTATTGATACGGTAAGTGGGTGGGGCACGTATGGCGGAAGTGAGGGGTCATATCGATTTTCGGGAGCGCGTGCTCGATGTCTGAAAGCGATCACGCACTCCGACCCCTCAGACTTCTCCTGTTCCCTGGATGGTCAGAATCCTCAGAGCTTGGGCCTTCGGGTGATGCTGATGCACAGTCCGTGGTGAACAAAGCCCCCCTCATCTGTGATCTTATACAGGGGGGCGCCGCGGACCTTATGGGCATTACGGAGACTTGGTTGGGCACAGAAGGGGGGGTGCCCCTTGGGGAAATGTGCCCACCGGGTTTCCGAGCATTCCATCAACCGAGGGCCCAAGGTAGGGGTGGGGTGGTGGTGGTTGTTATAAAAGAGAGTCTAGAGCCGAGGGAAACCACTGTTCCTCAGATTGCCGGTTGTGAATCCCTCCTTGTGAAGTGGGGCCATAGGGGTCAGTTGGGCTTGTTGATCACGTACCTGGCTCCTTGCTGCGTGACAACAGCCCTGCCCGAGTTGTTGGAGGTGCTTGCTGGGGTGGCGGTTGAGACCCCTAGACTTATGGTCATGGGGGACTTTAACCTGCCATCTACCGGCATGTCATCAACGTCGGCTCGGGAGTTCATGGCCTCCATGACGGCCTTGGACCTGACGCAAGTAGTGGATGGCCCTACCCACATCGGGGGAGGCACACTGAATTTGATTTTCATCTCTGGACAGTGGATGAGTGATCTGGTTTTGGGAGATGTAGTCACTGAGCCGTTGTCATGGTCAGATCACTCTCTCCTTCGTCTGGACTTTCAGACTGCCACCCAACACCGCAGGGAGACGGGACCAATACGATGGTTCCGTCCCAGGCGCCTGATGGACCCAGAGAGGTTCCTGACGGAGCTTGGGCCATTTCCTGAGGATCTTGCCCACGGCACGGCTGAAGAACTAGTCGCGGCTTGGGAACTGGCCACGGCTGGGGCTCTGGACCGTGTTGTGCCTTTGCGGCCTCTGACCCGGCGTAGGTCTCAACCAGCTCCTTGGTTTTCTGAGGAGCTGAGGGAGATGAAACGCCGGAGAAGACACCTAGAGAGTGTCTGGAGATCCAGCCGTTCAGAAGCTGATCGGACACTAGTTAGGTCTTTTAGTAGGACCTACCTAATGGCATTGAGGGAAGCAAGGCGTTTTTACGTCTCCTCCCTCATTGCGTCGGCAGATAACCGCCCGGCCGCCCTGTTTCGGGTGACCCGCTCCCTTCTTCAACAGGGGGTGCGGGATGACCCGTTACAAGGGTGTGCCGAGGAGTTTAGTGGTTATCTATACGATAAAATCGCTCAGCTTCGGGATGGTTTGGATCAGAATTGGGTGGATCCAGGTGAGATGTCAGAGACCCATCTTGTCGAGACTGTTTGGGATGAATTTGATCCTGTGGCTCCCGAGGACATGGACAGGTTGCTGGGGAGGTTGAATGCCACCACATGTTTACTGGACCCATGTCCGTCCTGGTTGGTGCTGGCCACACAGGAGGTGACACGAGGCTGGCTCTGGGGGATTATAAATGCTTCATTGTTGGAAGGGGTCGTCCCTGCCGCCTTGAAAGAGGCGGTGGTGAGACCCCTCCTCAAGAAGCCTTCCCTGGACCCAGCTGTTTTGGGAAATTATCTTCCGATCTCCAACCTTCGCTTTGTGGCGAAGATTGTAGAGAGTGTGGTGGCATGTCAATTACCCCGGTACCTGGAGGAAACTGTCTATCTAGACCCGTTCCAGTCCGGCTTTCGGCCTGGATATAGCACGGAGACGGCTTTGGTCGCGTTGGTTGATGATCTCTGGAGGGCCAGGGATGGGGGTCATTCCTCTGCCCTGGTCCTATTAGACCTCTCAGCGGCTTTTGATACCATCGACCATGGTATCCTGCTGCACCAATTGGAGGGATTGGGAGGCACCGTTTATCGGTGGTTCTCCTCCTATCTCTCTGATCGGTCGCAGACAGTGTTGGTAGGGGGGCAGAGGTCGACCCCGAGGCACCTCACTTGTGGGGTGCCGCAAGGGTTGATTCTCTCGCCCCTCCTGTTCAACATCTATATGAAGCCGCTGGGTGAGATCATCAGTGGCTTTGGAGTGAGGTACCATCTGTACGCTGATGACACCCAGCTGTACTTTTCCACCCTGGGCCACCCCAACAAAGCTATCGAAGTGCTGTCCCGGTGTCTGGAAGCCGTACGGGTCTGGATGGGGAGAAACAGGCTCAAGCTCAATCCCTCCAAGACGGAGTGGCTATAGATGCCGGCACCCCGGTACAATCAGTTGCAGCTGCGGCTGACTGTTGGGGGCGAGTTATTGGCCCCGATGGAAAGGGTGCGCAACTTGGGCATTCTCCTGGATGGACGGCTGTCTTTTGAAGATCATTTGACGGCCGTGTCCAGGAGAGCTTTTTACCAGGTTCACCTGGTCCGCCAGTTGCGCCCCTTCCTAGACCGGGATGCCCTATGCACGGTCACTCATGCGCTCGTGACATCTCGCTTGGATTACTGCAATGCTCTCTAGATGGGGCTCCTCTTGAAGAGCATCCGGAGGCTGCAGTTGGTTCAGAATGCAGCTGCGCGGGTGATAGAGGGAGCCCCTCTTGGCTCCCATGTGACACCACTCCTGCACAGACTGCACTGGCTACCTGTGGCCTTCCGGGTGCGCTTCAAGGTTTTGGTTACCATCTTTAAAGCGCTCTATGGCATAGGGCCGGGTTATTTACGGGACCACCTACTGCCACTGATTGCCTCCCACCAACCCGTACGCTCTCACGGAGAGGGATTCCTCAGGCTGGCCTAGGGTTTTAGTTTTAAATTTAGTTTTTAAATGGGGTTTTGTATTATTTTAACGATACTTTTAAATTTGGCCTAATTTAATAAGTTTTTTAAATGTTGTTTTAACTTGTATTTATTCTTATGTTTTATTAGGCTGTAAACCGCCCTGAGTCCTTTGGGAGATAGGGCGGTATAAAAATTTGAATAATAAATAAATAAATAAATAAAAAATAGTATAATTAAAAAATAAAATAAGGCAGACAGTCCACCTGAATTCTAATGTGGAGAGGAAAGATAAACAACTGACTTTAACACTGGGGGTAGGAAGAATTACAACTATTGAATATGGTGTGAAGACAGGAGAGCTTGGGCTCCTTCCAGGATTGAAAAAGTATGCCAGATTTTACTTGAAGCTACATCTATAGAGTTGTCCTCACAAACAACCTCTTTTAATTTATATCTAACATCTGCTAGCCCACACATTTCTTTTATAACTGGGAGGGCATGGAACTGCCAGACAAATATACAACACAGCAAGAACTGGTTTAGGAACCAATGTCAGTGGTTCGCTTTGAGTAATGTAATGCCAGAAAAGGCAGCTCTGGATGGGAGGCAAATGCAACGACATGCTTCATGGTGCAAACCTGCAATGTAAGCACTTTCCCTTCCTTAGGGCAAATTACTATACTTCCTTCAAAGAAAGAGGCAACTGGGTCATCAGGATCAAGACAATCCTTGAAGAAATATAGCTATAATGCAGAAATCTTTACTCAAAAGTGAGGGTCTTACTAAGGTTGTTATGCTCTTGTAGTTTCAATAGTTAAGTGTCATCAAGTTGGGTCCAACTCTTGCTAACTCTACAGACAAATGGCCTTCACCTCAACCCATCCCAGAGATAATCCACAAAACTTCCAGGGGCATTCCAACAATATCCTTGATTGTGTCTATTTGCTATATCTGCGTCTTCTCCTTTTAGTTCCTGCAACTTTGTCAAGCATAATTGCTTTTTTAGTCCATCATTTATTTTATTTATTTATTTATTTATTTATTTATTTATTTATTTATTTATTTATTTATTTATTTATTATTTAAATTTTTATACCGCCCTTCTCCCGAAGGACTCAGGGCGGTTCACAGCCAGATAAAATAAACAATAATATTACAATATAAATACTATTAAAATACAATTAAAAGACTTATTCAATTGGCCGAGATTAAAAATTTAGAATAAATGATAAAAACCCATTAAAAAACCCACAAATTTAAAAACTAATCCAGTCCTGCGCAGATGAATAAGTGTGTTTTAAGCTCGCGACGGAAGGTTCGGAGGTCCGGAAGTTGACGAAGTCCTGGGGGGAGTTCGTTCCAGAGGGCGGGAGCCCCCACAGAGAAGGCCCTTCCTCTGGGTGTCGCCAGACGACACTGTCTCGCTGACGGCACCCTGAGGAGTCCCTCTCTGTGAGAGCGCACGGGTCGGTGAGAGGTATTCGGTAGCAGTAGGCGGTCCCGTAAATAGCCCGGCCCTATGCCATGGAGCGCTTTGAAGACGTTCACCAAAACCTTGAAGCGCACCCGGAAGGCCACAGGTAGCCAGTGCAGTCTGCGCAGGATAGGTGTCACACGGGAGCCACGAGGGGCTCCCTCTATCACCCACGCAGCCGCATTCTGGACTAACTGAAGCCTCCGGATGCCCCTCAAGGGGAGCCCCATGTAGAGAGCATTGCAGTAATCCAGACGAGACGTCACGAGGGCGTGAGTGACTGTGCACAAGGCATCCCGGTCTAGAAAGGGGCGCAACTGGCGCACCAGGCGGAAAGCTCTCCTGGAGACGGCCATCAGGTGGTCTTCAAAAGACAGCCGTTCATCCAGGAGAACGCCCAGATTGCGCACCCTCTCCATCGGGGTCAGTGACTCGCCCCCAACAGTCAGCCGAGGACTCAGCTGACTGTACCGGGATGCCGGCATCCACAGCCACTCTGTCTTGGAAGGATTGAGCTTGAGCCTGTTTCTCCCCATCCAGACCCGTACGGCTTCCAAACACCGGGACAGCACTTCGATAGCTTCATTGGGGTGGCCCGGTGTGGAAAAGTACAGCTGGGTGTCATCAGCGTACAGCTGGTACCTCACACCGAAGCCACTGATGATCTCACCCAGCGGCTTCATATAGATGTTGAACAGAAGGCGAGAGAATCGACCCCGCGGCACCCCACAAGTGAGGCGCCTCGGGCCGACCTCTGCCCCCGTCAACACCGTCTGCGACGGTCGGAGATAGGAGGAGAACCACCGATAAACGGTGCCTCTCACTCCCAATCCTCCAACCGCGCAGCAGGATACCATGGTCGATGGTATCAAAAGCCGCTGAGAGGTCTAATAGGACCAGGGCAGAGGAACAACCCCTATCCCTGGCCTCCAGAGATCATCCACCAACGCGACCAAAGCCGTCTCAGTGCTGTAACGCGGCCGGAAACCGGACTGGAACGGGTCTAGATAGACAGTTTCATCCAGGTGCAGGGGAAACTGATATGCCACCATACTCTCTACAACCTTCGCCGCGAAGCGAAGGTTGGAGACCGGACGATAATTACCTAAAACAGCCGGGTCCAGGGAAGGCTTCTTGGGGGGGGGGCTGACCCCCGCCCCTTTCCAGGCGGCCGGAAAGACTCCTCCAACAAGGAAGCGCCAGAATCGCCTGGAGCCAGCCTCGTGTCACCTCCTGAGTGGCCAGCACCAACCAGGAGGGGCACGGGTCCAGTAAACACGTGGTGGCATTCAATCTACCCAGCAACCTGTCCATGTCCTCGGGAGCCACAAGGTCAAACTCATCCCAAACAATATCACCAAGACCGCCCTCAGACGCCCCATCTAAATCGCCGCAATTTTGGTCCAAACCGTCCCGAAGCTGAACGATTTTATCATATAGATAACCGTTAAACTCCTCAGCACGTCCCTGCAACGTCCCTGTCTTTGCTACATTATTATATTTACTACAGGAATTAAACACATATGCCAATAATATGTATCCTTATCTTACTCCTTACCCTTCCTGGCCCATGCTTGTGCTTCCCTGACCCGTGTTATTCCCGGCAAGCGTTCCCTGACCAATGCTACACTGGTGGGCTTTCCTTGACTCATACAACACTTCTTGAGAATGTCCATGCGCCAACCTTTCCAACCTGTGCACTGTTCCTGATCTGCACTGCACTTCTTGCACTCTCAAGGAAGGAACAGAGATTTCTGATGCTCTCTGCCAGTTTCCCACAAGGAAACAACCAGAAGTCAGGAATCACTCCTGTTCCTTTTTTGCCCATGCACAGTCATTCTGTTTCTCTGTTTAGGTAATACAATTTCTCTGAAATAATAACTCATTGGGGTATGGCTTGTCTTCTATTACTACTAAAACTCTCCTGTATGTCTGGAACCTTCAACTGGGCAAAATGATGGCAATATGTCAATTTTTGAATCAACATACCTCAATGTGTCTAAAATCCAGGACCCATTACTCACATGGGATTGAAATTTAGCAAAGTTGTGGCTGTATTAGCCATTTCCAAACTCTCTGCTAGCTTCTCACAAGGAAAGTCAATGGGGAAGCCAGAAGGAAGTTGGAAGTTGCTCTAGCTTCCGCTGCTTTTTTGCCTGCCTACGATCATTTTGTTTCTCTATTATCTGGAATTATCTGGAACAATGACCCAATGGATAATAGGCTGTCTAATTTATATTATGTTTTTATTGTATGTCTTCCAGATTCAGTCTTGCTCAAACATCTAATATCTTTAATTTGCTAAATTTAATCTATATATTTGAAATCTACATGGTCTGTTTCACAATATGTACCTGGAAATGCCCTGGCTGAATGTATTGTATTTTTCTAACTTCTGTTTCCTATTATGTAGTCAGTTTGATTCTAATGTTATCCATCTGCTGATGTCTAAGAGTGTAGCCTTTACTTATCCTGTTCTGCTGTTCGAAGCAGTTGCCAGCAACAAAGAACCATCACTACAAAACCCCTGCTTTAGAGATAGTTCTCAGTTAATGGCAGCAATTGGGTCCAGGAACCATGACACTAAGCAATGTCATGAAATTATGTCAACTTATAACTGAAGTTCCAGTTATGATTAAAAGGTGAATCTCACAAGTTTTTAGGTTGCCACCTCCCACCAGGTTCCCTATTGACTTTGCTGGTTGAAAGGTAGTCTACTCAGATCTATTCATGAAAGGGTGCAAATGGCAATCACAGGACTGCAGGATGCTGCAACAGTCACGATTGTGAGGTGGTTGCCAAGCATCAGATTTGAGATCACCTGGCTGCAGGGACACTGTGACAGCTGCCACTACAATAACCAGCTGTAAACGTCCTCATTCAGTGCTGTCGTAACTTTGAACAGTTACTAAACAAATGCTAATTAAGCAGAAACTACCTGTAATTGAGTTTACTCAGTACAAATCTTCCCATAGTTCTAGATCAGGGCTGTCAAACTGGTGGTCCACAGGCCACATAGTGCCCACGCAAACCACGCCCACCCCAGCTCGGCAAAGGCAAAAAACATCATAATCCAGCCTGAGATGCGATCAAGTTTGACACCCCTGTTCTAGATTCTTCTATTTCCCCAACTTTGTCATTCCAATCATTCATTAGTAGTACTATGTGCTTTTTTGAAACTTTATCACAGCCCATTTGCAATATATTTCTTAATGTGGTCTATGTTTACATTTTTATTAAGGTTGTATAACATTTCATTATATAATATTCATGAAATAGCCACTGTTTCTAAAAGATATGATCCGGCCAGTTATGGGTATATATATATGTGTGTGTGTGTGTGTGTGTGTGTGTGTGTGTGTGTGTGTGTGTAAATTACGTAATGTCCTTTTTTAAAATATCATTGCCGTTTATTCATTCAGACTCTGAATAGTATATCACATAATCATCTGAAAGTAGCCCATTACTCCTAAATTAGAACACTCTTAAAATATTTAATTTAGTGTACTGTGCTGTATTTTGGTTTCAACAGTTACAAGTTTCCCTTCTCACATTCCATGGTCCAATTATATCTATGTTTGTAAAACACAGACCTCCTTTTTCAATATTGGCATCATTGGTAACCAAACTTCCTTGCAGCTTTGGTTTAGCCCTATCAATTCCGGATCTACTCATGAAAGTTTGAGATTCTTCCTCTAGTTATATAAGTCCCTTTGACTTGGAGGTGTCATCATCCAGCACCCAAATGGATGTCAATATTTAAGCTATGTCCATAAAGGAATGTTTTATTCTTTACTATATGTTAAAAAATGAAATAATAAAAGAAATAGCAATAATATACTTGCAAGAAATATATATAGTAAAGAAATCATCAGTGTGCTACATTGTAGGGACTGTGGCTGTCTAATTCTTCACCACTGGTTAGGCTACTACAGTTGCAGAGTATTAGGTTCAGCAACATCTGGAAGGCAACAAGTTATCTATTTCTGTTTTTGAATAACAGCTATAAGTAAAAGTATAAAGAAAGCTCTCCAACAGGAGCTGCAGTCACCTTATAGGTGTCATTATTACCTGATTGCCTACCTGGAAGTGGGAGAATGGAGGGATTCTTTAAGCACCTGGCAAGCCACAACACATAGCTGGCACGGAGCATTCTGCTTGGTCACTCACATGTTCTACAAGGTTTGAGGGGATGTTTTTTGAAGGAGACAGAGTGCATATTCTCAGGGTACAAAGAGTATATAGAGTACGTTCATATATAGCAAAATAAAGTACACTCATTGCCGTGTTCAATGTAGCTGGATGTTACAAAAGCTTATAGGTTATTGCTTGTGGGACAAGTAAACTTCTACTCCACAGTCAAACCACTTTATTTTAAACATGATGGCAGAGTTCTCCAGTCTTCTGGATTGGTGAGCGTATCTTGGAATATTGTGATCATGTTATGAAAACATTTCACAAATGTTCACTGAAAGGACACTGGAAATTATACTACATACTACTGCCTATAGCTTAGTTTCAAGCAGAATGCTCTGTACCAGGGCTGTCAAACTGGCGGCTCGCGGGCCAGATGCATCACTCACATGCTCCGTGAAGGGAAAAAAGTCATGAAACATCATGTGATGGCAACATGACGCGGTGAGTTTGACACCCTTGCTCTGTACTATTCCTATTTACCTTTGTGTTTCCCTGAACAGGTGGAGATACTTTCAAATATACACTGGCCTGCAGTCAGTCACCCACCTTCCTCCCTCCCCCCTCCCCTCCCCTCCCTCCCTCCCTCTCTCTTTCTTTCTTTCCCTGCCTTTTTTTCTTTCCCTATTGAAAGCATTTTGGACCGAACTGGGTCCCAGAAATATTATTGGCAATAAAAGGTTTAAAGTATGCCCCCTCCTTTAATTGAAAGGCTTTTTAATGTAAATATTCAGGTAGGACACGGTACTTGGCAAGTACCCAAGAAGATGTGTATAATCTAACTGATGTATTATCCTCCTTTATCATTTGTAGCAAAGAACAGTGGGTGCAAATATATAATTTTTTTGCAAAATTTTCTACTGAATAATTTTCTGGTGATTGTGTTATATTACTGTCTATAGTAATAACATTACTATTTTATTTACTGTATTATGTTATAATGTCTTTAGTTTGGGGAAGCTTTTTGCAATGGCAAACACATACCAGTAACATGCTTTCAGGGATATAAAACAAGTGCACTTCTATCTACAGAAGTCTTTACAAGACTTGAACAGAAAGCTCTACTTTCTGTATGAATTGCTGTTCACTCAGCTCTGACTGTGGCAATTACACTCCTGAATTCCTTTAATGAACATTCATTCAGCAACTGTTTGAAGTTATGATGGTGCTGAACGAATGATAATTAAGACTGGTTCTTGAAGTTATGACTGTTGCAGAGCCTAACAACTGCATTGGGGACTAACACAACTGCTGTCACTAAGTGATGTGGTCATGTGATATTTCACCTAATGACTGTTTCACTTAGTGACAGAAATTCCAGTTTCCAGAGTCATTAAGCTAGAACTACCTATATCCTCTTTAAGATACATCACACTAATTGATATAATTTTGCTACCATTCCCATACAAATAAGATGCAAGAGGATTGTATCTATTGAAACGCTTAAAAATTCAAGTAGTCTTTGAAAAGAGGTACATATATTATTAATAGGACTATTGCCAAAGGAAAAAGCATCCAACTACATTTTCAGAAAAAATAACCAAAAAGATGGCTCTGCGGCCATGTGTGGGGAGCCCAAAGGAGCACACAGTTGTGGAGTTGGTTAGTGCCATGAGAGCCCTCCCTTTGTCTTTGGTGGTTTAGGAGTATAAACAAACAAAAAAACAAATAAGAAGAACAATTTTACCAAACCATTTCAAACTATGTGGAAAGTAACATTACAAACAGTTCCAGCATATAAAAATGTCTCTCTGAATGGACATCCAAGATGTCAAGCAGGAAGACATAAGACAGATTTCTCCTCTCCTCCCCAGTATACAGTAACTTTACAATTGACCTGAATTTTTGGTGTTGGAGGAGTATTCAAATATGCACTTAACTGCAGGCATAAGTAGACAGTACCCAAAAGATGATTATCACTGGATAATTTTATATGTAAAAACTAGACTGAAAAGGGAATAATGGCAAATCATTACTTTATTGTTGCCAAGAAGTAGAGTTCAACTCAAAGAAGCCTTTGCTTTTTATTTTATCTCAGATGAACAAAACCAACAAAGAACATGTATTAGTAAAGCTATCTTATGGGACAGTTCTTTACTAAGATATAAAACTTTCAGCTGTAAGAACAGGATTAAGAATTAATAGTATAATTAAAACAAAACAAACAATTCTATCCACAAAGTCCAAGTTTCCGTTCCAGTCAGTTCAACATAACAGCATATATGTTTCAAATGGAATGAAACCATTATAAAAGTAGATCAAAGACAGGTGAAGGGTAGCCAGAAAATTGTAATAAAGAAATGACTGAAAAAAGATCAAAAACCATGCCTGCTCTGGAGGGTTGTTTATGAACTTAGCATCAAAATGGCTGATTTTCATCAAAAAAGGATGTTAAGTTAAATGGGTATCAGAGTGCTCACTTGCAAATGTTTACAGACAATTGTTCATTCTTTACTGTAATTATATTTTAGTTTCATATGCTGAGTTGATTTCAATGAAAAATTGTGATAGCAAAAAGCAAATTGGTTTATTCATTACTTTATGGACTTTATTGATTTATTCATTGCTTTATAGCCTGAAACCAAGCCAACATACATTAAAATGTACAGAAGAACGAAAGTGCATGCATAAAAATGACATAAAATAAAACCACTCAAAACTAAGAACGAGGTACCAATTGGTTTCTGTAGGCTAAAGTTACGGATAGAAATTTGGTCATTGTCCTTGATATATTGAAAAATTGGTCATTTAAAAAACAACAGTAACCTCATCATGAGGCCAATTAAAATTCCTAGGAAGAGTCATGGTGGAGCAGTGGTTAGAATGTAGTACTGCAGGGCTAATTCACTGCTCACTCCAGGAGTTCGAGTCTGAGCGGCTCAAGGTGACTCGGCCTTCCATCCTTCCAAAGTCGGTAGGATCCAGATTCTTGGGGGCAATATGCTGACTCTGTAAACTGCTTAGAGAGGGCTATAAAGCACTGTGAAGCAGTATATGTCTAAGTTTTTTTTAAAATTTATTTACATTTATATCCCGCCCTTCTCCGAAGACTCAGGGCTGCTTACAGTGTGTAAGGCAATAGTCTCATTCTATTTGTATATTTACAAAGTCAACTTATTGCCCCCCCCAACAATCTGGGTCCTCATTTTACCTACCTTATAAAGGATGGAAGGCTGAGTCAACCTTGGACCTGGTGGGACTAGAACCTGCAGTAATTGCAGGCAGCTGTGTTTTAATAACAGGCTTCTTACAGCCTGAGCCACACCGCGGCCCTAGTTCTATTGCTATTATGCATAAGATATCAGTTATGGATGCAACATCTATGCTTGGACATGAACAAGTACAATTTTCATATCGGAAATTGTAGCACCTTTTGTTTGCCACCCTGTTAGGTAATGTATTGACTCAGGGCAGAGAAAAAAGCTGCTATGTGGATCATGCCAGATCTTGAAAAAAATACAAAGAATCCAAAGAGAGGTGGTAATTCTACTATAGTAAAGATGGGAAATCTACCTATCTGCCTGAATAGCCAAGTCCTCAGCCTTCTGCTTAAATTCTGCTAATGTTTTATCAGGGCTTAGGATCAGTACAAAAATATATCGAATCTTGGTCACTTAGTTTTGCAGAGTATATTCAAATCCATCATTCAGGCTAAGATGAATCAAAGAGGTTCCCCAAAATATTTGGTTTGCCCAAGATCTTAAGGAGCATATTTTGAGAGACAGACAGACGGTGTGTGTGTGTGTGTGTGTGTGTGTGTGTGTACGTATGTGTGTATATGGGGGGGAGAGACAGGGAATCAGGAAGACAGAAGCAGTAGGTAAATAAAGGAAAAAGAGAAACACCAGTCTAGTTCTTGTGACTTTAGTGAGGAAAATGTTTAAGTTTTATGGCTATTATGAGAAGTAATACTTTTTTAATAAAAAAATCTAAATGGAAAAATGATAGTTCCTTTGGCTGCACATTTTCTCCTAGGATGGATTATCATGCCAAGTTGTTTTTGTTTTTTTACTTTCAAAAGGTTTAAAAGTAGAGATGAGGAACATTTTCCCCGTCTGGAGTAACATTCCTTTGTGGGTAATCTGTTGCAGCAAGTAGTAAAGGAAGCAATTCTTTCTCTTTATTCCTGTCTCTGCTATCTATATCTTCCTTGATTAATTTCTTCCCTGAATCATATCCCTAAATCAATTTCCTTCTTTTCCACAATCGTTTTCAATTGACCTCCAGAATCTGAGAGACACAAACTCTATTTCATTGAGGGCTCTAATTATCTATTTGTGACCACATTTGTATAAAAGAGCATACTTGAAAATGGAAGATAAATGCACTGAAATAAGGAAATATTATTCAGAAAGGATATTAATTATCTTAAAATATTAAATTAAACTCATGTATTAATAAAACCATTGCTAAGCAAACAAATTTTCCCCCTGTGCCAAATCTGTAGGGCATACAATCCTTATGTCAGAATCTCTCTGCTTATTGTACAGCAAGAAATAAAGTGGGGGAGGGGACAAGAGAGAAAAACAAATTCTTGGGTTTTGCATCAATTCAAGGAACCTTCCACTCTATAACTGCATCTTTTCTTTCACAGAAGGAAAGAAAATAATGTACTGTATCAGTAAGGTATGGGGAACGGAGGAAATTATCTGCAAAAGGCAAAAATGCTGAATCTATAGTCTATTACTCAAATATTAGGTATCAATATAAAATAGGCAGCTATCTTAAGCCGAGTCAGCATACTCTCTCATTTAGCTCAGTACACCTGACACAGAGCAGCAGCAACTGTCCAAGAAGAAAGATATGAGTTTTAATTGCCCCCTTAGAAATGTGCTTTGCTGCTAAATGTTCCCCAAATCCCTGAGAGCCCAAGTTTGGCAGTATGAATTCCAATGCTATATGTATGTTCCTGAGAATTTGAAAGGCCTCTTCGTGTTACAAGTCCAAACCCTAAACAGAAAATGTGGGTTAGACAGCACCACCACCAGATGGATTCGTAACTGGCTGACCAACCGCACTCAACGTGTAGTCCTCAACGGAACTACATCCACATGGAGGGAAGTATGCAGTGGAGTACCCCAAGGCTCTGTTTTAGGCCCAGTACTCTTCAACATCTTGATCAATGACTTGGACGAGGGATAGATGGGGAACTCATCAAATTTGCAGATGACACCAAGCTGGCAGGAATAGCTAACACTCCAGAAGATAGGCTCAAGTTACAGAAAGATCTTGACAGACTTGAACATTGGGCGCCATCTAACAAAATGAAATTCAACAGTGAAAAAGTAAGGTTCTACATTTAGGCCAAAAACAAAATGCACCAGTACCGTATATGTGGTACCTTGCTCAATTGTAGCACCTTTTGTTTGCCACCCTGTTAGGTAATGTATTGACTCAGGGCAGAGAAAAAGCTGCTATGTGGATCATGCCAGATCTTGAAAAAAATACAAAGAATCCAAAGAGAGGTGGTAATTCTACTATAGTAAAGATGGGAAATCTACCTATCTGCCTGAATAGCCAAGTCCTCAGCCTTCTGCTTAAATTCTGCTAATGTTTTATCAGGGCTTAGGATCAGTACAAAAATATATCGAATCTTGGTCACTTAGTTTTGCAGAGTATATTCTGGATAACATAGTTGAAAAGGTATTTGTGGTCTAGGACTGTTGACCCAGGAAAAACATGTCAGAATTTGTCTCCAAATAAGAAAACCACACACTCATTTTTGCAAGCTGAAATGGAAATTGTAGCCCTCTGAAGAGAAGTACACTTAACAAAAGCTTTAATTAAAACCAGGTTAATGGGTCACTATTAAATAAAACCATTTACAGAGCAATCTAAATGTATCATACATCACCCCATCCTATGAGAAAACCCTGACCAACGGAAGCTACTTGTGAAGGATTTTCTCTCTTTTTGGTTTTACAGAACCACAGGCAATGACTGTTTGGGGCCTCTTTATAAGAAGTGAACCATAAATCCAACCTAATTATAAAAATAGTACATAGGTTGCATTTGTGCTTTAGTAAACATCGCACTCAGATATATTTATCAGGTAGCGATCAGAATAAAGAGCAGCAACATGAACAAATATACGTTACTGAAGTGCTTCTTGTTGCAGATAAAAAATTGTCATTTTTGCCATGCTTGCCTTCTTTCAAATTAACACACAATTTAGATTGCAAAAAGGATTACAATAATTTTTGACTGAGAATGCTCTTTCCTGATAATAACTTAACTCTCCGAACATTTTATAATAGTAATGCTTATATTATTTATTTATTTATACCGCCTTCTCCGAAGACTCAGGGCTGCTTACAGTGTGTAAGGCAATAGTCTCATTCTATTTGTATATTTACAAAGTCAACTTATTGCCCCCCCAACAATCTGGGTCCTCATTTTACCTACCTTATAAAGGATGGAAGGCTGAGTCAACCTTGGACCTGGTAGGACTAGAACCTGCAGTAATTGCAGGCAGCTGTGTTTTAATAACAGGCTTCTTACAGCCTGAGCCACACCGCGGCCCTAGTTCTATTGCTATTATGCATAAGATATCAGTTATGGATGCAACATCTATGCTTGGACATGAACAAGTACAATTTTCATATCGGAAATTGTAGCACCTTTTGTTTGCCACCCTGTTAGGTAATGTATTGACTCAGGGCAGAGAAAAAAGCTGCTATGTGGATCATGCCAGATCTTGAAAAAAATACAAAGAATCCAAAGAGAGGTGGTAATTCTACTATAGTAAAGATGGGAAATCTACCTATCTGCCTGAATAGCCAAGTCCTCAGCCTTCTGCTTAAATTCTGCTAATGTTTTATCAGGGCTTAGGATCAGTACAAAAATATATCGAATCTTGGTCACTTAGTTTTGCAGAGTATATTCTGGATAACATAGTTGAAAAGGTATTTGTGGTCTAGGACTGTTGACCCAGGAAAACATGTCAGAATTTGTCTCCAAATAAGAAAACCACACACTCATTTTTGCAAGCTGAAATGGAAATTGTAGCACCTTTTGTTTGCCACCCTGTTAGGTAATGTATTGACTCAGGGCAGAGAAAAAAGCTGCTATGTGGATCATGCCAGATCTTGAAAAATACAAAGAATCCAAAGAGAGGTGGTAATTCTACTATAGTAAAGATGGGAAATCTACCTATCTGCCTGAATAGCCAAGTCCTCAGCCTTCTGCTTAAATTCTGCTAATGTTTTATCAGGGCTTAGGATCAGTACAAAAATATATCGAATCTTGGTCACTTAGTTTTGCAGAGTATATTCTGGATAACATAGTTGAAAAGGTATTTGTGGTCTAGGACTGTTGACCCAGGAAAACATGTCAGAATTTGTCTCCAAATAAGAAAACCACACACTCATTTTTGCAAGCTGAAATGGAAATTGTAGCCCTCTGAAGAGAAGTACACTTAACAAAAGCTTTAATTAAAACCAGGTTAATGGGTCACTATTAAATAAAACCATTGCTAAGCAAACAAATTTTCCCCCTGTGCCAAATCTGTAGGGCATACAATCCTTATGTCAGAATCTCTCTGCTTATTGTACAGCAAGAAATAAAGTGGGGGAGGGGACAAGAGAGAAAAACAAATTCTTGGGTTTTGCATCAATTCAAGGAACCTTCCACTCTATAACTGCATCTTTTCTTTCACAGAAGGAAAGAAAATAATGTACTGTATCAGTAAGGTATGGGGAACGGAGGAAATTATCTGCAAAAGGCAAAAATGCTGAATCTATAGTCTATTACTCAAATATTAGGTATCAATATAAAATAGGCAGCTATCTTAAGCCGAGTCAGCATACTCTCTCATTTAGCTCAGTACACCTGACACAGAGCAGCAGCAACTGTCCAAGAAGAAAGATATGAGTTTTAATTGCCCCCTTAGAAATGTGCTTTGCTGCTAAATGTTCCCCCAAATCCCTGAGAGCCCAAGTTTGGCAGTATGAATTCCAATGCTATATGTATGTTCCTGAGAATTTGAAAGGCCTCTTCGTGTTACAAGTCCAAACCCTAAACAGCACATATGGAACCATCCCCAATGATCTTACTGTATTGACAGCTAAGTTCATCAAATGTACATAGATGTTACAGAACTACTACTTTTAGGTTACCTATACTGACATGATTTATATCTATTGATTGCCACTCCCTTAGAGTTACCCCATCACTTGACATTAAGATTCAACAGAGTTTGAGATTCAACTTTGCAATAATTGAACCTGATACACTGACAAGTTGCCAGGAAAAATTTCCAGTCTTCCCTGTGGAGCACTGCAACACTTCACTACTGCAATACAAATCACCAATTGGATTTCTATCTCAAACAAAGGATGAAGAATGAAAGAAGAGATTAGCTAATTAGCTCTGATTTCATCTAACCCATCTAAGCTTATACTGCACAAAAAAGATGAATGATATGGTTATTTTTTCCGCTAGTTGCTGTATCAGAACAAATACATTAACTGCAACCATATGGTTGAAAGAGTATTTTTCTAGATTGTATTTGTTTGGCTTTTGTTCTCTGGAAAACAGATATGGTGACTTTCAGAGGAACTTATAGACACCATGTAAAACTAAAATACATTATGGCAAGACTGTCACAATATAGAGTATATTCTGGATAACATAGTTGAAAAGGTATTTGTGGTCTAGGACTGTTGACCCAGGAAAAACATGTCAGAATTTGTCTCCAAATAAGAAAACCACACACTCATTTTTGCAAGCTGAAATGGAAATTGTAGCCCTCTGAAGAGAAGTACACTTAACAAAAGCTTTAATTAAAACCAGGTTAATGGGTCACTATTAAATAAAACCATTTACAGAGCAATCTAAATGTATCATACATCACCCCATCCTATGAGAAAACCCTGACCAACGGAAGCTACTTGTGAAGGGATTTTCTCTCTTTTTGGTTTTACAGAACCACAGGCAATGACTGTTTGGGGCCTCTTTATAAGAAGTGAACCATAAATCCAACCTAATTATAAAAATAGTACATAGGTTGCATTTGTGCTTTAGTAAACATCGCACTCAGATATATTTATCAGGTAGCGATCAGAATAAAGAGCAGCAACATGAACAAATATACGTTACTGAAGTGCTTCTTGTTGCAGATAAAAAATTGTCATTTTTGCCATGCTTGCCTTCCTTCAAATTAACACACAATTTAGATTGCAAAAAGGATTACAATAATTTTTGACTGAGAATGCTCTTTCCTGATAATAACTTAACTCTCCAAACATTTTATAATAGTAATGCTTATATTATTTATTTATTTATTTATTTATTTAAATTTTTATACCGCCCTTCTCCCGAAGGACTCAGGGCGGTGTACAGCCAAAGATAAAAACAGCAAGTATACAAAGTTAAAATATCAATTTAAAATACCTATTCAATAGTGGCCGAATTAAAACCGTCAGATTGACCTAACCTAAAATACTCCATATAAAATTACAAAGGATTAAAAATTAAAAATTTAAAATTTAAAAAAATCAGTCCAGTCCCGCTTGAATAAATAAGTGAGTTTTTAATTCCCGGCGAAAGGTCCGAAGGTCAGATATTTGGCGCAAACCGGGGGGGGAGTTCCAGAGAGTAGGTGCTCCAACAGAGAAGGCCCTTCCCCTGGGGGCCGCCAGCTGGCATTGCTTGGCGGACGGCACCCTGAGGAGACCCTCTCTGTGAGAGCGTACGGGTCGATGGGAGGCATAAGGTAACAGCTGGCGGTCCCGTAAGTACCCGGGCCCTAAGCCATGGAGCGCTTTAAAGGTGGTATATATTGGATTTAAAATGCAGCCTAATTTTCTTACAGCATAATTCAACCAGCTTGGACGCATTATTTCGTTCTCATGCTAACTAGACATTCTGGGAATTAAAGACCAAACAAATCTAGAGAATGACAGGTAGGAGTCCCACCAGGAAGGCGTACGATACTTTAATGAAGATTCAAAGGAGATGTGCCATTCTGTTCTTCAACTTTATCAATCCAACCTCTGATTGGTTACCATGTTTTTTTTCCATGTGCAAAGAGTGGTTGCCATGTCTTTTTCATGTTCAAAACATCTTAAAGCCACAGTACCAAGGAAGACTCTTGCATCATCTCCTTTGTAATCCAGAAGTATTATTCTTATGTCATTTGGCTACTGGCCAGAAGAATTGCGTACTCTTTAGTTCATGATTATTAAATACCACTATAATTTTTGTTTGTATTTGTATGATTATGTATAATCATATGTAATATGTAATCGTATTACATATAAAGATACAGATACCTGTTCCCTAATGTCCTGTCTTCATAAGTATAAAACTCCATTTGTTGTATTTCTTTGTTTTTGACTTCTAGCGCATACATTTTTATATGTAATTCTTCCCCCTCAACTTGTAAGTTCCTGGCAGTTTTCATGTGATAACTTAACATTTACGGGAATAGGTATAAAAACACAACATATTAGCATTTCTCCATTTCATTTTGTGAGGGATAATGGAAACTCTGTCAAACACACGCATGCATCTCTAACCTACATTAATAACAGTCTGAAGTAGAAAGTTGTGGGTCTTAGTTTCTTGCCAAGAAAACTATCCAAGCACTAGACCGCAGTACAAATATTTTTACCCACAGAACTGCCTGCAAAATGATTTTAGCATAGAACAAGATGTTTTCCAAAATTCAGTCGTAACCCTCATTCTGTATGATTACAAAAAAGTTAACTCGGCAATGTAAAAAACACACATTTCTGAGCCTGAATGGAATACATTAAAAGGCAAAGATAAGTAAAGGAATCCAGGCCAAATATTCCCCACAGCACAGAACAAAATGGGGGGGGGGGGAGTTTTCATTTGTCGATGTATATTTATGTGAGACGGTGACTGTAAATACTGATGAAGAAGCAAAACACTCTACCAAGCCAAATTCTAAAGAAATAAATAACTTGTTCTTTTTAACAGTATAGTCCTTTTAACAAGAAATTATAACTGAAGGTATTTTAACCCAGTCAAGATCAAACGTAGCAGGCTTTCTTGAGGTAAAGAACAGTTCCTACTAGGAGATCATTAATGGAAAACAATATTGTACTCAAACATTGTGGACAATAATTAGGTGACCCCTTTCTATGCAAGGCAATAGATAGAAAGGATGACAGTATTTCAATACTAGGCATTCTCAGGTTAAGTTGATTATCTATTTCCGTTCCAGTCTAGACTCAGACTTAGTTATAAAATGAAAATAATCTTAGAACTTATTTTGGATAATTACCAGGAATGTGTGCAATGTCATTGGCTCTCTTATACCTTTCTGCAGTTAAGAAACTACAGTCTTTTTTTTTTTAGCTACCTTGGCAGGATGGGCTGTGGAGATAAAAACATGTTCTTGCTTTGATGTTTTTGATGTTTGACGTTCGGTGAGGCTGAGGTCTTATTCTTTCTCTTAGCCTTTGACCTACACATGAATTCTTTCTGTTCCCCAGGTTCTTTTATAACTACTTAAACTGCTTTATAAACCATCCAGACATTTGAATTGTGCTACCATTGGATAACACACAAATGTAATTCTCATTTCCAGAGGCAGGAGGAATTCATGAATACATTGTCTATCTCTAAATTGTAAGACCTGACAATTGGGGGCGATAGGGTGGTGGCGGCAGGAGCAGCAGGCCAGGGCTTCCCTCCCTCCCTCCCCCTGAAGTCCTCTTGTGTGCGGAGACAGGGAAGCCCTGGCTCGCCCATCCTTGCTGCTGCCGCCTCCTCGCCCCCAATCAATCTGCTCTTTTTGGAAATTTGCTTTTCTTCCAATGCCAAGACTTGGATCCAGAGGATTGCAGACTGCCTCTGAGTACATGCAGAGTGGAAGACTCCGTTACCATTCAGGGCTGAATGCAGAAAAAGTCACCCCAAGGCAAGGGCTAAGTGACAGGAAGAAGCTGCTGCTCAGCACAAGCTTTACAAGCTGCTGCGGTAACTGTGCAGCCTCGCCACCTCACCAGAAAGCCCACCCCATACAGACACAGCAAGAATTGGTTGGGCCAAACAGCCCTGCCTCAGAATTATGACTTTCCAGGCCCAAAAAAGGGCACCGGGGGGGGGGGGGTTGAAGCGCATGTGCGGGGGGGTCACAATGTGGGGGTGCAAGTGTGAGGGGGGTTGTGCGCGCATGAGCATGGGGGGGTTTCACATTGCATTATGGGTGCTGTCACGCACACGCACTGTCACACACGCACACACACACACTTCTGGCACACAACGAGAAAAAGGTTCGCCATCACCGCTCTAGATGCTTTGAATTCTAACTCTCAGAATCTTCATATTTATGTTACAATTGTTATGTTTTATGTGACACATGATAATATATTGCGTTTTAAAATTAACTTTAAATATTCTCAATAAAGTAAAATAAATTTATTGATTTTCTTATTGAGGATAAAATACTGTAATGTCTATAAAACTAGTGTTTCAATACCTTATAAAATGTGATATAAATTGCAAAAAAATTTAGTGAAAATAATTGGAAGACTGAATTTATGGCGTGTCAGCATATATCATATCACATCATATATAGTTTCTAATTAATTTCATACAAGGCACTCATCAGAGATATCTGTGTCCCTAATAGCAAAGACACACTCAAATAATGTAAACAGTTTTCCTCTTTAAAAGCTGCTAGAAAGCATAGTAGGATAGGGCATAAACCTAAAGATTCTTTAATGATCTGACAGTGGTTGATTTGCACATGCATCCCACACATAACTGTAAAAAGGATTGCCTTTTGGAAAAACAGCTGCTACATGAATTGTGTACAAGACTATTTAGCAATAGTTTAATATAGTATTTTCCGTCTTGCATAGCCCCTGTATGAACCCCAACTACAAGAAGCTGAGAATTTTGGAAGTTGTTCCACATTTATGGAGGTACCCAGGTTGGAGAATGCTAATTTATTGTTACAGATCAGCTTTTTAACTCCTCTCTTTCTACACTGCAAAAATATTTGGAATAACATTTTTCTTATACTAGGTAGTAAATCTTTCTAAGGTGAAGGGGTTTCTATATAGATTTTGGACTGAATTAACCACTAATATTCATTGTCGGGTAAATCAGAGATGAAAAACCCATTTGGAAATATTTAAGCCTCAGATATGACTACAATAAGGAAACTGATGTAGTTCGAGAATTTATCTTCCTTGGATCAAAAATTGTTCAGGATGACGGTTCTACATCAAAAATCAAATGCAGAATAACCTTAGGTCACACTGCAATGATTAACATGAATAAGGTATGAAAAAGCAGAGATATTGATATAAATTTATAAAGCAGGTGAGTTAGAGCAATAATCTTCCTTATGGGTGTGAGAGTTGGACCCTAAGAATAGCTGATTGAAGAAGAATTGATATCTCTGAACTGTTGTGCTGGCGTAAATTATTGTGTATACCATGAACAGCCAGGAAAACCTGCAGAGAGGTGCTGAATCCTATAAAACCAGAAACGTCGCTAAAAGCCAAAATCACAAGATTAGATCTGATTTGCTTTGGCCATGTCATGCATGCAAATTCATTAGGGAAGTCAATAATATTAGGAATGGTTAGTGGGTCAAAAAGGAAGGGGTAAGCAAAGAACTCGCTGGCTTTCATACCATCAATGCTGATACAAAGATGAACATCCAACAGCTGAAAGAAGCTGGTTGACAGGGTAGCATGGACAGGGTAGCATGGACAGCATTTGCTTATAAAATTGCCAAGACATGACTGGACAGTTAAAACTAATGACTTAGTAAAAAGTCACATCATAAGAAGCCACCACATTGAGATATAACTATCTCAAATTAGTAAGTAACAAGCAGATGCTTTTTTATTTATTGAGAATAGACAGGGTAGCACATCTTCCTGCCCTTGCTCAAAAAACCCGTTTAATTATTCTGTTCAATTTTGGATTGGTGTTGGGTTACAGGCTTAGAAATTAATAGGAAGGCTTAAGCTACAGGGCAGATATTCCTTTCATTTAACATCACAGGGGTTCATTATTATATTGCTTTTTTTAATATACCCAATAATATTCATAAAGGAAAAACTGGAGGTCACATTTAAGGATGGGAAGACCCTCATAATTCCTCTTTGTTTAACTGTCCATGTTGCAAAGTCAGTATTTTAGATAAAACTAGCAAGTCTTTTTTAAAATATATGAAGCATCTGAGGGATTTTTAACCCCTTGTTTAAAAAAATCCTAATTACTTGCAAGCACTCAGGGCTAACTGCAAAGAAGCTTAACTTTTTCAGAGGTTCTTTGGCAAATTTTACTGCACACATCTCAATCTAAGTACACCCCTTTGACCATTTTTTGTTGTTGGCGATTTGAAGGGAAAAATGATAGAAGATTCATTCCTGCTAATATTTATCCTGCCCTCGATATTTTTGGGAGAAAAACATTTTAGTTCACTTCAGAAGAACCCAAACTGGAAATAATTTATAATTTTATTTTATTTTTTCTTTTAGTGTCTAGTATCACAAGTAGTCAGGTAGCATTTCTAACTATTCTTTTTAGGTCATTGTTCAAATTAAAACATTTATATTTTTGCCAAACCACCTGAATAGATTTTTTCCCATTAGAATAAATATTATCTTCCAGCACTGCAATTCCCACAAATCTTGGCTTGGATAATTAATTGAAAAAGTGGTGGTTGTTGGTTTCATATAATGTATCCTTGTTATTCTTATTCCTTTTTCTTAATGATAGTCACATTTTCTGTCATCCTGTTCACTGTTTGGAGGACTGTCTCATTTTCTATACATTCAATCAATTTTATTGTCTATAAACCCACATTTCAAAAGCCTCTATTTTCCTCATTGTCATTCAGGTCTTTGGTGATACTTCTACAAAATGTTTTGTAGAAGTAACACATCTTGGGAAATTTTGAAAAGTGAGATTATAAAAGCCCAGTCTAGCACAATACCAATAAAGAAGAAAAATAATAAATCTCAAAAGAAACCAGCATGTATGCATAAAGAACTATCTGACAAATTGAAAGACAAAAAGGACAAGTATAAAAAGTGGAAAGAGGGGCAAATAACTAAGGCAGAATATCAGCAAATAGCCCAAGCCTGTAAAGATGAAGTGAGGAAAGCTAAGGCTCACAACGAACAAAGGCTAGCGACAAAAGTAAAAAATAACAAAAAAAGCTTCTTCCAACATGTTAAAAACAAGAAAAAAGTCAAGGAAACAATTGGCCCATTGCTGGGAGAAAGTGGCAAGAAGGTGACAAGCAACAAGGAGAAAGCAGATCTACTTAACTCATGTTTTGCATCTGTCTTTACACAAAAGGAAAAAACAATCCAACCTATCAAAAACAGCACCACAGAAAACAGATTAGGAACACAAGTTAAAATAGGGAAAAAAATGGTAAGTGATCACCTGTCTACCCTAGACGAGTTCAAATCACCAGGACCGGATGGATTACACCCCAAGGTTCTGAAGGAACTGGCAGACGAGATCTCAGAACCACTGACCTATATCTTTCAAAGATCCTGGAGCACAGGGGAACTGCCAGAGGACTGGAAAAGAGCTGATGTAGTTCCCATCTTCAAAAAAGGAAAAAAACAGACCCAGGAAACTACAAACCTATCAGCCTAATCTCAATACCAGGGAAGATTCTGGATAATCAAGCAACGAATCATTGAACACCTAGAAGCAAACAAAGTAATAACCAAAAGCCAACATGGGTTTGTCAAAAACAGATCATGCCAGACTAATCTCATTGCATTCTTTGACAAAATGACAAAATTAGTGGACCAGAAGAATGCTGTCGATATAATTTACTTGGACTTCAGTAAAGCATTTGATAAAGTAGACCATAACCTACTACTAGATAAAGTAGAAAAATGTGGGTTAGACAGCATCACCACCAGATGGCTTCGTAACTGGCTGACCAACCGCACTCAATGTATAGTCCTCAATGGAACTACATCCACATGGAGGGAAGTATGCAGTGGAGTACCCCAAGGATCTGTTTTAGGCCCAATACTCTTCAACATCATCATCAATGACTTGGACGAGGGGATAGATGGGGAACTCATCAAATTTGCAGATGACACCAAGCTGGCAGGAATAGCCAACACTCCAGAAGATAGGCTCAAGATCTTGACAGACTTGAACATTAGGCGCTAGTTAACAAAATGAAATTCAACAGTGAAAAAAGTAAGGTTCTACCTTTAGGCAAAAAACCCAAAATGCACAGGTATAGTATATGTGGTACCTTGCTCAATAGTAGTAACTGTGAGAGGGATCTTGGAGTCCTAGTGGACAACCATTTAGATATGAGCCAGCAGAGTGCAGCAGCTGCCAAAAAAGCCAACACAGTTCTGGGCTGCATAAACAGAGGGATAGAATCAAGATCACGTGAAGTTTTAATACCATTTTATAATGCCTTGGTAAGGCCACACTTGGAATACTGCATGCAGTTTTGTCGCCACGATGTAAAAAAGATATCTAGACTCTAGAAAGAGTGCAGAGAAGAGCAACAAAGATGATTAGGGGACTGGAGACTAAAACATATGAAGAGCGGTTGCAGGAACTCGGTATGTCTAGTTTAATTAAAAGAAGGACTAGGGGAGACATGATAGCAGTGTTCCAATATCTCAGGGGTTGCCATAAAGAAGAGGGAGTCGGGCTGTTCTCCAAAGCACCTGAGGGCAGAACAAGAAGCAATGGGTGGAAACTAATGAAGGAGAGAAGCAACTTAGAACTAAGGAGAAATTTCCTGACAGTTAGAACAATCAATAAGTGGAACAACTTGCCTGCAGAAGTTGTGAATGCTGGAAATTTTTAAGAAAATGTTGGATAGCCATTTGTCTGAAATGGTGTAGGGTTTCCTGCCTGGGCAGAGGGTTGGACTAGAAGACCTCCAAGGTCCCTTCCAACTCTGTTATTATGTTATTATGTTATCAAAGCATAAAGTCTGTCAACTAAATTCAAGTTTTAAGTTCCAGCAGAATACAAATTTATTTTCCGAAACTTACTATTGTCCATTCAGTTTTGCTTCTTCTTTTCCACTGTATTATCCAGTATATTATTTAAAATATAATTCAGGTACTTATATTGTTGTATCTCCACTCTTCCTTTCCTGCTAGCATAACATTTGAGTCAGGTATTTTATTTTATTGAAGCCATTACTTTTGTTTTCTTCTGATTTATATTTAACCTAAGATTTACTCAATTAGTATACTTGACTCAATCAAATCTGTAAACCATAGTTGTTATTGGTTGGTAGAACTACAGAACATCAACTGTAGTTGTTTATTATTATGCCATCAGTGTTCTGCTTGTGGATGCACATAGCAAGAAAAAAAAACAAAGGAAAATGTTGAAGAATGTGATATAACCAACAAATGAGTGAAAAGTAAGTGTGTTCTTACTTTTTGGCAAGAAAAAACAGGGGCCCTGAAATGTTCCTTGCTCAGAAAAATAGAAGTGAAAACAATATATTCTTAAATATAAATGCATTTTATATGCATTATCTTGAGCTGCATCCGCACTCCGGTGATATTTATAAATGAATATGAAGGAATGGATGGATGGGCAACATTAATATTCTTTAACAATGGGTCAAATCTAACTGAATGACATTCAGCTCAATTTGGGTAGGATAAATTCAAACAGGGATAGGGAAGATTGGTTTGGTAACAGTTGTGAGAATGTTCTATAAGTACTAGACCACTATATGAATATGAACATGTACAGCCGCTAAAATGTTCAGTGGAATCTTAGGCTGTATTAACAGAAGCATTGCATTCAGATCGCAGGATGTAATAGCTTTAATGTTCTTTGAAATGGTTAGATAGCATTGGACCACTCTATCCAATTGATGGCATTATATTTTAAGAGAAGCTAAAGGGACATCTGAGGAGAACTACAAAGATGCTAAGGGCTCTAAAAATCAAGCCTAAGGAACGTAGGCACAAGTAAAGGAACTGTGCACATTTAGCTTGCAAAACAGATGGATAGAAAATTCAAATACCTAAAAGACAAGAAGGGTCAGGTATTTTCTCAGTAGAAACCAAAACCAGGACAAAGACCAGATAACTATTTAAAAAAATTAAAATATTTAGGACAAATTTCTTGACAATACTTTATACCTTTATAATTAGGTAGAATACTTAGCCTAGCAAGGAGCTTCTTATCAGATGTTAGGGATTTAAATAAACTTCCTTCAATTTAAATATTCTGTGATTTTTTTACTTTATTCCTCTTATTTAAAAATACTGTAATATCTTTTCAGATTGTTTAGAATGTCAAGGGTACTTTGAAATCTCAACCCTTTCAAGTAAGAACTTGCCAATAGGAAATAAGACCACGGGGGTGATAGATTGAACAGGGCAGCAATTACTGAATTGATAAACAGAAATTCTGAGTCAGGAAAATCAAAACATTAAGCAGACCTACTGGTATGGTTTTGGCTTGTAATGAAAGGAAAAGAATTCAAATTAAAACAGTGTAAGCATAGAGTTAGCTGATAAGCAAGGAAGTATTTATCTTTCTAATGAGAGTTTTGCTTGTAAGAGTTAATAATCCACACATAATAAAGATATAACTTTTCCCAATAAATCAACTCCATCAGGGAAAACAATGAAGAGACATTGAGGAAAATGTCCATCTATTTTATGTATTGATCAAATTTTATTTGACCACATTAAAACACAACATGTGTTGTGAATAACTTGAAAAACAGTACTGAATGAATTCATTAGCACGACCTTCTTAGTTTTTATTCAAGCAGTAATTTCAAATTTAGGAAACCTTGATTTTCATGGAAAGATAATGATCTGAAGTAGATCCAAACATCTGTTAAATGGTGAAATGGATTTTTGTGGCTGTTGTCTGTTGCACTCAGTCCATTAAACTATATGCCAATTGAGTTGACCAAAAACAAAAGCAGGATACAAAATAATTAAACAAACAGATCTAAGTGTCACAGATGAAGCTGCTATAATTTTGATGCATGTACAAACTGAAAATCTGACCAAACTCAGTGGGATTTTCTTTCCTGTTGGCCTAGAATTACTATCATCCCCAGCGGACAATAGCTACAGTCGCTATCTGAGCATTATGAGATTTGGTTTAGAATCCATATGGAATGCTGATACATAGGATGGTACCTCAAATATCTAGGCGTATTATGGCATTTTCCATATTAGAAAGTTGAACAATAGCTATATTGAAAGCCACATACAGCTGCTTTTTCACTATTATCTTATCCATGTGAAACAAACTTGTATTTTTGAAAAGTAGCAGATTTGAATAATCAGTAACATTTTGCAACAATACTGAGCTCAGGATTTACCATATTTTTATTTTATATTCTGCCTTTATTATTTTTACAAATAACTCAAGATGGAAAACATATCCAACATACTTTTCTTCTCCTATTTTCTCCACAACAACAATCCTGTGAAGTGAATTGGGCTGGGCGAAAGTGACTGGCCCAGGATCACCCAGCTGGCTTTCATGGCTAAAGTGGTACTAGAACTCACAGTCTCCTGATTTGTAGCCTAATACCTCAACCACTAGACCAAACTGGCTCTAATTTGTTCATTCATGCAATATTTGAGGCTTGGTTCAATAAAGGTACTTCAGAGCATGTAGGGCAGGGGTGTCCAAAGTTTTTTTGGTGAGGGCCAAATACAGAAAAATAAGCAAAGGCCCGGGCCACACCATTGAACGGGGGGGTGGGGAGGGCTAATTTTTTTCATACCAGTTCTGTGGGCATGGCTTATTTTGGGGTGTGGCTGAGGAACTTTGGGAATTGAAGTCCACAAGTCTTAAAGAGACCAAGTTTGGACACCCCTGATCTTGGCTTTTGTTTTGTATTTTGTATGAACTTGAAACTCCCTTCATTATTCCCTGCCCAAGGGGTGGAGGCGCGAGGAGCCTCGCCAGGCGGCCCGAGGAAGGCGAGGGTAGAACTGCTGGGGTCGGGCACGGCCAGCAGCCTCTTTCCCGCTCGCCGCCTCCTCCGCCCCCTCCCTTCATTATTCCCCGCCCATGGGGAGAAGCCGCGAGCCTCGCAGCGAACCACCGGGCAAGTACCGGGAGGCAGCCGAAAAGGGCCATATTCAATTATACTTTCAGAATTTGCTGCGGGCCAATAAAAACTGACCCGCGGGCCGCAGTTGGCCCACGGGCCGTAGTTTGGACACCCCTGATGTAGGGTATACATTTAGCATCCAGTGGAGACTCCTGAATGCAACCTGGAATCATAGTGTTAAAGAAAAGTAGGAATCATTAGGTAGCCTGGCATTATCTCAGTTTTATACACCTGATCCAAATGTTTTCTAGTAAATGCTCACAGATTTGTCACTACTATCCAGACTGTACTCAGCAAAGCCAAAACTTAATGCAGGATTCTTTTCCTTTCTAAAACTCATTTTCTGCATACCCTACATTAGTCCCAGTCTTATTCAAAGCACTTTCCAGCAACATTCTAAGTGCTTTTCACAATCCCAAGCAAATCTTTAAACCAATATTTAAAATTTTAAAATATATTTATATAGTTATTTACATACATTATTATTATTCAACTGCCTATTACAAATAGCTTTTGCTCTATAATTCGATGCAAGAATACATGTTCATTAAAAATAATTGTTAAATGTTTTATATTAATTAATATACTTGTAAGCACATGTTTATTTTAATAAAAATCAAATTATAAAAATTGAAAGATAGAAACATCATGCCTTTTGGTAAACATTACACTGAATGCTTTTATCTTCTCTCCCATTCTTATCAGTTTAGATCTGCATTAGTTTGTTCGTTCTAAAATAATTATTGCATATATATTCACCCCAGATTTTTGCTTCAGGGGAATAATATAAGTGGAGTAAACAGTTGAAACCCCAGTGAATGTACCGTTTTCTTTATTATTAGATCTTTCAGAATTTAAAAGAGTCAAATACACAATTATACATTCTTCCTTTTAATATTTAATATAATCTATTCTGAGTATTCTTCAGTTACGACTATTCCAAATTATAGTTTTATGATAGAATGCTGGAATGCTATTTATACAGCAGTAATCAGACAAGAGCAAAACCAGCTGGTCTGTAACCAAGGGCACCGGAAAGTTATGTCTGGCATTGGTACACCAGGGAATTTGTTGCTTGCTTTAACAGGGCTCAATATTTACCTAGAGTGGAAAATTGCTAGGTTGTAATGTGTGGGACAATAAGGGACAATTTTCTAATTTTTATATTACTTGAATGAAAAGGCAACATGAATGCAGCATGTTTATATTTTGTGACTTCTCCCAGTCCTTTCTTTCTCTGTCAACACCAAGCCCAACTTAGAATCCTAGAAATCAGGATTTAATCACATTAGTGTTCTCTCTTGATAAAAAAAGTTCTTCATTCAGAAGTTATACTTTGACTTGTTAAGAGTGAGGAGATGCACAACCACAGGATAGGGCATAAATATAGGGGGCTATAGTTTTTGTCTACTCTTTGTACTCTTCAATACTTAGGACATGTATGTTTTGCTTGGACCCAAAACATTTTGCCTAATATTTAGCTCTGAAGGTTTAACAGACAGATTAACAGAGTTGGAAGGGAGCTTGAATCTCATCTAGTCCAACCTCCTGCCCAAGCAGGAGACCCTACTCCATTTATGACAGATGACAGTCTAATCTCTTCTTGAAAATCTCAAGTGATGAAGCTCCTACAACTTCTGAATGCAAGCTGTTCCAATGGTTGATTGTTCTCCCTGTCAGGTGAGAATCTGAGGTTGAATCTCTCCTTGATCAGTTTCCATCCATTATTCCTTGTCTGGCCTTCAGGTGCTTTGGAAAACAGGTTGACCCCCTACTCTGCAACCGTTCTTCATATGTTTTAGCCTCCAGTCCCATAATCATCTTTGTTGCTCTTCTCTGCACTCTTTCTAGAGTCTCAACATCTTTTTTATAGTGTGGTGACCAAAACTGGATGCAGTATTCTAGGTGTGGTCTTAGTAAGGCTTTATAGAATGGTATTAGTACCTCACTTGATCTTGACTGAATCCCTCTGTTAATGTATTTTAGGATTGCAATGGCTTTTTTGGCTGCTGCCATACACTATTTGCTCATATTTAATTGGTTGTCCACTAAGACTCCAAGATCCTTTTCACGGTTTCTGCTATTAAGCCTGGTTTCATCCAGTCTGTATGTTTACTTGTGCTTTTTCTTGCCTAAGTGCAAACTTTACTTTTCTCTACATTGGATCTCATTTTGTGAGATAGGGCCTAGTGTTCAAGTCTATCAAGATCCATTTGGATATTGAGCCTATCATCTATTCCTGCCAGCTTATTATCATCCACAAATTTAGTAAGTTCCCTTCTATTCCCTCATCTGAGTCATTTATGAAAGTTATGAAGTTAATGTTCCAGCAACAATTTCAGTCCAGGAGGGAAGAAAGTAGACATAATAGACAAGAAATTTTAATTTGGGAAACTTCCCTGCTTCCACCTTCCAAACGTGAATTACAAACTAGAGTACCTTCTTTCTGCAAAAAAGGCCAATTTGACCATATAGTTTATGAGATTTGACTGTAGAAATAATATGCCTTTTTGGTTCCTCACCTGTCTTGTCTTTGAATCCAAATACTGTAAAATGAGTCTTGTATTGACGCAATGACTCCATGTGTTCCCCAACGCTGCAGTCACGTAGCCAGATTCCCCATCCCCATTTCTAGAAGACCCTAAAATTTTAAAAGAAGATACAAACATTAAAGTTATGTTCCTGAAACCAACGTTAAATTTATAGTTTGAATCTAAGTGTAAAAAATAAACTTGCAATGATGAACTAAAAAAGGCGATATACAACATAACTACCGGTATGTTTATTATGTCTAGAACAGTATTTTAAAGTACTGGTATCCATGTACTAATTCTTACAGTTATCACAGTTTTCATATCATATCAGAAAGAAGAAGCTTGCAGCCATGTGTTTCTCTAAAGCACAGAGAACCGTTAGAACAAATTTCAAACTCTTTGAAAATATTGCAAGGAACAGAGTCTGAAAGAGACCTGGCTGAAATACAATAAAATCTATGATTGTAATATTGTACCCAGAAAGAAATATTTTCCTCTTTTTATACATACATACATACATACATACATACATACATACATACATACATGCATCAGGATTTCTTCCACTCTCTGCAGTGAAGAAATTTTATGTCCTATCTGAAATCACTAAGTGAATTTCTATGGCTAAGAATTGATTTGAAATGATCCTAAGAAAACATGAAATTTCTGCTTTTTAGTAATTACGTTTAAGACAAATTTATTGTCTAAAACCAGAGACAAGCTACCAGTTCGCACTGGTTCTCCCAAATCAGATATTAATTTTCTGAGCAGTTCGGAGAACCGGTTGTTGGAAGAAATCTTTTCTCACTTTATAGGCTAATCCTGCAAGGGAGGCAGGAAGGAAACATTCTGGTATGCCTCTATTGCTAGCCTAATCCTTATCTTAATTTCCCTGCTGCTTTAAGTGTTTTCAGAAACTGCCTCTGGGTTAAGCTTGTTACATTGTAAGCCTTATGCCCAGACTGAGCTTCTCCAGAGTTTCCTCCCCACCCCCTGAATTTTTTGCAGTGCTTTTATTCCTGGGAGTTGACTTTCTTAAAGGGTTGTTTAAAGCTTTTTGGAGTATATTTCCAACACAGCTGGAACAGCTATTTACAGAAGGGTTGGCATAGCCATAGAAGAAATGGCTGAGAGGCAGGATGCAAGCTCAGCATTCTGTCTGATTTTTTTTTACTGCCTTTCTGGGGCATGTGATCTTTCCTTAAATCTGGATGATTACCTAAGGATATCTTGTGAGGTGAGTGAGACCAGCTGGTATCTTTAAGTGGTACAAATGGATCTAATGATTGCTTCTCCTAGGTGGGAAACTGTGCTTTGTCAGTTCACTGAGCACAGGAGTCTCTTGTCTATGGGGATTCTTCAGTCATCCAGGTCATGGTTGTCCCAAAGGTGTTTTTTCAAGAGGCAACTGGACTTTCTTGGTTTCCAGAAAGTCCAGTTGCCTCTTGAAAAAGCATCTTTGGGACAGGAGTCTCTTGCATTGCTTTGGAGTGGGCAAGGCACATGATTGCTCACTGATAATAAGTGGATCCTCCTTCCAATTTGTTTTAGTTTTCTCTCATGATAATATGGCATACCGTGTTTCCCCGAAAATAAGACCCTTATATTTTTTTGAACCCTGAAATAAGCACTTAGCCTTATTACCATGCACTCAAAAGCCCAATTGGGCTTATTATCAGGGGATGTCTTATTTTGGGGAAAACAGGGTAGTAACATGGTACCAATTGTAGAAAGTTAGCACTCACCATTCTCCTAGAAGAATGAAATATTTTGAGAAATATTAAAAATGAGAAATGGAGAAACATTTTCTTATAGGGAGAAAGCAGCACCCATCTTCCTTAATAACCCACAGAAGATGTCAACATTTAAGAGATAAAGAGATAGATAGCTATATTCATAGGCAAAAATTCCCTGCAGCAAGGAATAAACAAAGGCAGAATGGGATTAGCTCTCACTCAATACATTAATTTGTTAATTTGTCTCTTTAGCTCAGCATTTTGTAGCCCAAATAGGGTTTCACTTTGTCAGCAAGAGTAACTTGGCTGCTGATTGTTATCCTTGTATTTTAACTATTTTAATTCCTCAATGTACTCTGGCAACCTGCCTAATTTGTAACTCCGGCTTGCAGGTATTGCTGAAGAAAAGGAAGGTATTCAGACAGTATGGTTTAGATTTCCATGACAGCTGTGACTCATTGATCTTCAATGTGTATTCCCCCATTTCTAATCTAATGACTGGTATTTAGGGCAGCTTTTTCCAAGCAAAGAAGCTTTTTGTATTTTTGTACAGGTAATCCTTGATTTACAACAGTTCATTTAGTGACCATTCAAAGTTACAAGGGCACTGAAAAAAGTGACTTATGACCGTTTTTCACACTTACGATTGTTGCAGCATCCCCACAGACATGAGAGGGCGGGTGAGGCGAAGTACCCCTCGATGTAATTGACATCGAGTTGGCCACGCCCACACAGCCAGTCATTAGGGCAGAGAACTGGTTGTTAAAAAATTTGCAGCCCACCATTGTCTAAAACTATGAGAAACGCTTCAGGCAATTGTTTTATCATTAATTTAAGTTGAAAAATTCCACATTAGGTATTTACAGCTAACATCAAAAACATCATTAAAAAAGGACAACAAAGAATGTTCTTTCTGCGCCAACTCAGTAAGCTCAAACTGCCCAAGGAGCTGCTGATCCAATTCTACAGAGGAATTATTGAGTCTGTCATTGGCACCTCTATAACTGTCTGGTTCGGTTCTGCAACCCAACAAGAAAAACACAGACTTCAGAGGATAATTAGAACTGCAGAAAAAATAATTGCTACCAACTTGCCTTCCATTGAGGACCTGTATACTGCACGAATCAAGAAGAGGGCCGTGAAAATATTTGCAGATCCCTCGCATCCTGGACATAAACTGTTTCAACTCCTACCCTCAAAACGACGCTATAGAGCACTGCACACCAGAACAACTAGACACAAGAACAGTTTTTTCCCGAAGGCCATCACTCTGCTAAACAAATAATTCCCTCAACACTGTCAGACTATTTACTGAATCTGCACTACTATTAATCGTTTCATAGTTCCCATCACCAATCTCTTTCCACTTATGACTGTATGACTATAACTTGTTGCTGGCAATCCTTATGATTTATATTGATATATTGATCATCAATTGTGTTGTAAATGTTGTACCTTGATGAACGTATCTTTTCTTTTATGTACACTGAGAGCATATGCACCAAGACAAATTCCTTGTGTGTCCAATCACACTTGGCCAATAAAATTCTATTCTATTCTATTCTATTCTATTCTATTCTATTCTATTCTATTCTATTCTATTCTATTCTATTCTATTATTCTATTCCATTCCTTTCTTTCTTCATTTCTTGCCTTCAAGTCAGTCTTGACTTGTTCAGGCTCAAAAGTCTCCCAGTTTCCAACTTGGTGCCTTTGATAACTACACCAAACAGGTTTGCTATCCTACTTTAGCATTCAGATGATAACCTATCAAGTTAAGAACTAGTAGCCCAACACCAATTGCTTGCAATTAGCATGCTTTTGCTCAATAAACAAAGTTCTGCTCAGTAAACAAATTCTTTAATAATTAAATAATTTTATTAAGTAACTATAAAAGCCAATGTACAGTAGACTTCTTGTATTGCATTTTGAGCAATTCATGTGCATGCCTCAACCACCATATCTGCTCCTCCATTCAAATTGCTCAAAAAGTAAAAGCTCACAACTCTGAAAACTTCCCCACTCAACAAGTACTATAGACTTTCTATCACACCAAAAATAAATAGACAAAGCAAACTGGACAGATTTAAGGCATAGTTTGTCTCATCAAAAGATCAAGGAGTTGTTATTCAAGTCATGACAAACTTTCTGAAACTCTTATTATTGCACTGTTTGTCATCTCTCACATAGAAAGTGTACACTGACTACAAAATCATTAGAAAATTATTAATTTACAGCCTAGAAATAGAGGAAGTAGGTTATTACTCTTAACTCAATGGCACATTCCACTACACACCCAATGATGTCAACAGGTGCCCTTAGTAAACAAAACTAGGTTCAAGGGCACAACGATTACAAAGAAAATAATTGCTTTGCCCTCATGTCTGAGTGGTAAAACCTTGTGGTGCCAGGCTATAATAGTACCAGCATGGACAACTGCTTGATGGATTATTTTTCTGACTTGTATTTAGATAAGCCCTCACATGTAGAATTATTTATGCATATGTTTTAGTACAAATTATTTTAGAGTAGAACAACTTCCATTTTATAGGGCAGCAGGAAAATTAATCTTTATGTTCTATTTATAGAAGAAATGCTAGAAGCTTTCTTCAGTCCTTCATGTCAAGTGAAACAGAGCCAAGCCCAGTGTGAGCTATGGAGGAAACAGAGCAATTCCTCAGTAGCAGTTGACAGATTGGTATGTTGCCCCATCTTCCACTGCTGAATGCTAGAACACAAGGGATGTCTCAGTGGCAGAAGATTGCAAAAGGCAAGGAAAGAGATGGCTAAAATATGCTGCTTATGTTACTATGTTAAGTGTAAAATGAATTGTAATCAGACCATCGATCTTCTTTCATGGTCTTAATAATATTCAGTACACAATCAGAATAAGAACAGAAGATTAGGATGTTCAAGTAAATCCATTTTCCTGTCATATATTCAACTTCACTAATAATATTTTCTTGTTAATAGATAAAGGTCACAGTGCCCTAGGAAAGGGCAACCCCCTCTCAAAGAAAATCTGATTTATTGTTTGCTTTAATTTACCAAGATTATAATTTAATGATAATTGCTCTATGATAGCCATTCTAAACTGCAGCGTTATAATCCTATAAAATGCTACAAGAGAGCCAGTTTGGTGAAGTGGTTAAGATATCAGGTTGGCAACTGGGGGGTTCTGAGTTCTAGTCCTCTCTTAGGCACAAAGCTAGCTGGGTGGCTGAAATGGAATGTGCACATGGAAAAGAATAAGGACAAGAATTTTGGGAACACAGACCTTTCCTAGGAGGAGACAATAAATCTTATCAGAGAAAGGCCCAAATTAAGAGACTAGACAATTCTAAACTGGATGGGGAGTAAGGATGCAGTTCAGGATCTCCACACCATAGAATCAGTCAACCTTCCCAAGCAAGGTTCCAAAGCCATGTTTTCACTCCTTTCTGGAAAGCCAGGAGAGTGGGGTCCTGCCTCACCTCTGGTGAGGAGTACGTTCCAGAGGGCGGGGGCAATGGCAGAGAAGGCTCTCTTCTTTTATTCTTTAACTGTCAGGGTCTGCAACATACCTTCCCTGACTGTTTGGGTGAAATGGACTGATGAAATGGGATGAAGACGGTTCTATATGTAGCCTGGCCCCATGCCATGTAGAGCAGGGGTCTCCAACCTTGGTCCCTTTAAGACTTGTGGACTTCAACTCCCAGAGTCCCTCAGCCAGCTTTGCTGTCAACTCTGTTGTCAACTCTGGGAGTTGAAGTCCACAAGTTTTAAAGGGACCAAGGTTGGAGACCCCTGATGTAGAGCTTTACAGGTCATAACCAGCCAGCATCAGGAATTGGACTCAGAAGTAAACTGGCACCCAATGCAATCCCAAAATTGTCTGTATTCCATACCAGTTGGAGTTTCTTGCAGGGGTGAAATCCAGCAGGTTCTGGCAGGTTCCGGAGAACCGGTAGTGGGAATTTTGAGCAGTTTGAAGAACCGGTAGTGGAAATTTTGAGTAGTTTGCAGAACCAGCGAATATCACCTCTGGCTGGCTCCAAAGTGGGGTAGGAATGGAGATTTTGTAATATCCTTCTCCCAGGAATGGGGTGGGAATGGAGATTTTGCAGTATCCTTCTCCTGGAGTGGGATGGGAATGGAGATTTTGCAATATCCTTCCCCTGCCACACCCAAGCCACGCCCACCAAGCCACACCCACAGAACCGGTAGTAAAAAAAAAATGGATTTCACCAGTGGTTTCTTGTTATTTTTAAAGTTTCCTAGAGAGGAGCTGCCATTTGGAGCACTCGTGGATGATCACCCTTCTCTCATGCTCCAGACTGGCCTACTCATCAGTCTTCTGTTCTACACAAGAAGCTGACAGGCACCATCTTGAAAAGGGCATCTGGCCGTCTCTAGCATAGGAGAGAATATATCTTTTCCTATGTGCTTAGAAACAGAAATTAACAGAAATCTAAAAACATAAGTAATAATTAATCATACCAAACTGTTGACTTTATTTATATAAAACTCACACAGATTCTATTATTACTGTATTATATAAAACTACTTCGTCTTATAAGGAAAAATGGAAAATTCATTATTGTGAATTCATTAGTGTTCTTAGGAAAGGGGTGTTCTGCATCCCTTTAGAAATAGCAGGCATGGTTCAATCTGGAATTTTGAGCAGTTTGAAGAACCGTAGTGGAATTTTGAGCAGTTTGAAGAACCGTAGTGGGAATTTTGAGCAGTTTGAAGAACCGTAGTGGGAATTTTGAGCAGTTTGAAGAACCGTAGTGGGAATTTTGAGCAGTTTGAAGAACCGTAGTGGGAATTTTGAGCAGTTTGAAGAACCGGTAGTAAAAAAAATGGATTTCACCAGTGGTTTCTTGTTATTTTTAAAGTTTCCTAGAGGAGCTGCCATTTGGAGCACTCGTGGATGATCACCCTTTCTGGAAAGCCAGGAGAGTGGGGTCCTGCCTCACCTCTGGTGAGGAGTACGTTCAGAGGGCGGGGCAATGGCAGAAAGGCTCTCTTCTTTTATTCTTTAACTGTCAGGGTCTGCAACATACCTTCCCTGACTGTTTGGGTGAAATGGACTGATGAAATGGGATGAAGACGGTTCTATATGTAGCCTGGCCCCATGCCATGTAGAGCAGGGGTCTCCAACCTTGGTCCCTTTAAGACTTGTGGACTTCAACTCCCAGAGTCCCTCAGCCAGCTTTGCTGTCAACTCTGTTGTCAACTCTGGGAGTTGAAGTCCACAAGTCTTAAAGGGACCAAGGTTGGAGACCCCTGATGTAGAGCTTTACAGGTCATAACCAGCCAGCATCATGAATTGGACTCAGAAGTAAACTGGCACCCAATGCAATCCCAAAATTGTCTGTATTCCATACCAGTTGGAGTTTCTTGCAGGGGTGAAATCCAGCAGGTTCTGGCAGGTTCCGGAGAACCGGTAGTGGGAATTTTGAGCAGTTTGAAGAACCGGTAGTGGAAATTTTGAGTAGTTTGCAGAACCAGCGAATATCACCTCTGGCTGGCTCCAAAGTGGGGTAGGAATGGAGATTTTGTAATATCCTTCTCCCAGGAATGGGGTGGGAATGGAGATTTTGCAGTATCCTTCTCCTGGAGTGGGATGGGAATGGAGATTTTGCAATATCCTTCCCCTGCCACACCCAAGCCACGCCCACCAAGCCACACCCACAGAACCGGTAGTAAAAAAAAATGGATTTCACCAGTGGTTTCTTGTTATTTTTAAAGTTTCCTAGAGAGGAGCTGCCATTTGGAGCATTCGTGGATGATCACCCTTTTCTCATGCTCCAGACTGGCCTACTCATCAGTCTTCTGTTCTACACAAGAAGCTGACAGGCACCATCTTGAAAAGGCATCTGGCCGTCTCTAGCATAGGAAAGAATATATCTTTTCCTATGTGCTTAGAAACAGAAATTAACAGAAATCTAAAAACATAAGTAATAATTAATCATACCAAACTGTTGACTTTATTTATATAAAACTCACACAGATTCTATTATTACTGTATTATCTAAAACTACTTCGTCTTATAAGGAAAAATGGAAAATTCATTATTGTGAATTCATTAGTGTTCTTAGGAAAGGGATGTTCTGCATCCCTTTAGAAATAGCAGGCATGGTTCAATCTGGAATTTTGAACTGGCTTTGAAGAACAGATAGAATAGAATAGAATTTTATTGGCCAAGTGTGATTGGACACACAAGGAATTTGTCTTGGTGCATATGCTCTCAGTGTACATAAAAGAAAAGATACGTTCATCAAGGTACAACATTTACAACACAATTGATGATCAATATATCAATATAAATCATAAGGATTGCCAGCAACAAGTTATAGTCATACAGTCATAAGTGGAAAGAGATTGGTGATGGGAACTATGAAACGATTAATAGTAGTGCAGATTCAGTAAATAGTCTGACAGTGTTGAGGGAATTATTTGTTTAGCAGAGTGTTGGCCTTCGGGAAAAAACTGTTCTTGTGTCTAGTTGTTCTGTGCAGTGCTCTATAGCGTCGTTTTGAGGGTAGGAGTTGAAACAGTTTATGTCCAGGATGCGAGGGATCTGCAAATATTTTCATGGCCCTCTTCTTGATTCGTGCAGTATACAGGTCCTCAATGGAAGGCAGGTTGGTAGCAATTATTTTTTCTGCAGTTCTAATTATCCTCTGATTATTTCTCAATTGAAATTTTTGAAATGATCATGCAGCTGATTATGAGATTAACTATAAAAATCTCACTGGTAGAACATAAAACAAAGGGAAGAGCACAAGGAAATGTGAGATAATGCAGTAATGCTAAACACTGCTCCTTTATTTATGGCACAGGCAGAAGGCCTGAATATCAAAGTGTCTATTTTGGAAAACAAAGCAGTATCGGATAAGGTCATTGTAACTATTTTCTTGAGGATGCACCTGCCTAAATCTGCCTACCCTGAAGCATATTTGTCTCTCTTATAAACTTGAAAGAACGTGTGTGCTGATGCTTACAGAAGCCTTATAAATCTCCTTTGTTGGAGAGTATTTTTGTGTAGAGGTAAGGCGCTGGCCTAGAAACAAGGATACAGGGAGTTCTGGGCTTCCCTTAGGTGGGAGCAATGAGGTTGTTATTGTGGGGAAAATAGGAGAAGGAAAGCATACTAGGTATATTCACCACTTTGTGGGACTTATAAAAAAATAAAAACTGGAGAGAAATCTAATACGACAATTACTAATAACTTGTTAGGATCTAATCATATTTTTGAAGTTACCATTCTGTTTAATGAAGGAGATGGAAGGCTTAGCCAAATTCCTAGATGGAGTATCCTTACAATAAGTTTTCCATTCCGGTAAAAATACATCCATTGTTAGAAACCAAGAAGGGAATTAAGCAAAGAATGGAAATGTGCAGAAAAAGGGGAAAAAATTAGCAAAGCATCTTGGAAATTTCATGCTAGTGAAGGAATACATTCATTTATGCTCCAAGGACAAATTGACTGTAGGGAATTTATTGTTTATTTATTGATTTAATAAAATGTATATTTTATTACGGCAATGGACAAAGAGGTTCTGAGGGGTGAAGAGGAATTCTACGGAAAGGCCCGACCTGACCATCTCCCTGACCCAAGCGTCCGTGATGGTGATTTCCCACTGGCTGGTGAAAAGTGCCAGATGGCCCCCAATGGGAGGGCTGGACGTGCAGTCAGCGGAAACGTCAAAAGGGATGACCACTCCCACCCCAAAAGGGCCATTTAGGAGGCCCCCTCTGTCCCTGGCCACTCTGTCTGTCCTGGGCCCTACTCTGTCTGGAGGGGAAGGCTCTCTGCGATCTTTGCACAATGAAGGCACTGTCTGACCCCTGAAAGGGTCAAAAATAAGGTTGTGGTCTAGCCTCAGATCTGCAGGACAAGCTTGGGAGGATCTTCCATTTGTCCCTGGTTTCCACCAGAAGGAGGTCCAGGGACTGGCCGAACATACTGCCACCTGAATATGGGGCTGAAGCCAGCCGCCATTTGTTTCGGGCATCCACATGCCAATCAGTGGGAGGAAATTGTGGAGCCAATGGATTTGACGGCAAACCTGAAGACGTTTAAGGTGGCGTTCACCAAAAATTCTAAGGCAGCCATGATCTTATTCAAGTCCTGCTGTGATCTGGTGTAGTTGAGGGCAATTGGTCCTGCAACTGTTTAAGCCAGAGCAGAGATGCCCTGTTAAAAAACAAAACAGCTGTGGAAGCCTTAATGGCCCAGGCTGCGGACTGATGTGCTTTAACTAATGATTGCTCTGCCCTTTTATCTTCAGGGCAGAGTATCTCCTCCAGGGGTCCCGTTAAGATTGGAGGAGCAGACAGGGCTACCACCGGTGAATCTACTGTGGGTACCCGCAGCAACTTTGCAAAATCTGCGCCTAGGTTGTAGAGGCGCTTATCAAGATTATTGGGGTTGGGCCTGGAGATCAGTGCAGACCATTGTCATTGCACGACATCATTAAATAGTCTGGGAGCGGTCACCTCCTCCGCATCAATGGCCAGTTCTGAGAACAGAGGAACTGAGGGGTCAACCCTGCCTATTGAGGGGTCCGGGATTGGCTGGACCAGACCCAGCTGGGTAGTGTTCTTGGCCTTGTGGAGCAAGGATCTAAAAAGTTGGGGTCAAAAGAGCACCACAAATGATGGCTGGTCAGGTAGCAGGTCCTTGTCTTCTGACAAGTCCGGGTCCCCCAGAATATCTTCCCCAGCCAGAGGCTGAGGAATAATCAAGATCCTGAGAAGGACCAGCATCCTCTAACAGTTGCAAATCCCGGTGATGTTCTTGGGTTGTGAGGTAGTCAGAGACCCATGATTAGGCTTGTTGTTGCATACACGTTGCTATGCTACGCTGGATAGTGTCAGATATTAAGGCCGCCATGCTAGCAGGGATCTGAGGGTCCTCCTGCTGGGGAGGTCTATGGCCAGCGGCCGTGGGTACAAAGGTAGCCGGGACCAAAGATCCCCTATGCCTGGCAGGTTGTTCCCAATGGGATTCAGTGAGACCTGTATCTGAGATAGGGCCAAACAACATTTCGCTGTTGTCTGGCAACAAAGGGGTTTGGGTCCCCTCTCCATCAGGAGACCAGGCAACAGTGGTCAATTGCTCTGGGGGTACAGGCAAAACCTCCGGAGCAGGAGGAGAGACAGACTCGATTGTCTGCTCAGCCTCCTGTAGGCCCTGAATCTTTTTGCTGGCCTCCCTGATGGCCTTTTCAATGGCCTTCTCTATGGCTTTGTGCCTTTTCTTGGCTTCCTTCTCCGAAGCCTTTGAGGCTTGTTTGGGAGGCTTGGCTGGAGGTGGGTGGGTTTTCTTTCCCCACTTGAGGGCCACTGATCCTGTGGACCCTGCCCCCTCCTGGGAACTATGGCTGTCAGTAGCCAAAGCCTGTAAGGCTTGTTTGCAGGGCTGCTTGGATGGAGCGGCAGCCATTCTGAACAGGTGATAGAAGCCTGGAATGCTAGGTCTCTAATGTGCATGTGGCAGGATCTGAAGGCCTGCTGTGGTGGGCCAAGGCCTCAGTAGTTGGCCTGAAGGCAATTGGGCTGTAGCTGTGGAGTAATGGCCCTGCCCAGCCCCCTCCCATGTCCCACCCAGGGAAGAGGGGTACCCTTGGCCAAGTAGCCTGTCCATGTGGCCGCTGTCCCTGTCCAAACAGCCACTTCCTGCAAGGGCTGGTCTTACCAGCTCAAACGTCGCCGGATTAAAGCCAGACATGCCATGCCTGACTGGCTAGCACCGTGGAGGCTCACTCATGAGCGCAGCCACTTACCGCTTCACCTGCAGTGCCTGGGGTGGAAGCCTCCAAAACCCCTGATGCAAGGGCTAGGCGATCAGGCAAGGCTCGGGAGTGCCACCCTGAAGCTCTGCAAGCGGCAGAGGCTTTGCCATGAAGCGTCCTTCAGTGGGCTCCAGCTAGAACGTCTGGGAGTTCACACTGGGAGCCGAGAGGGACTGTCCAGAGCCTTGGTGCCCTCCACGATGCTCGCAACACCTGGGGCCTTCAGCAGGGTCGGGACAGCTCGCCCGTCATGCTGGCATGGGAGAAGCTCAACCAGCAAAGCTGGGAGCTCTCCACAATGTTCCTGCTGCCTAGCAGCTTTCAGCGGTATCAGGCTGGATCACCCTTCTCGCTGGAAAGAGGTAGGCTCAACCAGTGAACTGGGAGCCAGCCAAGATGCAAAGTAGGCTAAATAAGTTGGAAGAAAAAAGCAGTCAGAATGGGACAGCTCAGAAAAGCACATCTGTCCGATCAGACTGAATCTGAAAGCTGGGAGGCAAGAGGAAGAGGAGAAGCTTAACAGCTTGCAGACTCAGTCCTATCGGATCAGACAGAGTTAACTCATTCTTGACTGCTGGTCCCGCCTTTCTAGAGAATCTGTTTCTTTCCCAGGCCTGGAGTCCCAAGTATTTGAATGGCCACATTTCCTGCTTATGCTGCCACTAAACAGCTGTGATGGTGCAGTGGTTAGAATGCAGTATTGCAGACTGCCAGCAGTTTAGCAGTTTGAGTCTCACTGGCTCAAGGTTGATTCAGCCTTCCATCCTTTCAAGGTCAGTCAAATGAGGACCCAGATTGTTGGGGGCAAGATGCTGACTCTGTAAACTGCCTAGAGAGGGCTGTAAAGCATTGTGAAGCAGTATATAAGTCTAACTACTATTGGTACTGCTGCTATTATAATATCTCTTGGCTGCTATTTGTATTTAATTTCTTTTTGTATCAAGTTTTAATTATTTGAATTGTTTTCTTTTTAATTGTGTGCCACACAGAGTCACTGGTTTGAAATGGGCGGCTCTAAAACTTGAATAAAATAAATGAACGAATTATACACAGCGATAAAAGAATGGTGTGAGAAGGGGAAAGCACATAGGAATGACTATGAGGTCAGGCTTGTAATAAAGCAAGAATCTTGCGGCTTCTATGATATATAATACAAAATCTGGGGTTCAGTTCTTTAATGAAACAAAATTGGCATCAGAAACTGCTCCCTCCTTTAAATTTAAAGGAAATTATGGCAAATTCATAAAAAACATGGAGACATACAGTGTTATGATTTGAATAGCAAACAATCATTGTGGCATGTGAATACAATGGTTTACATTGACAATGATTCATAATTTGCTCTAACAGTATAGTATATTTGCAGAAACTGGTCACAGGATGGTGATTACCTTATTGCTTTCTCATGTGGGCAACTAACACTGAAAGTATATGGAAAACGTTTTGTGATTTCAGGCTGATAATCCTAGCCGGTCATGCACTTTAATTGTAATACAGACTGACTTCTCCACACAACCAAATGTAATTTGTCTGTTCCAGAATACATTCCTATTAAGATGGAATGTTTTGTAGTTTGAAAATCAGCAATCAAAATGTAAACAGTGTGATCATGTACCTATATAAGCAACCCACCACTGTTAGTGCCCTAACGCACATAACAGCAAGGATGGTTTGTATATGGCAAAATTAAGAACCATTGCTGCAAATAGTACAGCCAATTTTTATTTTTTTTTTGCTTTTTAAAAAGGCCTGATCTCATCTCTTCTGTAATATATTCATTTTTTTTCAGTCATTCGTCTTAAAAAAGGAAGAGAGAAAATGTCATTTTTGTAACGTTTGGAAAAAGAGAGATAGATAAGGCATTGGAGAGCAAAGCATTTCACAGAAAGTTTTTTGTTGTTGGTTTTGCAATAGAAATGGGGCGAGGGGGTGGGAGACAGGAGGAAGAGAAGTTTCAAATAGCAACATTGTCCAAAAGGGTGAAAGGGAACAGATGGCCGTGGAGAATGCAGACTCAAAGCTCTGAAGAAAAGGCCTATATTGACAGATCTTGCTGTTTCCTATTCAAGCATGAACGTTCTGGCATGGAGAGTTAAGACGACACAAGGAACAACCTCAGTTCCCAGCAACCCGCTACGGGCAACTGGTCTCTGAAGCTTTCTGAGAAAAACAAGGAGACTCAGACAGACAAACAGATATGGCAACAAGCCCAGCTCTCAGCTATCAGGGGGGAAAAATAGAAAGGCCAGAAACAGCTGCCTTTTCCTGGCTCCAGAGGCGAGCATTAGAAAGAGCATTTCCAGCCTTTCACATCTTCCTTTTCAGAGCGAGCTTCTTTCAGAGGTCAACTTCAAGCTGCTGGTCTTTGCCCTCAGCCGAGGTGAAAAAAAGGACAGATAAGAACTTGCCGTGCTCATTGAAATCTGCTCCCTTTAATCATAAGCTCCCTTCAGCAAAGAGAAATATTTCAGACATAGCCCTCTGGTGATAATGCTGCAAGGTGGGGGTGGGGTGGGGGGTGTTGTGTGTGTTTGTAACAAGCCAGGGGGATTTAAAGTTTTAAAAGTCAGATCGGCAGTTCCCACACTCAGGTTGAACTGAGACCACATTCTAGTGGGTAAGCTGGCCTCCCTGCCCCTAAGCAAAGAGATGGGGGTGGGTGGCTGGGTGGGGGTTTAATTACAGTCAGGGGAATCACTGCACTAACAAGTGTTTTGTGTATGCCTCTGTGCCACTACGTTAGCGATACTGGTGTATTTTTCCTATAATGGAAGGTACTTTTAAATAAGGGTTTCCTTCACAGAACGTTCATAATCAAACTAAAACTAAAGAAAGCACTACAAGAATTTTTTTAATCTATCAACAAACATTTGAAGAAAGTTGGAGCAGGACATTGGGCCAGTATAAGGTGCTGGCTAATGGACCAAATAAGGCCTTTCTCTACCTGATTAGAGACACTCACCCCTTTTCAACCAGTACCTTCCTCCCTGTCTGTATAGGCCTGTCTGAAAAGTATCCTGCATTCTGATTAGAAGGGGAAATAAACATGACATTTGCTTTATTTTACTATGGATTTCATGGATGCAACGTAGCAATAGCACTTTGAGGAGCAAATTCTAAGGGCGGGGCAGGGTGGGGGGGCAGACAAGAAAGGAAAATCTGTCTGCTTGAGGAAAGCTTTTTGTTTTGTTTCCATGAGAGAGACTTTGTTCTTTTCTTTTTTTTTCACTGCACTTGAAAGGAAATTTGGCAGAAGTGGCTAATTGTTTTAAAATTATGCAAACAATGGGGGAAGCAGAAGGTACCATTGCCATCTACCCTGCAAGCATCTTTTCTTTTATTCTGGTGTGTACAGATTTGTGTGGGTGAGGGAGAGAGAGGGGTGTAAAAGTACATCGATTTGATCAATAAAGAGCGCAGGGAAAAAAATCTCTTGAGAACATTCCTGTCACAAGAGTAGCAGCAATGTTTGAGACTCAAAACTTATCTCTCAGGCCTTTTTCCTTTTACAGAGGAAAGTCTGTTATGAGCAAAATAGTTGAGAATGTTTTTGATCCATAGGCTCTAAACTATCTTGCTTGTCTTTGGATCAATATAGATATATAGAAGCTTGCATGAAAATCCTTGTGCATCATCATCATGATTCTTATGAAATTTCAGTTGCCTCAAAATCTGGAAAATATCTTTTAAAAGTTTTGCAGGATGATCTGGGGCTGTGGTTTCCTTTCTCTATATGCAAAGCTAAAATGAAGATCAACGCATACCATTTAATATCAATATAGAAGCCATTTAGTGTCTACTAGAGAATTCAGCACAAAGAAAACCATCAGCTATGCCAGTGTTTTTCAAACATGGCAATTGTAAGATTTGTGGGCTACCCGTGTGCAACTCTCCATGCTGGATGGGGAATTCTGGGAGTTGAACTCCATACGCTTTAAAGTTGACAAGTTTGAAACTAATCCTGAAGTATGCTCTCATAACTGAGAAAAAAAATTCTCCATCAAGCTGCCAAATTGTAGAAGTTTATTCTAAAGGGATCTATCTCTCTGATTATGGATAGGGCATTCAGCACACAACACCAGCACAGCCATCTCCATAAGATTTCTATTCCTAATTTTCCTAGACCATAAATCAGTGTGATAGCACATAAATAATAAAATTAAACTAACTCTATTTGTACAACTGGCTGTTAAATGTTTAGGATATGTACTAGCTGTTGAAGAGAGAAGATGAGAACAAAGAATCAGCCAGCTTTGCTTATTGTTGACTCTAGATCTAATGCCCTGACATCAGCTGGGAAACAAACTCTGTATGAAGTGGAAGATCACACAAGTTCCTTATGAGCCTAGCTGACAATTTTGTCATCCAAAAGATAGAGGAGGGAACTAGGGAGTCAGCTATACTGGACTTAATTCTTACCAACAGAAATAAATTATAGAGGGAATTGTAGTTACAGGAACTTTAGGGGCAAGTGACCACATCACATTTGAATTCAATCTAATGCAGACACAAGCAATAGAACAAAATCAAACTAGTATCTTTAAAAGAGCTGATTTCAAGAAACTCAGAGCTTGGGAAGGATTCCATGGATGAAAATCTTAAAGGGAAAAACAACTCAAGAAGAGTTGGAAAACTATAAAAAATATGATTATAAAGGCCCAATCCAACACAATACCACTGAAAAAGAAAAATAAGAACTCCAAGAATAAATGGTTACACAAAGAACTCTCTCATAAACTGAAAGACAATTAAGATAAGTATAAAAAATGAAAAGAGGGACACATAACTAAGGCAGAGTAACAGCATATAGTCCAAATCTGCAAAGATGAAGTCAGGAAAGCTAAGGTTCAAAATAAACTAAGACTTGCAACTAATGTCAAAAATAACAATAAATAAAGTTTCAACATATAACAAATTAGAAAATAAGTGAAGGAAACAATTTGTCCACTAATGGGAGGAAAGCAGCAGGGAGAAGGCAGAGCTGCTTAATTCTTTCTTCACGTAAAAAGGGGGGGAAATAGCACAACCTAACAAAAACAGAACTGTGAAAGAGAGACTAGAAATACAAATTAAAATGGGCAAGAAAATAGTAAGAAAGCACCTATCCACTCTAGATGAGTTCAAATCCTCAGGACCTAATGGATTACATCCCAGAGTTCTGAAGGAGCCGGCAAATGTGATCTTAGAACCATATCTTCCAAAGATCCTGGACCATACGCAAACTACAAGAGAGAACTAGTACAGAGCTGATTGGTTCTCATCTTCAAAAGTGGGGGGGGGGGGACGACAGATCCAGGAAACTACAGTCCAATCAGCCTGACAGCAATACCTGGGAAGTTCCTGGAAAAGATAATCAAGCAATAGATCTGCAAACACCTAGAGGCAAGCAAGATTATAACCAGAAGTCAACATGGGTTGGGTTGGTCAAAACAGGTCATGACAAATAAATCTCATTTCATTCTTTGACAAAATGACTAAATTAGACCAGTGAAATGCTATGGACAAAATATAGTTGGATTTCAGTAAAGCATTTGACAAAGTAGACCACAACTTACTTCTTGTTAAACTAGAAAAAGGTGGGATAGACAGCATCACCACCAGATTGATTTGTAACTGGTTCACAAACCACACTCAGCATGTAGTCCTTAATAAAACTACATTTACATAGAGGGAAGTAAGCAGTGGAGTACCCCAAGGTTCTGTTTTAGGTTCAATACTCTTCAACAACTTCATAAATGATTAGATGAGGGAACAGAAGCTGAACTCATCAAATGACACCAAGCTGGCAGAAATAGCCAACATCCCAAAAGATAGGCTCAAGATCCAGATAGATCTCGACAGACTTGAACATTGGGCCCTATCTAACAAAATGAAATTCAACTGAGAGAAAAGTAAGGTAAGAAAAGTAAGAAAGGTTTTTCTTAGGCAAGAAAAACCAAATACACAGGTACAGATTAAGGGAAACATGGCTCAATAGCAGTAACTTGAAAGGCTACCCAAAAAAGCCAATGCAATCCTAAATTGTATTAACAGAGGGATACAATCAAGATCACATGAAATGTATGTACTGCTAGTACTGTTAGTGTTAGTACTGCTTTATAATGCAATAAGGCTACACTTGGAATACTGCATCCAGTTTTTGTCACAATATAAAAAAACATGTTGAGATTCTAGAAAGACTGCAGAGAAGAGCAACAAAAATGATTAGAGGTCTGGATGCAAAAACATACGAAGAACAGTTGCAGGAATTCTAGAATAGTGAAAAGAAGAACTAGGGGTAACGTGATAGCAGTGTTCCAACATTTGAGGGGCTGCCACAGAGCATGGGGAGCCAACCTATTTTTTCAAAGCACCAGAAGGTAAGACAGGAAGCAATAGATGGAAACTAATCAAGGACAGAAGCAACCTAGAACTAAGAAGAAAGTTCCTGAAAGTGGAAACAATTAACGATTGAAACGGCTTGCCTTCAGAAATTGTTGCTCCATTACTGAGGGCTTTCAAGAAGAGACTGGACAGCCATTTGTCTAAAATGATAGGGTCTCCTGCTTGAGCAGGGGGATTGGACTAGAAGATCACCAAGATCCCTATCGACTCTGCTATTCTGTTATTCCGTTATATCAGGGGTCTCCAACCTTGGTCCCTTTAAGACTTGTGGACTTCAACTCCCAGAGTTCCTCAGCCAGCTTTGCTGGCTGAGGGACTCTGGGAGTTGAAGTCCACAAGTCTTAAAGGGACCAAGGTTGGAGACCCCTGCGTTATATCTTTGCTGGCTGAGGACTCTGGGAGTTGAAGTCCACAAGTCTTAAAGGGACCAAGGTTGGAGACCCCTGCATTATATCACATCTTCAGTTGTTAAAACTGATTATAAACTACTTTATTAGGGGGAGCCTACATAGAGTAAAATAAATAAATAAAATAGTGAAAGAAAAATATGCAATTAAAAATAAGTCATGTCACTTATTACAAGATTCTGTGTAACCCAAAATAACATAGTAGCATTTAAAATACATTCTAACTTTTACTTAACCATAGAGAAAGAAGACAATATTCTGGCTTCTGCAAGAAGCAATTCTGTCAAACAGGGCTTGTCTTTCAAATTTCAAGACAGGTGCCCCCCAAAGTATATTCCCACACATTCCATATTCCACATCTGTTGTCCACACCATTTTAGGCCTCTGCAAGAACAGCAGGAGTTTTTAAAATGTGGGATATAAAATGTTAGCTAATCTCATACCACATCTATCTGCATACAAGCACTCTTGCCATTTCTAAACCAGATTTATGTCATAAAAACATTTTAGGCATGATTAAATTTCACCAAGCAACAATGTTAGCACTGATATTGTTCAAGCAAATTATGTGGTTATTTTATCATGTATACTTCATCTCTATTGTAGAATTTGCTTAACATATAAAATATTTTCAAAATTCTTGTCACATTTTATATAATGTCCATATTTTAGGTTGCTATGCTGTTTCGTGACAGGAAAAGATTCAAAAAAAGAAAACAAACAAACAAAAGCCAGGAGCAAAATAAATTAAACAAATAAATTCTTTTCATTAGTTTCTGGAATTGACATATGCTATTTTCTCTGTTCAATCAGATGAAAATATGCTATTTCTTTATAACAAAAATATGATGTTTAGGCTACAGACATTGCAGTGAATTCTATGGGAATTATAAATCAGATTAAAAATGAATTCCTTGACTTTATTCAAAATTTCAAATTCTGTTCTTGTATTCACAATATAAAGTCACATAATATTATATAAAATCTATTGTGTGTTTTGCAAATGAAAACTGAGTGTGATCTGAATTGAGTTTTCATTTCAGAATTATTATTTTTTTGTTTACATTTATATCCCGCCCTTCTCCGAAGACTCAGGGCAGCTTACAGTGTGTAAGGCAATAGTCTCATTCTATTTGTATATTTACAAAGTCAACTTATTGCCCCCCCAACAATCTGGGTCCTCATTTTACCTACCTTATAAAGGATGGAAGGCTGAGTCAACCTTGGACCTGGTGGGACTAGAACCTGCAGTAATTGCAAGCAGCTGTGTTTTAATAACAGGCTTCTTACAGCCTGAGCCACACCGCGGCCCTTCAGAATTAAGTATCCCAGATGATCATGAAGTTATCTTATTATACCATGACTATAATGACTCATGGAGAGTCATTATAGAGCAGAAGCGGTGCAACCGTCCTGGCCCTCCTGTGTCTGTCGGAAACTACTGATAACTATTATCCATGGTATCCTTACAGACTGGCTGCAGGGATTCTCCTCCTTTCTCTGTGGCCAATTTCAGTCACTCTTGGGGGGAAGGTCCAGCCCTAGTCCTCTACATGTGGGGTGCCTCAGATTCGCACTGCTCTTTTTTTTATCAGCTACAGGAAACCTCTGGGTAAAATCTCCCACTGCTATGGGGTAAATATTCATTCATTCACTCCCTCAATGCCTCTTTCCCTCCTTTCCTCATTCATTCTTTCAATTTACATAGCCACCCATCTCCCCCATCTGGGTGGTGCATACAATTAAAACACAAAGCTAAACTATCAACATAATTAAAAGAAAATCATTAGAATACTATTTGAACAATTTGAAAACTAATAATTAAAAAAATGGGGGAAATGAATTTTAAATGTAACCAACTGGATAGGTCTCACACCTCCATTGGGATCCCCAATAACAGAACAGGCTTTTCTAGATGGCCAATAGAGTTATTCACCTCACCTCAGAGGGAATTATATTCAAGAGGGCAAATGCCATGGCAAAAAAGGTTCTCCTTCTGGTCCCTGACAAACAAAATTCCTTAGCCAATGGGAGCCACACCATACTCCTCCTGCTGGACCTGATGGAATGAATAACTAGGGAGAGGCAATCCCACAAATAATCACCAATTTGCTGATGGTACCAGATTATACATCTCCACCTTTGTCCAGGCAGGTGATGCCATTTTAGGACTGCTGACTCAGTTCCTGGAGATTGTGAGGGAGTAGATGGAGTAGAACCAGTTCTGGCCCACTTTAGCAAGATGTTTGGAATTTTGGCTTCCCTGGGTACAATGTTGTGTTATCTTGATAGGGTAACATTTCCCCAGTCAGGAAGATTGGGGATCTTCTACCAGATCAGAGTAGGTACACTTAAGGTACCTTCTCTATATTGGTGCCATCTAGTGGGATCTAGGAAGTATGGTTTTGTTTTTTGTTTTTTTGGCCATAGCAGCCCTGTCCTTGAAATACTCTCTCTTGGGATCTCGCTGGTCCCTACCCTCTTAACCTTCTGGAAAGCTGTTAAGAGCTGTCTCTTCCCCCAGGTGTTGTCAAAGCAAGGTTAGATCCTGGAGATTATATGGATGAACAGATGTAACTGATAGACTGGGCTCCTAAATGTATATTATTTATGTGAGCACTTCTGGGCAGACAAACACTACCAACCATTTTGATTTAATAAACTGTATTAACTTTAGAAATCTCTTTAAAACATAGTTTACATATTAAAAATTGATTGTGAATTTCCATTTCTTCACTGCAAAATTTATGTTCTAGAGCAAATGTACAAAATTTTTTAAAAAATGTAGCCGAAGACTGCACATTTTGTAAAAATCTGTTCTGTGCTTTTTAAAACATCAAATTGCAGCGAACTACATTTAGTTTTCCTCATAACACTGCAACTTTATTCCATCACTAATTAAATATAATTTTTATGCAATAAATTCTGAAATGTACTTGGACCTCCTTTGCTCATCTTCCAGAATCAATGTACCTTTGAAGTGAAGGATATAGTTTTTAAGTCAGAACAACATGTGGACGCTGCTTTAGGAAACAATCAACATTTGTTTAGAGGAAAAAAAGTGTGCCTCAAGCTGAGAATACAATGCTCCCAGGGTGTTTGAATTACAGGACAGATGTTACTGGATTTAAAGGAATGGATGTGCAGCCAATCAGCTACAAACACATATAATATTTTTAAAGTCTCTTTGGTCTCTCCTTTTTTTTCATCAATTGGTCATGGGAGCCAAGTGAACATGGTAACTTGTTCTCTTATTGTTGACTTTTAAAGCATTCTCAAAAATAGTTGAGACACAGGGGGGCAACAGTGGGGTGTGTGAATATGTGCAGTTCTATATGTCAGATATTTAGTTCGACTGAGAAATAAATGTCCTATTTATTCACAAAGCAGATGTGGTGAAGGCAGCTCTGATGCAAACTTCCTCTGTGTGCTTTGCCAAGGATTTCAACCCTGACCCACAGAGACATTCGCTACAGGAGGTGAGAAGCAATTTACTTTCCAGGCTTAAATCAGATGCTGGCTCTGCCAAATGTGAGAAATGGGATGCTTTGAAGAGTCAGACTCTGTGTTGCTGACAGTGGAGAAGGGAAATTTTTTGACATAATAAATTCCCATTCCCAAGAGTGGGCAGAAGGCAATCTTTGCTTTTTAGAAAATACCACATTTCCTTGTTCATAAAATGCAGCTAAACCATAGGTTAGTATTACATCCTGACATGGCCTAAATTTTTCAAGGCAAGCAGATTACCTTCCATATGCTCTCAAAATAGGCATCAATTGTAAGTCAGAATTTCTCAGAGGAGATACGTACCTTCAGAATCCATAAATGCCATATTGATCTCCAGTGTCTGTTGCAGCTTAAGGCTGTACCTCAAAACGTCAACCCTCTATTAAATGTCATTATCTCCCTCTAACCCTTTATAAATATAAAATATTAATTCTCTCTAATCTGGAGAAATCCAGAGGCACTAGTCTCTCTCATAACCCCAAGAAGTTTCACCAATGAAAAGTGAAGGCCAAACTATGTGGACGGCATAGTGTCAGGGAAAGTTTGTTTTATTATATACATTATTAACCTGTTTTTGTTCATTCAAGAGAGGTCATAATTCTTTTCCTATCTTTCCAAAGTAAACTTCATAGCTGAGCAGGAACTTAAACCATGGTTTTCCTAGCTCTTCTCAAACAACTGTATCACTTCATTGTCCTTTCAATGTCAGACATAGGAATTCTGAAAAACTGTGGAGTGCAGGAATAACCTTGATGGAAATAGAAATTAGTACCACTGGTCATTAATAAATAACTAATAGCTATTGGTGAGATTATTCTTCCTTCATTCCAGAATGGATTCATAATAGTTGAGTCACACTACTATGCTACTGTGTCCTGCTCCTTAAAACATTAAAATTGGCAGACATCACTCCAATCTGGGCTACATATTTTGAGATTTTATTTGAAGAAAGTGACTATAGAAGTTTAAACAACTTGAAATGTTTCCCTTCTACACAGGGGTGAAATCCAGCAGGTTCTGACAGGTTCTGGAGAACCGGTAGCAGAGATTTTGTGCAGTTGGGAGAACTGGCAGCGGAAATTTTGAGTAGTTCGGGGAACCGGCAAATACCACGTCTGGCTGGCCCCAGGAGTGGGGAGGGAATGGGGAGTTTGCAGTATCCTTCCCCTGGAGTGGGGTGGGAATGGAGATTTTGCAGTATCCTTTCCCTGCCACACCGAAGCCATGCCCATCAAGCCACACCCACAGAACCAATAGTAAAAAAATTTGGATTTCACCACTGCCTCTACACCTGGTCCTTGACTTATAACCACTCTTTTAGTGACCATTTGAACTTAGCAGTACTGAAAAAAGTGACTTATGGCCATTTTTCACACTCATGACTGTTGCAGCATCCACATAGTCACATGACCAAAATTCAGATTGGCAACTGGTTCATATTTATCACAGTTGCAGTGTCCCGGAATCATGTGATCCACGTTTTACAACCCCTGACAAGCAAAGTCAATGAAGAAGCCAGATTCGCTTAGGAAACATTTTACTAACTTAACAACTACAGACAATGATTCATTTAACAACAATGGCAAGAAAGGTCGTAAAATGGGCAAAACTCACTTAACAACTGTCTCACTTAGCAACAGAAATTTTGGACTCAACTGTGGTTGTAAAACAAGGACTACCCATACAAGGTGGAGTTGAAATTAATCTGTAACATCAAATCCTGACTCTAACCAAGTTATATTACGGTTCCTAGGAAATATAGCACATATTCAAGCTCAAGTTGCATTAAGAAATTAAACTTATCTACTTATCAGTAAAAGTATCAAAATACTAACCCTAATAATTGTATTTTCTACATTATCTATTGTAGGTTTGAGAACATATGTTCAAGACTATCATATCTATCAATCTATCTACAGAATTTATCTGTCTCATTTCTTTCTTCAATTCTACATTTGCTGCTCTTTTTCTTTCTTAAAAGGATTTTTGACAGTTATAAAAAGAATTATTAAATAAATTAAATGTAATATTAAATATAAACATTTCACACTATCTGCAGCAAAGGGAGTAAACAGCATTTTTACATAAGTACTTAAGCATTAAATAAATTAGATGACCTATAAATTCCATTACTCTTAAAATACAACCCTCAAGTATAAATTGTGGTCTATAAAGGATATATTTAAATACATAACCTGTCCAAAGTTAGCTCCATCACTTTATTTGTTACAAATAATTTTCTTTCTCGTGCTTGAAGAGTGATAAAGGGAAAACAAAAGCAGCTTCTTGTTAGAGAGTGGTTGGAAATTAGGCAGTATATAAATTTAATTAATTAATATATGTCCTAATGTAGATCAGAACCAAATAGCTTGTACCATTTAATTCATGGGAAAAAATGTGTTTAAAACTCACATTTTCCTCTAAGGAAATAGGAAGCAGAGGAAGCAGAGCAAATAGCAGAAAAATCTAAAATTAAAAATCATAGGTTTTTACATTTTGTTTCTCAATTCAGGACAATTATATTGTCAGGCTTGGTAGCCATATTATCATGGTGCCTTCAGGATCCAGGCCTGCCACAATCTTATCGTGGGAAGTTGGGAGGGGGGATTGCATGAGTGAAGTAGAATTAGCCATAACAAAACTTTGCAGAGAAATTCAAGGCCATGGTGTCCAACAGCTGTGCTGAGAAGAAAGTGGAGGTTGTCTTCTGTGCGTGAAGGAACTGACTGGAGCAGTGGTGGACATGTGGGAGAAGTGGGCAAGGTCTTGAACTTTCTTTTGGGTGAGGAAAACTCGGAAGCTCCCAGATTCAGGTTTTCCCAGATGTGCCAATATGACATCTCTAATAAAAGGTAGCTTTGAGGAATTGCAAGCCTCTGAGTTTGATTTCATGGGGGGTGTTACTTGGAACCCTGCATATTTAGAAATCCAAGTTTAAATATTACATTCAAATAGAATATCATGCATACCAAAAGTAACTTATATGCAATACCCAGTCCACAAATCTCAGAACACAGATTATAACATAAAAATAATGATGAAAATAGAGTTATAGGTAAATTAGAAAAATCAGATTTATTACTCATATGCATAAATTTTCTCATTACCAATCAGTTATAGCACCATTGTTTTGGTAAAAATATGAATCAGAGAAACAGTTTTTCATGCTTATGAATCATAACATTTCTAATCCAGCCTCTGAAGAACTTTGCTTTCCCATTTTTGTTCCAATTTAAAATATATTTCTCGTTCCTTTTTGTTCTATTAAATTGTATGCATTTAATACAAGACCATTAATACAAAACCACTTTAGCAGAAACTTGCAATGCTTTGTCCTTACATCTTCCAAGGCAATCCTTCTGCAGAGATCTTAACATGAATTGGGAAAGTTCTAAAAACTTTGGATGAATCTTCCAAATGCATTCAAGCAGAATAGATTTAAATTGCATTATGTGGTTTGACCACTTAATTCTGAGTTAATGAAATAGTTGCTTTATTTATTGATAAAGATTAAGAAGAGCCTTCTTGAATCAGACAAAGCTTCTATTTAGTCTAGCACCCTGTTTCCCACAGAAGCAACCTGATGCCAATAGGAAGTTCTTCAAATATCATCCCTATTTCTTATAATCCAACAATTTCTTATGCGGGTTAGCTTAAAAAAAAACCTTTGTGCCTGAAGCAGGTGATCAAATACAACCTCACTCCTTGCTTTCCTAAGGGAAAATCCAACATGGAAGGGAAAGTGTGACCAGGTAGACGGTTGGAGAATGCAACTCAGCCTAGTCTGGCTATAGCTTTTTGTACTCCATTGGATAGCAGATCAACGGCCTTCTCTTCTACCGCTTGTTGAATCTTGTTCAAATACTCCTAACCACACTTTCTTCTTTTGAAACCCCTCACACAGATTTTTCAAACCACCACAATCTACAAGCTTTTCTGCTTAGAATAAGCAAACAAATGAAGAATAATCATGGGATGAACATCTATTGAAATAGCTACAAAAACAGTTTTAATATTGTTAAAAGTTTATTCTTCTGTTCCACAAAACAATAAATAATTAATATGAATACTACACTTTGGGGGAGAAGGGTAAAGGTGTAGTGGGCTGGGAAGTGGCTCACCAGGCTAATGCAGCCTGTTATTAACACACAGCTGCCTGCAGTTACAATTACTGCAGGTTCTAGTCCCACCAGGCCCAAGGTTGACTCAGCCTTCCATCCTTTATAAGGTAGGTAAAATGAGGACCCAGATTGTTGGGGGGGCAATAAGTTGACTTTGTATATAAATATACATATAGGATGAGACTATTGCCTTACACAATGTAAGCCGCCCTGAGTCTTCGGAGAAGGGTGGGATATAAATTCAAATAAAAATAAATAAATAAATAAATAAAAATAGTGAGAGAAAACTTTACCATATTACCAGACAATTCTTTTCAAGCCTTTAATTTTAGCATTGCAATAATTGTGCTCTGGAAAAGATGCACATTATCTACAAAGGTATGATACACTTAAAGCCTGTAATCCCAAAATGCAAATTGGGCAATATTTTTTTAATTGGGCAAAAAGTTTATTTACTATACATCCCATCTACCTAGAGGAGTTGCAATTATGAATACCTACAGACAAAATTTATTTATTAATGAAATTTATTTGCCACCCATTTTGTTTCAAAGCTACCCACGGGCAGCTTTCAGCCTAATAACCATTAAAAATCATCAAATATAAATATGCACCTAATAAAATTCCAATACCACCAGAATTAAATCATTGACACAAGTTGGAAAAGGAGACAGCCGGATGCAGGGGGTGAGGTAGGATTGGATCTTATTTGAAGCTCCCCAATTGGGGACCCAGGTCATCGGTCAGAACCGGCCTTAAGGCTCTTACAGAAAATCAGAAGGGTATGAGCTGATCTCACTTCAGGGGATAAGATATACCAAAGGGCAGGAGCCATGGCAGGCTCTTCTCCTGGTCCCTGCCAGCTGAAATTTCTTGACTGATGAGATCAGCAGTATGCCCCCTCTGTAGATGCACATGGGGCGGGCCAGTCCCATCAGAGTGAGACAGCTCTCTGGACTCATGCCGTGTTTGTCTCTAAAGGTAATAACCAGCACCTTGTATTACACACGGAAGTAAATCAGCAACCAGTGCAGCTCATGGAACAGTAGTGTAATAGGTCCTGCCCATGCTGCCACTCTGCACCAGCTGTAGCTTCTAAATGCTTTTTAAGGGTAGCCCCTTGTAGAGCACACTGCAGTAGTCCATATGTGAGATGATTAGGGCTGTAATGACTAAGTGTAGGGACTCCTGATCCAGGAAAGGGTGCAACTGGTACACAAGACAAAGTTGTGCAAAGGCTCTCCGAGCCACAACTGCCACTTGCTCTTCAAGCAAGAGTCGTGAGTCCAGGAGAATCCTCAAGTTGTGGACTGTGTCTGTCTGGGGTAGTGTCACCCTATCCAGAGCTAAAGATGTTAGTTCCAGATCTTGAAGCTCTATGCACCCAAAGCCATTCGGTCTTGCCAAGATTCACCAAAGCCTGTTGTCCCCCATCCAGGCTCTCACAGCCTCCAGGTACCACGAGAGGGCAGCCACAGCATCACTTGGATCACCAGAGGTGGAAATACAAACTTGAATATCATCACATACTGATGATACCTCAGCCCATGGTGATGGATGATCTTATCAGTGGTCATTCAGTAGTCCCTGCCAATACAAAACCAAATTTAAATCCTATTTATTTCAATGCAGCTCTCGTCGTTTTTATCTCTATTAATAAATGGCCATTAGATCAATACAATTCAGCTAGCAAATCTGCTAGATCAATGTTATTAGGTGGCCCACCTGAAGAATTTTGCAAAAATTCAGGGATAATGTAGAGTAGCACATAGACAAAGCAATCAGATCTTTCAACAGCAATTGAGGGGGGGACAAAATCTAGATTCTTACAATAGCTACCCTAAGGAAAAATAGCAACAAGGACAGGAAATGACCTGGGCCTTCTCTTTGAAATCTAGATAATTTATTTTAATGTAGTTCTTAATCCTTTAGAAGTACAGTACAATGTGATGTGATTATTTTTATGCAGCTGTGCCCTGGGCTTCAACTGGAAGAAGTTCCAATAGGAAGAAAATAATAATAATAATAATAATTACAACAACAACAACAACAACAACAACAAATATTTGGGACTGTTGTTCATTCCCTGGGAACAAGGGTGAGGATTCAAAAAGATTACAGAGGAACTCATGAAAACTTCAAACTGGAAAAAGACAGAACTCCACATCACTTATCTTGCCTATCTCCAAAATCCATTTAATGCTATGCTAAGGGTTTTGTTTTTTCTTTTTGTAATTTAATTTTGTGGGAATTGCAAATGAAAAAAACAAAACCCAGAACCACCAAAAAGGCATAGAAACAGTTCGACTCGTCTAGTCAAACCAAGTCAGTTTGACTTGCCAGTTCCTCCATTCAGAGATGAATTGCTGAAAATACGGGGGGGGGGGGATGAGTTTAGGAACACACCTTGACTGGTCTAAGAAAATAAGTAAGCATGGAAGAAGATAATTGCAAATCATTTAAGTATTGTATCATTGCTAAGAAAATGGATACAGCCATGAAGTCACCAAGAGTCTAGCCTGAAGAAGAAATGCATGTAAATCAGGGGTGTCAAATTCAATTTCATTGAGGGCCGCATCAGGGTTGTGTTTGAACTCGGGGACCAGGGGCATGGCCAGCTCGACGTCACTCATCAAGGCTCCATTTTTGGCCGTGATAGCCTCCTGCAGCCCTCTGCCAGTGAGAACGGAGCCCGGGAGGGCTGCACGTGGCCCTCCCAAACTCTGTTTTCACTGGCAGAGGGTTGTAGGAGGCAGTTTCAGACAAAAACAGAGTGCGGGAGGCTGACATGTGGCCTTCCTGATCTCAGTTTTTGTTGGTAAAGGCACCATAGGCCAGTCCTTCACTGTTTCCAGGGTGGGCCCGCGGGCCAGATCTAAGCACCCTGAGGGCCAGATGTGCCCACAGGCTTTGAATTTGACACCCCTGATGTAAATGAAGCACTTTGAACACGAACAGAATTACAGAAATGCTAATTAAAACTCACTCTCCCTTCTGTTAAGCAATAATCATTCACTAGAATAAGAACAGTGGAATTACCTACCTTAGCCTTAGAATGTATTGATCTAAAGCTGTAAAGCTATGCTACTTAATTTTCTAGTGTACCAAGTATCATACAGTAAGCAAAATAAACTTTTTACAAGAATATGTATTTTTTGAAAACAAGCTGTTAAGAGACCTCATACAATCTCCTTCAGACCTAAAGACCTCCAAGAAGCTGGTAAAAAACAAACTCTTTCAGAGAGTCTTTAGGGAATGATTGTTCACCCCAGTTAATTTTTTTACCGTATTTTGATTATATTATTATGTCTTGATATTATTGATATTTTGATTTGTTCCTTACTTTCTATATTATGTTGTGCTTAGATATTTATAGATGATTATAAATATCATAGATATTTATTAAAATTTATAAACTGCTCGTAGCCATCAACTTACAAATATTAATTGTATTTTTAATGTTATTTTGTTCTGTTATTCTGTTAATATTAGTAATACTTAGTTAAATGTATGGTGCTGTCTATATCAGGGTTGGTTTTTTTCCAACCCAAAATCTTTGATTATAAATTTAAAATATTTTGTATTACTTATCATGGACTGTACTTTTGATATTAATATTTGACTCAGAATACAAATCTACAAACCCTGGGCATATTTTTAAAGTTAATAAAATATGTGCTCCGGATGTCAAGCCTGAAAAAACACCCTTAAAACCAGACCTAGATACAGTATGATTAGCTTAAAAAAAAACCTTGGTGAAGTTAGAATTTAATACTATAGCTTTTAGCAAGAATATGTTTTAGAATCCCCTTGTTTTGTTGGGTGCTATATTGGTTTAGTTCACTTTTCAGTTGGCCTTCCAAGGAGGTTATTTACTTTTAATACACACACTTATTAGATGATTTCCCTAAAGGTTCAGGCAAGGAAAGTTACTATAAACTACCTTTCCAATAATTTCTGTCATGGCTGACAACAGTTGCAAAATTATCTTTTTAATTGCTTGGACTGGACACAGAAACCCACTATAAAGCTGATTCTTATTTTAAGATTTATCTTTTGGTCCAAAGAGAATATGATAGAAAAGGAACATATATATTTAAAAACTCAGAAAAAAAGATAAAACTGCTGAAAATTAATGTAGACTGAAATGTCCCAACTGAAAAGGAACGTTACAATTCCTTTCCTGAAAATCAAAAAGTGTTGGGGCTGAACATAGCTCCAAACAGAGCATGCTTTACTTCCTGGGAACAGCATAGGAAAAAGAATTCTTTTTCGTGAGTCTATCTTCAGCATTTCATTATCAGAAGGAGACCGATTGGAGGAAGCAGGGGAGTATGGCCCCTGTGTGGACAAAAAATCCCCTGTAGCCTGAGCCAGGTGGTGGAAATCTGGCAGCAAGGGAGTCTCAGAATGAACAGAAGCAGCTCTATGGCTTTGCTGCAAGCAGGCTGCTATTCCCTGTATAATAGCCTCAGATATTAAGGCAGCCATCTCTGAAGGCAGTGGAAGCTCTTGGGTGCCCCGTGGGCGGAGCCCTGCGGCCTTTGGGGTGAAGGTTGCTTCCTTGGAAGAAGCCTTCAGCCTCAAAGGATGTTGCCAGGCAGCCACAGTTGTCAAAGGCTCTGACAGGGAGCTGTTGGGAAAGGAGCAGAAAACTGGTCTCCAGCACCATCTGGAGACAATGCTGGAGGGAGCCAGTTGCCAAAAACATCAGGCATCTCCAATGGCTCCAGAGCTAAATGGCGGGAGCTGACCTGGTATTGGATCTGAAGGGCTTCCCTTTTGCGATCTGCCTCTTTCTGCACTTTAGCCACCTCCCGGTTGAAGGCTTTTTGGCTGTGCGCTGCTTCCTTTGCTGCGGCTTTGGAGCCCTTGCTGGAGGACCGCGAGCCCTTAGAGAGCTTAGCAGTGGCCCTCTTGCTCGCAGGTCTCTGTCCTGAGGTGCCTGCAGCTCTGTTGTCCTGGCTAGATAGGCAGGGCCATCTTCCATTAATGTGGCTTTTCTGCTCTCTGTGGCTGCCGCTGACGCCATTTTAAACTTTCCCTCCAAGCAGACTCACCTGAGAAGGGCACCGCTGCTTAGATCGTGGTGGGGGTCAGCTATCTGAGTATGCCCGGGAACGGGCAGGGGCTTGAAAAGCTCAGGGCTGTGGCTTCAATTGTCGGCTGTCGGGTTTCAGCTTGCCTGACAGCCGGGCACTCCCTTGGCGAATGGCTGCTGCAGCAGACCACGCGAAGCCGGAATTACCATAGCGCTGAAGCCTGCTGTGAAGACAGCCTCTGGACCAGCTCTGTGAGCAATGCTCAAGCTCGCTCCCCTGTCAGAATCACCTCCTGGTGAACTGACCTGCTGCTAAACAGCCCTCAGCAGGCTCAAGCTAAAAGCTCTTTATGCTGACATTCAAAGGTGATAGAGCTGTCAAGTTGGCAGTATAGTATTCAAGTTGGTAGTATAGCTGTCTAGAAGCAACCCAGCAATTGGTAAACCTATGCAAAAAACACATCTGTCTTTAGCTAGGCCTGAGTCAAAAGCTGGGGACCGTGTCCTCGCAGCTTTGACAGACTCAGTCCTATTGGCTAGCAGACGAGGACTACCGATTCCTGGATGCTGTCTCCACTACAATGGAGAACTAGTAAATACCACTTCTGACTGGCCCCACCCCCATCTATTTTCTGCCTCCCGAATCCCAGCTGATCAGGAGGAAATGGGGATTTTGCAGTAACCTTCCCCTGGAGTGGGGAGGGAATGGAGATTTTACAGTATCCTTCTCCTGCCATGCCCACCAAACCATGCCACACCCACTAAGCCACGCCCACAGAACTGGTAGAAAAAAATTTTGAATCCCACCATTGGTTGGCTTATCCACAGGTGGAACATTTTTCACAGTATTTTGCTTAAAAATTCAAGGTCTGGTGTTCCCATGGGAATTTATTATTGATGGACTAAAAAAGGCAAAAAAATGTCTTTTTTTAAAAAGTGAGAACAGAGAGAAAAAAAGGAAAAGTACACTTTATTACATAGAATCTGCATAAAGAATGCAAAGCCAGTAAGAAACTAAAGCTGAGAGCAGTTCTATCTTTCCCAAGTCATAAATTTCATTTAAACTGGCATGAGATAATCCATGGGTTTCAAGCTACAATATATTTTTAGAAAATAAAGCAGTGTTGCTGAAGCAATTCCCCAGTGATTCAAGTGAGAGGAGAGAGAAAATAATAAGACTGGATAGGCGGAGGCAACAGAAGGAAGGGAGGGGCAGGCCTTAATGAGTACTGAGTCATGGAGCCACACCCCATGGCCTATATAAAGGATCTGCTTTCTGGCAGTCTCTGAGTCAGGCAAAGTCGAACTTATCTTGCTAAAGTCACTTTCTGGTCTCCTGCCTGCTCTGAGGACTTTGCTAGGACTTTGGGCAGAGCTGCAGAGGCAAGCCTGATTCGGATTTCCCTGACCCGGCTGTCAGCGGAGGAGTGGGACACGACAGGGTCATACATATGAGAGCCATTTTTCTGGATTTTGCAGAAATGTCTTAAACATCCTGTATTACATATCTCAGTGATATACTTGATATATGCTTGCCTCCTTTCTTTGCGGATGATTCCAGTTGGTAATCATCGGGATAAGTCCCACTGTTGGCCCCTACTATGTGGGGTGCCAAGGTCCCATGCTTTCTCCCCTCCATTTTAACATCTATATGAGGCCATGATATCTTCTGCATGCTAATGATATCTAGCAACATATCTCCACCCCAGTGAATTAAGTGATGTTATGAATGTATTATCCCAGTGTTTGAAGACGTGAGGGTCTGGATGGAGAACAACAGAATTCAGCTGAACCCTGGCTCTTCCTCCTCTTATTAAAAAATCTCACTGAACAAGTCATGGCTGGGGTGCTCAGTTAGGGTTTTGTTTTTGTTTTTTTGATTTATTTTTTTTTTGCATTTATATCCCGCCCTTCTCCGAAGACTCAGGGCGGCTTACACTATGTTAGCAATAGTCTTCATTCTATTTGTATATTTATACAACTTATTGCCCCAACAATCTGGGTCCTCATTTTACCTACCTTATAAAGGATGGAAGGCTGAGTCAACCTTGGGCCTGGTGGGACTAGAACCTGCAGTAATTGCAGGCAGCTGCTGTTAATAACAGACTGCATTAGCAGTCTGAGCCACAGAGTTGTTGTTGTTAGTTGCGAAGTCGTGTCCGACCCATCGCAACCCCATGGACAACATTCCTCCAGGCCTTCCTGTCCTCTACCATCCTCTGGGCTACTCAAAGGGGTTGGTATTAGTTGGTCAAGCGACAGAAAAGGCAATTGCTTAAGGAAGTTTAATTTTAGTAATATGCTTGTTCCTCCTACAGCTGCAGCTGGCACCATGGTGGGTAAAGCTGAGAGCAGTTCTATCTTTCCCAAGTCATAAATTTCATTTAAACTGGCATGAGATAATCCATGGGTTTCAAGCTACAATATATTTTTAGCAGTGTTGCTGAAGCAATTCCCCAGTGATTCAAGTGAGAGGAGAGAGAAAATAATAAGACTGGATAGGCGGAGGCAACAGAAGGAAGGGAGGGGCAGGCCTTAATGAGTACTGAGTCATGGAGCCACACCCCATGGCCTATATAAAGGATCTGCTTTCTGGCAGTCTCTGAGTCAGGCAAAGTCGAACTTATCTTGCTAAAGTCATTTTCTGGTCTCCTGCCTGCTCTGAGGACTTTGCTAGGACTTTGGGCAGAGCTGCAGAGGCAAGCCTGATTCGGATTTCCCTGACCCGGCTGTCAGCGGAGGAGTGGGACACGACAGGGTCATACATATGAGAGCCATTTTTCTGGATTTTGCAGAAATGTCTTAAACATCCTGTATTACATATCTCAGTGATATACTTGATATATGCTTGCCTCCTTTCTTTGCGGATGATTCCAGTTGGTAATCATCGGGATAAGTCCCACTGTTGGCCCCTACTATGTGGGGTGCCAAGGTCCCATGCTTTCTCCCCTCCATTTTAACATCTATATGAGGCCATGATATCTTCTGCATGCTAATGATATCTAGCAACATATCTCCACCCCAGTGAATTAAGTGATGTTATGAATGTATTATCCCAGTGTTTGAAGACGTGAGGGTCTGGATGGAGAACAACAGAATTCAGCTGAACCCTGGCTCTTCCTCCTCTTATTAAAAAATCTCACTGAACAAGTCATGGCTGGGGTGCTCAGTTAGGGTTTTGTTTTTGTTTTTTTGATTTTTTTTTTTTTTTTGCATTTATATCCCGCCCTTCTCCGAAGACTCAGGGCGGCTTACACTATGTTAGCAATAGTCTTCATTCTATTTGTATATTTATATACAAAGTCAACTTATTGCCCCAACAATCTGGGTCCTCATTTTACCTACCTTATAAAGGATGGAAGGCTGAGTCAACCTTGGGCCTGGTGGGACTAGAACCTGCAGTAATTGCAGGCTGCTGCTGTTAATAACAGACTGCATTAGCAGTCTGAGCCACAGAGTTGTTGTTGTTAGTTGCGAAGTCGTGTCCGACCCATCGCAACCCCATGGACAACATTCCTCCAGGCCTTCCTGTCCTCTACCATCCTCTGGGCTACTCAAAGGGGTTGGTATTAGTTGGTCAAGCGACAGAAAAGGCAATTGCTTAAGGAAGTTTAATTTTAGTAATATGCTTGTTCCTCCTACAGCTGCGCAGCTGGCACCATGGTGGGTAAAGCTGAAACAGGGTTTGTTGCTGAGGAAGGAGCTTTTATGATCTAACAAGAGAAGTGGGGTAAGTTGCAATTGATGCCTCAGGTAATCAGTCCGTAGATGTAGAATCCAAGGGCTGGTGAGAAGCTGCCCTTTCTGAATCCAAGTCCATAGCATGCAATGGCAGTGGTGATAATAATTTCCAGTAAGAGCTGAAGGATTGCCACAAAGAAAGTAGAGTGGCCTTCTTTATTGATTCAGTAGGCAGAACCACCAGGAATAGATTAAAAGAACAACAGATTCCTGGTTATACAAGCTGCCAGTCAATATGATGTGGTGAATTCTCCTTCATTAGAGACCTCAAATAGACACTGGATACTCAATTGTAAGAGATGTCCTAGTCGCAATTGTAACAGGCATGTCCAACCCGCCCGCTGCATGCAGCCCCAGAAAGCTAGTAATGTGGACCCACAAGTTCACAAACTTTTAACGTTATTTGACTTTTAATGATAGTTACTATATTATATATTTTATATACAGCCCAAGACAATTCCTCTTCACTCAAGTCAAAGGCAAGTCAAAGTCCTAGTTCATCTTGATCTGAACAGACAGTTGAACTAGTTCCCTCTCAGCTCTGGAATTCTATGATTCTATTCTGTGTCTTTTAGCAGAGGTAAGCCAAGGGTTGATTTGGCCTTGTTTTAACACTAACATAAAATGAATCATAATATTATTAATATCATATAGGTAGTCTATAACTGTAATAGAGCCCAAGCCTGATCATTATGGTCATAAGTTGTGATGATCATAAAGAGGGTCACTCATAGGACTGAACCGATTTTGCAGTGGTCATTAAGAGAATCCTCACCATGATTAAGCAAATCCATTGTCTTTAAGCAAATTCATTTGTTCACTATGGGGTATTTTTGCCAAAAACCAGACCTAAATGCCAGTTTCCAGCAAAAATGTTATAAGTTGCAGTCACATAATTGTGGGATGCTGTAAATGGCCATGAATGTGGGCCGGTTGCTAAGCATCTGAAATGCACTCATGTGACTGCATGGGAGAGAAGCTGTCAGAAACAGGTTTGGAAACAGGTTGTAAGCACATTTCTGAAGAGTTGCTAAGTCACTGGTCATAAATCAAGGTCTATCTTTATTAATTTTTTTCCAATATGCAGATTTGACTTGAAAATCTAAACTCTGAAAAGTATCAGTTATTTAGGGGTATTTAGAAAGAAACCAATAAAACAAAATACTGTTAACCTTTACTGGATATAAAAGAAACATTAAGACAAAGGCATTTTATTCAAAATTAGTAATCCTTCAGTGTATTACCTAAATTGAACAGAGTAACATTATATAAAGAGACTATTGGATGAAAGTTACTGTATAATAACATTTGATATATGCCATGAGCTCTGTTACAACCAATTTCAAAAGAGGCAGTATAAACTAGATTCATTCTCCTCTTATTAAGTCTCTTTGCAAATGTGAAATATGGTATAATCGTAAAATATGCCTGACTGAAATGATCCAGTGTTCACCAAATTTTTTTCCTTCATTACTGAACACTGCTTATCAGAAAGTCAATGTAAATATCCCCATTGTGATTGGTAAGGGGATTCATGTGCTGTTACCAAAGGTAAAATCACCGTTATCAATTGTGAATAATTTACTCAGATTTGGGAACCACTACTCTAATCTATATCTATATTGAAGGATACCCAGTTTTTGGGAAAACCGTGAAAGACATATATGAAGTAGAGCAGAAAACATTTGTCATTCTGTTGATGAACCATTTTAAATCTATCTCAAATGTATCCCAAATAGAACCATAAACTGTGTGTGCAATTTACAAACTCTGGAAAATGTACTGAAATATCCAGGTAACTCAATAAACCTCAGAGAGAATGTCAGCAAAGTTGCTTTAAAAATGACCAAGATGTGATTAGGATGTACTTATATTTCATTAGAAAAACTATTTGTGTTCACGTTTTTTTAAATTTAATTTAGAATCTCTGTTCTAAAACAGATTTTAAAATGGTGCTTAAGGATTTCTGCCCTGAAGATACATAAACTAAAGAAATCAAGAAACATAAACTAAAGGAATCAATCTGCACATATCAAAGAATAAACAAGAGATTAAGAGGTCACTTGTATATACTTGCTACAAGTTTGTACAGCACTGTAAAAAAGGGAGTAGAGTTAAATATGATGAAATCTATTCATAGCTTTTATTGTTCCCCAGTACATGACAATACTCAGAAATCTAAAAGGAAAAAATAGCGTATGATGCAACACTTAATTCCCAAGACAATGGGAAATTTGCACTTGGAAAGAAGCCATATTTCAGTCGTGCAAAAGCAGATTGCTCAGATCAGAAGCCAGTTTGCGAGAGATTGTACAATCCATATTGGAAAGCTGTTCTAGGTTTGAGTTTATGCAGCATTAACAAGCCCTAATAGTCTAGTTTAGCTCAGACATAACAAACGGAAATGTCTTTAAATTATCCTCCCCATGAGACATGATTTCATAACAGAACAAACTCAATATGCGTATGAAGAAATTTCCAGCATAAACATGTGGTGGATTCTAAAAACTGCAGCCAGGGTTAGGATATAGATATGCCAAATGCTGAGTGCAAGATAAAATTTCAAAGTGACTGATTTCTTTCTAATTCACATCATGTATTTAGAAGTCTGAAGAACAGATACAAAATGCTTTCTTGCCAGGGCATATTCTGCTCTATTTCATTTTCTCCTACATGAAACAGGAGAAGTACAGAAACTGCCATCTAACAGACTGAACACAACCTCCACTCAGACACTTGGTTGTATCTATACTTTAAAACTGTGGGGAAATTTGATTATAGCAATTTAGTTGCAACAAATCCAGACAATTTTCATGGTGAAAATTCTTTGACCGTTTTTACTATTTCTACTGAAGATCTACTATTTGAGAAAAAGGGGGGGGGAGGAGGAGGAGGAGGAAAAGGAGAAGGAGAACAGCTAAGATGAATTTTATCTTTGGTTCTAGTTCCCAAATGAATACTTTCCCAAATGTTTAAAATAGGCTTTAAGTTTGACCTACCTTCATATGGTATACACTCTAACAAAACTATGTGTGTGACTGTAAAGAGCTTTGTGCACGTGCTGGGAGACCCCAGCACAATAGGAGTCTCCAAACATATTTACACAGATGTTTAAAGGTACTCATCTACCACTCACACACAATTTCCCTTAACAGCTAAGGGAAAGCTTACATATATACAGCAATTGACTATGGCCTCTAAAGTCAAGAGCAGGAATGTAATCTAAACTAGGGAGAAACAATTCTGCCCCCTTTCCCTCTATTTGCAATGGAAGGAAAATATCTCATTTAACAGCATGCACGTATGCTTCGTCAAAGTTAGTCTGCTCCCATCCTCTCTCCTTCTCCTATCCTGAAAAATAAGCTACATTGCTTATTCCTGCTCCCCATCTCTTGTCTTCCACTTAACTGTTAGGGCACTGAAAGCTCCTTTGCAGTTTAATAAAAATATGATTACTATGAGATGCCCAACATGCTGACCTCTATCACAAGGTATCTGCTTAGAAAAAATAGAAGAGGCTCACTTGGGCTGCTGGGAGCAGGTACATGAGCTTCATGCTGGGACCAAGAATGACATTGGTCAAGAAAAAGCCCGAGAAGAACGGGCAAATAATTAACTACTGATTCCCACTAACCATCAAAATGGCTAGATAACATGCACTGTTGGTTACACTCCATCTTACATTTAAATGGGCAACTAGTATTTAGAATAAATTTATAAAGACAGAGACTGGCACTGCTTCACATACATACATACATATATACCAGTGGTGCGTTGCTACGGGTTCGCCCTAGATTGGGTGAACCAGTAGTGGTGCCAAGACGCTCTGCCCACTGACCTGGACACTTCTGTGTAGAAGCATTGCACGCGCAAGCGCACCCACGAGCAAACCAGTAGCGACGGGATTTGAAACCCACTATTGATACATACATACATACATACATACATACATACATACATACATACCTCTAAGGACACAATCCCAAACAATCTGATAGAAAAGGAAGATGGGAGTGAGAGGATTGCTACTGTTTAATTTGTATTGTGCCTTTCTATTGAAATCTTGTTATGTTCGGACATCTAGAATGGTGCAGCTACATACCTCATTAATCCAGAATGACTTCTACAATGTTGATATTTTAATTCCCAATTTAGATAAGAAATATCTAATAGTTAAATATCTACAGAGAAGCAAAGCTAGAATCATTACTTTTTATATTCTAAACCCTTAAAACAAAAATTCAGCAAACTCCCACAGACTTTTTTTGAAAAAGTAAAGAATGCATCTTAATGTTTTGTTGAAAAGCTACTCAATCATCCAAGTAGAGAATCCTATCACTGAAAGAAATACATCCCAGTTTGAAATATTCAGAATGTAAATCATGTAGCTTTATTCTTTTCTCATTTTAGAACAAATAATACCAATGCTATTCACAGTTACATTGGTATATGTAATATTATATTTGCCACTGATTTATCTTTTGGTATTTTAAAAATGCTTTTGTTAATTAAAAAAATCAATATTTGCATCATGAAGAGGAAATGCACATTTAAACGTAATGTTTAATATGAGCATATTGAGTTTCTTAAAGATTTATTCATTGATTCATTTTATGCCTCAATCGTCCAAACAACTCTAGGTCAATATTTTTTTTTATTTTTTTTTTACATTTATACCCCGCCCTTCTCCGAAGACTCAGGGCGGCTTACAGTGTATAAGGCAATAGTCTCATTCTATTTGTATATTTTTACAAAGTCAACTTATTGCCCCCGCAACAATCTGGGTCCTCATTTTACCTACCTTATAAAGGATGGAAGGCTGAGTCAACCTTGGGCCGGGCTCGAACCTGCAGTAATTGCAGGCTGCTGTGTTCTTAATAACAGGCTTTACCAGCCTGCGCTATTCACCGGCCCATATAATATAATATAATAGAGATAATAGAGATAATAAATAGAATCTGGAAATCTAGATTCTGAAAGCATCTACTCACCCTACTTGCATAAACATATCTAAATAACTGCCAGCTAGATTAAAAATACTTTAGCATGACCAACTGTTAATTTAATTTAAATGTTGCTAACAGAGTCTACAGGAGAGAGCCATGTGGTAGTCAAAAATAAAAAAAAAGGGTCTGATAGCATCTGTTCCAGCAAATGAAGTTAACATAAATTTTAGAGAATTGTGGTTCACTTCCTCAGATTATTTAAATGTGATTATACAAATATAGGTACAGCTAGCCCTTGACTTAGAACCATTCATTTAGTAACCATTTGAAAGTATAATGGTACTGAAAAAAAAAGAACTTATGACCACTTTTCACACTTATTACTGTTGCAGGATCCCTGCAGTCATGTGATCGAAATTTAGATGCTGGCAACTGGCATGTGTTTGTGACAGTTGCAGTGCCCAGGGTCATGTGATCACCTTTTGCGACCTTCTGACAAGCAAAGTCAATGGGAAAGCCAAATTCACTTAACAACTATGTTACTAACTTAATAACTCCAGTGATTCACTTAACAAGAAAGATCGTAAAATGGGGCAAACTCACTTAACAACTGTCTCAATTAACAATGGAAATGTTGGGCTCAATTGTGGGCGCAAATCTAGCATTACCTGTACTCTCAATTAATTCTAACCTGACTTTCATCCATTTTTTTTCCAATTAAATGTTAGATTCCTTCACTGGTAAGTGTTGCAGACTACATAACAACTAGGGCTAATGCAGGCAATTGATGAGGTCAAAGAGAAAGTGTTGGGGACACAGATTCTTTGATGCTCTCTTTCTCTTCCTAACAATTCCCATTTGCCCTCTCGCATTTTCTCTGAGAATCTCTTCTCTGTCTACAAGCATTTCAGTCAGTTTGAGCAGATAATTCTTAGTAGAGGCTAGAACCAATTTCCTGCAATGAGCATTTGGCCCACATTGTTTTAGTTTTGTATGTTTTTAAAAGAAGAATGAGAGAGATTTAGATACTAATTTGTGAGAACTAAATTAAATTTGATATTAAAATCACTTCTATTGTCTTAAATAAACTATAATCAGAGCCATATATAGATTACCACCGGAACACTCAGAATAATCAGTGTTAACATTTTCTGCTTTCTTCCCACCAAAGTGCCGCATAACTATTAGGTCCAGAATGTTCCAAAGCTGCACAATCACTAGTGATTATTTTTGTTAGAATCAAGCTAATGCTTCATTCTTCATGATACCAGTTAAAATTGCCATCCTTTACAAATATTTGGCATAATCTCTAATTAAAGTATGAATTAACACTGATTTTTAGAAAACCATCACACTGCATTATGATGCAGTAGCAAATGGGCAGCATGACCTTCCCTCTAACCCAGAGTAAAAATTCACCCTCACTGATTGAATTGCCCCAGCAATCAAAACTTTAGCTGTGTCTACTGATTAAAGCTCGCAGCTGTAATCTCAATTACATTACAAGTATATAAAAGCATGCTGAAAAACCCTCATTTTGCAAACAAGCTCATTGGTCTGTTTAAAAAAAAAGAAAAGAAAAGACCAACAGAACTAAAAACCATACTTTGGACTGCCACACAGATTAGAACAGTAGACATTCCATTATTTATAATGGCCTCTGGAACCTGGGAAATCACCTCCTGGCCTTGAATAATCACAGATGCTCTTTGACACCATGAAAAACATCCCCCTTTCCCCTTATCCCCTTATCTACATAAGAAAATAATAAAGATGAGCAAAGAGAGCAGCGACTCAAGAGGAAGAAAGATCCATTATTCTATAAACTGGCATCTAGCCCAAAGGAAGCTGAAATGACTACTCCTCTGTGAACTATTCCTTTCAGAGGCAGTTACTTCTGAAAGAACTTAAGTTGCCCTAGATAGTTTTGACAGATGACAGGAAACTAAATCTAAATGAGATGCCAGTTACAAAAAGATAAACACGAGAACCACTGTTGGGCGATTTACGGACTCCCCATTCAGCTACAGCAAGATCCCAAGAGATGCAATTGGCAAGAGGAGTTTCAAGCCAGCAGGATATGCTGAGAAGTTCTCCCAGAGATCTGCAACCTGATTTGAAAGACTTTGGACTCTTGCCTACAAAAGCTCTGGCCATACTGAGCTACTTAGGCTTTAAGCTGCCAAAATGTGTTTCATAAGAAGGTCATTTATAGTCCTGCTTATTATAAAATTACCCTTCTTGTCCAGCAGCATAAAACAGAGTAATCAGGAATAGAATAAATTGACAGATTAAATCATTATTTTCCTCATCACATGCGTCCTGAAATTATGTCTGATATTTTATTTTATAAATTAATTCAAACGGCAAAAAACATTGGCACAGGCACCGTCCATGGGCAAGTCCATACTTACAATATACAAACTGTCAAAGGCATTGAAAAGGCTCTGCTCTGCTAATCACCATCATAAACATAAGAAACAAACAAACAAACAAAAATGTCTCCTATTGGCCTCTGTACTTTCTCTCTTTGCAAAAATCATGTGTAAATAAGGCGGCTACATTATGAAGAATGTGGAGTACTGTGCTTCTTAGAAACAGTTTTTCATACCACTGATAAAATAAAATGAAAGGCCTTACAAAAGCATTTTGTAATATAGCTAGAGACGGTGAATGGAACATTTCCAATTCAACCAAAAAAAAAAAAATTATAATGAGCATGCTAAAGCTCTTGGAGATGGGTATAGTTTTCTATCCATCCATCCATCTTATCATCTATCAACTTAATGTGATTTATATGGCCACCCATTTCTTACAAATGAATCTAGATGGCTAACAACAATTTTAAAAACTCAAAACAAAACTAGAATTGCTGGCCAAGATTAAAAACAACAGCAACTGTTAAGTTCGGGTATTGACGAGGCAGGAGACCAGGTTAGTGACAACAGCTCTTTAATATAGTGTGACCCAGCAAAACTCTGGAGAAAAACCTCTCCTTATATACACTTCAGCCTGAGGCTGCAACCAATCAGGAACGAGATATTTCCCGCCTAAAACTCCCGCCAAAACTTACAGTAATACATTACACTCCTTCCCTCCCAGAAGGCACTTTGCCAATATTTGCATATTACTTCTCTACGTAGTCCTGCAGGTACGTGGGGCGTCTCCTGACTCTCCCGGACCTGCGCAGTTCACTCTCTGGAGTTGAGTCGAGCTTGCCGGAGGGACTTTTCGTTCCTCTGAGCTCCTCCTCCCGCCATCCGCCCTGGATTATTCGCCGGCTCGGACCTGCTGTCCTCTAGAGGGCCTGAGGGTGTCGCTGGACCTCGCCTGACTCAGATAAGTCTCTGTTTGGTTCTATGCTTTCTGTTTGTTCTCGGCTCCAGTCAGCTGTGGGGTTAATTAAATCATAGTCAGGGCTGTCTCGCCTAATTCTGCCTTATCGCTCAATCTGTTTCTTAATTGATCTATGTGGCGCCCAAACTCTGCCATCGTCTATTTCCACTAGATAAGATTTGGGGCCCGTTTTGTCTATGACTATCCCCTCTTCCAGTTTGGGCCGTCGCTATAATTATGGGCCCACACTGAGTCTCCTATGTTTAATTCCCGGATTCTATCTGGTTTTGTTTTGAACCCGCCCTGCACGTAGTTCGGTGTAGCCGGTCTAGCGGGCACCTTAGCTTCCGCCCCATTAATAGCTCGGCTGGGCTGCGGCGGTGGCCACACAGGGGTCCTGTGTTGGACGGTTAGGAATGCGCCGATTTGTGCCTGCCAGTCTCCGGGCTGCTTCGTGATAGCGCTTCTTTGCACCGAACAAAACGCTCAGCAAGGCCGTTCGACGCAGGGTGGAACGGCGCTGAGAGGGCATGTCGGATGCCCTCTTCAGCCAGGTACCCTTCAAATAATGCTGCAGTGAACTGTGGGCGTTATCGGACACGAGGTGTCTGCAGCCGTCGTGGCGAATAGGTGTTTTAGTGCTGAAATGACAGCTCCCGCGGTTGTGGATTTCATTAGGATGATCTCCAGCCATTTGGAGAATGCATCCACCACAATTAGAAATGTTTGGCCGTGGAAAGGGCCGGCAAAATCAATGTGTATGCGGGACCAAGGGCCTTGGGGTTTCTCCCACTCCAACACTGGGGCCGTAGGTGGTAGTGGTCTGGATTCCTGACATACCTGGCATCGGCCAACCCTGTCACCGATTTCCTGTCCATTAGGGGCCACCAGACATAGCTCCTGGCTAGCCCCTTCATCCTTACAATTCCTGGGTGACCCTCATGCAGTAGTTCCAGGACTTTTTTCCTCAGCTTCTCTGGAACTACCACCCTATCCCCCCAGAGCAGGCACCCCCCTTGCACAGACAATTCCCCTTTTCTTTACAAATTCTAAAACGGTCGCCCGCAGCGGCCATCCCCTTTGAACCCACCCGATTACAGTTCTTAAGACAACGTCCCGGTAGGAGGCCCGAGCCACTTCCTGCGATGTGACTGGCCCAGAGTCCCAAGAGTCAATTAGTAGAACGGGGGTGCCCGGAGTAGGGTCCTCGATTTCCCCGGGCAATGGGCATCTGCTCAGTGCGTCCGCATGCCCCAGCTCTTTCCAGGCCGATGCTGCAGTTTGTAAGAGTAGGCGGCCAAAAAATAGTCCATCTGGTCAGCGGGTGATAGTGCCACTGGCGTTGGGCGGTCGCCAGCCAGTAAGCCCAATAGTGGTCTGTGGTCAGTGATAATTTCAAAGTCTCTCCCAAAACGTATTCGTGAAATTTTTCACCCCTGACACTATTAGAGCCTCCCTATCTAGCTGGCTGTAATTCCTCTCAGCCGGGACATCGCTCGTGAATAGAACGCTATAGGGGCTTCAGTGCCGTTTGGGAGTCTGTGGCTAAGTACAGCTCCTACTCCATAGGGGACGATCACAAACCAATACTAACGGCAGTCTGTTGTTGTATTGTATTAACAGGCTATCGCTTGATAGCAAACTTTTACTGCCTCAAATGCCCTATTCTCTGACTTCCCCACGACCAAACAGTGTTTTTCCAAGCAATTTATGCAGCGGTTCAGCAACGGTTGCCTTGTCTTTAAAAACACGGCGTAAAAGTTTACCAGACCCAGGAAAGCCTGGAGTTCTGTCTTGTTTTTGGGTGCTGGGGCTCTCTTTATCGCCTTGACTTTGCTCTCAGTGGGTGAATCCTTTTTGTCTATTCTATAACCCAAAAATTCAACAGATTCGACCCTATCTGACACTTGCTTGCTTTGACTTTTAATCCTGCCGACCTAAAATGGCCAAAACTTTCCTTAATCGCTTCCCAGTTCTCTTAAATCTTCCCTGATACCAACACATCATCGAAATAGGGCACGACTCGGTAACCCTTGTAGGAGTCGCTCCATCAAATTTTGGAATAGCCCGGGGCCACACTCACCCGAACTGTAACCGGTGCACTTAAAGGCACCCGGTGCGTTACAATGGTCTGGGCTTCAGCTGTGCTAGCATCTACGGGTAGCTGTTGGTACGCTTGTGCCAAGTCTAATTTGGCGAAAACTTGTCCGTGCCCTAGTGAGTGCAATAAGTGTTGCACTACTGGAACTGGGTAGGCGCTCTTTTGCAATGCTTTGTTCAAGGTAGCCTTGTAATCAGCACAAATTCTTATGGACCCGTCTGGTTTTATAGGGTGACGATTGGCGCCTCCCATTTGGCATGGTCAACTGGCACTAGTATCCCTGGCTGACTAATTTATCTAACTCTTTGTCGATTTTAGGTTTGAGTGCAAAGGAACCCTCCTTGCCTTTAACCTAATGGGAGCTATTTGGGGGTCTAAATTGAAGGAGATAGGGGTCCCCTTGTACTTGCCTAAACGGTCCTCGAATACGTCTGCGAATTCCTCCAGTAGGGCGTTTTGCAGGTTGCATCCGCTCCGTGGACGCCAGTCACCCCATTCCCAACGCCTGAACCAGTCTAGCCCCAGCAAGCTTGGCAAGGTTCCTCGACTAACGTGATGGGCAGGGTCTTTTCGTATGTCCGTGACTTGACCTCGACGGTCGTTGTCCCTCGAACAGGGATGCGGTTGCCCTGGTAATCCTGCACCCGGAGCCGTTGTTTCTGTAGCTTGCGCTTTGCGATGTGCGGCAAGGCTTTCACAAAAGTGTCCCAGGACATGATTGTGATGGCGGATCCTGTGTCTACTTCCAGCCGGCACGGTACGCCTTCAATTGTTGGGTTAGTGAAGATCTTTTCTTCGATGCGGGTAGCTGCGTGGTCTATGGTAACAGTCATTCGGTTTGACTTCGCGCTCTTTCTTTCCTGGCCAATCGCGGGTCGCCTTGCCGATCTCGCGCTCTGATTGGCTGGTTTGAAATTTCGGCGGGAATGCGGGGTTTGCATCTCTGACTCAGAGCCGCTCTGATTGGCCGATTTGAATTTTCGGCGGGAAGGTTGGGGTGCTCGGCAGACTTGGGCCAGGTGCCCCTTCCTCTCACACCGCCGGCAAATGGCGTCCCTGAACTTACATCTTTGGCGCTGATGTCGCCCCGCAGCTTCCGCATTCCTCCGGGTCTTCCCTTGTCGATTTTCCGGTGTAGTGGACTTCTTCCTCCTCTTCGCTGGTTGACTCACGATAGGTTTCTTCGTGGTGGACTGTGCTCGGCTTTGCGCCCGCCATCGGCGTGAGTCGCTTTTGCAAGGTGTCTGCTGCATGGTTGGACATCTCATGGGCTCTGGCTTCGTCCAGAGCGTTTGCCAATGTCAGGTTGCTCTTGGCTAGCAACCGTCTCCTCAAACGGATGTCTCTGACCCCCCGTATAAGTTGTTCCAGCAGCTCTTCGTCCAGATCGCGGTACTGCAATGCTTGGAGGCTTGTCTCAGGGCTGCCATGCAGCGAGAGCTGCTGCCGACGGGCTCTAACCCCCGCTGCCCGGCGAGGGTGGAGGGCCACCTGCCCGTCCAAGGCCTTCCCAGCCGACCCGGAGCCGGTCGCGGCGTCTCCCAAAGCAAAGAGGAGAATTACAACAAGATGGATTGTGAACCTTGAGAAATTGCCCCTCTGTTTGAATGATGTGTATTCTATTTTTTAATATAAACTCGAAGCAAAATGCTGATGAAATTCTACAGGTCAAATCAACGTAGAGTGAAATCATTGATATATCAAAAAATTTTTATCCAAAATACAAACAACTTTCAATGATTGCAAAACCATAACAGATAAACTTTTTTTTTTAAAAAAAGGTGTGCTTAGGTATTCTATCTCCCCTTAGATAGTGGGGGCGGGGGTGGTGGAATAGAAGGCGTACTCATTAAATTTGCAGACAACACCAAGCTGGCAGAAATAGACAACACTCCAGAAGATAGACTCAAGATACAGATTTGAATACTGCACCGTATTTAACAAAATGAAATTCAATGTAGAGAAAAATAAGATATTATATTTAGGCAAGAAAAACCAAATGCACAGGTATAGTATAGGTGGTACCTGGCTCAATTGCACTAACTGCAAGATGGATCTTCGAGTCCTAGTGGACAAAAACTTAAATATGAGCCAGCAGTGTGCTGCAACTGCCAAAAAAGCCAACACAGTCCTAAACTGCATTTATAGAGGGACAGAATCAAGATCACGTGAAGTGTTAATACCATTTTATAATGCCTTGATAAAACCACGCTTGGAATACTGCATCCAGTTCTGGTCACCACAATATAAAAAAAATGTTGAGATTCTAAAAAGAGTACAGAGAAGAGCAACAAAAATGATTAGGGGACTGGAAGCTAAAACATATGAAGAATGGTTGCAGGAATTGGGTATATCTAGTTTAATGAAAAGAAGGATTAGGGGTGATATGATAGCAGTGTTCCAATATCTAAAGGGTTGCCACAAAGAAGTGAGGATTAACCTATTCTCCAAAGCAGCTAAAGGCAGGACAAGAAGCAAGGAATGGAAACTAATCAAGGAGAGAAGCAACCTAGAACTAACAAGAAATTTCCTGACAGTTAGAACAATTAATCAATGGAACAACTTGCCTTCAGAAGATGTGGGTGCTCCAACACTGGAAGTTTTAAGACGACATTGGCCAACCATTTGTCTGAAATGATACAGAGTTTCCTGCTTAAGCAGAGGGTTGAACTAGAAGACCTCCAAGGTCCTTCCAACTCTGTTAGTCTGTTTTTTCTTCCTATAACTAACCCCCTCCCACCCGTAATCACATTTGTAAAAGAAGTAAATTTGCTCGAAATGAATCTCTGTGCAATAGGGCATTTCTTTTTATATAGTTTTTATAGAAGCCTTGTTTTATATGGGACGTTACCTTCATGCAGCAAAAGCTTATGCTCATATTTAACTAAACTTTTTAGCCCTGGCCTGTGGTAAATGAATAAACTATGGCTCTTTCATTTCCCAGAAATCTGTATGTGGGAAATAACACCCTTTAAAGAGGATTTCAAAGATTGTATCAATTAAGCACATTTCTGGCACTTCCTTAATGGCATATTTCCCCTGGAGTCAAAAGCTGTTTTAAAATCTGAGATCATTTGTTTAATATAAAAGCAAAGGTTATAGAACAACAATTTCAAGTTTCATCAGCCAATCCCCTGTAGCTCTGAAGTTGGAAAAGTATAAATTTGATGTCCTATGAATATAATAAGTTAATAATTCTGTTCATGTTAAAATGATATCACATTTCACTGACAATTTTCTCTTATTGCTGCTATATTTTTTTAACAGCAAGCCATTCCCTGTTCATTAAATTTCAACTTTATTTTCTGTCTTTGCCGTTTGCTATACTTGCCTACCAACATCTGGAGTAGATTTTGTCAGCTGCGTTTAAAGGAAGAACTGTAAACAATTCAGTAATTTAAAAAATTAAATTTATTTATAGCAAAAGCCAAAATCATGTTTTAAATGGTTGAAGTTTCAGGATGGTAGGTCTCCAAGAATTTGTAATACATGGTCTATATTGCTGTTTTCTCAAGAATTCCCTGAGTGGGATTATGTAATTCTCCATCTTTAGAGGATCCTTTAGTTGAGCACGTCCTGTTCAATGAAGCAATTTTATTACATCAATACGCAACAGTTTCTGGGTCCATTTACATACACGTTGACATGCATTTATAAGAAGAGTAAGGCAATATAGTTTGGAAAATTCAGTGTGTCTAATAATTACAGGAAAAGGCTTAACATCAGAATTCAAGGATGAGATTTCCAACTTTGCTTTCAAATAACTATGAACATGTAGTATATTCTTTTATAATTTAACCCTAATAATCATATATTAGGTATACTAGTTTACTAGGCAATAGATTTCTAATTTTGTTTTTCTATTGAATATGAAATCAATTCTAATAATAAACTTTCTAATAAGTCAATATGGCCCAAGCTACTGAATCTTAATTCAGGCAAAATGGCAGGAAAAATAGTCATCAGGCACTGTAATTAAGAAAAAATGGGGGGGACACATCTATCATCAAAAAAGCTCAGAACACTTTCACATAGCCTTTTTCTGTTCCTCAACTTCTACAAAGTATGTTGAAGTTGACTGGGCAACAGTCTTCATTCCTGTTCACTTCAGAAGGCTAAGAAAACATAAGAAACACTACAAGCAGTGGTGGGATTCAGCCAGTTCGCACCACTTCGGGAGAACCGGTTGTTAACTTTCTGAGCAGTTTGGCGAACTGATTGTTGGAAGAAATTATTAGGGCAGAGAACCGGTTGTTAAATTACTTGAATCCCACCACTGACTACAAGCCTCCCAATCTAACTGACTTCCCGCAGACAACTCTATCCTCTGATTTTAGGGTGTTGTATAATTTCTCTTTACTGTTCCAGTTCTAGGAAAAAGAACTGGAAGAAATGTAAATTCACCTGCACCACCACCCTTCTGTACACCAGGGCTTTGTGATACAAGCCAGAACAGAACCTTCATCCTGGATTAAATACTGGATAATAGATGTTGTAACAGCAACTGACCTAGCTGAAGAACAAAAATTTAAGCTGGAGAGGCTACCATCACAACTGTTGCAATATAATCACTTAAATCAAAAGGAAAAGAGGCTACCCATTGTCATCCAGGATGTATTTCCCCACCTTATCTGCCAAGCTATTCTTTATGCTTGTTTCTCCCCAATTTTCCTGATGCATCTCTTAAAATCAAGCCCCAACCATCAGTCTCCATTCCTTCACACTCCAATCTCCTCTTACACTCATATATTTATTATTTATTATTTAAATTTTTATACCGCCCTTCTCCCGAAGGACTCAGGGCGGTTCACAGCCAGATAAAAAATACACAATAATACAATATAAATACGATTAAAATACAATTAAAAAACTTATTAAATTGGCCAAGATTAAAAATTTAAGATAAAAACCCATTAAAAACCCATAAATTTAAAAACTAACCCAGTCCAGCGCAGATGAATAAATGAGTTTTAAGCTCGCGCGGAAGGTCCGAAGGTCAGGAAGTTGACGGAGTCCTGGGGAGTTCGTTCCAGAGGCGGAGCCCCACAGAAGGCCCTTCCCTGGGCGCCGCCAGACGACACTGTCGAGTCCCTCTGTGAGAGCGCGTCGGTGAGGGCGGTCCCGTAAGTAGCCTGGCCCTATGCCATGGGCGCTTTAAAGGCGTTCACCAACACCTTGAAGCGCACCGGAAGGCCACAGGTAGCCAGTGCAGCCTCTCTATCCTGCATATAAACAGAAAAGAAGCATCAATTGCTACCAGTGTCCTCCTCACCTCACAATAGGTTTCTTAAGGCCCAGGATGCACACAATGGCTTTCTGTCTCTCCCTCAGACCAAATGATGGTCTTTTTCTTACCTCCACTCATTGGCAGGGAGCATTAATGGTTATTATTTAATCTACTGTAATCAATAGCACAAGAAATGAGTTACAAAAGGACTAGCCTGATCCGCCTCTCTCCTAATGAAAATAGTTGACATTTTAATGTATTTGAACAACAATAGTAACTAATTATGAGCCATAATATAAAACATATTTTTAAGGAGGTGGAAAAATAAAATGACAATTAAAAGCATCTGGCAAACACATATAGCTGTCAGACATAGTAAATCCTGTCCCTCAAGGTTTAATTGAATACTTAAGTTTCCTTGTAACTCTGTAATTGTTTACAATTAAAGAAAAATAAAAACCAAACTATTTCCTCTATTTTTAATAAAGATTTCCAAATAGCACTTTAGTCTCTATAATGTATGTTAAGAATGCCTATTATGTATTCTATTTCTAACATGCCTCAACTTGTATATAGTATAAAACAAATGCATAAATAAGATTGTTTCGGAACTGCGTTTATCCTATAAGTTTTGATTTGATAGGTTAACAGTATAAGTGATAAAAGTAGGTTAAGCACAATCAATATGGTTCAAAAGCTTTTATTTTAACCACTAAAATACTGTAGGAAAGGGAACTAGCTAATTAATATTCCAATTCCTAGGACATGGCAAGTATACTACTTTTAATACACTAAACTTAAAAACCAAGCACAATGAAAGCAAGGAAATTAAAACTGTGTGCCAAATTAGGAATATGAAAATAAGAAATAGTAAAGTTATGTTTGGAAGCTGGATACCAGGGGAATTAAATGCTAATGAACTAGTGTGAGCTACATGAAGATCAGAAAAAGTAGATTAAAAAACCTGAAAGGAGTAGGAAAAAGAAATGGAGTCCAAGTAGTAGTTATATATTATTGTTTCAAAACAAAAAAGAACATTATTATTTATTTATTATTTATTTATTTATTCGTACTTTTATACCGCCCTATCTCCCTAGGGACTCAGGGCGGTGTACAGCCATATAAAAACACATAAATATACAAAGTAAAACATTCATCTAAAAACTTATTATAAGGCCAAATATTTAAAATAAACATATAAATAATAAAACCCAATTTAAAACCAAATCTAAAATTTAGACATTTAAAATTTAAAACCCTAGTCCAGTCCTGCAGATAAATAGATGTGTCTTAAGCTCATGGCGGAAGGTCCGAAGGTCAGGAAGTTGGCGAAGTCCTGGGGAAGCTTCGTTCCAGAGGTGGGAGCCCCACAGAAAAGGCCCTTCCTGGGCGTCGCCAGTCGGCACTGCCTGGCCGACGGCACCCTGAGGAGTCCCTCTCTGTGAGAGCGCACGGGTCGGTGAGAGGTATTCGGTAGCAGCAGGCGGTCCCGTAAGTAGCCTGGCCCTATGCCATGGAGCGCTTTAAAGACGTTCACCAACACCTTGAAGCGCACCCGGAAGGCCACAGGTAGCCAGTGCAGCCTGCGCAGGATAGGTGTCACGCGGGAGCCCCGAGGGGCTCCCTCTATCACCCGCACAGCTGCATATAAACAGAAAAAGAAGCATCCAATTGCTTCTTAATGACCAATATTACCACCAGTGTCCTCCTCACCTCACAATAGGTTTCTTAAGGCCCAGGATGCACACAATGGCTTTCTGTCTCTCTCCCCTCAGACCAAATGATGGTCTTTTTCTTACCCTCCACTCATTGGCAGGGAGCATTAATGGTTATTATTTAATCTACTGTAATCAATAGCACAAGAAATGAGTTACAAAAGCCCGATCCGCCCTCTCTCCTAATGAGGGAAATAGTTGACATTTTAATGTATTTGAACAACAATAGTAACTAATTATGAGCCATAATATAAAACATATTTTTAAGGAGGTGGAAAAATAAAATGACAATTAAAAAGCATCTGGCAAACACATATAGCTGTCAGACATAGTAAATCCTGTCCCTCAAGGTTTAATTGAATACTTAAGTTTCCTTGTAACTCTGTAATTGTTTACAATTAAAGAAAAATAAAAACCAAACTATTTCCTCTATTTTTAATAAAGATTTCCCCGTGCATAGAAATAGCACTTTAGTCTCTATAATGTATGTTAAGAATGCCTATTATGTATTCTATTTCTAACATGCCTCAACTTGTATATAGTATAAAAACAAATGCATAAATAAGATTGTTTCCGGAACTGCGTTTATCCTATAAGTTTTGATTTGATAGGTTAACAGTATAAGTGATAAAAGTAGGTTAAGCACAATCAATATGGTTCAAAAGCTTTTATTTTAACCACTAAAATACTGTAGGAAAGGGAACTAGCTAATTAATATTCCAATTCCTAGGACATGGCAAGTATACTACTTTTAATACACTAAACTTAAAAACCAAGCACAATGAAAGCAAGGAAATTAAAACTGTGTGCCAAATTAGGAATATGAAAATAGTGCTATAGAAATAGTAAAGTTATGTTTGGAAGCTGGATACCAGGGGAATTAAATGCTAATGAACTAGTGTGAGCTACATGAAGATCAGAAAAAGTAGATTAAAAAACCTGAAAGGAGTAGGAAAAAGAAATGGAGTCCAAGTAGTAGTTATATATTATTGTTTCAAAACAAAAAAGAACATTATTATTTATTTATTATTTATTTATTTATTCGTACTTTTATACCGCCCTATCTCCCTAGGGACTCAGGGCGGTGTACAGCCATATAAAAAACACATAAATATACAAAGTAAAGCATTCAACTAAAAAACTTATTATAAAGGCCAAATATTTAAAATAAACATATAAATAATAAAACCCAATTTAAAACCAAATCTAAAATTTAGACATTTAAAAATTTAAAACCCTAGTCCAGTCCTGCGCAGATAAATAGATGTGTCTTAAGCTCGCGGCGGAAGGTCCGAAGGTCAGGAAGTTGACGAAGTCCTGGGGGAAGCTCGTTCCAGAGGGTGGGAGCCCCCACAGAAAAGGCCCTTCCCCTGGGCGTCGCCAGTCAGCACTGCCTGGCTGACGGCACCCTGAGGAGTCCCTCCCTGTGAGAGCGCACGGGTCGGTGGGAGGCATTCGGTGGCAGCAGACGGTCCCATAAGTAACCCGGCCCTATGCCATGGAGCGCTTTGAAGATCATTACCAAAACCTTGAAGCGCACCCGGAAAACCACAGGCAGCCAGTGCAGTCTGCGCAGGAGGGGTGTTACATGGGAGCCACGAGGGGCTCCCTCTATCACCCGCGCAGCTGCATTCTGAACTACCTGGAGTCTCCGGGTGCTCCTCAAGGGGAGCCCCATGTAGAGAGCATTGCAGTAGTCCAGGCGAGATGTCACGAGAGCATGAGTGACCGTGCATAAGGCATCCCGGTCTAGAAAGGGGCGCAACTGGCGCACAGGCAAACCTGGTGAAAGGCTCTCCTGGAGACGGCCGTCAAATGGTCTTCAAAAGACAACCGTCCATCCAGGAGAACGCCCAAGTTGCGCACCCTCTCCATTGGGGCCAATGACTCGCCCCCAACAGTCAGCCGAGGCTGCAGCTGACTGTACCGGGATGCCGGCATCCACAGCCACTCCGTCTTGGAGGGATTGAGCTTGAGCCTGTTTCTCCCCATCCAGACCCGTACGGCCTCCAGACACCGGGACAACACCTCGATAGCTCCATTAGAAAATGGAGATTAGAGTAGGCACTGCTTATCCTCTTACAGTCAGGTAAGCATTTATCCATGATGTGTACAGGGCTGCCTGGGAGGAAATATGTATTCAGTTGAGGCCACTCTGACACAATTCACTTCTAGTCATCTTTTCACCAGCCCCTCCTTCCCCAATCTTTTTTTTCTAATTCCTGGCAGCTTTATTTGGAATAAAATGGATCTTTTGGCCAAGATGTCAGTGCGATGCCAATAAATAAACAAAGCATAGATTACACATGTGCAGACAGCCAGCATGTCTGAACTTCTCTGTAACAAGAGAGATGCAATGTTTATTTATACATAATCTCTTGCCCTTTCACAGGTTCCTATGGTGACTTAGAAGAAGTTAGAATTCACAGCCTTCACCTTAAGAATACAAATACTGAATGTCAAGTTTACTTCTCTTTTTTTTTCAAAACACTATCATTTGACCCAATTTCAAATAGTTGTAATCTGGACAACATACTGCATTTTGGTATAGCAGCCATTGTGTTAAAGCTTTTGCGGTCACGTGCCAAAAGCGGGGGGAGTGCGGGGAGGAGGGTTGTGCACGTGCATGCGCACACCCAAAAAATCAATGTGCCCGGGCCCCCGTGCATACATGCATGACCCCCCCCATGCACCCCCTGCTTTTGACACACGATGGCACAGTGGGCCCAGTAGACCCATTTTTCGCCCTCCCCACCCCCTGGAGGCCTCTGGAGGTAGAAATGGCCTGTTTCCTGACTTCTGGTGGGCCGAGAAGGCCCGTTTTTCACTCTCCCCAGGTTCCAGAGGCTATCTGAGAGCCTGGGGAGGGGGAAAATGGGCCTTCCGGTCCCACCGGAAGTCAGGAAATGCGCCATTTCTGGCCTCCGGAGGACCTCGGGTGGGGGGAAGACCAAAAATCAGCTGACTAGAGCGCCCATGCATGCTGGAGCTGAGCTAGGGCAATGCTCTCATCCCGACAGATATGGCTCTGCATGCCACCTGCGGCACGCATGCCATAGGTTTGGCATTATGGTGTTAAAGGATAAAATTACTCTTTGTTAAGTTCTGATATAGCGGCTATTCAATTGTATGAAACTTATAAACAAGTTTCATCTTTTTCAATGCTAGAGCATACCTGAGTGCATAACTGAAATATCACTTTTGCAGACCTATCTACAGAATAATTCCACTAACAGTTTAAACATAATCCCCTTCTCTCTCCCCCACCCCAGTTTATTTTTTAAAGGGAATTATTTCAAGTATGCACGGGTAAAACATTTTGAAACACTTTTACTATTTATCAAGTAGCACTGTTCTAAGGTCACCACTTTCCATGTCCCATGATGCCATGGAAATTTGAGAGCTCACCAATCAATCAACCATGGAAGTTAATTGGCTCAGCTTTCCATGCAACCTCTAGAACATCAGAGACTGGTGACTTCTTATTGGTGGCAACTCTCATCTAGTCCTGCCCCCTGGTTCTAGGATTCTCCTACAGATGTTAAAGTGTGTGATACCTCTGTTTCTCTCCTAAACCAACCCACTTAGTTTTTTTCTCTCTTCCCTCAACAGAAAATACTTAGTGAGGTGAAGACCAAGATAGATATTGGAAGGCAAGATGAAATCTGATGCTCTTAGAAATTGGAATCTGTCAATTGAAATAAACTGAATAACTAAATCCAGATATTTTATTACCAATTCAACAGATTAAATTCCAGGAAGCTAATTCTTATGAATGTACAACTGCTAAATTACTTAATCATTTATGATTTGTTTAACACTTTCTAGTAAAGCTAAATATTTAACAAATCATGAATCACTTTATTTCAGAACATAGAGACAAACTCATGAAGAGCTTGTACAAACAAGTTTATAATAGATCTTAAAAGTTTGCAGCTGTAACAATGAAGGGAACAATCCACCATGTATAAAATGTTATTCCCTAGAGTGTTTTTCAGTTTCTAACATGCTGGAACACCTTATATATGAGACACTTTCCTTAAACAACTCTACAGAACCAAAAACGTCTTAAGGTTCTTTGTACATGTCATTTTCATAAGAATTAGTAAAGGTTACTGTAGCTCGGGGATATACATTTCAAGCCACCCCAAGGTCACTTTCACATTTTTAACTCACTTCTTTAACCAGAGAAAAACACTTTTTTCTTTCAGCTGTAATAATTTCTTCTGTATTTAAACCATTCCTTGTTGACTCCTCCCCATCCCACAGTCTACAGTACTGTATGTAGCTGCTTTTTTTCAATCTTCCACTTTCTGTCTGAATGTTACCTATATCTTTTTCTGTTTGCTTCCCAAATAGATGTCTCTGTGTTCCCATCAAATGACTATTGTTTATTTTATTTAGCATATTTTAATGTATACATTAAAATGTAAGCCAATTAGTGTACATTTAAAGTGACCATAAAGTTATTCTAAGTTTAAATACAATGAGAACATGACAAAAGAGAAGTAATCTCTTACTTCTTATATAATCCACATGAATTATATACAAAACTTCTATGGGGGTACAGCAGTGGCCCATAACTGGATGTCTAATTCAATAAGCATTCCTTAAACTACACATGCTTCCTGAGAGGTGCTAAATGAGTGACTATGACCAGATCCACCCATACTGCCCTGTTGGTTCTCACAGCCATGACAAACAGAAGTGTATAAAATCAAATAACTATTCATTTCATTTCATTTCATTTATTAAATTTTTATACCGCCCTTCTCCCGCAGGACTCAGGGCGGTGTACAGGCAAATAAAAACAAACAAGACACTATATATAAAATATAAAATTAAAAAACTTATTATAATTTGCCTAAAAATTTAAAAATCTATAAAAAACTAAAACCCCGTTTAAAATTAATAATAACTATAAAATCCATAAAATTACCAGCCCACAATAAAAAGATGTGTCTTCAGTTCGCGAAAGGTCCAAGGTCAGGTATTTGGCGAAACCCGGGAAGTCTGCTCCAGAGGGTGGGAGCCCCACAGAGAAGGACCTTCCTGGGGCCGCCAGCCGACATTGCTTGGCGGACGGCACCCTGAGAAGTCCCTCTGTGAGAGCGCACGGGTCGGTGGGAGGCATATGGTAACAGTAGGCGGTCCCGTAAGTACCCAGGCCCTAAGCCATGGAGCGCTTTAAAGGTCATAACCAAAACCTTAAAGTGCACCCGAAAGCCACAGGAAGCCAGTGCAGTCTGCAGGAGAGGTGTTACATGGGAGGTACGCGACACTCCTCTATCACCCGCAGCTGCATTCTGACTAGCTGAAGCCTTCGAGTGCACCTCAAGGGAGCCCCATGTAGAGAGCATTACAATAATCCAAGCGAGAGGTAACGAGTGCGTGAGTGACTGTGCACAAGGCATCCCGATCAAGGAAGGCGCGAACTGCCGAACCAGGCGAACCTGGTGGAAGGCCCCTGGAGACGGCCGTCAGATGATCTTCAAACGACAGCCGCCATCCAGGAGGACCCCTAAGTTGCGCACCCTATCCTTTGGGGCCAATAACTGCCCAACAGTCAGCTGCAGCTGCAGCTGACTGAATCGAGATGCCGCATCCACAGCCACTCCGCCTTGGAGGGATTGAGCTTGAGCCTGTTTCTCCCATCCAGACCCGTGACGGCTTCCAAACACCGGGACAGCACTTCAACAACTTCATTGGGGTGACCTGGGTGGAGAAGTACAGCTGAGTGTCATCAGCGCATTGATGGTACTTCACCCCAAAGCCACTAATGATCTCACCCAACGGTTTCATGTAGATGTTGAACAGAAGGCGAGAGAATCGACCCCGCGGCACCCCACAAGTGAGGGCCCTCGCGGCCCACCTCTGCCCTCCTGTCAACACCGCTGCGATCGTCGGAGAGATAGGAGGAGAACCACCGATAAACGGTGCCTCCCACTCCCAATCCCCCAGCCGGGCGCAGCAAGATACCATGGTCGATGGTATCAAAAGCCGCTGAGAGGTCTAATAGGACCAGGGCAGAGGAATAACCCTGTCCCTGGCCCTCCAGAGATCATCCACCAATGCGACCAAAGCTGTCTCCGTGCTGTAACCGGGTCGGAAGCCGGACTGAACGGGTCTAGATAGACGGATTCTTCCAGGTATTGGGGTAGCTGACGCGCCACAGCATTTCTACAACCTTCGCAACGGCGAAGGTTGGAGACTGGCCGATAATTTCCCAAAATAGCCGGTCCAAAGATTTTAAGGAGGGTCTCACCACCGCCTCTTTCAAGGCGGCAGGAAAACCCTTCCAACAAAGAAGCATTTATAATCCTCTGAGCCAGCCTCGTGTCACCTCCTGAGTGGCCAGCACCAGCCAGGAAGGACACGGATCCAATAAACATGTAGTGGCGCGGAGCCTCCCAACAACCTGTCCACGCCCTCGGAGCCACAGGGTCAAATTCATCCCAAACAGACTCAACAAGACGTGCCTCCTCTCCTCGCTTGATCATCCCAATTTCGGTCCAGACCATCCCGGAGCTGAGCGATTTTGTCATATAGATAACCACTAAACTCCTCGGCACGCCCCTGTAACGGGTCATCCCGCACCTCCTGATGAAGGAGGAACGGGTCACCCAAACAGGGCGGCCGGGCGGTTATCTGCCGACGCAATGAGGGTGGAGGCGAGGAACGCCGCCTCATTGCCACTAGGTAGGTCCTAGAATAGACCCAACTAGTGTCCGATCAGCTTCGGAATGACTGACCTCGCGTTTCTAGGCGCCTTCTCCGCGTTTCATCTCTCTCAGCCCTCGGAGAACCAAGGGGCCAGACGAGATCTGCGCCGGGTCAGAGGTCGCAAAGGCACGACACGGTCCAAGGCAGCCGCGCCTGTTCCCAGGCCGCAACTAGTTCCTCAGTCGTGCGGCCAGATCCTCAGGAATGGCCCAAGCTCCGCCAGGAACCTCTCAGGGTCCATCAGGCGCCTGGGGTAGGTTCCGTCTCCCTGCGATGGTGGGTGGCGGTTCGGAAGTCCAGACGAAGGAGAAAATGATCTGTCCATGACATTGCAGACTGACTATGCATATATAGTATATATTTATATACTATTTTTATCAATGTCTTCTAATGAGGAATACTCGTTATTTTTGTTACCTTTTGATCTAGGATATGTTAGGTTTCTATTACATTAGAATGAGAAAATTATGTCTTCCAGCTATTTCTCTGTGAAATAATTGCTTATCCGTGTTGCACAAAGAACTGCTTGCATCCCTCAAGGTAACACACCTAGAAGAAGTTTACTTCTTAAATTATGTACATTCACATTAACTCCAGGTCTAAGAAAGCTGTGCTAGAAAATCAAAAATATACTGTATTTTGTTAGTAAAATATATAGTAAAGGAAAGGGAAGGCACATATAGTTAAATGACAGATTTTGCTCAAAGTGCACAATTTTGATAACCTTATCAGATGCAACGTTAAGGTTTCTTTAAATCTCAGTCTGCATTACATCTGCACTTTACCACATTGCAAGAGAATACAACAGATTCATAAGAGAATACTTGTTTTTTATAACAAAAGCCTTACTGTTTTTTCTTCAATAACTGATAATTACAATCAATATATCACCAACTTATACTAGATTGGCAAAAATATCTAATAACTTGCTTTTAACTGTAATGCACCAGTTGAATAACTGTTTTGTATTATTTACTTCCAAACAAACCAACAAAACAATCATGAATCAACTTTATTTCAGAACATAGAGACAAACTCATGAAGAGCTTGTACAAACAAGTTTATAATAGATCTTAAAAGTTTGCAGCTGTAACAATGAAGGAACAATCCACCATGTATAAAATGTTATTCCCTAGAGTGTTTTCAGTTTCTAACATGCTGGAACACCTTATATATGAGACACTTTCCTTAAACATGAATGTTACAAATGGTTGAGGAGATGTGTATCAGAGTCATGTTTCAACTGTAATAGAAAGGACTGCTTACCTTCAGACAGGGACAAGTCATCAACTGGAGACAGGAGGTCTGCCTGTACAGCAAGGCCATCACTTAGCCATGTGGTAATCTGATTCGTCAAGATTACCTGCAAACAGACATGGAGGAGGAAAAAGTATTAGAATTACAAGATAGGCACAATAATTACCTCAGATATACACAGAATGTATAGACAACCCTCAACGCCCGCCATAACATTCGTCATTTCAACGCCTTTCTCAAATTTGGATCAAGCATCTTAATAAAATGTTAAGGAAAGCAAATCCTTTCAAAACTCTGTTCAAGATTACTAATTAGCTTCATATTATATCTCATTTCTTTGGCAGGAAAGAATGTCTTTGTTGAAAGGGAAAAGTGGTAGAGAGGTAGAAAGCACAGAGGAAACAGAATAAAATGTGATAAATGCTACAGGGTCTCAAGGCAGTGTGTCTGTATAAAGATCACTAAAATAGTTCTTCTCTAAGTCAACATCAAGAGACAGATAAATATACCAAACTGGTTCAGTGTGAATACATGATATACTAAAAGTTGAAAAAGACAAAGGTTAGAAATAAATTGGAACACCTCATCATTACAACTGTATGCTAAGATGGGAAGATATTGTACAGTTATTCAAGATGATCCATATAATTAGAACATTGTCACAATATAATGACAGAGCACATATTCTGAATGCAAGAAGCATGAAGTCAAATCCAAGTATTGTTATACTCCTATCTGGAAACTTGGAAAACTGTTGCTAGTCAATGTTGCTGTCAGAACATAAGATTCCAGCACTGTCTTCTCACAGAAGTCAACTTGATAGCCATGCAATGGCTAGATCAGGGGTGTCCAAACTTGGTCCCTTTAAGACTTGTGGACTTCAACTCCCAGAGTTCCTCAGCCAGCTTTGCTGGCTGATCTTAAAGGACCAAGTTTGGACACCCCTGGGCTAGATGAAGGACATTAGCACAACATTACTTTCCTCCTTATATAACTCAGTGACTGCCAATAGCTTTCCAAAGCAGCATTATCATAACTTTGGCTACATCTCTGTATTTCCATCTTCCTTGCACAATAAAGAATAAAAGATAAATTAATAATTTCAGTTTAAATACTATTCATCTTTATCATCAAGCACTGGGACAGAAATCTGAAATGCAATCTAAAACCAGAACTCTGTTTTCCTAGGGTTCTTGGAAAGCTTATAAGCACCAGTGAAAAAGCGTCAAGGTGTTAATGATTCAGGCTTAGACTCTGTACCTATTTTATAAAGATACACTTGTTCCCTTCGTCTTTTACTGCCACAAATGAAAAAAGCATTACATTTGACCCCTTGATTCAAGCTAGGCAAATTACATGTTTTATAAACTTATGGGGATCAGGCAGTATTAACCAGGCTATTTCCTTTCATCATTCATGAAGAGTTTATTGTCATTGTCAGTCCAATAACGACAATTAAGAGTCTTTGCCTCCCAGAAAGTTTGGCAGACTTATTTCCTTCCTTCCTTCCTTCCTTCCTTCCTTCCTTCCTTCCTTCCTTCCTTCCTTCCTTCCTTCCTTCCTTCCTTCCTTTCCTTCCTGTTGGGTAAGTGATGGACATTAAAAAGGAACAAACAAAATTTGGGGGTTATTTGTCATATATAAATAAATTCTATCCTGCTACCATAATTACTAGAAGAGATTCAAGGACTATAAGAGGCAAAGAAACAACAAATCCAGAATACAGTATTTCAAGCACCACAATAGCAAATTCAACATGATAGATAGAATATTGATGACGTTACGTAACAATGTTTGCTAAAGCGGTTCAACATAGTACAGATTCGTATTAAAGCAAGAACTAATAATACCAATAAAAAACCAGTTCCAAATGAATAGAAATATAAAGACTAAACAGTAAGTGTTGTGAAAAAAGGATTAGGAAACATTTTAGATTAATGTACAGAATGTGCAGCCACATTATGACATGGTCTGAAGTTTTTATTGGCAGATGTTTTACACTAACTATACTATTCACAAATGTCAAGAGAACCCATGTGTGATGCAGTCATTTCAAATTTCTTCCAATGTAAACTAAATTCTGTACCATTGTGTGCTTGTTCATGTCACATCACTTTTATATATATATTTTTTCAAACTAAATTTCTGTAATTCATAGTCCATTTCATTAAACAAGTCCTATTCTGCTAGTTTCCAGTTACAAAAAAATATCTCATTACAACTGGAGATTTGAAAAGGTTCAATATGAATGTATGGATGTATCTCTGTGTATGTATCTTTGTATATATATGTATCTAAAATACACACACACGTACAAATATATACATATACAAGATGTTGGTGTTGTATCTATACTCCCTTCCATTTCCTTTTTCCTTTCTCTCCTCTCTCTTTGGAATTGTTATGAGGACAAATTAGACAATTTCATCTACATTTCCTTAAGATCCTTGGAAGAGAATAGCATGTACAGATTAGCACACCCAATAAATTGCATATAAGATAAATAAGAAAAAGACCAACAAATATACAGAGCTAAATAATTATAATATAGAAATAACTCACTTACTAAACAATTACATTTCCAAACAGTTTTAGCTCTTTCAAAATTATTAACCAAAGCAGGGGAACCACAGAATAGCCTGTGTTCAATAATTGCATCTTCCTAAGTATCGGTGATCAATCCAATTGTGAAGATCTTTGAATTCCCAAATTCTCAAAAAAGTTAATTGTAATTCTTTGTTCTCTCTTTCATCTCTACGTCAATTTAGAATCACAATACAGGTTGTCTTCGATTTATTATCACAATTGGCACCGGATCATTCATCATTAAGAGGTGCAGTCATTAAGTGAGGCATCACATCAATGCATCTTCTTTGACTACCTTTTTTGCCATGGTCTTTAAGGGGATCATTGTGGATGTTAAGATACATGATTGACTCTGCTTGTTGGAAGATGGCTGGGAAGGTTGCAAATTGCAATCATGTGACCTAGGGATGCTTCAACTGTTGCAGCAGGACGCAGGCAGATTGCCAAGTGCCCAAATTGCAATCACATGATCGCAGGGGTGGTGTAATGGTTGTAATTTTGAGAATAAGTCATATAAATCATTTTTTGCAACACCGCTGTAACTTAAAACCATTCTAACAAAATGACCAAAAGTTGAGGACTACCTATATGCAGAGTTTTTTTCTGCCACACTATTACAAAATTACTGTATGTTTAGGTGGAAGATCTTAAACATTTTCCTTTCTGTCAGAAAAAAAGAAGAAACATAACATTTCTCAGTGACTTTATGTTTTCATTCCCACTTGATTTTCACTTTGTTTCCTTGAATGCCCTATAGGTAGAAATCTTTACTATGAATTGAAACAACAGCAATAACAAACCAAAATATTTTACTTAGGTGTCACATTTTCATGCAGCAGCTTTTATACCCAAATGAAAATTGCTCAAACACATAAAGAAGCAGATATCTATCTAGCCAGTGCTTCTTGAAACAGTTTTGTCACCTTGTCACTGAAGGTCCTGGACAACATAGTGGGAAGGAGTGCCTACATTTACTTGCATCTGGTTCACAGCATAATCTGGCTACGATAATTCCTGTTTTGTAGTCCTGGACCTAAATTACTAGAAGAGATTCAAGGACTATAAGAGGCAAAGAAACAACAAATCCAGAATACAGTATTTCAAGCACCACAATAGCAAATTCAACATGATAGATAGAATATTGATGACGTTACGTAACAATGTTTGCTAAAGCGGTTCAACATAGTACAGATTCGTATTAAAGCAAGAACTAATAATACCAATAAAAACCAGTTCCAAATGAATAGAAATATAAAGACTAAACAGTATACAGGGCAGAATAGTGTGTATTTTAAACTTCAAATACAAAACACTTTACTCACTTCAATATTTGATTTTAACTTATAAAAGCCCTACCTATAAGTTTAAATACTTTGTAAAAATAAAATCTACTAGAGGGGAGCTGAATAATATATTACAGTACATATAACAGTCAATGAGTAATATTGGTGATCTAGGACTACATTGTATTTGATTTCATTTGTATATTTTCAATTTCATAAACCGACCTGATATTTCTTAATGAATATGCAGTCACTTTAAGAAATAAAACATCAAAAACGCAGTATAATATAAAAAGCCTTATGTACCACTTTTTATCAATAATCTTTCTATTCAAGCTGCCTTCTTATATCAAAAAAGGACCCAGCTCAGAAGAATTTTCTCTATGGAAGTGCTGGAAAAAATGCTGGCATACCAGATACATTTCATTTTGACTGTGATTAAGGAAGGCTCATACTGAAGACACAGGGTTTTTTTTTTTTATCATATGCAGTTTATTTTAAGGGTATTCTCAGATTTCCTGTTCTATCCTGTACAGAAACAAAAAAAAAATCATATAGCAACAGAAATATTGCAGGTTTTTTTTTAAGCTTATGGGAAATTGGTAATTTAATAGTGGCATTGCCTTTAATGTCCTTCATTGTGTAATCTTGTACCTGCTTATAACTGCTCCAGAAACAAAATTAAAACTGCTTCTATATGGATGAATAAATATGTTATTTCCATGATGCTTTTTTCTCAGATACATCTTCTGCTCTCCCCAGGACCACACTGAAACTACTAAATCTGACTCTGTCATCCCTGCAAATCTTGTTGAGTAAATAAATCATCCTCTGTAAACTTGTGGTCTCAGCCTCCTTGTTGGTTTATTGCAAAATTAAAGGAAACTAAGTACAGAACCATCAATCAGTAACCAGGAAAGGTACAAAGGCTTTGGAATCCACCAAAAGGGAGGGGAGAACCTCACATGAAATAACTGTTTATTATGAGAACTGAGTAAAATTTCCATTTTCACATGGAACATCATTTAGAAAAAAAATGTATTAAAGGCTTCCTACTGGGAGTAGAAGATGGAAAAGCTAGAAGAGAACACTAAGAACAATCAAAAAGCTTTTTCCATTGGTATTATGTTTTTTAAAAAATATTTTTAGTTCCTGCAACAACAAAATCAACCAAAGTACCAGTCAGTTTCATAGGGTGAATTGCAAATTGCAAAAGAAAAAGGAATATATACATTTAAATTTTTAGGACTGCAGTTTCATCTCCAAAACCTGAGACACATGCTTCTTGTGTCCAGAAATGTGATCATGATTTGGGAATTACTGAAAAGCTACTTAAAAAAAGCAATACTTCAAGTTTCAATGTCAACAAAAAGGAGTGACAAGTATTATGAAATGAATTTATCAAGCCATCGTAACTAATAAACAGAATGGAAACATAAAGCATGACAAAGATGATGAGTTGAGGTGATGGTCATTGTGCATTCCCTATCTTTGCAAAAGCGGTGGTATTCAAACTTGCACTTACTCCTGAAACAGGCAGTATTACAGGCAACACATAAGTATGACTAGACATTGAACTAATGGCGTCCTTCAACACTGTTGGTAAAAGCTGTTCGGTAGTAATTAGCAGCTTGCAACACATGGGTGAACAATTTCCCATTAGCTCAGCCAGGCTTACTACAGTATCACTATCACAGTTATGTTTCAAAAGAATTAATAGTAAATTTCAGAAGAAATTCAAAAGAATTAACAGTACATTTCAAAAGAATTAATGGTCTCTTCATAAACTGTGAAAAACAGGAAGACAAAGTCTGAGAAGTTACTATGGTAAATCAATAGATTTCAGGAGGAAAGAAACAGCTTTAAGCATGTAATGACAAAGTTAAAGCTCTTCTACAACTCAACTGACAGTGTTCCCTGCAGAATTCCCCACAGAAACTAAATTTCTGGATGAATGAATCTAAAGCAGGAGGATGAGTATGGTAGATCAAGTTTTTATTACATCTTTTCATGAAGTATTAAATTAATGGCAACCCAAAATGTCTTTGTTTAATCCAAAGCAGCTCATTCCCTGAGCTGCCGTTCATATGTATTTCCGGCTAGTAAACACCAAATAACTTAAGTTTTCATAGCATTTGCAGAACTTGGCAAATCAATGTCTAGCAACATTTACCAGCTGTTAACATTTTTCCCCTCTATGATGATACCATTCAACTAAGGAGAATATTTGTAGCTTAGGGTTGAGATAAGGGGATCTTGGTGCTCTTGGGAAGTTGGTTGTTTTCTTGCAGACGTTTCATTATGCAAACCAGGTAACATCACCAGTGCTCATGATGATGATGAGCACTGATGATATAACCTAGTTTGGGTAATGAAACATCTGCAACAGTGGTGGGTTTCAGCAGATTCTGGCCAGTTCTGGAGAACCAGTAGTGGAAATTTTGAGTAGTTCGGAGAACCAGTAGTAAACATTTTCCTTTTCCTTTCTCTCTCTCTCTCTCTCTCTCTCTCTCTCTCTCTCTCTCTCTCTCTCTCTCTCTCTCTCTCTCTCTCTTTGGAATTGTTATGAGGACAAATTAGACAATTTCATCTACATTTCCTTAAGATCCTTGGAAGAGAATAGCATGTACAGATTAGCACACCCAATAAATTGCATATAAGATAAATAAGAAAAAGACCAACAAATATACAGAGCTAAATAATTATAATATAGAAATAACTCACTTACTAAACAATTACATTTCCAAACAGTTTTAGCTCTTTCAAAATTATTAACCAAAGCAGGGGAACCACAGAATAGCCTGTGTTCAATAATTGCATCTTCCTAAGTATCGGTGATCAATCCAATTGTGAAGATCTTTGAATTCCCAAATTCTCAAAAAAGTTAATTGTAATTCTTTGTTCTCTCTTTCATCTCTACGTCAATTTAGAATCACAATACAGGTTGTCTTCGATTTATTATCACAATTGGCACCGGATCATTCATCATTAAGAGGTGCAGTCATTAAGTGAGGCATCACATCAATGCATCTTCTTTGACTACCTTTTTTGCCATGGTCTTTAAGGGGATCATTGTGGATGTTAAGATACATGATTGACTCTGCTTGTTGGAAGATGGCTGGGAAGGTTGCAAACGGTAATAACATGATCGCAGGGGTGGTGTAATGGTTGTAATTTTGAGAATAAGTCATATAAATCATTTTTTGCAACACCGCTGTAACTTAAAACCATTCTAACAAAATGACCAAAAGTTGAGGACTACCTATATGCAGAGTTTTTTTCTGCCACACTATTACAAAATTACTGTATGTTTAGGTGGAAGATCTTAAACATTTTCCTTTTTGTCAGAAAAAAAGAAGAAACATAACATTTCTCAGTGACTTTATGTTTTCATTCCCACTTGATTTTCACTTTGTTTCCTTGAATGCCCTATAGGTAGAAATCTTTACTATGAATTGAAACAACAGCAATAACAAACCAAAATATTTTACTTAGGTGTCACATTTTCATGCAGCAGCTTTTATACCCAAATGAAAATTGCTCAAACACATAAAGAAGCAGATATCTATCTAGCCAGTGCTTCTTGAAACAGTTTTGTCACCTTGTCACTGAAGGTCCTGGACAACATAGTGGGAAGGAGTGCCTACATTTACTTGCATCTGGTTCACAGCATAATCTGGCTACGATAATTCCTGTTTTTGTAGTCCTGGACCTAAATTACTAGAATAAACTCCATGTTGAGGTTGGTTCAGAAATTCCAGATGTATAACACCACGGCTTAGTTACTAAACAGTATACAGGGCAGAATAGTGTGTATTTTAAACTTCAAATACAAAACACTTTACTCACTTCAATATTTGATTTTAACTTATAAAAGCCCTACCTATAAGTTTAAATACTTTGTAAAAATAAAATCTACTAGAGGGGAGCTGAATAATATACTGGCCATTGTTTTGGGAGATCTAAACAAGGCAAACTTAAGGAAAGAACTACCAAAATACTTTCAGCATGTCAATTGTCCCACCAGAGGCAAGAATACTCTAGACCACTGCTACACAACACTAAAAGATGCCTATCGGTCTTTACCACGTGCAGCTGTAGGACACTCTGATCATTGCATGATTCACCTTGTACCTGCTTACAGGCAAAGACTTAAAGCCATAAAACCAATAATTAAATCAGTGAAAACCTGGACGGAGGAATCAGAATTAAAGCTAAAGGCATGTTTTGACTGCACTGATTGGAATATTTTTAAAGATACCTCTGCAGACCTGGATGAACTCACAGATACTGTAACATCATATGTCAGCTTCTGTGAAGACCTATGTGTACCTACAAGGAACTTGCGAATACACAGTAATAACAAACCTTGGTTTACACCTAAACTTAAGCAGCTACGACATTCCAAAGAGGAAGCCTACAGAAAAGGTGATAAAATGCTGTACAATCAGGCCAGAAATGCACTAACAAGGGAGATAAGAGCAGCAAAAGAAGCTACTCTGAAAAGCTAAAGAATCAATTTTCAGCAAATGAACCAGCAAACATGTGGAAAACTCTTAAAATATCACCGCTATGGCAAACCTCCTTCCCAGGCTGAAGGTAATCAACAACTGGCAGATGACCTGAATGAGTTTTACTGCAGGTTTGAAAGGAAACTACAGCCACCTATCTCCACAACCCCATCTCAGACACACCAACAACAGCCAAGCCTCCTACAACTGACCCCATTTCATTGGGTTCACAACCCTAGTGATCACAGAAAAGGAAGTGCAGGACCTATTTCACAGACAAAAGCCAGGAAAAGCTCCAGGCCCAGACAAGATAACTCCTTCTTGCTTAAAAGTCTGTGCTGACCAATTGGCCCCCATCTTCACCCATATTTTCAATAAATCACTAGAGATGTGCTATGTTCCTTCTTGCTTCAAACGCCTACCATCATCCCAGTGCCAAGAAGCCCACCATCAAGGAACTGAATGACTACAGACCAGTTGCTCTAACATCTGTAGTCATGAAAACCTTTGAAAGGCTAGTGCTTTCCTACCTGAAAACCATCACGAATCCGCTTTTAGACCCCTTGCAATTTGCATACCGAGCAAATAGACCAACAGATGATGCTGTTAATATGGCTCTGCACTACATCCTACAACATCTTGAGTCTCCAAAGACCTATGCAAGGGTCCTTTTTGTAGACTTTAGTTCAGCATTCAATACCATCATTCCAGACATTCTTCTAACTAAGCTAAACCAGCTACAGGTACCGGAACAGACTTGTAAGTGGATCACAAGCTTCCTAACAAACAGGAAGCAGCAGGTGAAGCTAAGCAAGATCACATCAAATACCTGTACAATTAGCACAGGGCCCCCAAGGCTGTGTGCTCTCCCACTTCTCTCTCTCTGTATACCAATGACTGCATCTCCAATGATCCATCTGTTAAACTACTGAAGTTCGCAGATGACACAACAGTGATTGGTCTCATTCGAGACAATGACGAATCCGCATATAGACGAGAGGTCGAACGACTAGCCTTGCGGTGCAACCAAAACAATCTGGAACTGAACACACTCAAAACCGTAGAAATGGTGGTAGACTTTAGGGAAAACCCTTCCATACTTCCACCTCTCACAATACTTGACAACACAGTATCAACAGTAGAAACCTTCAAATTTCTGGGTTCTATCATATCGCAAGATCTCAAATGGACAGCTAACATCAAAACATCATTAAAAAGGACAACAAAGAATGTTCTTTCTGCGCCAACTCAGTAAGCTCAAACTGCCCAAGGAGCTGCTGATCCAATTCTACAGAGGAATTATTGAGTCTGTCATTTGCACCTCTATAACTGTCTGGTTCGGTTCTGCAACCCAACAAGAAAAACACAGACTTCAGAGGATAATTAGAACTGCAGAAAAAATAATTGCTACCAACTTGCCTTCCATTGAGGACCTGTATACTGCACGAATCAAGAAGAGGGCCGTGAAAATATTGCAGATCCCTCGCATCCTGGACATAAACTGTTTCAACTCCTACCCTCAAAACGACGCTATAGAGCACTGCACACCAGAACAACTAGACACAAGAACAGTTTTTCCAAGGCCATCACTCTGCTAAACAAATAATTCCTCAACACTGTCAGACTATTTACTGAATCTGCACTACTATTAATCGTTTCATAGTTCCCATCACCAATCTCTTTCCACTTATGACTGTATGACTATAACTTGTTGCTGGCAATCCTTATGATTTATAATGATATATTATCATCAATTGTGTTGTAAATGTTGTACCTTGATGAACGTATCTTTTCTTTTATGTACACTGAGAGCATATGCACCAAGACAAATTCCTTGTGTGTCCAATCACACTTGGCCAATAAAATTCTATTCTATTCTATTCTAAAAAATAATATATTACAGTACATATAACAGTCAATGAGTAATATTGGTGATCTAGGACTACATTGTATTTGATTTCATTTGTATATTTTCAATTTCATAAACCGACCTGATATTTCTTAATGAATATGCAGTCACTTTAAGAAATAAAACATCAAAAACGCAGTATAATATAAAAAGCTTTATGTACCACTTTTTATCAATAATCTTTCTATTCAAGCTGCCTTCTTATATCAAAAAAGGACCCAGCTTAGAAGAATTTTCTCTATGGAAGTGCTGGAAAAAATGCTGGCATACCAGATACATTTCATTTTGACTGTGATTAAGGAAGGCTCATACTGAAGACACAGGGTTTTTTTTTTATCATATGCAGTTTATTTTAAGGGTATTCTCAGATTTCCTGTTCTATCCTGTACAGAAACAAAAAAAAATCATATAGCAACAGAAATATTGCAGGTTTTTTTTTAAGCTTATGGGAAATTGGTAATTTAATAGTGGCATTGCCTTTAATGTCCTTCATTGTGTAATCTTGTACCTGCTTATAACTGCTCCAGAAACAAAATTAAAACTGCTTCTATATGGATGAATAAATATGTTATTTCCATGATGCTTTTTTCTCAGATACATCTTCTGCTCTCCCCAGGACCACACTGAAACTACTAAATCTGACTCTGTCATCCCTGCAAATCTTGTTGAGTAAATAAATCATCCTCTGTAAACTTGTGGTCTCAGCCTCCTTGTTGGTTTATTGCAAAATTAAAGGAAACTAAGTACAGAACCATCAATCAGTAACCAGGAAAGGTACAAAGGCTTTGGAATCCACCAAAAGGGAGGGGAGAACCTCACATGAAATAACTGTTTATTATGAGAACTGAGTAAAATTTCCATTTTCACATGGAACATCATTTAGAAAAAAAATGTATTAAAGGCTTCCTACTGGGAGTAGAAGATGGAAAAGCTAGAAGAGAACACTAAGAACAATCAAAAAGCTTTTTCTATTGGTATTATGTTTTTTAAAAAATATTTTTAGTTCCTGCAACAACAAAATCAACCAAAGTACCAGTCAGTTTCATAGGGTGAATTGCAAATTGCAAAAGAAAAAGGAATATATACATTTAAATTTTTAGGACTGCAGTTTCATCTCCAAAACCTGAGACACATGCTTCTTGTGTCCAGAAATGTGATCATGATTTGGGAATTACTGAAAAGCTACTTAAAAAAAGCAATACTTCAAGTTTCAATGTCAACAAAAAGGAGTGACAAGTATTATGAAATGAATTTATCAAGCCATCGTAACTAATAAACAGAATGGAAACATAAAGCATGACAAAGATGATGAGTTGAGGTGATGGTCATTGTGCATTCCCTATCTTTGCAAAAGCGGTGGTATTCAAACTTGCACTTACTCCTGAAACAGGCAGTATTACAGGCAACACATAAGTATGACTAGACATTGAACTAATGGCGTCCTTCAACACTGTTGGTAAAAGCTGTTCGGTAGTTATTAGCAGCTTGCAACACATGGGTGAACAATTTCCCATTAGCTCAGCCAGGCTTACTACAGTATCACTATCACAGTTATGTTTCAAAAGGATTAATAGTAAATTTCAGAAGAAATTCAAAAGAATTAACAGTACATTTCAAAAGAATTAATGGTCTCTTCATAAACTGTGAAAAACAGGAAGACAAAGTCTGAGAAGTTACTATGGTAAATCAATAGATTTCAGGAGGAAAGAAACAGCTTTAAGCATGTAATGACAAAGTTAAAGCTCTTCCACAACTCAACTGACAGTGTTCCCTGCAGAATTCCCCACAGAAACTAAATTTCTGGATGAATGAATCTAAAGCAGGAGGATGAGTATGGTAGATCAAGTTTTTATTACATCTTTTCATGAAGTATTAAATTAATGGCAACCCAAAATGTCTTTGTTTAATCCAAAGCAGCTCATTCCCTGAGCTGCCGTTCATATGTATTTCCGGCTAGTAAACACCAAATAACTTAAGTTTTCATAGCATTTGCAGAACTTGGCAAATCAATGTCTAGCAACATTTACCAGCTGTTAACATTTTTCCCCTCTATATGATGATACCATTCAACTAAGGAGAATATTTGTAGCTTAGGGTTGAGATAAGGGGATCTTGGTGCTCTTGGGAAGTTGGTTGTTTTCTTGCAGACGTTTCATTATGCAAACCAGGTAACATCACCAGTGCTCATGATGATGATGAGCACTGATGATATAACCTAGTTTGGGTAATGAAACATCTGCAACAGAGGTGGGTTTCAGCAGATTCTGGCCAGTTCTGGAGAACCAGTAGTGGAAATTTTGAGTAGTTCGGAGAACCAGTAGTAAAAATTCTGACTGGCCCCGCCCCCAACCCCCACATTTTTTTAACAAAAACGTGCCCATATTTATTGCTTTTTCAATAGAAGAGTATATGTAAATTTCAGGGCTGAACTGTACAGTTCTTGGTGCTCTCTGAGTTTGGTTGTTTCCTCATAGGCATTTCATTACCAAACTAGATAACACCATCAGTGCCTTTTTACAGGGATTTCCTGAGGGACTAGTTTTCTACAGCTGAGAGGAGGGAAAGACTTCAAGTCCTCAAGAATGCATACTTTTGGCCAAAATTTTCTCACTGATTCTCCATTATTTCCATTGACAGGATATAACCTTTCTTATTCTAATGTTACATTTTTGTCGTTGAATTTCAGATTGTAAATTAAGCCTTTTAATTAAACATTAAGTTTGTAATTCACTTTCCTATCCATATCCTACCAACTTTCTTATTTCAGTACATCTTCCAAATATACTCTGGCCTTACAATAAAACTGTGCTTGGCATTTCATAGGTTTGATCCCCTCTTTGCTGTAACTTGCAATTTTGTCCTTGGATCCTTATGACAGCTGACAAAAATATATTCCTAACAAAGGGCAATCCTTAGCAGTTCAGACAATATTTAAATCAGAACAAAAGGCCTAGGGATTTAGTTGAAAACAATGAAGCATCAGTGCAGGATAGCCCTTATGTTTAATTCTGATTTTTAAATAAAAAAAAATCTAAGTTACCCAACTCATTTTTAAAAACTTTCTGGGAAGAAGAGAGATTGGATATAAATCTATGCCAAAGGTTTAAAAATAATCACCCAAAAAGTAATAAGAGTTCCAGAACTGGGACAAGGGAGGGGGGGGAGAGAAACAAGGGAACCACACAAAACCCCATGCAAAAATGTGCTCGTCTCAAGCAGTTACATGTCTTCTAGCTGAAACTACCACCACCCAGAAATAGCCTTAGGGTATTGCCTTTCCTCTCGCTAAGCCAGGAGTGCAGCCAACACAAATGTAACCTTCAAAAGCTACCCTCCTGCCCCCCCACCCCGTGTTGTTCTGCTCCACAAAAAGTCTACATGCCTGGAGGGACTGCTCCATAGCCGAACAGCCCATATGCTTGCAGCTTGTACAAACCTGTTTGTAAAGACATGCGCAAAATATTCCCAAAGGGCAGGGTGGATCAGATTGCTTTCCCTCTTCCACATCCTGCCAGACATTGGGGCTTAGAGGTTAGTTTCAACATGCTTTTCTTTTCCTCCAGAAAAGTTCTGAATAAAAACACAGATTTCTGAATGAAGATTTGAAAAATGTGAATACTGTAAGTGTACTAGACAGTTGAATTGATTGGCTGATCAATAGAATAATCCTAACTTACACTAATTGTTTGCATTCACTATGTGAAGATTGCATCAACCAACTCTTATGGGAGATTCCATAGGAAACATCTGATTAAAAGCAGCTTTGATGTGGGATAATACTATTTTTAAGATTCTCAGTCTTAGTAAGTTCCATTATTTTATAGCAAGGAATTGATCATAATTTTTATTTATTTATTTATTTATTATTCGAATTTATATACCGCCCTATCTCCCAAAGGACTCAGGGCGGTTCACAGGCATATAAAACATCAATATACAAATTAAAATAATCCTTAAAAAACTTATTCTAACGCCCAGATAATTAAAAATAGAAATATAAATATAAAATATAAATATTAAAATCAATTTAAAACCCCTCTAAATTTAAAATCTAAGCCAGTCCTGCACAGATGAATAAATGTGTCTTGAGCTCGCGACGGAAGGTTCGAAGGTCAGGAAGTTGACGGAGTCCTGGGGGGAGTTCGTTCCAGAGGGTGGGAGCGCCCACGGAGAAGGCCCTTCCTGGGCGCCGCCAAACGACACTGCCTAGCTGACGGCACCCTGAGGAGTCCCTCTGTGAGAGCGCACGGGTCGGTGAGAGGTATCTGGTCGCAGTAGGCGGTCCCGTAAATAACCCGGCCCTATGCCATGGAGCGCTTTAAAGGTGGTCACCAAAACCTTGAAGCGCACCCGGAAGGCCACAGGTAGCCAGTGCAGCCTGCGCAGGATGGGTGTTATGCGGGAGCCACGAGGGGCTCCCTCTATCACCCGCGCAGCCGCATTCTGGACTAACTGCAGCCTCCGGATGCCCTTCAAGGGAAGCCCCATGTAGAGAGCGTTGCAGTAATCCAGGCGAGACGTCACAAGAGCGTGAGTGACCGTGCATAGGGCCTCCCGGTCCAGAAAGGGGCGCAGCTGGCTAATGCTAATAGACTTCAACATTCTACAGTACCTTATTCTTCCTTCTAACTGTATATTGTATATTGACTATTGGAAAACTTAAAATTATAAACAATAATCCTCAAAATTCAGAGGATTCCAGAAGTAGCCCAACTAAATCATATGAAAACAATGGATAATTTGATTAATGAAGTACATATAATCAAGTCAAGGAGCAATATGACACACCAATCTTTTGGATCCAATTCCAGAGTACTTCCAAAGCTTTCCATCTCACATTATAATCTTTTAATGTGATAAACAAGAGAAAATTATCAAATGCTCAGAAAATAATAATACTGATGCTTAATCAATTTGAATTTAACCAATTTAAGCCATTAGTTTGTCCTGGTTTTGTTCCCTTCTTTGTCTTGTCCCTCATCACTTGTAGGAATGTAGCCTATATCCCGCCCCCCATCAATGTCTGCATTCATATACTAGTGGATATTCTACTGTAGATGTATCTTCTGGAAACATCTAACATATTTGACAATTTAAATACTCCCCACTAAATACTGGTTGCAAACAACAGGCTTCCAAGACATAGATTCCTTTCCACTACCACAGAGATGGGTAAGAAAACAAGAGATTTGCATGCCAGCAAATATGCTTCTGCATAATCAATGTTCTCAATACATAGACAATTCAAGAGTTAGGGTTACATACAGAGGAGACAGGGAAGATGCCAAAAATTAGTTCCTGGAAATCAATTATTTCTACATTTTAATAGACATTAATAACAGAAATATCCCAGTGTGAAATAATCAAGTAAATATATCTTCCAGAAAGCTAGGCCTAGCTTTTCCAAGTAAAATAGGCATTTTTAATTTGGATTAATGGGATTGATGTTGGCTAGGTTAAGTTAAAGTTTGAGGCATTCCTTTGGCCCACAATATAGAAAACATGCAGTCTTTTGCTGGGAATATGAATTGAATATTAGGACTCTGGGTCCTCATTCTTGTTTTAGTGAAATATTTTTGAAATAAGAAGCAATGCTGACAAGTCTAGCCTTCAGAGTCACAGAGCTCTAATAACTAACCTATTTCAAATTAAATGGAAAAAGTTAAGAATAGAAGGAAAAGAAAAATCCATCGTCATCAGCATACCATTTCGATTTTTCACTCTTTAGAAAAAAAATCTCATTTATCCAACATTCATCTCTAAGGTGTCACTCGTAGTAAGTTGCCATATGAAAACTGAGCAGATTTACACAGACATGATTTTAAGTATGATGTAACATCATATGTTCATTCACTGAGCATCCTGAAGAATACATTTAAGGATAAACAAATTAATATTTTACATAAGCAACTTCGGTAGTTCTGCTGACTGCAAAACATCACTTTATACCTCAGTGTGTGATGTTCTCCAAAGATCATCAGAACAAGTATCAACTAGAAATCGGTTCAGCATTTTAGAAATTAACAATACATCCCTTTAGCTATTGGCTTTTGCCCAGAATTGTGAAGGAGAACTGATAAATCAAAATTTGATATTTTGCCCACAAGGTTGTTATGATTTAAAATCTACATCAATTTATCCCATTCAAAGTACACATGCAAATGGGGTATCAGTCACTATATTACTTCTATCCGTATTTTCACATGAAATGATACTTTTTTCATCCAGCTAACAGATTATTTACAGAATGACATATTACCTTGTCATAAACACAGGAATTGTAAACCGTTTTAAGGAAGAGATTACATGGATCCCGTAAGTATCCATGGAAGGATATTTTTACCCCTTTGTTCTCATACATAAAATATGGCTTTGGTATAGTCTAAAAGCCCAATGATCCCAATCAAGACTACTGTTGCAGAATTTTTTGTAGCAATAGCAATAGCCCTTAGACTTATGTACTGTTTTACAGTGCTTTACAGCCCTCTCTAAGCGGTTTACAGAGTCAGTATATTGCCCCCAACAATTTGGGTCCTCATTTTACCCACCTCGGAAGGCTGGAACCTTGAGCCTGGTGAGATTTAAACTACCAAATTGCAGGCAACCAGCAGGCAGCAGAAGTAGCCTGCAGTACTGCACTCTAACCATTGCGCTGCTGTGGCTCATTATAGGCTGGATAAGTCAATTTTTCACCTGAAAATTAATTAGCTGGGTAGCAGGACTCTGTTTGTTTTTCTCACTTGATACCTTCTGAATCGATGCAAACCATGAATGCAAAGCTTAAGAGTTTCCTCATAATTTAAAGATTTATGAAAGTTAAAGTTCTATTATTGACCCCATAATCATAAATCGGAAAGCTTGTTTATGGGCAACGTTCACATGACACAGTCTAGTATTGCTTTCAAAGCCATTTCTAGATATTAATATACCTTAAGAACATAGTTCCTATATAAAATACCGAGAGCTTCTTCAAGCGATAAAATGGAACAATATATCATGGATAGTCTCACTCCAGGTAGATATGCAGCTGGCTGAACAATCATATCCAGTGCACGTCCCTAGTAGATTGTGCCTACATATAGGAAGGTAATGCAATGGGGTATCCCAACATTTTGTCCTGGGACTAGTGCTTTTTAACATTTTTAAAAAATATGTTTTAGAAAAGGGGAGACAATATGTTCAGCCAAATTACAAATGTCACAAACTTGAAAAGAATTGGCAACATCAGACTTGAAGTTCAAAAGAATCTTGATAAACTTGAATATTAGATCCTACCCAACAATACATATTGTCAATGGCAAGAAATGCCAGGTTTTGTATTTAGGCAGCAAAAAATCAGATGCACAAGTAACAGATAGGCACTGCCTTGATTGATAGTAGTATTTGTGAGAAGGAGCAGAGTAGATCATAGTTTAAGCATGAGCCATTGAGCCAGCAGTGTGTTGCAGTTCTTCAAAGGGCCAATACAATCTCAGCCTGCATCCACCAACATATAGTATCAAGAGCATAGGAAGTGATAGTTCCACTATATGCTGCGCCGCAGGTGGAATATTGAATCCAGTTCATTAGCATAATACAAGGAGGATGCTAGGAAGGTGAGGTCCTAGAGGTCAAAGCCTATGATGAATGGTTAAAGGAATGGAAATGTTTAGTCTGGAGAACAGAAGGCTAAAGGGAGATAAGAGAACAGTCTCCCAATATTTGAAGAGCTGACAGAAGATATGGATTCGTTCTCTATAGCACCCAAAGATAGAATCAAAATCATTGGGTGGAAACTTTACAGGGGAGATCCAAACTCAAAATAAGGAGGAATTTCCTGATCATAAGAGTTACTAAGCAGTATAACAGCCTTCCTTCTGGAGTTGTTTAGAATAACCTGGAATACAGAATTCAAATGTTTTGAAGTGCATAATAATAATAAAACCCTAATTCCGAAGGTTTTGCTCTTAATGATGGCTGATTCAAAACTCTGGACTATAGAAGCATTTTTTGGAACTCTGCCTAAATTTTCATTAATCGGAAGACTTACTCCCACCTGCAGGAACTTTTGTTCTTAACATTCAAGATGTTTTCTGATCTTTTCAAGTATTAAACATCTGCTGAGGTTTACAAATTAATTTCAGGCTTTTGTATTTTTCAGAATGGTTCAGATTTAATCCTAAAACACAGGGAGGTTTTTCACTGTAAAAGAATTAGTTAAACTTTTGTTTTTGAACTAAGTAAATTTCTCTTTGACATCCAAATTGAGAAGCCTTGTTCTAACTGTGCTTAACTAAGACAAACATTAAGAACCATTTTAAAGTGAGTTCAGCATTAGAGGACCTGCTGAATGACCATTCTTTATAATTAGTTGCTGTAAAGGCCTTAGATACAACACTGCAGAATTCTTCTTGTTCTCCAGCTTACCTATTTCAACTAAGTCTCAACTTTTGTACATTAATTGATACTTTTAATTGCTCTAGATCTGAAAACTTTTTTGCGTTGTGTGAATTATACCTTTAAAGTTTAAAGTGGTACTTAAAGTGTCTAATATGTGGTGGCTCCCAGCCATCCTTGGTTGATCTCAGAAAGCTAAGCATTTTGAAACAGTTACTTAGACCACCAAAGGTTAAAAAAAAACATACTGAAGAAAGACACAGTTGGGGGACTTCTGGGGAAGCAATGGCAAACTGAAGACAGCTCCGCAAGAAGTTGGCAATAAGAGAAGCAAGTAAACAGATCAGCTCTTTGGAACTCCTCCGTGAAGAACGGAAAGGACTAGGTATCAGCCCTGAATCCATCTTTGGTCAGACTTTACAGGGCTGCCACAATGGGAAGGGGAGAGAAGTGAAGTGAGTAAATCATAACAACACTTTCACATGAAATCAAGGTCAGGCTGCTGGCACCTGGAGGGGAGTGAATGAAGTTTGGCGGCAGCTGAGACAGGGTGGTTGATTGGGCCATGTGACGTGGATGTCACTGGGCAGGGCAGGGTGTGAGTTTTAGTGTGGGTGGGGGAAAACGCAGGATTTCAGATTCAGGTGCCAATATGACTTCTCTAATAAAATCTTACTTTGATGGACTTTGTCTCAGAGTTCTGAATTGCAATGAAGAGTTAGTTGGAACGCTGACACTAGGATCACCCACATGTTTTCTCCATACAGGGTCTGCCAATGAAGTGATCATAACATAGAAATCCTCAATCGGTTTGAGAGCTCTGAGAGCCGGGGAATCATAATCCTGCCTCAGACAAAGTTCAGTACCTTCAAACGGACACTGGGTTTACGCAATCTTAACTACTTTAGCCGATATCCTAATAACTAAAGAGGACATAGAAATAATACATCGGAAGAATGATTTGGAAAGCCTATTTACAAAGGGGACATGTTAAAACTACTGGAGTTATTCCTGAAGGGAGACAATGAGAAAATTATAATAAATCAACTACTTGATAGGATTAAAGGTCAAGCTTTTTTTAATGTAAACAGAAGAAATATAAAGTTATTCGATCAGCTTAAAATTCATGTGTTGTGGTTTCTGGTAGTTATTAATGGAATTTCTTTTTGACCAGGACTGAATGACCAGGCTTTAAAGATCTGTTTATTAATGGAGAGAGATTTCTTTAGGTGGGAGTTGTTGGGTTTTTTTTTTGCTTTTTTAAAAAAATGATAAGTTGAAATACAAAATGGATTTAGTGACATACATTCCAAGGGACCTCTCACACACTTCTTGAAGATTGCTACCTAGGCCTAAACTAGAGATAAATTGGGAAATGTATGTTTATACTGTATTTTCCTCAAGATAACAAATACAACTAAACAGCACTTTTAAATGGTCATTTTTGAGGTTAGGAAAAGTACTGAGAAGAAACAGTTCAAATCTCTCCCCGATCTGCCTTCCAATAATTATCAGTTGAGTGAAGAGATCAGTAAAGATGCTGTAGCCATCTTGCTCCCTCCACTCCAGAACTAATAGTAACTTTGATCATGTATGACTTCAACTAAAGAAAGGAAACTGAAAGTATTAATTCCTTTATGAATAACCCAAACTAAAAAAGCAGCAAGAGGATGATAACTATTTTCTTATAAAACACCTGGCTTTTTATTTCTAGTAATAAAGAGCTGATTAGACTATTTACAATCCAGTGTTGACAGAGGAATAGAGGAATGGTTGTTGTTAGTTGTGAAGTTGTATCCGACCCATCGTGACCCCATGGACAATGTTCCTCCAGGCCTTCCTGTCCTCTACCATCCTCTGGAGTCCATTTAACCATTTAATAGAGGAGTAGAGAATCCTTATTTACCAGACATGCCACATGCTAAAACAAAGGTACACCAATTTTACCTTTTAAATTGTCATTTTTGTTATTCTGCCCTTGTTGTGGCTATAGATAATGATTACGTATTACCATGTACTAGAAGGAGAGCCTTCTTTATATTACAGATGAAGGTCCAAACTAGGTAAGGGAAGAAAAACCATCACTGAAAGTTTAAAAGTGCAGAATTTCTTACAGAAGAAGTAACACAAATGTCAAAAGTTGGTAAAAGATCAAGTAGAAGAAGACAGAAAATACAACGGTCAGTTTAGCAGCCAGAAGGCCATTGGTGATTTTGCAAGAACTGGTTTGGTAGAATTAAAAGACCAAAAGGGGTCAAGGGAGCAATCAGAGGAGAGAAATGTATTACAGAGGGTGTAAGTAGACCACATGTTCAAGTGACTTGGAACAAAAGGAAGGAGGGAGTAAGTGATAATTTCTGAAGATAAAAGTAGCATACAATATTTGAAAACTGGGTAAAATAAGATGTTGATGTTGTTCAAAGGAAAAAAGGATGAAAAAAGATTTGGAAGAAATGGAAGATATTGCCAAGGTGAAAAAAACTGAAAGATTTTTTAAATGGAAATGGGATAGGAAAATGGAAGAAAAAACCCCTTTCAAATGACTTGGACCATTTTTGATCTATAAAAAGAAACATATGGAGCAGTAAGACATAAAACTTTAAGAACAAAAAAAATGAGGCATGTCATAAATACTCATGTAGTAAAGTATACTGAGGTATTTTTCCCCAAATCCCCAAAACTTTAACCTTAGTCTGTCTACTGTAGACCTCACCCCATTCCTAAGAAGGGGCATGCATAAGCGCATCAGCGTGCCTACCGTCCCTGTCCTAATGTTTTCTTTTATTCGTATCCTTTTCATGTATTTATAATTATGTTTACACTTGTATCTGTCATAAAATACATGCTTGATGAAATAAATAAATAAATAAAATATAAACATAAACTATGATGCTGATGGCTTAAAGTAATTAATAAGCAATTACAACAATTTCATCTATAATACTTTTCAAAAAATCTTTTTTTTTACTTTGCAGATTACAATATTGTCATATAGAACTTTAATACATGCATTTTTATAGTGTAGTTGTATTAAATGCATTAATTAACAGAAAGGTAGGTTATAAAATTTATAAAAATAATAATCTGGATGAAATATAACCAGAAATGTAGGGAAGATATGGGCTTCATAACAACTTTTTAAAAACCATCCTGGCTTGTAGAATTCTCAAATTAATTATCTGACAAATCTAGTTCTAAATATAGCAGATTTTTCTCTCATCATTATATTCATTCAATGCAAACAGAAATAAGTTCTTTAGATGTAGCTATTCTGCCACCTACTGTTGTTTCCATGGTTAAATAAGAAAATAAAAAACCCTATGAACAGTAATACTTTTAACTTTTTTGAACTGCCAACACATTATTTATAGTATTTTACATTTTTAATGAATGAAACAATGAAAAATTGCAACATCTAAAACAACAAATCTCTTACAACTTTTTTTGATCTCTTCTCCACAAGACTAATTTTATTATGTGCACAAACTACATAGTTGGCATCTGACTGAATCCTCTCTGACTCCGATTATAAAAATGATAGCTAGCAAAAGAGAAACATATTATATTTAACTAGTAGTCTGTAAATTGTCAAAATGTTGTTGGATCAAACCCCACATGCCATACTTCTGTGATACTAACATCCACAGCCAATACAAACTGCCCCTTAATTGTTCCAATAGAATCTATTATTCTTGGAAATTACGGAAATCTCTAACATGAATTGGCCATTTCCCCTCTGTTTTGTTCATATTTATCTCTACTTACCTTTCCTTTACATTCTTTTTTAAAAATCAAGACTCTTATACATTTTTAACAAATGTATAAGTTTTTCTGCCAAGTTAACATGCAATAATAAACTTATCAGCTTTTAAAATGACAAGATTTTTGGCAGTGAGTTATGTAGTTTTGTTATATTGACTTTTCCCCATCTTTTTCTGTTATAGAATAGTATAGAATACAATTTTTATTGGCCAAGTGTGATTGGACACACAAGGAATTTGGTTCATATGGTCTCAGTGTACATAAAAGAAAAGATACCTTCATCAAGGTACAACAGTGATTGGTCTCATTCGAGACAATGACGAATCCGCATATAGACGAGAGGTCGAACGACTAGCCTTGTGGTGCAACCAAAACAATCTGGAACTGAACACACTCAAAACCATAGAAATGGTGGTAGACTTTAGGAGAAACCCTTCCATACTTCCACCTCTCACAATACTAGACAACACAGTATCAACAGTAGAAACCTTCAAATTTCTAGGTTCTATCATATTGCAAGATCTAAAATGGACAGCTAACATCAAAAACATCATTAAAAAAGGACAACAAAGAATGTTCTTTCTGCGCCAACTCAGTAAATTCAAACTGCCCAAGGAGCTGCTGATTCAGTTCTACAGAGGAATTATTGAGTCTGTCATTTGCACCTCTATAACTGTCTGGTTCGGTTCTGCAACCCAACAAGAAAAACACAGACTTCAGAGGATAATTAGAACTGCAGAAAAAATAATTGCTACCAACCTGCCTTCCATTGAGGACCTGTATACTGCACGAATCAAGAAGAGGGCCGTGAAAATATTTACAGACCCCTCGCATCCTGGATATAAATTGTTTCAACTCCTACCCTCAAAACGACGCTATAGAGCACTGCACACCAGAACAACTAGACACAAGAACAGTTTTTTCCCGAAGGCCATCACTCTGCTAAACAAATAATTCCATCAACACTGTCAAACTATTTACTGAATCTGCACTACTATTAATCTTCTCATAGTTCCCATCACCAATCTCTTTCCACTTATGACTGTATGACTGTAACTTGTTGCTGGCAATCCTTATGATTTATATTGATATATTGACCATCAATTGTGTTGTAAATGTTGCACCTTGATGAACGTATCTTTTCTTTTATGTACACTGAGAGCATATGCACCAAGACAAATTCCTTGTGTGTCCAATCACACTTGGACAATAAAAAATTCTATTCTATTCTATTCTATTCTATTCTATTCTATTCTATTCTATTCTATCCAACACTTATAACACTTAATGATAGTCATAGAGTATAAATTTAACACTAAATGATACAACACTTAATGATAGTAATAGGCTACAAATAGGCTACAAATATAATTTGAAATGAGACTTGTCCTTTATATTAGTTTTACTCTATGACAGTATTTGTCAACCTAAGCAGCTTTAAAATGTACGGACTTCAACTCCATTTGTAGAAAGGGAGAAAGTCTCTATTTTGAGAACTGCTTGGTTTTCCCCATCTTACTTTGGTAAAATACCAGTAAAGCTAATAAAGGGTTAAAACAGTTTATCCCTCATTTACAGCTCCATTAAGGGCTTGTTGTAAGGTGCTAGTCTTGGCAGATAAGGACTTCTGTCTAGAGTAAACACCCACCCACTTTCAAGGGGCTTTGATTTTTGGCTTCTCCTAAGACAACATTCTCACTCCTCTGGGAACAGAATTTGGGTAGGGAATATCCTTTCATCAAGAATATAAATTAACCCTCAGCGATGGGATTTCTTCAGGATGGATTCTAAAAAATCCTAGGACAAAAACACCACAGGAAAATAAGGCCGGCTACTTCACTAGCCAATATAGTGTGAGGGACAGCAAGGCTCTCCAGCAATTCATCACAACTGCAGGAATGCAGGGGAGGATTTTCCAGTTGGACTGCCAATGTCAAGCAGAGTTTATACATTTTGTGTGCTTTCCAAGTACAGCCAATTATTTTATTAAGAAGCCTTTTCCTCCCCTTGATAAATTCACAATCATCTAGAAGACTTCTATTTACATTTTCTGATAAAAATGTGCAATAATATAAATTATAATGACCTTGCCACTAAGTAAAAGAGTTAATTTCTTATGAGAGTGACAAATATAATTGGCAGATGAAATATTACTTCATATAGAAAGCCAGCTTTACTGGGAGTGAAAAACTGACTCAGAAAATAAATTTTAATGCATATTTCTCACACAAACAATATATAAATCTATTCAGTTTATAGATGTTCTACAATTATATTCTACAGGAAGCGTATTTCTATAGATTCTATAGATTTGCTTTCGATGTAATTCATCTTTTTCTACACAGATGAAAAAGGCTTCTGTACTTATATCTAGCAACCAACTCAAGCACCCATTTTTCAACCATGTAAATTTTATAAACCAACTGTGCATTATCTATTCCACCTTGTACAAGTTTGGCCTTTCTTCATCCTTAGTTCAGTTCTGTTCTTCTTCTCTATATTATATTGCACTTTAGGGTTTATTATTATTATTATTGACCATGGTTAAGGTGTTGCATTGTACTTATTTCATTGTATAATGCACCCATCTCATTTTTGGGACTCTGGGCAGTTAACCACAATACGTAATCAGTAGCTGAGATGCAATGCTAAAGAAACATCCTAATCCAACATCAACATAACAAGAATAAGATCTATTTCTGGGTCCACCAGATGGAACTCTCTAATGGGTGGGACCTGAAGCATGGCTCATCTGCCAGATATGATGGGATGGGTAGCACAATCAGAGAAAAGTGGTCTTTTAAGTAACCTGGCCCAGGGCCATGGGGAGTTTTCTTGTTAGCTACCTGTAGCTTAAATTGAATCTGGAAACATACCGGCAACCAATTCAGTTCACAAAGCAGAGGTGTAACATTTGTTGATTGAGAAACAAACATAACTGCCCATACCACTGCATATTGAATCAGGTACAACTTTCAGATGCTCTTTAAGGGCAGGGCATTGTAAAGCACATTGCAGCAGTCCACTGAGAGATGACTAAAGCACAAGTAACAAGTACTCTCAGTCTAGGAACGGGCATACAACATGAAGCCATGCAAAGCCTATCCAGCAGGGAATCATGATAATTGGTACTGAAAGCCATTAAGAATTCCAGAACTGTAAGAACAGATGCACCACTTCTATCCCACTCGCACCTGTGGTCATCTACAAGTGTAATCAGTGCTGTCTTGGTCCCACATCCAGGTCTGAGTTCAGACTGAGAGAGGTCCAGATGACATGCTTCTTCTAGAGTTCTTTGGAGCTGCCACAAGAAATCTTCCCATAAAAAAGGTTGGAGACTGGGTGAAAATTGTACAGCACAATTTGGCCTAGTGACTGCTTCTTGAGGACAAACTACTGCATCTTGTGATACCACTTCCTCTGTCAAAAACAAATTCACCTGGAGAAATGTTGCCTTCCAGGAGGCTTTAGTCAACTAGGAAGGACTTGGAAAGACATACAGGTGGCTGAGCTAGTAGTCATGAGAACCCTGTCTATTTTATCAGGACCAACAGGATCAAACTCCTCCTAGATAATCAAGTCAGACTGAACCTAATCACCTTTGTTTCAATGCTAGAGTCCAACTTGGAGTGTACTGAAGTGACTTTATCCAACAAATATTCCTCACAGCAACCTTGCAAGTAAACTTCCAAGCTTCCCAGGAGAGCCTGGATTGCCTTAAACGAAGCTTTTGAGCAGCTATCCACAGGCACAGTAAGTGTGGAGAACTGCTGACATTTCTTCACTCTTACTGCTACAAGACTGTCCTAATAGTAACTCAGTGAATTTCATATCATGTTGCCTTTCAGTGGCATTCTAAATATCATTTCATCTGTTTCATCTCCCTTAGCTCCTCTAATTAATTTAAAGTAATCTCTTGTTTGATATAAGCCTCACAAATAAAGGGGCAGTCCCGCAAAAAAGCAACATAAAATAAACACAAGTTTTAGAACAGAGGATTTTTAAAAATGAACCCCAAATATTTTCAGAAGTACACCAGGCAAACTCAGGTATGATCTCAATTTGTTCAGAAATTCAAAATAGAATAGAATAGAATTTTTATTGGCCAAGTGTGATTGGACACACAAGGAATTTGTCTTGGTGCATATGCTCTCAGTGTACATAAAAGAAAAGATACGTTCATCAAGGTACAACATTAACAACACAATTGATGGTCAATATATCAATATAAATCATAATGATTGCCAGCAACAAGTTATAGTCATACAGTCATAAATGAAAAGAGATTGGTGATGGGAACTATGCAATACAAAATATAAAATATAAAATACAAGTAAATAAAGTTCAGACATAATTATTTCAGTTCAATTTACCACACAATGTATTCCATTTCATGACATTTCCACTGAAAGAGAGCCAAGCATGACTGAAAGCTATGCAAGTTACATAACTCAGTTTCATTTTCCTTGATTTTGTTTTCCTTAAAGCTTTCAGTTATTTACTCACTACATACATATTCTATGCAAGTATGCCAACAATCCTTTTGACCGTGGCAGCATAGAAAATTGTTTAATAAATAAATAAATAATAGTTTCATCTGCTGAATCTAGTAAACATTTTGCAGCATAATCTAGGCAGATTATTTTCTAGAAACTATATACTGTGCATTATGATGTTTTACTATGACAAACTTTCTTTAAATATAACACCATAAGTTACACTATATATAAAAATAAAGCACGTGATAACGTATGTCAAGATTGCTGCCACCATCACAAAATCCCTTGAAAACAAACCATAGAGAAAATGTCTCATATGTTTATAGATCTATAATCTGGCCTCCCTCCCTTGAGCTCAGTCAGCAAAATTCATTTCATTTCAGATTCAAAAAAAATGTTTTAAGAATACCCAGTAAATTACAATAACTCATGAAAAGTGCAATTTTGCAAGGAACCTTGTTAAAGAGGAATGGCAACTTCTGGAGAAATTTTACATAAGTGATAGAAACCTGGATCCCTTGATAATTTATTTTCTGATTTTTATATAGTCAGAACAGACCTGTGCCACTCAAAGTCACTTTAAACCATTAGGTGGGTGGCAAATTAATGTAATAATAATAATATCTGACATCCTGTGGCAATATCTCTCATATCATCAAATATCAACGGTATTCCAGATCAATGGGAAGGACTCAATAGATGGATAAAAATGCCAAATGCAGTCTGAACATCTGGCTAACTGTCTGACAAACCATCATAATAATAATCAATGGTACATTTGAAGCTGTGCAAAAAAATACCATTTGCGTATAAGTATAAGTAGGACCATAAAATAGAGAAAGTAACAGAAAATGAAGAAACTAAAATGTTCTAGGACTTTATAATTCAAAGTGACAAACACCTGCCACATAACAGGAATAACATATTATAGTAAAGGTAAAGGTTCCCCTTGCACATACATGCTAGTCGTAGCCGACTCTAGGGGGCGGTGCTCATCTCCGTTTCAAAGCTGAAGAGCCAGCGCTGTCCAAAGACGTCTCCATGGTCATGTGGCCGGCATGACTCAACGCCAAAGGCGCACGGAACGCTGTTACCTTCCCACCAAAGGTGGTCCCTATTTTTTCTACTTGCATTTTTACGTGCTTTCGAAACTGCTAGGTTGGCAGAAGCTGGGACCAGTAACGGGAGCTCACCCCATTACACAGCAGCACTAGGGATTTGAACTGCTGAGCTGCTGACCTTTCGATCGACAAGCTCAACGTCCTAGCCCCTGAGCCACCGCGTCCCATAATATATTATAAAGCTATTACAATTACAATAAAACAAGGCAGCAACTGAAAACATTAACAATGCTAAAGCATTCTCAATTACTATTCAGTTTTAAAATTCACGTTTATCAAATCAATAAATATTTAAATTTGAAGTTGAAACCATTCAAAATGGTTTGGTACTATAAACAGTAAGATTTATACACACACAACATTATAATTTTTAATATTACTGAATTGTTTCAAAAGTTTTATTCTGAAGCTTAGGGAAATAACTTCAGCAGCTCTAATTTCATTTCAAAATGAAATGCAATGAAGTTAAAAAAAATTCAAATGTATTTAAAGAAAGCCATATGGAGAAAGCACAGAGCTTAAAGCTTTCCATAAAAGTCTGGAACGCTTTTTCTTTCAATTTTAAATATACAAGTAGTTCTAAATTAGATTTCATGCTCATGTCACCATCCTTTGTATATACTAACCACCACCGCATTTAGATCATGTTTGAAGTCTGATAGATAAACTTGTGTAAACTACTTTTCTTTCATTTTAACTATACAAGTGTCCTGAAAATAAACAAATAAATATACTCAAAATATAGCATAAATTTTTCTTTCTTATGATGAGAGTAAATATAATTATGGCAGACAATGTAGTTTCCAACATTTATGTTTATCATTCTTTTTTAACACGCAGAAACAACATGTGACCTTTCTCCTTAGGGGGAATATATAGAAATTTATATCTCAAAAAGTTTTTGCTATTTAGAATAGATTAAGATGGTCTCATCAATTATGTCAGGTATTATTTGCAATTTAAATAAAGCACAAAGCATAACAGAGTACACTGAAAAGCATCAAGAGAAGGGGAGGCAGAATTTGAGAGGTAAAAAGTCTTCTCCAGTCCCCTTCATTTAATGAGGTCACAGCTTACTGGTAGATGCCAAAGGCGGTTTGGATTGTGAGAAAGTTTTAACAAATGAGACCACACACAAAATATGTTCTGTAATATAAGGGAAAACAAAGATGGCCATAGCAGGAAGTTCAATGTGCAGCAAAACAAATGCAATAAGCTGACAACTGCACAAAAGTTTAAACATCAAATACTAATAAGTCAAAGAAGATTACATACATGATTTATCAATTTAATATATTGTACTTTTTGGAGTATAAGACGCACTTTCCCCCCCTAAAAGAGGGTGGAAATGTTGATGTGTTTTATACACCGAATACAGCCATTTTTGGCCTCCCAAAGTCCCAGGTCCAGTTTCTGCAAAAAATGGGCCCATTTTTCACAAAAACAGGGTGCTCAGAGGCTTTGGGAGGCCTGCAGAGTTCTCCTGTGGGCTGGGGAGGGAAAAGACTTTTTTTTCTTGCTTACCTCTTTGAAATCTGGGTGAGTCTTGTACACCAGTGCATCTTACAGTCTGAAAAATACGGTATGTTATCTTTTCCTCTTCAGCTACTACTGTAACCTACATATAGGGCACCTTTTGGGGGACAATGACTTCCTCCTTGTTTCTTCTCCGATACCATCTGGACTGACAGGTTATGTTACTATTACAAAGCGCCATTAAATCTGTCCCCCTCACACTGATGTTGCTATGTAACCAGATAGTGAACTGTCTAGAAGAAAACAATTAAGCTCAGAGTCAGTCTCCCAAGTAGATCACAGAGGAAACATGACAAGATGAGTTAATTCTACTTTATTGTAAGGCTACATTAATAAAACCTTACATATCTGAAAGTCCAAAGCTCAGCCTCTTTTGAACTATCAGAAAAGTTATGCCAAATCCTTTATAAATTTCTTTCTCTGTTTCTTTGTGGTGGGATCCTTCTCCCTGTTATCTGATTGCTCCCTAGGCAGAATTTCTTCTCCCACTCACTCACCCATCCCCACCTTCCAAGGTCATTCTCACATTCCATTATACTCCGAGAGCACCAAGAACCCAACAATTTTTATAATCCCTGACTTTTGATACCGACTGTCACTAATATGAATTATATTCCAAAAATCTGAAAGTCAGACGACTAAGGAATCTTGTCTTCTAATATGCAGTAGGAGATTGGCTTAACTCCCTGAACTACCATATTATTCCCCACCTTGGTTAGTAGGATTGGATACTCCTGTATAGTTTTCCATGACTCTCTTTGAAGAAGGCTGGAAGAATCTTACCTTTTTGGCGATAAGGTATTGCTTTTAATTCAAAACATTAAAACAAATCCTGAACAATTTATCTGTATTAGGAATATGGCAAAGTATTTGCTGAGTTTGTAGCCGAGTTTGAAGGGTTATATTTTGTAGAAATATGTCAGAGGAAAATTTTCAGCATGACTTCCAGATTACAGGTTGCTCAAGAAAAAAAGTAGCAGAAAGAAATTTTAACTCACAGCATCAGGCAATTTGAAAAAGAATCTAGTCTGAATCTCTCCATAATTCAAAATTCAGCATTTAATGAGGAAAACACACTGCTACAATTGATTATGGCTTATCAAACTGCAAGGGAGAGAACTAAAATATTCTAAAAAGAATATTAGAGCTAGGCAAGACTTGAATTAGGAATGCATAGCCTGTGGCTTCCAACTACAGTATATACTAGTAAAACTCTTGACCTTTAACTGGACAAAACAGTGCCTCAAAGGGAAACAATTTTTGAACTAAGGTACCTCAAATGGCCTAGCTAACAGAATGTGTACAAAATCCAGGACCCATTATTTCAAAGGGAATGAAATTTGGAAAAGTTATGGCTGCTTCAGTGGTATTGGCTGCTGTTGGGCTGCTTCGGTGGTCAAATGATCTTCATTTTCATTGTTTCATGACAGTTTCCCAGCCAGTGTCATAATCCCTTGCTCTCTCCCCCACCCATAGTAGCCATTTACCTGTCTGCTGGAAGGGGAGATTTTCAATCTCCCAACCAGATTTCTACAAGGACACTCAATGGGGAAGTCAACAAGAAGTTGGTAGCTGTTCCTACTCACACTGCTTTTTTGCTATCCTTGGTCATTCTGTTTCTCTGTTTAGATAAAGAAATATCTCTGAAATGATGACTTAACAAAGTATGGTTGTGTAGTATTTACTATAATTGTTGATACATGACAGAAAACTATTGAATTAGTATTAACCAATATGGTTAATTTTATTAAACTTTAAATCAAATCTAATTTTGCCTGCATACGCTCTGTGCTGATCTGACCTACTTTTTAAAGTGTGATCTCTTATAACATCAAAGTCTGATTGCAGCCCTTAGCCCCAAATGATTACTCGCACTTTGCATAAATTACAACATCCACCTTAACTGGAACAACTTTATTTTCCTTGTTAATTAATACTAGCAGTTCAACTAGGGACTCCAGAAAACAGAGGTGTTCATGCAACACATCAAGGGGCATCTGATCAACTCTGTCAAGTTAATACACTGTTTCTCAACCTTGACAACTTTAAGATGTGTGGACTTCAACTCCCAAAATTCCCCAGTCAGCATGCTGGGAGTTGAACTTCACACATTTTAAAGTTGACAAGGTTGAGAAACATGGAGTGAATAGGTAACAGACACAAAAAATATGCTTCACTGTGATACATATGATTTATTGCCTTTTGAATAGACCATGGGCTTCTAAGAATGAAATCCTGTTGTGTGAGGCTCTTCATAGTTAACATAGGCTGTATTTATTATACTCAATTTTAACTATATTTCTTGTCTCTGAGAAATTGTTAATAAACCCATGTTATTGCACAAGCCTCAATTTTCAGAGTATAACTCTTGAGATTATAATGATGTGTGAAATAAACAATTGTTTCATAATTATTAGTCTCATAATTATGAATTACTTATTTTCATTATGAAAATGCATGACTTGTTCAAAATGTATTTGTGCTCTACTATTCCTTAAGCCCTTTACAGTTTTTTTAGAAGTACCTTAGCCGCCTTTGTATGAAGTTCCCTCCAATCCTTACCTTAAGGAGCACTAAAACAGATGTCTTTTATATTCCTCCAAAGCTAGCTGCTAAAATTGCACTTTCATTGCTGTGATAAAAATAATTCTACATAATGTCACCAACCATGGCCTTCCCACCGGTATGAGAGATCTATTCCTAAAACATCTGGAAAGTATTATACTGGAAAAATATGCTCTATTGATTTATAAATATTCCACTATTATTTCTAATGATACAAGTAATCTCTACCATATTTAAATGAATAATTATTTCAGGCATGCACAACACTAATTCTTCATTTCATAAATTAAGAAACATTATTCCTATGTCTATTTCCAAGATGAAAAACAATAGAAATAAACCACTACACATTTACTATAACTTATACATAAACTGTATCACGGGATATGAAAAAATAGAACGGTAAAGTTGCACAACAGGATGTAGCCACTTGAAGTGTGGCTGAGGGGGGAAGGGAGAAGACAGAGATACTTCCAGGAAAATCTTTCTACATAAAGTTACAGAAACATATTGAGATCATAAGTGACTACTCTGAGAATGTCTAACCTCAGTTTCAAAGATTTATAATTCCACAGAATAGGCTACAGACTTTGTACAAAGTATTTCATAGGAAAAGAGGTTTCAGTAGCATTTGCTTTGGAGATTAAACACATTGATCTGGGAAAAGTCTGTAGAGATTCTCAGTTATCCAGGTCACGATCGACCCAAAGGTGCTTTTTCAGGAGGCAACTGGAACTTTCTTGTTTTTTCTTTTGAAGACGTTTCCCTTCTCATCCAAGAAGCTTCTTCCTGTCAGAGCTGAGAAGCGAAACGTCTTCAAAAGAAAAAACAAGAAAGTCCAGTTGCCTCCTGAAAAAGCACCTTTGGGACGTTGATCTGGGAAGTCTGAACTTTTAAAAAAGTACTGTACTGTTGCCATACATTTTATGCATCCACAAATTAAACTGGGTTTATAATATTGATTTATGAGATACGGATATACAAATTAAACGTATTTACTTACGACCACAATTCAGCCCAAAATTTCTGTTTTTAAGTGAGATATTTGTTAAGCGAGTTTTGCCCCATTTTATGACTTTTCTGTTAAGTGAATCATTGTAGCAGTTAAGTTAGTAACATGGTTGTTGAGTGATTCTGGCTTCCCCATTGACTTTGCTTGTCAGAAGGTCACGAAAAGTAACCACATGACTCTGGGAAATTGCAACTGTCATAAATAAGAGTCAGTTGCCAAGCATCTGAATTTTGATCACATGACCATAAGGATGCTGCAAAGGTTGTAAGTGTGAAAATTTGTCGTAAATCATTTTTTTCAGTGCCGTTGTAACTTTGAATGGTCACTAAAGGAACTGTTGTAAGGAAAGGACTACCTATACAATAGAGCAATATTCTAAAAATTACTCAGGATCAAACAACTTACTTAATTGCATCATTACTTTTGATGGATACTATTAAATCAATGAAATTAGGCAAAGCCTTTTGTTTTCCTAAATAAGTAGTCTTCGATTTACAATCATTCATTTAGTGACTGTTTGAAGTTACAACAGCACTGAAAAAAGTGACAAAAGCGGATTATTAGTAAAAATATTTCAAGCACAATTAGGTAAACAGGATTTGGCAGCATTTAATCAAGCATTGGATTAAAATGTTAGTTCAGATTATCAGAAAGTGAATAAATTCTTCATCTACTAATATGCTATGCAAAACCTGTCAGGGATATTCACTTTCTCCTCTTTTATATTTTGACTTTGGAACCATTGCTCTGTTTTATTAGATAACATAAAGACATTTGGATATCAAGATGTCTGATAAACATTGCTCTGTTTAGACAAGATTTAATCTGATGTTTAAGGTTTAAGCTTCTGTGTTGTATGTTGATACATAGTGTGTGTGTGTGTGTGGGTGTGTGTGTGTGTGTGTGTGTGTGTGTGTGTGTGTGTGTGTGTGTGTGTGTGTGTATTCATTTTTCTTATTCTTTCCAATACAAGAGAAATTTTGAAAGAAATTACATAAAGAAAGTCAGGATACTGTCCACCTGTCTGTCACCACAATGACTTTCCAAGAATTTTGGTATGACAAAAAAAGCTGGCAAAAGGAAGACTTGGTTTGAAAATGGAATAGATGGGGGAAGGGCCTCTAGAGAAAAACAATCCCTCCCCCAACCTCCCCACTAGCAGTTAGGCTGTGCTTTGAAATATTGACAAGCACTTTATTATAAGTATTACATGAGTAATCTCCCCACCCCAACCTTGGGGTGTTTTGCAAACAATGGGGGAGGAAGTACTTTAAATATATTTATGATCTGGTCTAATCTTTTCCCCTAACCTGAGAATTGTGATAGATTCTGAATTGTTCCATGTCTGTCACCTACCAGCCCTAGAGAGGATGGTTATAAAAGGGAAGAGCAAATAACAGCTTTTCTTGTCTAAAAGCAGGAGCTCATTGTTTATGGATTATACTGAAATTATACTATTAGTCATTCAAAATAATATTTATTTCTACAAGGTATGTGATTTTAAAATTCATTTCTGCATGTTGTGATTCTGTACATCTGGCTGTCTGCCTTACAGAATTTTGAGCCAGTTTTTAAACAAAGGACTTTAATCAGTAGTGAGCACGTGCGCGCTTTTGCACATGCGCAGAACCTTCTGCGCATGTGCAGAGCATCTGTGATGACATCCAGGCAGGTGGGCAGAGCCTCCCGCCGCTGCCATCACTACCGGTTTGCCCGAATTGGGGCGAACTGGTAGAAACCCACCACTGACTTTAATCTATACACACTTGAAAGGTGAAAAAAATATTTGGGGCAGATTTCCTTAATAAAACCAATATAACAACTACAGCTCTTCAAATCCTAATTAAGGTTGTACACTTATGCACATGTTTATGCCTGGCTCAGTCTACTTAAGAGTTCAGTGAGACTTACTTCTGAATATACCTACAGATATTGTAATGTAATTGTAATGTCCTTCCTGTTAAAGACTACTTCAGCTTTAATTGCAATAATACTAGAGCAACCAACAGATTTAAACTTAATGTTAACCGCTTTAATCTAGACTGCAGAAAATATGACTTCTGTAACAGAATCATCAGTGCTTGGAATACTTTACCTGACTCTGTGATCTCTTCCCATAATCCTAAAAGCTTTAACCAAAAACTTTCTACTATTGACCTCACCCCATTCCTAAGAGGACCATAAGGGGCGTGCATAAGCGCACAAACGTGCCTACCGTTCCTGTCCTATTGTTTTTCTTTTCTTCTTCATATATATATATATATATATATATATGCTTATACCTCCTAATATTTACTCATATATATGTTTATATACTATATAATCTTTTTGTATGATGTTGTGACTAAATAAATAAATAAATAAATAAAATAAATATAAAATAATTTAGAACACAGAGGAAGGAATAATAGGGTTGGACATTTGTTATGAACAGGTCCTACGTATATTTGCACAACCTAAGCTTTGATAGGTTTTTTGGGGGCCTTGTCCAGATAATGACTGACTTTGGTTAATGAGCAGCAACCACGGTAAACTTTAACTGTACTGAATACTAATCATATCATAAAATTGGAAATTCAGAACTCTTGCAGTTGTAGGAAATTCCCATGTTATTTACCTTGTATAAAATTTTGAGCTACACTGTGAAAAAAGATGCTAACTGACTGCAAAAATCAAGCAAATAACAAACTGCTATTAGACAATCAAAATAATTTCAGTGTTTCATTCCAATGGATAAATCCGTACTGTTTTTTAGGTGGTCAAAAATAATAAGTATTTTTAACTATGGCCCTTGTAAAAGTTTATTGTGCTTTATGCAACGTCTCTCCAAGAAACTATTGGGCTTCCTACATCTAAATGGAGTTCTGTGCCACCAATACAATTTTCTATTTTATCTTATTTTTAGTTTGTTTTCCTAGTTTTAGAGATAATAGAATAAAATAGAATTTTTTTATTGGCCAAGTGTGATTGGACACACAAGGAATTTGTCTTGGTGCATATGCTCTTGGAATACATAAAAGAAAAGATATATTCATCAAGAATCATAAGGTACAGCACTTAATGACAGTCATAGGGTACAAGTAAGCAATCAGGAAACAATATCAATATAAATTGTAAGGATACAAGCAACAAGGTTACAGTCATACAGTCATAAGTAGAAGAAGATGGGTGGTGGGAACGATGAGAAGATTAATAGTAGTGCAGACTTAGTAAATAGTTTGACAGTGTTGAGGGAATTATTTGTTTAGCAGAGTGATGGCGTTTGGGGAAAAAACTGCTCTTGTGTCCAGTTGTTCTGGTGTGCAGTGCTCTATAGTGTCGTTTTGAGGGTAGGAGTTGAAACAGTTTATCTCCAGGATGTATGGGATCTGTAAATATTTTCACAGCCCTCTTTTTGACTTGTGCAGTATACAGGTCCTCAATGGAAGGCAGGTTGGTAGCAATTGTTTTTTCTGCAGTTCTAATTATCCTCTGAAGTCTGTGTCTGTCTTGTTGGGTTGGGTTGTGGTCCGCCAGCAGCCTGCAGGGCTGGCAATGGAGTCGGACAATGATGAGGCTGAGGTGGGGCCAGGGCCATCGGAGAGTGAGGTGCGGACTCCAGAACCTCCAGAGACTGATAGTAGTGAGGCAGAGGAACAGGAGGAGCCTGTTCCTAATGCACGCATGAGAAGAGCTGCCAGAAGGTAAGAGCAGCTCAAGCAAAGAGGACAACTCAGGAGTAGGGCCAAGAAATGATTGGCCCCTCCCATAAGGCTTAAAACAGACCAGCAACGGCATTTGGGCTTCGCCGGAAAACAAAATTGGTAGCTTTGTCGTCTTCTTCGTCTACATCCTGCATTTATTTCTGTATCTGTGACTTCTGAACGTTTGCCAAGGAAGGCCTTTGACAGTTTGCCTAATTGGACCAAGGTTTTGCGATAGGACTGAGGAATTTGTGTTGGGAGGAATTTGTTTTAATTTGTGTTGAACTATGCTGGGAATGAAGTAATTCTCAGCTGTTCGAATAAAGTTTGTTTGTTTTTTCACTGACCGGGTTTCCTACTACCTACTTGGGCCTAGGTCACAACAGGTTGTAAAATCAAGTCAGACAGTTATAGAGGTGCAGATGACAGACTCAATTAGTTCCTCTGTAGAACTGTATCAGCAACTCCATGGGCAGTTTGAGCTTTCTGAGTTGGTGCAGAAAGAACATTCTTTGTTGTGCTTTTTTGATGACGTTTTTGATGTTAGCTGTCCATTTTAGATCTTGTGATATGGTAGAATCTAGAAATTTGAAGATCTTTACTGTTGATACTTTGTTGTCTAGTATTGTGAGAGGGGGAAGTATGGAAGGGTTTCTCCTAAAGTCTACCACCATTTCTACAGTTTTGAGTGTGTTCAGTTCCAGATCATTCCGGTTGCACCACAAGGCTAGTTGTTCAACTCCCGTCTGTATGCGGATTCATCATTGTCTCGAATGAGAGATCGATCACTGTTGTGTCATCTGCGAACTTCAGTAGTTTAACAGATGGATAGTTAGATGTGCAGTCATTGGTATACAGAGAGAAGAGAAGTGGGGAGAGCACACAGCCTTGAGGGGCTCCTGTGCTAATTGTACAGGTATCTGATGTGATTCTGCTTAGCTTCACCTGCTGCTTCCTGTTTGTTAGGATTAACATATGTTATGTTGATGTTCCACCAACAGGGGAGCTGCACAACTATGCATTTGCTGTGCTGGAGTCATTAAGCAATGTGAAGTAGAGCTCTCAGCCAGTAGGACTGACACATTTTAATATATAGCGTACCCGCCTCGGCGGGCAGTTCCCATGGTTAGACTGCCAGTATACAAAAGAACAAAATCCCTGAGGCCACCAACTTTTCAGATCAAACAGATTGCACACCCTGAAGTAACAATGGAAGTTAATTTGCTACTACTCTTATGTTGCACCAGTGCAATTTCTTTTTTAATGATGTCAAGGTTATGTGCACATTTACCAAGTAACAATTAGGTAAACAATTTCTAACACTGCAAATTCTCTTTCCAAATGTATGACATATAGAAACCAAAGTGTTACAAATCAAACAAACCAACAAACAAAAGTTGAAGTCATCCCATTAGCAAACTACATATACAACACCTTCCTTCACAAGGAAACTGGGCAGGAAATGATGTCAACCTATTCCTTTAATAAACTACTAAAAATCTTGGGGGAAGACAAATATAACCTCTGAATTGACTTTTTATGATGTTGTTACTCTAGCAGAATTTGTGAAGGGAAAAAATGTTCTATCCTACAGGCAAAAAACTCTGAACGCCAGCATATCTTTTCAACACCTAAGACCTAAGATTAAATTAAATATAAATAAAAACTAGCCAGGATAGCAAACTATCCTAAAAATATGAGTTCCAGGTGTAGCTATAAAAGAAGAGACAGACATTGCGATCTCCAGAACATAAAATATATTATCCACTTAGCTTTCGTTACCCTCTACTAACATTGTCAGAGTGTAAAAACTACCATTGAAGAGATATTTGCCTTTACGCATCATTGACCAATTTGACCACTGCGTGTGTGATAGGCCCATCCACCTGTCTCCCACCTATAATTAGATCTGTCTTTTTTACTTCAGACATGTTAATCGATGGAGGCTTAGCTCCTGTTGCTTCCTCCCCTATCGCACACCGCTTGGGCTGCCCATCCCCAGGGAATGACGCTGAGCTGTCAGATATTGCTTTAACAGCATTCTCTCCGGCCCCTTCCCACACACCACCACTCTCCCGCCTCACAGGCAAATTTGATATATTGACCAAATTTGTTTGTTGTTTTGCCCGTGAACTTGTAACTGGCCCAGCTCATTCCTCACTATCCATGTCTATTATGGCTTGAAGCCGCTCTGCTGGGCTCCTCAGCATTTGGCCCGGGCTGGCTATGCGTCCACCAGACAAGTCTATGTGCCCAAAAGGGTGTGTGCCTTCGCTCTCTATTCCCCGATAGAAATTTCTGGGCATGTAGACTTGTCCAGTGGAGGCATAGCCAGTCCAGCTGGATGGGCCTATCGTGCACACAATGGTTAAATTGACCAATGAGCATAAAGGCGAATATCTGTTCAATGGTAGTTTTTACACTCTGACAATGTTAGCAGAGGCTAACAAAAGCTAAGTGGATAATTTATTTTAAGTTCCGGAGTTCACAATGTTTGTCTCTTTGTGTGTGTGTGTGTGTGTGTCTCCTGTTTTTCCCAAAATAAGACCTCCCTGGATAATTTTGAGTGCATGAGCTAAAATAACCCCTCCCCGAAAATATTAAAACACATGCGCAGCTGGTCTCCGCCATTTCCTTTGGTTAGGGTTAGGGAGACAGAGCTGGAAATCAGGGAAGACAGCAAGAGGAGCCCCGTCTTGCTCCATGCACCCCAAAATAATAAGACCTCTCCCAAAATAAGGCCAAGCGCTTATTTCGGGGTTCAAAAAATATAAGACAGTGTCTTATTTTCAAGGGAACACGGTACAATACTTTACTACTTATTTTAATGTTTGTTTTTATATTATACCAGCCCTTCCTTTTGGTTATCCTCCAGCTATGCTTGGACTACTTTCCAGAATTCACAGGGAATTGTACTCCCAACCACCTCTAAAGATTATGTTTGGGAAGTGAAGATTACGTGGTACCAATATTGATTTAAATACAAATTATTAATCTCTTAGAGTTGCTTAAGAATTCTCTTTCTCCATAGCCCATATGCTCAAACATAGCAATGATAGTGACATTAGTAACCACATTTTGTACAGACTAGTTTGGAACCCTGGGAGGATAACAGTAGCATTCTCTCTGCCCTATAGAAAGGTCACAGCCAGCTTCACTGTCTCACAAAACAGGACTGAGAGAGGGATCAAAACTGTACTGTTTCAGACAACTTCCTATCCTTAATATATAGGCAAGGAACAGCTTAGAATATTCAATTAAAATATAGGTAATCCTCAGTTAGGAACAGTTTAAAGTATGACTGTGCTGGTTTATAACCAGTCCTCAAAATTATGGCCGTTGCAGTATCCCTTTAGTTGCATGATTATGATGCGAGTGCTTGGCAATCAGCACACATTTACAATGGTTATGGCATCTTGCAGCCAGATGATCACCATTTGTGACCCACAAAGCCAGCTTCCAACAAGCAAAGTCAACAGAATAGCCGGAAGTTGCAAATCATGGTGATGTGATATCACATAGTTGTTGTGATTTGCTTAATAACTGCACTGGAGCAGACAATTATCAATCAGATGAAGTTTCTTTATTTAGCATATGGCAAGTCAGGTACAATGATGGGAAGCTTCATTTAATAACCACATCACTTAGCAATAGCAATAGCACTTAAGACTTATATAGCGGTTCACAGTGCTTTACAGCCCTCTCTAAGCACTTTACAGAGTCAGCATATTAGGTCCAACAATCTGGGTCTCCATTTTACCAACTTCGGAAGGATGGAAGGCTGAATCAACCTTGAGCCAGTCAGGATTGAACTGCTAGCAGTTGGTAGAATTAGCCTGAAATACTGCATTCTAACCACTGTGCCACCATGGCTCCTTAACAACAAAATTGCTGGTCTCCGTGTTAAATGAAGATTAGTGATGAAAATATATTTATATTTGACTCTTACTGGATCTTTGGATAAGTAAATGAGCAGTTACCTAAACCAGTGTTTCTCAGCATGAACCATGTGGACTTCAACTCCCAGAATTGCATCTTACAGTTGTTCACGTTGAGAAACCCTGACCTTGACTGAGACATGTGACTGGTTCTAGGCACAGCCAGTCCACTCACTAGTGTTCTGAATTAGTCACAGTTTTTAAATTAACAAAATTAATTTGCAGCTCAGCTAGGAATAATACTGAGATGACAGTTTTACAGCATTAATGTGGAACTACGGGGCAAAAATTTCCCTATTAACTAACCCACCTCCTAGCTTCTTCACTTCATCTTTTCCTCCATCATTTCACCGGGCCTTCTAAGTTTAGGGAAGGAGCATCATTTTTAGTTTTCCTCAGTCTTGAAAACAAACATGGAAAAGCAAAGAGGTAGACAGGGAATGAAGATGCTGCAGATGCAAGTTTTGTGCTCCCTTGTTGTATTGTCAGCTGAGGAATTGAGAATTGGAAGAATAGCAAATGTGAGGATCCTGATTAAGAACAGTGAAATTGCTTATAGGATTTGAAGGATAAAATTGCATTTTGCTTAGAAGTGTTACTTTGAAAAAGTTAATATTTTTTTAAAATTTGTTTGTTGTAAAACTTTTTTAATTAAAAAAAAAGTTAATAATAGAAGGAAAAAGTAAGCAGCAATCTATAACCATGTGGTCAGTCACCAAGTTTTTTAAAAATAATGTTGCTTAATGTGGATTCTTCCTTATAGTATTGTTTGCTCTATAATATTCCCTTTGTAAAATGGAATAGTTTTTGCCAATTTCAGTTGTGAAATGTTTGTATGAGTGTGTTAAATAAAAGGAAGTATTTTAAAAGGGGGAAATGCTGTCATGTAATTGTACTCAGCTCTGAGTTATTTATTTATGTAAGTGCAGGTACTGCAAATAAGGAGAACTGCCTTAATAAATTTAAACATTGGGTTTTGATTGAAGAATATTGCTAGAAAAAACTTTTCACAATAACCAATATTTTTAGAACAATATAAGTGTTTTCTTAAATTATATCTCACACAACAGAGTTTAAATGTATTGCTAGCCAAGTAGTTGAAAATATTAAAGGAATCTCTTTCTTCCGTATTGCTTGTCTCTTTTTTATCATAGAATTTTGATGGCAAGTTGCAAATAAAGATTAACAAGGAGCTATTAATCTCTTTAATAAATCTGAAAACAACAAAATGGGGATGGACTAGAAGACTTTCAAGGTCCCCTCCAACCGTTAATCTGTACTCTGCTCCTTCTACATACTTCCACCTCTCACAATACTAGACAACACAGTATCAACAGTAGAAACCTTTAAATTTCTAGGTTCTATCATATCGCAAGATCTAAAATGGATAGCTAACATCAAAAACATCATCAAAAAAGGACAACAAAGAATGTTCTTTCTGCACCAACTCAGTAAGCTCAAACTGCCCAAGGAGCTGCTGATTCAGTTCTACAGAGGAATTATTGAGTCTGTCATTTGCACCTCTATAACTGTCTGGTTCGGTTCTGCAACCCAACAAGAAAGACACAGACTTCAGAGGATAATTAGAACTGCAGAAAAAATAATTGCTACCAACCTGCCTTCCATTGAGGACCTGTATACTGCACGAATCAAGAAGAGGGCCGTGAAAATATTTACAGACCCCTCGCATCCTGGACATAAACTGTTTCAACTCTTACCCTCAAAACGACGTTACAGAGCACTGCACACCAGAACAACTAGACACAAGAACAGTTTTTTCCCGAAGGCCATCACTCTGCTAAACAAATAATTCCCTCAACACTGTCAAACTATTTACTAAATCTGAACTACTATTAATCTTCTCATAGTTCCCATCACCAATCTCTTTCCACTTATGACTGTATGACTGTAACTTTGTTGGTGGCGATCCTTATGATTTATATTGATATATTGACCATCAATTGTGTTGTAAATGTTGTACCTTGATGAACGTATCTTTTCTTTTATGTACACTGAGAGCATATGCACCAAGACAAATTCCTTGTGTGTCCAATCACACTTGGCCAATAAAAATTCAATTCTATTCTATTCTATTCTATTCTATTCTATTCTATTCTATTCTATTCTATTCTATTCTAATGATTCTGTGTCATAGTAAATTATAACAAATTCTTATCTATTAATATGAAAGATCTTGAGGCAAAATAGATTTTTAAAAATTCTGGTATCATTTTAAAACTGTGATATTTTGATCTGTGATTAACAAAAAATATTTTTTGCCATTTCACAATAGATATACCAAACAGATATAGTTTTAATTACATAATTTATATAAATATACATAAATTATATAAAAAGCCGTGGTGGCACAGTGGTTAGAATGCAGTATTGCATGCTAATTGCATAAGTCCAAATACATTCCCCTATGGACAATTTTTGCCGGAATCTGGCAAAAAGGGGCACAAATTGCAGTCACTTGACCATAGGATGATGCAACTAGTCATAAATCTGAGCTATTCAGTCAAACCTAGCCAGTTTTCTGTCACTAAAACTTTGCATCTTGATCAGGGATTCCATATTTTTTAACTAAAGTTAACTCAGGCTCTGTGGCCTGAAAAACTTTGAAAACTCATGATTTAAACCTGTATAGGAACTGAGCAAATATTTCTGATAGCTTTTGTTGGAAAATCCCCAATGATTGACAACTCACCATTTTATGTAATAGCCCATTCCACTGGATGACAGCTGGGACAATAGACATAAATGACTTCCATTTTCTATGCAATACTATCCTATTACCAAAGGAATTAAGGAATTAATTAACTCTGAATTGTTCAGAGTTAGGCTTCTAGTAATTTATGATTCTATAGTTTTTAGGATTACTTGCATCTAATTTACTTGAGGATTGTAGAGCTTGTCTGGGGGAAAAACGACACTTTGGATCAGCGTGGCAGTGTAGTAATTATTCCTTTTGCTTGAGGTAAACATAAGAATTTCTAAAAGTAGCAAAACATTCTTGGAATCATAGGTGACAGACTGTCAATTTGGTAAACTGTATATCTGTTCAAGATCCCTATACCAAACTACAGTAATTATTTCAAATAATAGATTGAAAACATGGTGTTATTTCCCTAAATTATAGCAATGGCACTTAGACTTATATACCACTTCACAATGCTTTACAACCCTCTCTAAGCTGTTTATAGAGTCAGCATATTGCCCCCAACAATCTGGGTCCTCATTTTACCAACCTCGGAAGGATGGAAGGCTGAGTCAACCTTCAGGTGATAAGATTCAAACTTACAAATACTTTGTGATTTGCTTAATGACCAGTGTAGAAATGGTCATAAAATCGGGTATGGTTACCTGGGCTCCTCAACATACAATCATCATGACCTTTGACTAAAATTCTGCTTTGAATTGTGGTCATAAATCGTGGACTACCTTTAATCTCTCAAAAAACCTCCTTAAATTCTTGCTTGCTTTAAAAACCTCTTGGTCCAAAAGACCCACATCTTCGAAGGCAGTTAGAAGACACAATAAAAAAAGCAACCTCTGTTCCTAATGCTGAAATTAAAAACATGGATAACCAAGTAGGTCCATCTCTCTTTCCCTCTCTCCCGCCCTGAAAATATCATAAAAAGCACATATTAATGGGTAGCAATTTATCAGTCTTTGCAGAAAGTTCAAGTCAGAATGAACCTTAAGAGACCATTATAGAATAGAATAGAATAGAATTTTTATTCGCCAAGTGTGATTGGACACACAAGGAATTTGTCTTGGTGCATATGCTCTCAGTGTACATAAAAGAAAAGATACGTTCATCAAGGTACAACATTTACAACACAATTGATGATCAATATATCAATGTAAATCATAAGGATTGCCAGCAACAAGTTATAGTCATACAGTCATAAGTGGAAAGAGATTGGTGATGGGAACTATGAAACGATTAATAGTAGTGCAGATTCAGTAAATAGTCTGACAGTGTTGAGGGAATTATTTGTTTAGCAGAGTGATGGCCTTCGGGAAAAAACTGTTCTTGTGTCTAGTTGTTCTGGTGTGCAGTGCTCTATAGCGTCGTTTTGAGGGTAGGAGGTGAAACAGTTTATGTCCAGGATGCGAGGGATCTGCAAATATTTTCACGGCCCTCTTCTTGATTCGTGCAGTATACAGGTCCTCAATGGAAGGCAAGTTGGTAGCAATTATTTTTTCTGCAGTTCTAATTATCCTCTGAAGTCTGTGTTTTTCTTGTTGGGTTGCAGAACCGAACCAGACAGTTATAGAGGTGCAAATGACAGACTCAATAATTCCTCTGTAGAATTGGATCAGCAGCTGCTTGGGCAGTTTGAGCTTACTGAGTTGGCGCAGAAAGAACATTCTTTGTTGTCCTTTTTAATGATGTTTTTGATGTTAGCTGTCCATTTGAGATCTTGCGATATGATAGAACCCAGAAATTTGAAGGTTTCTACTGTTGATACTGTGTTGTCAAGTATTGTGAGAGGTGGAAGTATGGAAGGGTTTTTTCCTAAAGTCTACCACCATTTCTACGGTTTTGAGTGTGTTCAGTTCCAGATTGTTTTGGTTGCACCACAAGGCTAGTCGCTCGACCTCGCCTATATGCGGATTCGTGATTGTCTCGAATGAGACCAATCACGGTTGTGTCATCTGCGAACTTCAGTAGCTTAACAGATGGATCATTGGAGATGCAGTCATTGGTATACAGAGAGAAGAGAAGTGGGGAGAGCACACAGCCTTGGGGGGGCCCTGTGCTAATTGTACAGGTATTTGATGTGATCTTGCTTAGCTTCACCTGCTGCTTCCTGTTTGTTAGGAGGCTTGGGATCCACTTACAAGCCTGTTCCGTACCTGTAGCTGGTTTAGCTTAGTTAGGAGAATGTCTGGAATGATGGTATTGAATGCTGAACTAAAGTCTACAAAAAGGACCCTTGCATAGGTCTTTGGAGACTCAAGATGTTGTAGGATGTAGTGCAGAGCCATATTAACAGCATCATCTGTTGATCTATTTGCTCGGTATGCAAATTGCAAGGGGTCTAACAGCGGATCCGTGATGGTTTTCAGGTAGGAAAGCACTAGCCTTTCAAAGGTTTTCATGACTACAGATGTTAAAGCAACTGGTCTGTAGTCATTCAGTTCCTTGATGGTGGGCTTCTTCGGCACTGGGATGATGGTAGAGTGTTTGAAGCAAGAAGGAACATAACACATCTTCAGAGCATCTGAAATTCTCTACCTAACCAGGGACACTGGCAGAAAAGGAAGAAGACATTTATGCTCCTCTCCTGTGAGTTAGAGGCAGTTTCCTTTCCAGAGATCAACTGAGTCATTTGCTACTTTCAAAAACATTCTCAGATTGGTTCACTTTCAATGGAAAATTGAGCAACAGTTTAGAAGTGCATCCTTTTTTTTCCAGTAATGTGAAGGAACCCAATTACATTATGCCAGAACCACTGGAAACTTGGCACTGCCTAGTTTATCAAATTACTGAGATGCTGCAAACACTTCCTCTTAAACTAGAGGCAGAGGAGGTGAGGTAGACACACTGATTGTGCAAATCCACAGAAAAGGAAATCCATTTAAAGCTTTTTAGCAATCTTTCTTCATCTTACTACCAACACAAAGAAAAGGAAACTACTGTTTATAAGTATTAAGAGCTAGAATACATAAAAGGTATTCAACGTACTGAGAAACAAAGAGAGCACTCTATTTAAAATACTGTAAACATTGTGCAATTCTTCCCATATTTATGAGCTAATCTCAGCAGGTAACACATTTACCATTTTTTTAGTTTACTAAATTAATCTGCCTAATTTGTTTACTTTGTCCCATTTATTTAAGACAAATAAATTGAGAGACTAAATGTCTTACTCAGCTCTGGGAAAAGAAAACTCAAGGGAGCTGTTTTAGCAGATAGAAATGCAAACAGTCATAAGCTTCCCAAGTGGGCAACGAACCCATTTGCCCACCATTTATTAAAAACAAAATTAACCTTGAGTGGCAAATGCTGATCAGATTAGAGAACATTAATCATAGCTTATCTATCTATCTGTCAGTCTGTCTGTCTGTGATCCTGTGGGATATTTTTCCTTCAGTTCAGATGATGTACCTCCTATTTTGGATTAAATATAACATTGCATATATAATATTCACACCAACTTACAAGCCAATTTTGATCACGCGACCATGGGGATGCTGCAATGGTTGCAAGTGTGAAAAAGAGTCATAAGTCACTTTTTTCAGTGCCGTAGTAATTTTGAACAGTCATTAAATGAACAAGTCAAGGACTACCTGTACAAGCGATCATACATTATCTTAAGATGTACAGTAGAAATATAGAGAGTATGGGACAGCCTTTACGTATTAAAACAGCAGACTGAGCAGACAAATTATCACAAAGAAAACCCCAAAATTGACACGTATAGTTGCAAAAATTTATTTATTTATTCATTAATTTGTTCATTCTATTTGTATATTGCCAAATCAATAAAAACTCTCAAGTTTAAACAATCAAGAAAAACATCCACAATAAATATCAATAAATTAAACCAAACCAGATAATCCTCAACCTACAACAGTTCATTGAGTGACCATTTAAAGTCACAAAAGCACTGAAAAAAGTGACTTATGACCATTCTTCACTGCAGCTTCCCCATGGTTACATTATCAAAATAGGCAACTGACTCATATTTATGATGGTTGCAATGTCCCAGAGTCATGGGTTCACCTTTAGTGACCTTATGACAAGCAAAGTCAATGAGGAAACCAGAGACACTTAACAACCATGTTACTAACTTAGCACCTGAAATAAAATAATAATAATAATAACAGAGTTGGAAGGGACCTTGGAGTCTTCTAGTCCAACCCTCTGCCCAGGCAGGAAACCCTACACCATTTCAGACAAATGGCTATCCAACATTTTCTTTAAAATTTCCAGTGTTGGAGCATTCACAACTTCTGCAGGAAAGTTGTTCCACTGATTAATTGTTCTAACTGCCAGGAAATTTCTTCTTAGTTCTAAGTTGCTTCTCTCCTTGATTAGTTTCCACCCATTGCTTCTTATTCTACCCTCAGGTGCTTTAGAGAATAGCTTGACTCCCTCTTCTTTGTGGCAACCCCTGAGATATTGGAACACTGCTATCATGTCTCCCCTAGTCCTTCTTTTTGTTAAACTAGACATACCGAGTTCCTGCAATCGTTCTTCATATGTTTTCGCTCCAGTCCCCTAATCATCTTTGTTGCTCTTCTCTGCACTCTTTCTAGAGTCTCAACATCTTTTTTACATCGTGGCGACCAAAACTGAATGCAATATTCCAAGTGTGGTGATAAGTGATTCACTTAACAACAGTGGCAAGAAAGGTGGTAAAATGGGGCAACAATCACTTAAATGTCTCACTTAACAACAGAAATTTTGGGCTCAATTGTGGTCATAAATTGAGGACTACCTGCACTAACTAAAGTTAGAACAATCCAAGGAAAATGTGATGATAATGAAAAATAAAAGTCAACACTGTATTTACAAATACATTCATATAAGTAATATGTCCAAGTGACGTAAATTAAACATGATGAGAACAAATTATTCAAACAAACGTTCTTCATCCAAGTTGTGTCTTCAGCAGCTTTCTAATGGGTAAGGAGAATGGCCTGGAAGCTAAGGCAGTAATCCGATAAATGAAACTGGAATCCTGGCCAAGAAACTAATTTGAGAAAATGCCTCAAACAGCCTCACCCTCTAATTCTCATGAAGATTAAAAGAGGAGGAAAGGTAAGCACATCAGACTTGCAAGTTTCTACTACTACAGTTGTTCTAATAAAACATTGTTGAGATCTGCATGGTGTCCTTTTTTTAGTCTGATCTTCCCGATAGGTTTGACAAGCTTCCAGAACTGTTAGACGGGACGAAATAAGTTGTAATTCTAAGAGAATGATGTTCGATACAGGCAGAGCAGTAAGAACAGTACCTCCTGGCCTCCATTCTCCACACTTAAAACATGGGATATTGCATAACCATAAGCTTCTTCCAGGAAGAATGTACCACATGGGCCACTTCAGGTAGGAAAAGCAATTTGCAGGTAGCTAGGCAGCAAATCATACAGGGCTTTATAGGGCAAAATCAGCACTTTGAATTGCATCTGGAATTCTATTGATATTTAGTCTGGTCAAGAAGTAATGAAAGTATGAGTCACTATTACAGAGTCCTCATGATCCAAGTAGGTTCACAATCGATATTACCATAGCCTCCACTTGCCCATTCAACTGTAGCTATTTTGCGGAAACTTTATCTACATGTATTCTAAAGCTAAAATAAAAATGAGTTACTTGTAAACTTAACATTAATATACATTTTATATGAGATATTTAATTTCTATTTAAATCAAATAGACATTTCATTTAATTCTGTTGAAAATTTATTTATTATTATTTATTTATTTATTATTATATTTGTATACCGCCCATCTCCTGAAGGACTCAGGGCGGTTCACAGCCAATAAAACAACAGAAAACATAATACATATAAAACAGCAAAAAAGAATAGAAAATTAATTCAATTGATGGCCTAAAACTTTTAAATACAAATTTAAAACCCCGTTTAAAACCCCTGATTTAAAACCCCAATTTAAAACTACGTTCAAGCTAGTCCTGCTCTTCGAAACAGCAACGTCTTCAGCTCGCGGCGGAAGGACCTGAGGTCGGGGAGTTGACGAAGCCCCAGAGGGAGCTCGTTCCAGAGGGCAGGAGCCCCCACAGAGAAGGCCCTCCCCCTGGAGGTCGCCAGCCAACATTGTTTAGCTGACGGTATCCGGAGGAGGCCCTCTCTGTGAGGGGCTAATGGTGGCAGTAGGCGGTCCCGTAAATATCCCGGCCCTAAGCCATGGAGCGCTTTAAAGGTGTTAACAAGTACCTTGAAGTGAACCCGGAAGACCACCGGGAGCCAGTGCAGATTACGCAGGAGGGGTGTTACACGGGAGCCACAAGGTGCTCCCTCTATCACCCGCGCAGCCGCATTCTGGACCAGTTGGAGTCTCCGGGTACCCTTCAAGGGGAGCCCCATGTAGAGAGCATTACAGTAGTCCAGGCGGGATGTAACAAGGGCATGAGCGACCATGCATAAGGAAGCCCGATCCAGAAAGGGGCGTAACTGGCGTATCAGGCGAACCTGATGAAAAGCTCCCCTGGCGACGGCCGTCAGATGATCTTCTAAAGACAGCTGTGCATCCAGGAGGACGCCCAGATTGCGAGCCCTTTCCGTGGGGGCCAATAGCTCGCCTCCAATGGTCAGTGATGGAATTAGCTGACTGTACCGGGCCGCCGGCATCCACAGCCACTCGGTCTTGGTGGGATTGAGTCTGAGTCTGTTCCTCCCCATCCAGACCCGTACGGCCTCCAGGCACTGGGACATCACTTCAACAGCGTCGTTGGGGTGGTTAGGGAAATTAAAATGCTACCATATGCGTAGTCTTCAATTTCTGACCACAATTGGGACTGGGGCTTCTGTTGCTAAGTGAGTCATGCCCAATTCTATGAATTTTTTTGTCATGGCTCTAAAATAATTCATCATAATTTTGAAGTGAATTATGGGGTCATTAAATGAATCCAGTTCTACCATTGACTTTGCTTGTGGGAAGCCAGCTGGGAAGGTTGCAATTGGAAATCACATGGCTCTGAAATGCTGCAACTGTCATAAGTACATGCTGGTTGCCAACTGCCCAAATTTTGATCATGTGACCATGATGGAAATGCTATAAGAGTCATAAGTGCAAGTTCCTTCTTCTTTGTGACAACCCTGAAGCCTCAAAGATGGCCTCAACCAGATTCACTTCAGGATTGAGAGAGTATAACTCAATATACTTTGCATAATTAATAATTAATTAATAATTAATTCAATTTAATTAATGCCACTCTATCTTCAAACAGTCACTGAACAAATCGTTGTAAGTCAAGGATTACCTATATTTATACAATCTCTCTCATACATCATCATGTCTCAGAACTAGTTTCATTCAGAAAATTATTTTTGAACAGTTGAACAAATGGTCATTATTTCAGTTATATATTTAAAAATTCTGGGAAAAATGAAGCTTTGCCACTGAGGATGTCAGCATTCCAAGTAATGCACCCATAGAAAGCAGAACTCTGAGGCAGGTAGATTCCTCAAAGAACAATTTATTGGATACATCGTATTGGCACAACTGGTGAAAGCAGACTCTGAATTTATTTATTTATTACAATCAAAGACCATCCCATACTTTCTATAATTACCAGTTTTAGCATAAGCACCAATACTAAGAGTATATACTACAGCTGGTCTCCAACAGAAGTGTTCAAAAACATCATTTATTCACTCATTTACTAAGACTTTTATACCACTTCAGTCTTTAGACACTAAGCAACCATGCATTTACAAAGCTCCTGCAAATCACCATATTTTTCAAGATCAGTTTTTTGGATTAACAAACCAGTATTATATAGACAAATAGAAAAATCTCATTAAAGTTATTAGGAAAATTACTTTTTCACTGATTATTAGAATATTTTAAAATATTTGTGGGCCAATTTTCCAAAACCAACACAATCAACCAGCTTAATTATCATCAGTCATGTTTCACCGCAGGCAAATGCTCACCATCTTGATCTACGTTAAGTAATAAAGCCATTCCTAGTAGATTCCACTAATCTACTTAATCCCAACTATATGTATTATTCTTCTCTTCTACTTCCCTCAATCCAGGTAAAAGAAAGGACTGTAAAATATTCACATTTTGCTAAGAATGGATCTTCCTCATTTGCTGCTGAATTTAGGAAAACTATATTACAAATAGCATGTTCAGATTTCTTAAGAGAAAGACATAATCTTGCTATATATATCTTTGAAGTCCAAAAACATGGCAGTGGTAACTTTTATTGTTTACTGTACACTTTGGTAGGGTTACTAGAAAGATTTTGTTATTCCATGACATCAGTTGCATGCTATGAAGGATGAATGCCAGTAAATTTCAGGACCACATCAAAAAAAATAAAAAAATCCAGTCAAGCCTGGTTGCACTTGTGAGTCAGCTGAAATATTTTCAAATAGGTTTACAAAGTAGAAAATAGTTTTAAAAGACAGCACAGAAAGCTCACCAAGTAAAGACTCCAAGTCATATTTGTTGAATCAATTTCCATAAGATTTAGGAGCTGTTGAGTAATTAAAATTGAAGTACAATCATACATTCTGATATAAGGAATGCATAAGAATTACATAATGAATAAATGTTTTTTTTTTAAAAAGTAAAATGTTGATTTGTATATACTCTGTTCGGTTAATATGTTCAAAACCAAAAACAATTATATTTTTACCATTTATGCATGCCAGGACAGATTTATACTCAGTCACTTTGTTGCAAGATGCAACAATATCTGACATATCCCATTTTCAATTTTAATCAACATGCAATCCATGTGTTACCTATGCCTGTATTAAATGATGAAAATATAAATTGGGCTCACATATCCTAGTACACGGGTGTCAAACCTGTGGAGTCATGTTGCCATGACATGACGTATCACAACATTTTTTCCCCTTCACGGAGCTGGGGCGGATATGGCCTGTGCATGACGCATCTGGCCTGCGGGCCACCAGTTTGACACCCCTGTCCTAGTAGATCATTGGTACAAGGAAATCTAATGCACCTGCTGTTAAAAAAAAAGAATGAAGGAGAGAAAGAAGGAAAGCCAATAAAAAAACTGAACCAAAACTATAAAGCAATTTAAACCAAAGTAAGTACAAATGTTAACCAAGGCACAATGGGTGGAATTAGTTCCAGACAAAAGGTATTTCTCCAGTTTCATTAAATCACTTTCCTTGTGAAAAGAAAACAATCAAAAGTATTCATTTAATGTTGTTTCCAATGTTAATGACTTAGTGCAGGGGTCTCCAACCTTAGTAACTTTAAGGTGTGTGGACTTCAACTCCCAGAGTTCCTCAGCCAGCTTTGCTGGCTGAGGACCTCTGGGAGTTGAAGTCCACAAGCCTTAAAATTACTAAGGTTGGAGACCCCTGGCTTAGTGGACCTTGATACAGTGGACTTTATGCAAGACACCAAATTGCCACAGGGATACATCAATAAAAATAATGTAAACTGACATAAATTATATAAATTGCCTGGTTTGCATCTCCACACAATAACATAACTTGTCATGATGACATACTTTCCCATTTAGCAAACATTCATAATCAAAAAACACAGATTCCTATAAAACTTAGTTCTGGACTATTGCCTTGCATTCCCAAACACAGTTTGTCCTAACATGGGAACTTTATATACTTGCTGAGCACTGTGTAGAACTGCTAAAAAATTAATTATTTCAAAACCAAGATCATAGTTTTTTCTAAGCCCCCTAAGGCACATATCTGAAGCCTAAATAATCTTTCAATAGAACAAAGTCAAGACCTTTAAATATCTGGGAATTGTTTTCCATGCTATGGGCAACTGTGACTTTCACACTAATTATGTTAAACCAAATGCACAAAAAAATAACATTGGTTTTACAATCTTTCTACTTCTCCAAAGGAGCGCAGCATATATCTGCAGCGATTAAAGGCTTTTCGGCTAAAATCTGAGCTCAGGTCCTTTTTGGAGTTCACTTGGCCCCCCTACAGATCATGCCTTTCTTTTGAAAGAGTTCAGATTTTTTCAGTTTCAGATTTTTGAGATCAATTTTTCAAGAACATTCCAAATGTGGTGCTTTGCCATGAAGCTGGCAAATTAAAATAGAAACTTCTATTTGGATTCTCATTTTTTTCCTACGGGCTTAAGCTCTCCTTTTTTAACCAGCTTCACTGAAAATTTTATTATGATAGCCTTCAGTTTTCCTGGCAAGACATGCTAATCTGCAACTTTCATGCTTTTCATGGCCAGCCATCACCTTGCTGGGCTAGCATGGATTTAGATCAGCAAGCAGATTTGCCTAGAATTATTTTCCTGAACCACCTCTTCTCCAACTCATATAGCAATTAAAAAATTTAAAAGAACTTTATCCTTGGTCAGATTCAATGCCCCTCCCAACAGGGAAGTAGCAAAAGATTCCCTCTGAACAAAGACTTTGTCCATGTGGTGAAGGAATAGTTGAAATAATGGAACATATTAATTTGTATTGGGTCCTCTATGCAGATGCTGACCAGGAATTAATTACTCATTCCTTACTAAACATTCTGGTCAATTTGTTTTATCTTTAGTATCAGATTGATCGGATTTACTTCCTTGACCATAGTTACACACTGTTCTATAGTTTGTACAGTATGCCACACAGTGTCTCCTCTAATCCTTCTTAGATATTGTAGAACAATGTTTCTTTCTATTTTATCCCAATCAATAGTGATTTTCTTGTTTAATTTGCTGGTCAGTGACCAAATAAAAATTGACTGATTGCCTTGCAAAAACTCAATTCTACCTGCCTAGGGTAAGGCAGAAGGCCATCATAGCTAGGGCCAGGATATGAGACTTGCACACAGTGCTACTATCACTTCAGCTTAAGGTGTAAATCATGGCTCAGGACAGGTAGTAACTGCAGAGCTAGGACTGCCGCTCTCTCTCAGGCTGCCCAGCACAAATGTGGGACTATGCTTTTACTCTAATGCAGGGGTCTCCAACCTTGGCAATTCTACTTCTGTCCTGCTGTAACTTTACATAGTTACAATTTCAGATGTAACTATGCAAAATGAAAAATCTATGTAATCCATGATCCATAAATTAAGGTCCTTGCCCTAATTATGGTCAAGATCTCCTCTGTTTGGCTCCAATACTGACTATTCCCTGTCATTGAAGGTATTTGTCTCAGCCTAAAAATCAATGTACCCAATCTGTATGAAGACAATTTATGCCCCCATGTTTTCAGCTCTTCTGCATGCCTCCCTAATTTCTTTCACTATTACAAAATCAGCTTCAACATTTTGATCAGGCAGGCAACAGCATATATCTAAATGTAATATATCGAATGACAGTAAAGAGTGCATTAAGTACACTAGTAGAGTTAAAAATACCTAAGCACATGGTTATCACAAAATAATTTCACTTTTTTAATCTACAGAGTGATCTTCAGAAATCAAACTTCATATTTATTTTTTCTGAAAATGACTTAGCAATAAGCTGCCTAAAAATAATGTTCATAGCGTGTACATTTTAGTATCCTTTTTCCCCAGTGTATTCAATGGGGAAAGCAGCCTATCTGAATTCAGTAACTAAATTATTCATCTTATCCAAATTTAAAACGATTTCCAATGATATTTATGACAGACTTTGGATCAATATAATCAAAACAAATCTAGACTCTTCGTATTCTAAGAGCAAAGTCTTATCCATGCCTCACTTAAAACACACACAACCCACTTAATTTTTAAGAGACACACTGTGAGAACAGGCAGAAGAGGGAAAGGATTTGAAAAACTACTATGATGACTGGCTTCTATAAAAGGCCATTCCACACAGAAAAGAGAAATTATTTCAGGGAATAACAATCTCCTCTGATTCAAGGTTGTGTAATCAGTGCAAATACATTGGCAGTAACAAATAAAGTAACAAAAAGATAATTATATAATTTGATATGGTTTTTCCAATTGAACATGTATTCTAAAATGTTGTTGTTAGTTGCGACTCCATCCAGCCACCTCATTCTCTGTCATCCCTTCTTCTTTTGCCCTCAACCTTTCCAAGCATTAGGCTCTTCTCCAGTGAGTCCTTCCTTCTCATTAGGTGGCTAAAGTATTTGAGTTTCATCTTCAGGATCTGGCCTTCTAAAGAGCAGGACTGACCGGTTTGATCGCCTTGCAGTCCAAGGGACTCACAGGAATCTTCTCCAGCATCATAGTTCAAAGGCCTCAATTCTTTTGCGCTCAGCCTTTCTTATGGTCCAACCTTCACAGCCATACATTGCAACCAGGAAACAATAGCCTTGGCTATATGCACTTTTGTTGGCAGGGTGATGTCTCTGCTTTTTAGTATGCTGTCTAGATTTGTCATAGCTTTCCTCCCCAGGAGCAAGCGTCATTTAATTTCTTGGCTGCAGTCCCCATCTTTGAGCCCAGGAAAATAAAATCTGTCACTATTTCCATTTCTTCACCATCTATCTGCCAGGAATTGAGAGGCCAGATGCCATGATCTTAGTTTTCTTAATGTTGAGTTTCAAGCCAACTTTTGCACTCTCCTCCTTCACCGCATCAAGAGGCTCTTTAGTTCATCTTCATTTTCTGCCATTAGAGTGATATCATCTTCATATCTGAGATTGTTGTTATTTCTCCCGGCAATCTTAATTCCAACTTTTGATTCATCTAGCCCTGCCTTTCTCATGATGTGCTCTGCATATAAGTTAAATAGGCAGGCGGCAGTATAAAGCCTTGCTGGACTCTTTTTCCAACTTTGAACCAATAAGTGGTTCCATGTCCAGTTCTCACTGTAGCTTCTTGACCCCCATACAGGTTTCTCAAGAGACAAATAATGGTAGCCCATCTCTTTAATAAATTGCCTGGTTTGCATCTCCACACAATAACATAACTTGTCATGATGACATACTTTCCCATTTAGCAAACATTCATAATCAAAAAACACAGATTCCTATAAAACTTAGTTCTGGACTATTGCCTTGCATTCCCAAACACAGTTTGTCCTAACATGGGAACTTTATATACTTGCTGAGCACTGTGTAGATCTGCTAAAAAATTAATTATTTCAAAACCAAGATCATAGTTTTTCTAAGCCCCTAAGGCACATATCTGGAGCCTAAATAATCTTTCAACAGAACAAAGTCAAGACCTTTAAATATCTGGGAATTGTTTTTTTTTTAAAGCCCTCGGCTTATACTCGGATCGGCTTATATTCGAGTATATACGGTAAGTTAAACCAAATGCACAAAAAAATAACATTGATTTTACAATCTTTCTACTTTTCCAAAGGAGCGCAGCATATATCTGCAGCGATTAAAGGCTTTTCGGCTAAAATATGAGCTCAGGTCCTTTTTGGAGTTCACTTGGCCCCCCTACAGATCATGCCTTTCTTTTGAAAGAGTTCAGATTTTTTCAGTTTCAGATTTTTGAGATCAATTTTTCAAGAACATTCCAAATGTGGTGCTTTGCCATGAAGCTGGCAAATTAAAATAGAAACTTCTATTTGGATTCTCATTTTTTCCTACGGGCTTAAGCTCTCCTTTTTTAACCAGCTTCACTGAAAATTTTATTATGATAGCCTTCAGTTTTCCTGGCAAGACATGCTAATCTGCAACTTTCATGCTTTTCATAGCCAGCCATCACCTTGCTGGGCTAGCATGGATTTAGATCAGCAAGCAGATTTGCCTAGAATTATTTTCCTGAACCACCTCTTCTCCAACTCATATAGCAATTAAAAAATTTAAAAGAACTTTATCCTTGGTCAGATTCAATGCCCCTCCCAACAGGGAAGTAGCAAAAGATTCCCTCTGAACAAAGACTTTGTCCATGTGGTGAAGGAATAGTTGAAATAATGGAACATATTAATTTGTATTGGGTCCTCTATGCAGATGCTGACCAGGAATTAATTACTCATTCCTTACTAAACATTCTGGTCAATTTGTTTTATCTTTAGTATCAGATTGATCGGATTTACTTCCTTGACCATAGTTACACACTGTTCTATAGTTTGTACAGTATGCCACACAGTGTCTCCTCTAATCCTTCTTAGATATTGTAGAACAATGTTTCTTTCTATTTTATCCCAATCAATAGTGATTTTCTTGTTTAATTTGCTGGTCAGTGACCAAATAAAATTGACTGATTGCCTTGCAAAACTCAATTCTACCTGCCTAGGGTAAGGCAGAAGGCCATCATAGCTAGGGCCAGGATATGAGACTTGCAACAATCACTTAAATGTCTCACTTAACAACAGTGGCAAGAAAGGTGGTAAAATACAATCACTTAAATGTCTCACTTAACAACAGTGGCAAGAAAGGTGGTAAAATGGGGCAACAATCACTTAAATGTCTCACTTAACAACAGTGGCAAGAAAGGTGGTAAAATGGGGCAACAATCACTTAAATGTCTCACTTAACAACAGTGGCAAGAAAGGTGGTAAAATGGGGCAACAATCACTTAAATGTCTCACTTAACAACAGTGGCAAGAAAGGTGGTAAAATGGGGCAACAATCACTTAAATGTCTCACTTAACAACAGTGGCAAGAAAGGTGGTAAAATACAATCACTTAAATGTCTCACTTAACAACAGTGGCAAGAAAGGTGGTAAAATGGGGCAACAATCACTTAAATGTCTCACTTAACAACAGTGGCAAGAAAGGTGGTAAAATGGGGCAACAATCACTTAAATGTCTCACTTAACAACAGTGGCAAGAAAGGTGGTAAAATGGGGCAACAATCACTTAAATGTCTCACTTAACAACAGTGGCAAGAAAGGTGGTAAAATACAATCACTTAAATGTCTCACTTAACAACAGTGGCAAGAAAGGTGGTAAAATGGGGCAACAATCACTTAAATGTCTCACTTAACAACAGTGGCAAGAAAGGTGGTAAAATGGGGCAACAATCACTTAAATGTCTCACTTAACAACAGTGGCAAGAAAGGTGGTAAAATGGGGCAACAATCACTTAAATGTCTCACTTAACAACAGTGGCAAGAAAGGTGGTAAAATGGGGCAACAATCACTTAAATGTCTCACTTAACAACAGTGGCAAGAAAGGTGGTAAAATACAATCACTTAAATGTCTCACTTAACAACAGAAATTTTGGGCTCAATTGTGGTCATAAATTGAGGACTACCTGCACTAACTAAAGTTAGAACAATCCAAGGAAAATGTGATGATAATGAAAAATAAAAGTCAACACTGTATTTACAAATACATTCATATAAGTAATATGTCCAAGTGACGTAAATTAAACATGATGAGAACAAATTATTCAAACAAACGTTCTTCATCCAAGTTGTGTCTTCAGCAGCTTTCTAATGGGTAAGGAGAATGGCCTGGAAGCTAAGGCAGTAATCAGATAAATGAAACTGGAATCCTGGCCAAGAAACTAATTTAAGAAAATGCCTCAAACAGCCTCACCCTCTAATTCTCATGAAGATTAAGAGAGGAAGGAAAAATTATACTTGGTTTCAATATGAGCAACTACGTGCTAGATGGAAGGAGATCAGAAAATTGGTATAGAGCAGAACGAGGGAAATTTGGTAAAGCAAATTAGAAATCAGTCTCAGGAGCATATAAAGAGATTGTATAATGTGTTACTTGAAATAGATTCTGAAAGGGACTTGGTAAAGGACTGTATGATAAAGTGGGCACAAAATTTTCAGGAGCCAATATTATTGGAAACTTGGGAAAAATTTGGGTTAGAAATGTTAAATTCACGAGGCACAGAATCTGAGGGAAAATTTTATAAAATATTTTATAGATGGCATCTAGATCCTAAAAAATTATCGTGTATGTATCCAGATATGCAAGCAAAATGTTGGAGATGTAATTGTGATGACGCTACATATTTTCACATTTGGTGGACTTGTAAGGACATAAAGGCCTTTTGGATAAAAATTTGGTGGATTTTACAAAATGTTTTGAAAAAGAAGATAAAGTTCCTGCCGCAATTTTTCTTGTTGGGAATTATTACGGATTGTACAGTAATTGAGACTAAATTGATTTTAAATCTAATAACAGCAGCAAGATTACTAATAGGACAATATTGGAAGAAAAAAGAAGTACCTACAATAGAAGAATGGATATTGAAGGTTGCCAATTTGGCTGAGATGGCTAAGATATCAGCCTTTTGAAAGACAATACGCAAGAAAGATACTTAAAGGAATGGAAAAATGGATTGACTATATTCAACGAGATATCAGACTAAGAGTTATCAGACTGTTTTTGAATGATTATGATGTATTATTTTGATTGTTTTGGGGAAGTTAGGAATTGATGATTGTAGGGTATAATTAAGTTGGGATGAAAATTTTTAGCATATGTTTGTTTTATTTTTAACTATACCTTGTGCTCTGCTCCGGGAAGTCGGGGGAGGGGTTGGGAAGGGAGGGGAGAGGAGGGGGGAAAGGGGGAAAAAATTTTGTAAAACTTTTTGAATAAAAAAAAAAAAGAGTGCATTAAGTACACTAGTAGAGTTAAAAATACCTAAGCACATGGTTATCACAAAATAATTTCACTTTTTTAATCTACAGAGTGATCTTCAGAAATCAAACTTCATATTTATTTTTTCTGAAAATGACTTAGCAATAAGTTGCCTAAAAATAATGTTCATAGCGAGTACATTTTAGTATCCTTTTTCCCCAGTGTATTCAATGGGGAAAGCAGCCTATCTGAATTCAGTAACTAAATTATTCATCTTATCCAAATTTAAAACGATTTCCAATGATATTTATGACAGACTTTGGATCAATATAATCAAAACAAATCTAGACTCTTCGTATTCTAAGAGCAAAGTCTTATCCATGCCTCACTTAAAACACACACAACCCACTTAATTTTTAAGAGACACACTGTGAGAACAGGCAGAAGAGGGAAAGGATTTGAAAAACTACTATGATGACTGGCTTCTATAAAAGGCCATTCCACACAGAAAAGAGAAATTATTTCAGGGAATAACAATCTCCTCTGATTCAAGGTTGTGTAATCAGTGCAAATACATTGGCAGTAACAAATAAAGTAACAAAAAGATAATTATATAATTTGATATGGTTTTTCCAATTGAACATGTATTCTAAAATGTTGTTGTTAGTTGCAAAGTTGTGTCTGACCCATTGTGACCCTCTGGACAACTTTCCTCCAGGCCTTCCTGGAATCCATTTAAGCTCACACCTACTGCTTCAGTGACTCCATCCAGCCACCTCATTCTCTGTCATCCCCTTCTTCTTTTGCCCTCAACCTTTCCAAGCATTAGGCTCTTCTCCAGTGAGTCCTTCCTTCTCATTAGGTGGCTAAAGTATTTAAGTTTCATCTTCAGGATCTGGCCTTCTAAAGAGCAGGACTGACCGGTTTGATCGCCTTGCAGTCCAAGGGACTCACAGGAATCTTCTCCAGCATCATAGTTCAAAGGCCTCAATTCTTTTGCGCTCAGCCTTTCTTATGGTCCAATTTTCACATCCATACATTGCAACCAGGAAACAATAGCCTTGGCTATATGCACTTTTGTTGGCAGGGTGATGTCTCTGCTTTTTAGTATGCTGTCTAGATTTGTCATAGCTTTCCTCCCCAGGAGCAAGCGTCATTTAATTTCTTGGCTGCAGTCCCCATCTTTGAGCCCAGGAAAATAAAATCTGTCACTATTTCCATTTCCTCCACATCTATTTGCCAGGAATTGAGAGGGCCAGATGCCATGATCTTAGTTTTCTTAATGTTGAGTTTCAAGCCAACTTTTGCACTCTCCTTTTTTACTCGCCTCAAGAGGCTTTTTAATTCCTCTTCGCTTTCTGCCATTAGAGTGGTATCTGAGGTTATTGATATTTCTCTTGGCAATCTTAATTCCAACTTTTGATTCATCTAGCCTTGCCTTTCTCATGATGTGTTCTGTATATAAGTTAAATAGGCAGGGCGACAGTATACAGCCTTGCCGGACTCCTTTCCCAATTTTGAACCAATCAGTGGTTCCATGTCCAGTTCTCACTGTTGCTTCTTGACCCACGTACAGGTTTTTCAAGAGACAAATAATGGTAGCCCATCTCTTTAAGAACTTGCCACAATTTGTTGTGATCCACACAATCAAAGGCTTTAGTATAGTCAATGAAGCAGAAGTAGATGTTTTTCTGGAATTCCCTAGCTTTCTCCATGATCCAGCGTATGTTGGCAATTTGATCTCTATTTCCTCTGCCTCTTCGAAATCTTGCCCATGCTTCTGGTATCCACATACTGCTGAAGCCTAGCTTGTAGGATTTTAAGCATAATCTTACTAGCATGTGAAATTAATGCAATGTTGTGATAGTTTGAACATTCTTTGGCACTGCCTTTCTTTAGAATGTAAACTGACCTTTTCCAATCCTGTGGCCACTGTTGAGTTTTCCAAATTTGCTGGCAAATTGAGTGTAGCACTTTTACTGCATCGTGTTTTAAGATTTTGAATAGCTCAGCTGGAATACTGTCTCTTCCACTAGCTTTGTTATTGCTCAGATTTCCTAAGAACCATTTGACTTCCCATTCTAGGATGTCTGGCTCGAGGTCAGTGACCACCCCATCATGGCTTCCTACTATAGCATTCCAATCCCCCATGATGATAAGAACATCGTTTTTTGGTGTTAATTCTGTAAGATGCTGTAGGGCTTCATAGAACTGGTCAATTTCATCCTCTTCAGCACCAGTGGTTGTGGCATAGACTTGAATTACTGTGATATTGACAGTCTTGGTCGCGCTGGTTGATGATCTCTTGAGGGCTCGGGACAGAGGTTGTTCCTCTATCCTGGTCCTATTAGATCTCTCAGCGGCTTTTGATACCATCGATCATGGTATCCTGCTGCGCCAAGTCGGGGGACTTGGAGTGAGGGGCACTGTTCATCGGTGGTTCTCCTCCTACCTCTCCGACCTCTCTCCGAGGGGCACTGTTCATCGGTGGTTCTCCTCCTACCTCTCCGACCGGTCTTAGACGGTGTTGACGGGAGGACAGAGATCGACCCCAAGGCGCCTCTTATGTGGGGTGCCGCAGGGGTCGGTTCTCTCGCCTCTTCTGTTCAACATCTATATGAAGCCGCTGGGTGAGATCATCCGTGGTCTTGGGGTGAGTTGTCATCTATACGCTGATGATACTCAGCTCTATATTTCCACCCCTAACCACCCCAACGAGGCTGTTGAAGTGATGTCCCAGTGCCTGGAGGCCGTACGGGTCTGGATGGGGAGGAACAGACTCAGACTCAATCCCACCAAGACCGAGTGGCTGTGGATGCCGGCGGCCCGGTACAGTCAGCTAATTCCATCACTGACCATTGGGGGCGAACTATTGGCCCCCACGGAAAGGGCCCGTAATCTGGGCGTCCTCCTGGATGCACGGCTGTCTTTAGAAGATCATATGATGGCCGTCGCCAGGGGAGCTTTTCATCAGGTTCGCCTGATACGCCAGTTACGCCCCTTTCTGGATCGGGCTTCCTTATGCACGGTCGCTCATGCCCTTGTTACATCCCGCCTGGACTACTACATGGGGCTCCCCTTGAAGGGTACCCGGAGACTCCAACTGGTCCAGAATGTGGCTGCGCGGGTGATAGAGGGAGCACCTTGTGGCTCCCGTGTAACACCCCTCCTGCGTAATCTGCACTGGCTCCCGGTGGTCTTCCGGGTTCACTTCAAGGTAGTTGTTATCACCTTTAAAACGCTCCATGGCCTAGGGCCGGGATATTTACGGGACTGCCTACTGCCACCATTGGCCTCTCACCGACCAGTGCGCTCTCACAGAGAGGGCCTCCTCCGGATACCGTCAGCTAAACAATGTCGGCTGGCGACCTCCAGGGGGAGGGCCTTCTCTGTGGGGCTCCTGCCCTCTGGAACGAGCTCCCTCTGGGGCTTCGTCAACTCCCCGATCTCAGGTCCTTCCGCCGCGAGCTGAAGACGTTGCTGTTTCGAAGAACAGGACTAGCTTGAACGTAGTTTTAAATTGGGGTTTTTAAATCAGGGGTTTAAATGGGTTTTAAATTTGTATTTAAAAGTTTTAAGGCATCAACTGAATTTAATTGTCTCTTCTTTTTGCTGTTTTATATGTATTATATGTTTTCTGTTGTTTTATTGGCTGTGAACCGCCCTGAGTCCTTCGGGAGATGGGCGGTATACAAATATAATAAATAATAATAATAATAATAATATTGAATGGTTTGCCTTGGATTCGAACTGAGATCATTCTGTTATTTTGGGGATTGTATCCCAGTATTGCTTTTCCTACTCTTTTATTGATTATGAAGGCTACTCCATTTCTTCTGAGGGATTCTTGCCCGCAGTAGTATACCTGATGGTCATCTGAATTAAATTCACCCATTCCTGTCCATTTTAGTTTGCTGGTATTCTAAGATACTTATCCTCAAATCTTCATAAACTCCTGGGTTACATTATGCATACTATAGTAGAATTTTGCACGGCAGCTTTTAGACTTAACATAGCTGCTCAAATAATTTGAACAGTTTTAATTATTTTAAACTTAATAAGTTTAAATTAAAAATTAAATTTAAAAACTTTTTAAAAGTTTTTTTTTTAAAAAAAGCTTTGAAATATCCTTATCCTACTTAGTCCAAGTGCATATTTATTTTGCCATTTTAAACAGCACTAACATTTATTATAGTTTTTCTTTAACAAACAGTGTGAAAAGCCACTATTTCCTGGTGGACCTCAACATATAAACCTATTATAAAAATATGTACTATTTGCAGGGTTACCCATACCCTGTTTCCCCAAAAATAAGACATCCCCTGATAATAAGCCTAATCGGGCTTTTAAGCACATGCGCTAAAACAAGCCTCCCCTTAAAATAAGCCCTCATCGAAAATATCTAAACGCAGAGCTGGAAATCAGGTAAAACGGCAAGAGGAGCCCCATCTTGCTCCATGCGCCCCAAAATAATAAAACCTCCCTGAAAGTAAGGCCAAGCGCTTATTTCGGGGTTCAAAAAAATATAAGACAGGGTCTTATTTTCAGGGAAACACAGTAAGTGCACCCTACACTGAAGTCATAAAATTGTTCTTAAAATCTAATCAACCTGCGTGCATTTAATCCACCTTTAAATCAATCACTACCTCCACAAATATGTTTTGCAGACTCCCTTGCTGGTCTACAACCTATTTTAAAGGGGTGAAGATGTCAAATCCTTCCCAGAAGCCTCTAGCCATGCCTTGAAGAAGAAAAAGTAGGGTAAAAAGTTCCTAAATCAAATATAATTTCTTGGGAATAAATACAGCTTCAAACTGTGTAATGAGAACAGTATGTCATATGCTGTAACAAAATTAATATAACACTCAAAATACAGAATGTATGGTTAAAGATTATAAACATATGTTAGCTTGATGCCATTTGCTATCTGATTTTAATCAGACCAGCTGCTGAAAAGGTATTTTAAAGGCAGAAAAGTTTCACTACATCAGGGAGAATTTTGTTTACATCAGACCCCAAGGAGCCAAGGTCATATTTAACCTTGTAATATAAGTACAGCCTTCGAAAATGCATGCATGCAATGCCTACATATATATCCCCAAAGAACAAAGGAGTCCAATCTTATATTACATTAAATTACTGTGGTATAAAATATATCAACTGTGTATTTGATAGGAGACAGCTTTGGCTATGGAAACCAGATAGTCACATGGGAATAAAACGCATTGAGAACACAAACAAAACCCAGACTTTTTCCTTTTATCTGAATGTAGCGTGATAAACACGAACCATTTCTTGATTCTCTAGCATTTTATCTATCTAATAATTAAACATAATAAACAATGCATTATGTATTACAAATAATTCCTTATAATTCTATCAAGATCCATAAATTATCTCAAGATGACAAATTAAAATATATTAAAGAACAAAAAGGAATAGTAAAATGATTTGCAGCACTGTTTACATAAAGAATGTGCCCACCTAACGAAAAATACATAGGCATCTCTATCCTCCAGAAGTTTTATTTAAAACTCTGATAAACACTAGTCACCATAATAATGGCCATGGTTTATAGGAGCTCTGTTCTAAGACAATTAGAAGATACCATGTTGTCTAGCTCTATATTAAAGGTTGCAATAGGATATAAAAGTGTTTGCAATAGTGGCGAATATCTATAGCTCAGGTGTAGGATAAGGATGAAAGTTCGTTCTCCGAGCTTGTGGGTTGGTTTCTGAACGTTTTGTTACCAGGCTAGGTAACATCTTCAGAAGAGTTTATGGGATGTCAATGTCAGTGTTTTTCTGTTTATAAGGGCCTTAGGTGTGGTGTGGGTGAGACAACCATGACCTAGATTGAGAATCTCCATATACATCATAGCAAGGGGGAAAACCCAGAATTAGATATAAACTATTGCAAGATGCTAAGGAAAGAGGGGGGTTTCGGTTTACCAGACTGAATAGAATAGAATAGAATAGAATTTTTTATTGGCCAAGTGTGATTGGACACACAAGGAATTTGTCTTGGTGCATATGCTCTCAGTGTACATAAAAGAAAAGATACGTTCATCAACGTACAACATTTACAACACAATTGATGATCAATATATCAATATAAATCATAAGGATTGCCAGCAACAAGTTATAGTCATACAGTCATAAGTGGAAAGAGATTGGCGATGGGAACTATGAAACGATTAATAGTAGTGCAGATTCAGTAAATAGTCTGACAGTGTTGAGGGAATTATTTGTTTAGCAGAGTGATGGCCTTCGGGAAAAAACTGTTCTTGTGTCTAGTTGTTCTGGTGTGCAGTGCTCTATAGCGTCGTTTTGAGGGTAGGAGTTGAAACAGTTTATGTCCAGGATGCGAGGGATCTGCAAATATTTTCACGGCCCTCTTCTTGATTCGTGCAGTATACAGGTCCTCAATGGAAGGCAAGTTGGTAGCAATTATTTTTTCTGCAGTTCTAATTATCCTCTGAAGTCTGTGATTTTCTTGTTGGGTTGCAGAACCGAACCAGACAGTTATAGAGGTGCAAATGACAGACTCAATAATTCCTCTGTAGAATTGGATCAGCAGCTCCTTGGGCAGTTTGAGCTTACTGAGTTGGCGCAGAAAGAACACTCTTTGTTGTCCTTTTTTAATGATGTTTTTGATGTTAGCTGTCCATTTGAGATCTTGCGATATGATAGAACCCAGAAATTTGAAGGTTTCTACTGTTGATACTGTGTTGTCAAGTATTGTGAGAGGTGGAAGTATGGAAGGGTTTTTCCTAAAGTCTACCACCATTTCTACGGTTTTGAGTGTGTTCAGTTCCAGATTGTTTTGGTTGCACCACAAGGCTAGTCGTTTGACCTCTCGTCTATATGCGGATTCGTCATTGTCTCGAATGAGACCAATCACTGTTGTGTCATCTGCGAACTTCAGTAGCTTAACTGATGGATCATTGGAGATGCAGTCATTGGTATACAGAGAGAAGAGAAGTGGGGAGAGCACACAGCCTTGGGGGGCCCCTGTGCTAATTGTACAGGTATTTGATGTGATCTTGCTTAGCTTCACCTGCTGCTTCCTGTTTGTTAGGAAGCTTGTGATCCACTTACAAGCCTGTTCCGGTACCTGTAGCTGGTTTAGCTTAGTTAGGAGAATGTCTGGAATGATGGTATTGAATGCTGAACTAAAGTCTACAAAAAGGACCCTTGCATAGGTCTTTGGAGACTCAAGATGTTGTAGGATGTAGTGCAGAGGAAACTGTATTTCGATGCTTTAAGTTTGGTATGGCTAAAAGAGTGGCTGAAACTCCAGAACAAGAGGCTACTTGATTTGGAGGGTGATTAAATAAAGATTTGGATGGCACAGTTATTTATGGTATGACAAGGTTAAAGTGAATGTTGATTTTAACAACCACTTTGTTGGACGTGCCATTCTAAGAGTTGGAATAAATATAAAATAAGGTTTTCTACAAAAATGCCTCTTCGAGTGTCCCCCTCAGGAAGCTTTTTTCAGAACAGAAATGGTGGAGAAGCCGGACTGGTGGACCTAAAGTAAAATAATATCATTTAATCTTGGTGATCAAGCTTAAGGAAGAGCTAAAATCAGACGGTTTATGCATTTACAATTGAAAGAAAAATTTAAATCAGACAAAAAGAGTTATGGGTTTGACTTTGTTAAAAACAAATTGGAAATCTACTACATGGTAGTGATGAACATATTATTGCTAAGGTTTATAAAACATTATTGAATTTGAATTTACAAAGTGAATATCTAAAACTGTATGTGTCAGCCTCCACTCCAATCTTCATATAGTTTTGAATGATTATATCAGTAGATAGAATGTAAAATGTTTATTTCTGTATTATAAACTGTTAAGGAAATGAGATGTATCATGCCTCCGTCCAGGGTGAGGGAAAGGAGCCTATTATGTGTGTCGGCTGACATAACAGGGGGGAGGGATGATTAACTATTGAGTGTTATCAGCGCGCGCTTTTCTAACCGACACTTCATTCCTAAGTTGACTGACATCCAGAGACCTGTGGAAGAAGATTACCACGAGGGGCCGTGAAGGAGTTGGCATTGGACCAGACCAGCCTGACCTCCTGGAGGAGGAGGGACAATTGGGGGGATATGATATGTTAGCCATATTTTGTCTCAGTTCCAGCTTTGCTTGGCTGCCACCAAGACTGTAAAAGTAAAAGTACTTGTTTTCATTCCAAATGGAGTCAAGGTGATTTCTTTCCTATTTACCGTCGGAGGTAGCCTGACATTAAGCTGGAACTCACATCATGTCTACCAACCAGGATTGCAATCGCAATACCGAGGGAGAAACCCAAATGTGATGGAAGGCCTGCTGCCGGCTGAGCTGGGGGAGGCGTCCGGAGGAATTTCTGCTGACACTTTCGACCCTGAGCTGGAAGATTGCAGAGCTCGGTGGGCAGAGCAACTAAAACTGGAAGAGGAAGGGTGGAAACCAAGCACCGAAAAGCTTCCCTCTGGAGTAACTAAAAGGAAAAAGAAAAAAGGAAAAGAAAAACTTTCGGAAACAGAACAAGAGATAAGGGACAAGCTCCAGTTGGAGGAAGCCTTACGTCTGTTCCGTGAAGTGAAAGTGAGGCAAGCAGCTCGCCAAAGGTATGAATCCCCTATTCGGTCCTCCAGGTGGGAGGGAGAAGAGGAGGAAGAGAATACAAAGGGGCCAGCTAAGGGTGATTTCCAGGGTGGTGAGATTTCGGAAGAGCCAGGGCTGGAAACTCTTTCCCCAGAGGAGGCTGAATTGGATGAGGGCCGGGCGCCACCTGCTGACCAAGCAAGGCCACGCAGGGGAAGGAAAAAACCAAAAATTCCCCCCATATCAGAGAAATTTGATGGAAATGCGAAGGAGTTGGGACTGTTCCTGGCGAAAGTGAATGACCACATGATAGACTGGGGGGAAGATTATTGGTCACAGGCAGCACAAGTGGGAGCTGTGACTCATAATTTGACGGAAGAGCAGCTGCGTGGTATGTGTCGTTACATACAAACCACTCCCCCTTACTGCAAAACTACGAGCATTTTATGACTGCACTGAGGAGGAGGTTTGAGGACCCCCTGGCAGAGCAAAAGGCCAAAGGTCGGATGAAAACCATCAGGCAAGGGAGGAGGCCGGTGGCTGATTATAACCAGGAGTTCAGTGATTTAGTTCCCTTGATGAGAGGGTGGTCGGAGGTGACCCTTGTAGACATTTTCAAAGATGGTCTGAATGGAGATCTCTATGAACTGTGTCGAGCACGAGCCTCTCCAACTACGCTGTATGGCTGGTACACCCTGGCAGCAGAGATGGAAATCGAGTTAGTGAAGGACCGCGGCAGAAGACAGCGCATTGGAGGCCATCCTTGGCGTTTCCAAGAAGGACCTTATAGGGACGTCCCTAGATTGGAGGGAGGAAGACCACGTTCGTCTGCGTGCTACAGATGTGGAAAAGAAGGCCACCGAGCAGCCGACTGTAGGGTTAAGTTGATGCCAAGCGCGACCTCTGGTGGTGAAATGGAACCAGTGAAGCCAGCGGCTAAGGCGTAAACCAGCAAAAGTGGGGAGGCCGTTGCCAAGAAGGGCACGCCCATCAAGGAGGAGGCGGTGTCGACCGATACTGATGACAGCAAAACCACGTCAGAGTCCGATGAAGACCTTCTGGTGAGTTGGGCACGGGGCCCTTGGACATTCCAGTTAATCTACATGTACCCTCTTCGGGTAATAAGGGGGAACTGCTAGCACTACTCGATTCTGGATGCACTAGATGTATGGTCAGTCCCGAACTAGTAGAAAAAATGGAACTAAGGTTGAGAACCTTAAGTAGGCCCATAGCGTTTGCACAGTTAGATGGCTCTGTGGCAGGGGAGGCCCGCCCATTTCGTAACGGAACCCATAGAAATGATAATAGGAGACCACCGCGAAATTCTGAACTTCATAGTAGCCCCAGGAATGGACCAACCCCTGTTGTTAGGCTTGTCATGGTTGCGAAATGGAACCCCATATTAACTGGAGAACGGGAGTCCCACGTTTCCGTTCCAAAACCTTAAAAGGGAAAAGGAAACCCAAGAAGGGACCTACCGTGACCTTGCACCAGGATAAGTTAGGGGCAATGATTGAACGGATAGACGGGGAAGAGAGAATACCCAAGGAATACTGGGACTTGAGAAGTCTTTAGTGAGAAAGCATCAGACGTACTTCCTCCCCATAGGCCTATTGACTGTGCCATAGACATCCTTCCGGGGTAAAGCTTCCAAAGCCAAAAGCTTATCCCATGACCCAAAAGGAATTGGGAGAACTACGTAAATTCATAGACAAAACCTAGAGCGGGCTTTATCCAACCGGCTAGGCCTCGTGTGGCGGCGCCAGTGATGTTCGGGAAAAGAAAGATGGCTCCTTTCGTCTTATAGTTGACTATAGGAACCTAAACGCAGTGTCGAAAACGTATATCCCATGCCACTCATGAAAGATATGTTAGCACATTTAGCGAAGGGAAAATTCTTCACCAAACTGGACCTGCGAGAAGCCTACTACAGAGTTCGTATAAAAGAGGGGGATGAATGGAAAACCGCTTTCAACTGTCCACTAGGATGTTTCCAGTTTCGAGTACTGCCATTTGGACTGCAGGGGCGCCGCAGTTTTTATGCAACTAATAAATGAAATACTCCATCAGCATTTATTCAAAGGGTTCTTGTCTACCTTGACGACATACTTATCTATACAGAAACAATGGAAGAACATATTAAACTAGTAAGAGCTGTACTCAAAAGTTATTATCTGCAGAACTATATTGCAAGCTATCCAAATGTGATTTCCATCAAACCAAAATAGACTACTTAGGGTATCGCATTTCGGCTGATGGGTTAGAAATGGATCCAGAAAAAGTGAAAGCTGTCTTGGAATGGGCCCCCCCACGCACACGCAAACAACTCCAAAGTTTTTTGGGATTCGCAAATTTCTATCGTCAATTCATCCCCTCCTTTGCTCAAATTGCTTTACCAATAACTAACCTCTTAAAAACTAAAGGAGACACGAAACCCAAACCATCCTTACCCTCGAAGGGACAGTGGATTGTCAGGCAGCATTTGAAAAATTGAAACGACTTTTTGCCGCTGAACCTATTTTAAAGCACCCTGACATGGATGTTCCTTTTGTAATACAAGCTGATGCAAGTGATGTAGCGGTCGGAGCCGTCCTGCTCCAAAACAATGCTGATGGTAATTTACAACCCTGTGCTTTCACTTCTCGAAAATTGACTGAAACTGAAAGACGATGGGCTATTTGGGAAAAGGAAGCATTTGCAGTTCATTGGGCTCTATGGACATGGAGACAATTCTTAGAAGGTTCAAATCATCCTTTTGAAGTTTGGACGGATCACAAAAATCTAGAAGCTCTAAAGACTCCTAGAAAACTTTCACCTAAACAAGCCCGCTGGGCTCAATATTTTAACCGCTTTAATTTTACTTTACATTATATTCCTGGGGGGAAAAACTTCTTAGCAGATGCTCTCTCACGTTTACCCCAATACAATTGCACTCGCTCCGAGGTGGTTCAACCAATACTTCCCGTACAACAGTTGGCAGCCCCAGCAATAACTAGAAGCCACTCCAAAGCTGACCCCTCACTCCCAGATGAACTAACCAAGTCGTTTAAAGAAGCTTTAAACACCGATGACTGGTACTTAACCCATTCCCATGAATGCACACTCCGTGATGGACTAGCTTGGATTGGAACAAAACTATATGTTCCTCTATCACTCAGAGAAACCATCCTACAACGATGCCATGATGCCAAAATGGCAGGGCATTTTGGATTTGTGAAAACTTTGCATCTTCTTAAAAGACAGTTTTGGTGGCCAAGTCTTAAAAAAGACATTCAAGCATATGTAGCAAGTTGCCCTATTTGTGCATCATCCAAAAGGCCTCCAGGAAAACCTCCTGGACTACTTCAAACTGTAGCCAGGCCAGGAACCCCATGGAAAGAAATATCCATGGATTTCATAGTGGAATTACCTGAAAGTTCAGGCAATACTGTTATATGGGTTGTGACTGACCTTTTCTCCAAACAAGTCCATTTTATTGCATGTTCAAAATACCCTCCTCAAAGACTCTAGCAAAGTTGTTTGTACAACACATTTATAGACTTCACGGAGTTCCTGATCGCATCATTTCAGATCGAGGAGTTCAATTCACTTCTCAATTTTGGAAAGAATTTTTACGACTCATTGGCTCCGCCAAGGATTAAGCTCCTCCCATCATCCTCAAACTAATGGAAGCTGTGAACGTCAACTCTGTACTAGAACAATATCTGCGATGTTATGTTAACTACCAGCAAGACAATTGTTCTGATCTCTTACCTTTTGCTGAAGTTGCCTACAACAACTCAATTCATAGTAGCACAGGATTTACTCCCTTTAAAATAGCTTCAGGTCAAGATTTTGTTCCTATCTCGAACTCCCAAAGGAAGAAACTACTGTTTCCTCTTTGTCAGAATGGATAGATCAAATACAAAGCACATGGAAAATGACTAAGCGATCGACGACGCTCACCGTGCGCATAAAAACAAGCAGATAAAAAGGTCCCTGAGAATAAATATCAAGTGGGCGATAAGGTTTATCTTTCCACCAAATATCTTCAAACCACTCAGAAATCTAAGAAACTTGGACCCAAATATGTGGGACCTTTCCCCATAGTAAAAATCATCAACCCGTGACGGTACAACTAGATTTACCAAAAACACTTAGAAGAATCCACCCCGTTTTCCATGTCAGTTTGCTGAAACCTGAACACACGTCTACTTTCCGTCCTAACCGTACACCCCCTCCTATACCAATTCTCATAGAGGGAGAACAACACTTTGAAATAAAAGAAATTTTAGATTCAAGAAAACATAGAAATAAAATTCAATATCTTATTTCCTGGAAACATTTCCCGTTATCCCAAGCTGAATGGGTGAACAAAGAAGATGTTCGTGCATCGGAAAAGATAGCACAATTCTATAAAAAATATCCTGACAAACCCTAACTTCTCTTTTTTCTTTCTAGGACTGACGTCCTTGTTGCAGGAGGGCCGAATGTCAGCCTCCACTCCAATCTTCATATAGTTTTGAATGATTATATCAGTAGATAGAATGTAAAATGTTTATTTCTGTATTATAAACTGTTAAGGAAATGAGATGTATCATGCCTCCGTCCAGGGTGAGGGAAAGGAGCCTATTATGTGTGTCGGCTGACATAACGGGGGAGGGATGATTAACTATTGAGTGTTATCAGCGCGCGCTTTTCTAACCGACACTTCATTCCTAAGTTGACTGACATCCAGAGACCTGTGGAAGAAGATTACCACGAGGGGCCGTGAAGGAGTTGGCATTGGACCAGACCAGCCTGACCTCCTGGAGGAGGAGGGACAATTGGGGGGATATGATATGTTAGCCATATTTTGTCTCAGTTCCAGCTTTGCTTGGCTGCCACCAAGACTGTAAAAGTAAAAGTACTTGTTTTCATTCCAAATGGAGTCAAGGTGATTTCTTTCCTATTTACCGTCGGAGGTAGCTTGACAGTATGATTCAATGGGCAAGGAACTTTGGATATAATGTAAAGCTTGAACAACGGAAGAATATGTGGACAAAAGGTTTAAAATTTACACTAAATTACAATTTAAAAGAAAATGTTTATAAGATGGTATATCGTTGGTATTTAACACCGGATAAGTTATCAAGAATGTATAAATGTAATTAAAATAAATGTTGGAAATGCAAACATAAAGAAGGGACTTTTTATCATTTGTGGTGACGTGTTAAAGCAAAGAAATATTAGAGGAGGATTCATATTCTAATAACAGAAGATTCTTAAAGTGAATATAAAGATAAAACCAGAAACTTTTCTTTTGGGTTAATGGAAAAAGACGTGAAAATTTTTTGGGGAAACTTGATTTTATATATGTTGACAGCAGCAACATTACTTTATGCACAAAAATGGAAGGACACTTTGATCCCCACAATGGATGAATGGCTGCAAAAGTTGATGGAATTAGCAGAAATGGCTAAATTGACTGCTTTGATAAAGAAAAGAACATAACTACTTTTGGAAATGGCTTCTGGACTTTGTTCTTGAGGTAGAAAAAAATGAAACTGTGATTTTGGGTTTTACTGGTTAGGTTTGTTGACATAGAAATGGCTAGTTGATACTATTACGTAAAAGTAAAAAGTTGAGGTTTGATGTTAATGCCTTATTCTATTGCACCAAAGAGAGTCGGAAGTCAATGCCTTTTCTTTCTTTTCCCCTTCTTTTCTACACTCTTCCCTTCCCTTTTCCTTCCCCTAATTTTCCTATTATTTGTTTTTGTATTTTATACTATAAACTAATAAAAAAGAGAATCACAATTTTAAAAAAAGGGAATCTCCACAGATATCAGGACTTACTGTCCTTAGATAATGGCTCATCAAATAATTGGACCAAGATACATAACCCATTATCCTGCAATTACATTTGTTAATTCTTCTTTGTACCCAGGAATGGGTACAAAGACTATAAGATTTGGATTTTTTTTTCTGAAGGATTTGGAAAGCAAATTGATTATGTGCAAACCTGCCAACAGTTTATATCATCATTCACATGTTGCAACAAGTGCCGTATTCAAAACTTGGGAGTATAAACATCAATTATGATCTACATAAAGTTATTTTACATATTGATAGAAGGCAGTTATAATTAACGATCAAAGAAAAACAAACCTGAAGCCAACTACAAGTGCCAGCACGTCTGGAAAAATCCATATACATGTGATATTATATATATATATATATATATATATATATATAAGCAATATCCTTACACTTCAAATGACTCCAATACTACACATTACAGTTTTTCTCTAGACCAAATTTTTGTTTTGGATGAATGATTCTTAGCCAAAAACAGTCATGTTCTACAGATCCATAATTTATATTACACACATTTGAATTTTTTTTGCCTCTGCTTAAGGAATCTCTTCCTTAAAATATCCCTATAATTACAGTTGTCAATCAATTTTCTGCCAAAGCAAATCATATCCATTCAAAATTCACAACGGAACAGATCACTTAATAGAAAATGAAATATTAAAATATATTGGGGGATATTGGTATGCTTTTTCCAATATTTTATTTTATACAAAATGTTATATATTGTCTGTTTCTTTGGACTCAAAATGGCTTACAATCAAACAACTACAGTACATCAAACACAAAGAATAGAACAGAAACAGACGAAATAGAAACAAAATATTGAATAGAATAGAAACAATAAAATACTGAAAAGTCATAACTCACAAAGCCCTGCCATCATTGGTGCGATGCCTAGAACCATCATGTCTTAAGAGCTTTCTAAAGTTCAGGTGACAGGCAGTATGTATCTCAAAAGGCCAGGTGTGCCAAAGAATGGAGGTAATAACCAAGAAGACAAGTAATCTGATCATTGTTCACTTTATTTCATATGAGGTGATACTATCACATTCCTCAAGTATTCCTATTATTTCCCAGTCTAAATCCTATTAAAAATGCACAAGCCTATTTATCAGAAAAGGCTAAACTGTTAAAAATACTGAGCTAGATTTTCATTTCCTCAGTGGGCAAGGCAGTACCAAGTTAATAGTGATCACAAGATAGTTTTCAGAATTTTATACATACAAAAGCAGCACTATATAAAAAGGAAAAATATTTTTATATGGGAATCAGTAAAATTAATCTTCCTTATTCTGGACTAGTTGTAATTATAGTACATGATATTTCATTGACAATTCCTTTGATTTCACCAAGTAGGTACATACAATCCCAAATACTTGGTTGTAGTTTGTATGTGCCATGTTTCCCCGAAAATAAGACCGTCTTATATTTTTTTGAACTCTGAAATAAGAGCTTGGCCTTATTGCCATGCGCCCAAAAACCCAATTGGTCTTATTATCAGGGAGTGTCTTATTTTGGGGAAAACAGAGTATGCTTATAATCAAAATATCTTTGACACAGATAAAACTATATGACATATACTTGAAGTCTAGTTTTCCTATTATAAGTAGCCCTACTTTAGTGATAGCCTCGTTTAGCTTTACAAAAGTAATGATTTTTTTATAATTACAACAGTAATGAAAAAGCCCTTTATGACCAATCCTTGCATTTACAACCTTCACAGATCTGTAAAGGAAAGATAAGCTGAAGAAGTATCATAAGCAGAGTCCCAGTTTCACTTAGCAATTGTTTCATTTAATGGCCGAGTTGCCAGTCCCAAGTACAGTCACTAAACGAAGATTAATCTTTAAAACAATAAACCAACTTAGACAAATTTCTTAGCTAATGAAATAACCTTAATTAAAACATTAGTCTAGGAACAGTTAATTTGCCCTACATGAAAATTTTGCTACTGAGATGTTTAATCTGAATGAACTTGATCTATCTATAATGTATCACTGTAATCTGTATCTTTATGCTACTAATTTTAATGAAGGATTGTCATGAAAACAGATTCCAAGAAAAATAGCTTGAACTGCATGAAAAATAATTTGAACCTGATTAAAGAGATTCCGGATAATCTAATGGAACGTTATGCTTCAGAGAACTTTTTCTAAGATTATCGTAATAGTTGTTTTATGGTGGGATTTTTCTCACATGCCAAAAATTTGTTATTTATTTCACCATATACCTTCAGTGCATCTTTTCCCATGAGAAATGTGATTACAAGTCCACAGAACATGGAGAACACTGCAGTAAAGGATAGAGGAGTATTTGCCAATTATCCTCCTATATGCAATCCGTATTAACGCCCATTAATTAACAATATAATTAAAAGTGATGACATAGTTCTTCTAAAACAACTTTTCCCATCTTACTAATCATCTTCTGAGAAGTGGGACATTCATCACATAGAAAACAATGCAAAGGATTCAACTGCATGGGAAATCTGGGCTGTCTGATAGTACCTCTCTCCTGTGGAATGAACAACATAATAGTGCTAATTTTTGAATTGCAGATTTTGAAAGACTCGGTATGAAGTTTATATCAGAGGGTAGATCAGGAAACTGCTATAGATACCCACTACTTGGCCAGTAGATAATCAAATGAGGGGTTGTATTCTGGATACTATGATACCTATGTTAATAAAATAGTGTAATCTAACAATATATACAAGAGAAAAATTTATAGAGTAACTGAGAGCCAAACAACATAGCTACGAAAAGGGGACTGCCATCAAATTCCAGCTGGAAAAACCTGGGAAAAATAATCAATTTACAGAAAAGGACTGCTATCTTTCAATTAGTAGAATGGATCTTTTTTTTCTTATGAGCAGAAAAGACTGAAAAATAAACATATAAAAGAAAGAGCATTTAAAGGTGCTAAACTTTAAATAACAACATACTGATTAACAGACAATCAATTTGAAAGAATTAGGGTAGGCTGTCCGGGAACTATGTCTCTAGATAGTGGCAAGCAATAATATGATGGAACGCATGCAATATCTTCATATATTAATTCTAAATAACAAATTACTCTTTATTTTAATTGTCAAGGGTCTACAGTATCTCCAGTCAATTAGTCCTAAAGATAGTCCATATCAAGTAATCATTCTAGGCTGTATTTCAGTCTCTAGATTTGTGAAACCTATCTCTTGTGCTTTGTCCTTGTCCTTTCAGTATGCCTGTAAAAATCTTGTTTGTTTCAGAAAAAAAACAAAGAATTAATCAAATGGAAAACCCTAACTTTTTTTTTTATTTGCATTTATATCCCGCCCTTCTCCGAAGACTCAGGGTGGCTTACACTATGTCAAGCAATAGTCTTCATCCATTTGTATATTATATACAAAGTCAACTTATTGCCCCCAACAATCTGGGTCCTCACTTTACCTACTTTATAAAGGATGGAAGGCTGAGTCAACCTTGGGCCTGGTGGGACTTGAACCTGCAGTAATTGCAGGCAGCTGCTGTTAATAACAGACTGTCTTACCAGTCTGAGCCACCAGAGGCCCCTTGTCATCCAATGTACCAATAATAATGCTATAAAAAACTAATTAGGAAATCTAAACAAACCTGCAATGTAAACCTACATTCTGGTTTCTAAATATGATAAATAAGTAAATGTCAGAGTTTAATTGGCCCATTTCCCTTATATGTCTTTAAAATATACTCTGAAGCTTTTTGTTTTATTTCTCTTTGCAGCAGTAAATACACATATTTTCTTTGTCAGCTATTCTATTCATTCATTTGCTCAACAACTGGAAATTGTAGAGATCTTTTCACATTAGTAGACTATTTAATTTACATTACTGAGCAACAATGGTTTCTATTAATAACCAAATAATTTGTAATAGGAACATAACAGCCTATCTTGTCTTTTGTCTGTCCATATAAACTCTATTTAATGATGGACAATTCCCAGACAGAAGCATCTAATCCAGTTGGAAGTCCAAGCAACTGAATTGCAATTCTTGCCTAAAAGAAAACTTCTTATGCAATTTAACAATATTGTTACAAAATGAATAGAGACATTCACCCTTATTTAGTAAGACTGAGCATTTAAAAGTAATATACACTTGAATATATTTCCAATCTGAATTCTTACTGAATTTTGTAAATCTTCTCTAGCAAGAAGAGAAGTAACTGTAAGCCTAAAGAAAGATAAGAAAATGTTGAGGAGCTCATGCTGATTTTATAAAGATTTCTAAAACTTCATAACTAACGAATGTTTCCTTCTGCTAGACGATACTCAGTGAAACACACATACACATACACACACATTCAAAGAAGTTTATTGGAAGAAATTTGATGACATTTTTATTACATTTATTTTTGCTTGACCTATCAATTGTAGATCAGCCAGACTTCAAAGTTAAAACTGAATCCAGAAGATCTTCTTTAAAAATTGATTTATATAATAAAGATCCTGAGTTTCTGAAGTATGTACTTAAATACATAGATGCCAGCTGAAGCCACCTATAATATCCTGCAAATGTCCTGCCAGTCATTTAACTGTCAGTTTTAAAAATGAGTTTCAAAGAAACACTCCTGCCTCAAACGTCTTGAAATCTGTGTATTGTACAGAAAGATAAAACTGAAAAATTATTAGATTATGTGTTGAAGGTTTTAATCCAAGAAATCCCACTGAACTCGGGAAGGTACCCTAGTCCTTAGGGTAATGTATCAGGGAGAAGAGTTATACCAATCCAGGAAAATCGCAAAGTGCTCATCACTACTAGACATGGAGTCATGGTTATCAGTAACGTGAAAATAATCTGATTTATCTCTGGAGAATTATCTACCTCTTTTTAAATCTATGATATTTTTTGTTTTTAACAAATTTAAAATCTAACTAAAAACTGCTCTGGTAGTTTAACATATAGGGAAAGGAGTTTTCATACATAAAAACATCAGTAGAGAAGGATACTATGACCTACAATGATTCTATAATACTATAATAATTATGCCCTTTCAATCTATGATTTGAATTTTATCAACTCACTTTTTTTTTAAGAAAAGAGGATTTTCTCTTACTCAAGCCAATTTAGACTGAATTTCAGGATGCGCAAGCATCTGTTTATTTGTAACACTATCCTTTTAGACAATGTTTTTATAAAACTATGATTGAAATATTAAAAACCAATGCCACATCAGTAGACACCAAAGTAGTTCATATCCTTTTCAAAATGCCTAACTTGTTTTAGGAAAAACACTCTGAAGCAAAAGACAAGAGAAGAAGTGACAATAGGATGTCAACCTCATGGGACACCGCAAAGGCTCAAAATGATGGAAAAGAGAAAGCAACGTGTCTTCACAAGTCAAGGAGTAAGGTCAAAGCCTGCAGGACATGTTTGATTGGACTGTAAAACTGTGAGCTTATTCCACTGTGCTTTGATCTCGATCAGCTTCAAAAATAAACATATTGCACCTCAAGTCTGCACAGCCTGCTTCAAAAACTGGAACCACTCTTATGTTGGCAAAAGCAAGCTTCACCCCACATGGCCTAGGACTCTTGGGAAGATTTCAATGATGTGGAAAAGATCACTCCTGTACTGAACAGAGATGGACACAACTTCTACAAGATATCAAGAAAAACTGTTTTCTTATTCTGATTCTGTAAGCATCGGCACATAGTTGAATTTGCAGAAAGATGTGTCAAACTCTGAACGTGCAGAAGTGTCAGTTTCTGTTTATACCATGAAACGTGGTAAGTGTTTTAAAACGTCCAAAGGGTTGTCAGATAGAAGATGGGGCGAAATGTTTCAAAGTTTTTCCAATGATAGGATAAGAAACAATTTAAATAGCATGGAAACAGTTTTTGGTTGGACTTTGTAAAAAAAAAATGCTATCAATAAGAGCTGTTCGACTCAAGCTGCCTCAAAAGATGGTGGACATTCCTTTGGTGAAGCAACTAAAACAAAGATGGAATGAGCCACCTGACCAGGATGTTGTAGCAGTTGATTTCTACACTGGGCAGACGCTTGGACTAGGGCAGTGTTGATGAACCCTTTCGGCACCGAGTGCCGAAACGGGAGTGCACATGTGTGCACGCAGGGGAGCGCCAGAAACCAGAAGAGCAGTTCCCAGGCACGCATGCACGCCAGTCATCTGGTTTTCTGGTTTCTGGCACGGGGGCTGGGGTGGGCGTGGTCAGAGTGGGCGTGGCCATCTTGACATCACTCATGTCAGGGGCATCTGTGGTTGCCCGAGTGCTCTGCCAAGAAAACGGGCTCCCAAGCTCCGTTTTCGCAGGCAGAGGCACCACGAGCCAGTCCTTTGCTGCTTTTAAGGTGGTCCATGGACCAGATCTAAACACTTTTGTGGGCCACATCCAGCCCCTAGGCCTTGAGTTTGACACCTGTGCTCTAAAGATAGTTCTGGGTTAAATTTGAAACTAAACAATGATTTAATGCCATGTATATGAGTAAGTGGAAACCTTGAAAAAATAATCCCTCACCATTTGCATTCTAGGAAGCAGCTTTAAATTATAATTCTCTTCCATCTCTATTTTTCTTCTTAAAAATGCTGCTACCTATTTATCAAGGTTAAGTTCCATTCCTAAACATGCAAATTGTACTATAGATTAATCCTTTTTCAAATCCATTTGTGCAACAGAGTTTTGCACAGTGCCATCAATTTATCTGTTTAATGTTTGTTCTAAATACTCATCTATACATGTTATTCATACCTGCCTCTTCTCACCCATAAAACTCATTCCTCACTGTCTATTTTAAATTCCTGGGAATAAAAGAGATAGGTAGACAGACAGACAGATGACTGATTGTATTATTACAACAAATAAATAATCATTAGTACTCTATGCCTTTGAAATTTTCCTAAGTATTCAAGCATCTGATGAAGTCAATATAAATCCTTAGGAATGGTGAAACATCCTTTTCATAATTACAGACCAGTCACCTTAGGTGGAAAAAATTATCTATCTTCCTAATACCACAAGATTATGGATTTTGTTCTTGTGCTTTTAGCACCTAGTTTTGTATGTTCAGTATGCAAAATATCTTCCAGAATGAAAGGAAAGAGAGGTGAGAGAAGGTATTTAAATAGTCAAGCTAATTCATAAGCTGAGAGCATAAATATGTGAAATAAAGAAATACTATAAAACTGACCCAGTTTAAAAACTGCAGCATTAAAAAGGAAAGACAAGGAGTTAAAAAGCTGTACTCCAACTGTTAAATGCATAAGAAAAAGACAAGTCTTCATCATGATATATTGTGAATTTGAAAAAGAAAAGGGGAAGGGATTAATTCCTTTTTATCTAGTCTTACATACAAATAGTTGAGCAACCTACAAAGACAGCATGTTGATTCAAAGCTCATTTTGTTAATTAAACAAAATCACATGCAAGGCAGAAAATCGGAACGGAGTGTGCCAGTTCTTTTCTTTTAATTATTTCATCTGGAACAGAATGATACTTCACAAGTCTCCTAGAAACTTTTACTTACCACTTACCAAAGGCTGCAAAAGCCTCTATGGAAAACTTATTTAGTAACTCCGAAAATTGACCATCGTTCAAGATTTCAAGCTGTCTTTCAGACAATTCTGTCCAACACAGAAAGACTGTCATTAGGAATAGCAATAGCACTTAAGACTTATATACTGCTTTACAGTGCTTTACAGCCCTGTCTAAGCAGTTTTACAGTCAATATGTTGCCCCCAACAATCTGGGTCCTCATTTTACCCATCTTGGCAGGATGGAAGGCTGAGTCAACCTTGAACCTGGTGGGATTTTTTTTTTTTTTTACATTTATATCCCGCCCTTCTCCGAAGACTCAGGGTGGCTTACAGTGTGTAAGGCAATAGTCTCATTCTATTTGTATATTTACAAAGTCAACTTATTGCCCCCCCAACAATCTGGGTCCTCATTTTACCTACCTTATAAAGGATGGAAGGCTGAGTCAACCTTGGACCTGCTGGGACTAGAACCTGCAGTAATTGCAGGCAGCTGTGTTTTTTAATAACAGGCTTCTTACAGCCTGAGCCACACCGCGGCCCAGTGAACTGCCAAATTGCAGGCAGCTGGTAGTCAGCAGAAGTGGCCTGCAGTCTAACCTTGGTGGCACTCTAACCATCGCGCCACCAAGGCTCCGTGCAGTACAGTATATACAGTATGCAAGTACTAAACTATTACTTATACAAAGAGGCTCCCATTAGTCAACAACTACCTGTACAATACACAACACTGATTAATGATCCCAACTGATCAATCTTTACATTTTAAAAAATCAGTGGATATAAAACATGGCTTCTCAGAACAGCAATGTGTTCTGAGAAAAAACAACACCACTAGACTTTAATTATTTTTGTCAAAAGATAGTTTCTAATCCTTTACTGACGAAGTGCTGCATTTTCAAAAAGGGTAAAACAAGGTATAACGCACCACTGACTGTGCCTGTAATTCAGTCAAAGTAGCAGGAAACTGTAGTAGTAGCAGGAAACAGGAGGAAAAACAAATGCAGTTTTAGGGCAAAAACTTCCAACTCGTAAAAAACTGGTTTCCAAATGCAATGGATTAATTAAATAGACTGTAATCCTTCCTAGACTTCTCTATGAAGCAAATGTGTCATATTTTGTGATACTACTACTATTCATGCTGGAAGCATCTACAAGATTTCAGGTTGAAAGGATTAGCCAGTGACATCATTGTTGTCCAGGGAACACCCTAGGGCAGGGGTCTGCAACCTTAAACTCTCAAAGAGCCATTTGAACCCATTTCCCACAGAAAACACCGGGAGCAACAAAACCTGGGTGGGCATGGCTTACTCGATGTCACTCCATCCAGTCACATGACCCCCCCAGCCACGCCTACCCAGGTTTTTTGGCTCCCAGTGTTTTCTTTTCTGTGGGAAACAGGTATCCCTCTCTCTCTCTCTCTCTCTCTTTCTCGTGTGTATGTCTGTTCCCTCTTGAACCATTCCCAAAAACAGGTGAGGGTTGGGTTTTTTGGGGGTTTTTTTTTGCTGATGTTGTTCTTTCTTCTTCTTTGGGTGCTTTTTAACATATGATTTAAATCAAGAGTCATTTCTGGTTCCCAGATAAATGAAGCTCTTTCGTCCCCCTGCTGTGGCTCCCTGTTGGCTGAACCCACCACTGGCTGGCCCTGCTCCTCACCCTCCCCTCCCACTCACTCCTCGCCTGGCCTGAGAAGGTAAGGGCAACGGCGGGGGATGGAGACTCACTCCATATTCCAAAGCAGGAGCGAAGTATCCCTGTACTTGCCTTATCTCGTGGGTGCTTCTTCCGGCCCTTGTTGGTGCTGCGCACACCTCGGTTGCTCGGGAAGATGCGCAACTTGCTCTCTGCCCCGAGACACTGGCCCAGCCTGGAGGAGGATAGAACAGTCTCCCTCATTGTGAAGCGTGCAAAATTTAACTGTGCTGCGCAAGGCACTGCCAGAGCAGTGAGCAGACCATGGAGGCGATGAGAGCTTTTTGTTGTTTTTGATGAGAATTTACAACTTTTAGTGATCAGAATAATGTACAGTCGCCTCATCTTTATGACATAGTGGCAGTCAATGGCAAAACAAGGTAGGAAATGTCTATAGAAGTTCTCAGTCATCAAGGTCATGGTTATCCCAAAGGTGCTTTTTAGAGAGGCAACTTGACTTTCCTGTTTTTCGTTGAAGACGTTTCATTTCTCATTCAAGAAGTTATGAGAAGTGAAAAATCTTCAAAGAAAAACAAGAAAGTCCAGTTGCCTCTTGAAAAAGCACCTTTGGGACAAGGTAGGAACTTTCCCAGTAGATAATGTAAACTATTCTGTGAATAATTCAATCTTCTGATAGCCGGAGGTAAGAGTGAAAGTATTATTGAATCACATTATATAAATTTTATTATCAATTCTTGGTCGTTTTTAGCAGAGACTTTGATATTAAAAAAATCTCTTGAGCAGAAATTTAAATTCCAAATAAATTTGCTTTATGCAGACAATTCTAGAAAAAAAAATCAGTCAAATTATTGGTAAACATTGTAATGCATAAACATTGTTTATGTTTATGTTAAGGTAAACATTGAAATGCATAAAACTGACAGAATGGGTCTTGAGTGCAGTTTTCAACCATAAACATTGATGCTTAAAAAAATCAAGCATTCAGAAGCCTGTTATATCTCTAAGGAACTGGTTTATTCAACTGCAAACTGTCAATCTTAATTTACATCTATTATTTCATATCTTCCAAACTGGAATGATAGAGAAGTCATGAATTTGTTAAGTGAACTTGCATTCCAAATGTTTAAAATATACTAATTTTCCCTCTTTTATTGTTGAGGCTAAACATGCCCAGTTCCACCAGTGTCTCTGTTTCAGCTCCTAATCTTTTCACTGCCTTTCTCTGACCTTATTTCAATTCTTCTGCTTTGTAACATGTAGTTCCTAGAATTGGACACAAAATATGAAATGGTATCTGATCAAACCAAAGAAAAATGGAACAATTACATCGCAAAATGGTGTTATATTTAAAGCACCATGCTAGAAACCAGGAGACTTGCGTTCTAGACCTGCCTTAAATACAAAACCAGCTGAGTGACCTTGGGCCAGCTACTCTCTCTTAGCCCTAGGAAGCAGGCAATGTTAACCACTTCCAGAACACCTTACCAAGGAACTTGTCAAGGGAATGACCAGGAGTCAGCACTGACTCACACACACATACACACAAATGTCCTTTATGTGCAAACACAGGAGAAACAAAAGAAACAAAATTAGGCAAATAAGCAAAAGCTTTTTAGCCATCTCTTTCAAAATCAATTTTGTTAAAAAAAAGATTCCTCAGTACTGCACAGTTATCATTCTCTGGTTTGATTAACCAATGTTTTATAATCAATTCCCTATACAATAAACAGAATTTCAATACCACTGTCACAGAAGATCTGAAAAATGTAAATTGGGCAAAGCAGTATGATGGAACATAAAAGACTTCAAAAGGAAATAGGCTTTAATTTCCATCAACAATACCATGGCCATCTACAGATTTCCAAATTGAATTATTTCAGCAATTTACATATGGCCATATTAAGCATTCTGTTTATTACAAATCAAAGACCAAATTTCAGCCACCCAGCAAGTCAGTTTCTCTTTAGGAAAAAAAGCAGGATAACACAATTGTTTTTAATCAAATAGATCAACAATATTTGATTACAAGGCACATAATATAATAACTGTTTCAAAATTATGCCATGTACAACTTTTTCATTATATTCTGTCCATATCACAGAATAGATAATGGGTTCAGAAAAAATAAAATTACAGGGAAGGAACTCTTCATACTGATTAATATAAACATTTTCCCAAACTCAAAATGTTAGTGGAAGGTTGTTTATGTAAAGGGTGAAACAGTAATGCCCCCAAAATTTTGAAAATAGGAATTTGTTCTTAAGTTCTTTAGGAATTAAAATCGCTCCCTAGATACAATTTCCTTCAACCAAAAAATGTTTGATGTCTCTTTGGCTCTGGAATAAGCACAGCAAATAGTTTTGTTATTTAAAAAGTTTCAGTCCCTTTTCAATCAGGGCTACAAATACAATGGAATTTGACGAGACAAAGTAAATTAAAAAAGAATAATAGAATGTTCCCCTTTATTTCCTAGAAGTTACTTCTGAAATAATATTGTCTGAAAAATAAATTCTACTAACAGGATGTTACAGATGAATCACTCACTGTGAACAATCGTTACTTTGCTTATTAGAATGGAAAGATGTAAAGCAAGTTCTCTAAGGTCAATCTTAATGGTCATTTGAGTTCATGTGGCCAAAGATGGTCCTTCTGGATTTACAGGTTAAAAAACATTATTTGAGGGTGCCTCATAAATGAACTGTTAACTAATGCAGCTTCTTCAACATAAACATAAAACGATATATATTCATTCATTCCAAAAATATTTGCAAAAAACAAACAAACCCTTAAGACAGTCATTGTGTGCAAAACAACAGTAGACAAGTTGAGGCCTTCTAGGATACAAGGTTTATCATCCTGACCAGCAGCCATGCTAGCTACAGTTCATAAGCGCTTTAGTTCAAAACATCTGGAAGATACTTCAATGGTTATTCCTAGACTTTGAGTGCAGTGGTTACATTGGTACCCTCTATTGATTTACATTAATACTTTTTCCTTGCAGTTTTATCTCACAAATAAATGTATTATTTGTGAGATATTTGTATCTTTTAATTTAAAAACAATCTCTCTTTTTATAACCCTGTAGTCCCTATTGGCGACTGGATGGAGCTGAGCATTTACTGACCGGATGTCCTTCCTAATGCCTACCTGGATTTCGCAGCAGATATTTTTTCTTTGGGCTCTAGGAGAGAAACATCTGCTAAGATTGATCTCACAACCTTTCAAGTGGGAGACTAGTGTCTTCACCACTAGGCACTACATCGCTAGATCTATATCTTTTAATATTAAGTTATTATTCATCATTACATTCTTGGTAACACAACTAAATTAAGAATTTCTTAAAACATAGCCCTCTTCACTCATTTAACAACTGAAATTCTCTTCCATATTCTCCCTCCACAAAAATCTCATCAACTTCGGATAGTACAATATTAAGCAGCATGATCTGAAGAATTCTACTTGCAATTCATTTAAACATAAATAAGATTCTCATAATTGTAGGCCCCAATAAAACAGATTATGACTGTGAGGTAAATTCTATTTGCATCCTAATGAATCAAACTTTACTAATGTGCTCAACCTGATTGGATATTCACAATGTACAACTCAGGTGAAGAGGAGCATCAGCACTGAGGGAAATTAGACAATTCCTGTGTTAACTTCATTTTAACAAACTGAACCAAAGCTTTTAATTCCCATTATAATGCCTGCCAAACAAGGGAAAGCCTTGAGCAATGGACCAGGATTTAGCTACATAATAAACATGCACCATCTAGTGGCTGTTTCATCATGTACAACATATATGCTTCAAAAAAAAGTCATGCAACTTGAACTCACTGAGATGAATGAATTTGTTTTTATGAAACTCAAATGATTCATTAACTGATGTCTGGATTATATTATAACTAATATAACAGGCACAGATTAAAAATAAATAAAACTGTCAATCCTTCAGAACAGCATAAGGATTTGGTTTATGTTGATGTAATGTAAGAGAAGGTCACAAAATTCATAAAAAATCTTTGTAGAAGCTGATTAGCTTGTCATACTTTCAAATCCAAATTTATTCATGATGATCAAGAAAACAACAAAACTAAATGTTATGGGTTTCCCCATAACAAATCATCACCACAAAGGGCATTGTTTTTGGGAAGGGCTTCCTGGCTTATCCGCAGATAGTGGTTAAAGTTATGTGACTTGCATCACTGCACTGCTGAACAGTAGCTTTCCAGGCATCCAGTATACTAGATCTATACTAGAAAAGGAATTTCTATCTGAATACAAAACCGAATCACTATTAGAGGGAAAATGTTCAATAGGTCAAGTATGAATTTAAGAATTCCAGTGATTAGAATCTCAGAAATGTAAACTCCACATAAACTAGGGTATACTTCAATATTTTATATTTTTTGCCCATGGTTGTGGTGGAATCATCAGATGAAGGACAGGAGGTCCTGATAAGAGGGAGTTTAAAGACATTCCAGTTTGGACTCTCTGAGGGGTAGGAAGCATTTGAAGTCAAGGCATTAGAAGCACTGGTGGTATTCATTTTTTTTTACTATCGGTTCTGTAGGCGTGGCTTGGTAGGTGTGGCTTGGTGGGCGTGGCAGGGAAAGGATATTGCAAAATCTCCATTCCCACCCCACTCGGGGGCCAGCCAGAGATGGTATTCGCCGGTTCTCCAAACTACACAAAATTGCCGCTACCGGTTCTCCAGAACCTGTCAGAACCTGCTGAATAGCACCCCGATTAGGATTATATTAGTCTTTTCTCAAGGGAAGGCATGCAGTCTGGTAAGATTCTTATATGCTAATGATCATCAATAAAGAAACCTCTTTGATCATTTATTTGAGCTGTTCTAGTTGCTTGCACCTGATGTGGTTTAAAATTAGCCTATGAAAATGTACTTCTTTATTATAGTCTAAAACTAAGGGAAGAAATTTTTAATCCAGTTTCTAGTATTTACATTATTCCCACAAACATACAATCTGACAGTTTGGGCGGTTTTACTGAAAGAAGCACAAATCATTAATTTGGTTCCAAATATCTGCTTCTGATTCCTAACAAAATATGTGGCAATCTACAAATTTGACAGTAATTTTAATGAATTATATATTGTTTGAAAGGTTCTAATTAAATTACTCCTTACTACCAAGTCTTCCACTTCGGTAGACCTAGTCAAAATGTTTAGTCAAGAATCTGGAATAGATTGTTGACTGGTTTCTATGCAGTGCTAGTTGTTTTTATTTCTCTATATAAATTATAAACTTGGATTGTTGAATCCTCAGTTTGCACTCCTCCTTTCTGGTTGTGATCATAAACTTGTTTTTGAGCACGTGATCAAATTAAGCCCCACCCATAAAATTAGCCCTAATTAAGACCCCATCCACCCGGGGTGCAGGGGGTGGGTGAGGCACACAGGTAAAAAAATAAGCTAGGGTGGGGATGTGGGGGTGGAGTTGTCCTACTTTTTTTTTTTATTTGCATTTATATCCCGCCCTTCTCCTACTTACCAGGCCTCACACACCATGACACCTTCCTCACCTTCTTCTGCGGCCACTTCTTCAACGGCTGCTTGCCACCACTCGCACACATTGCCTTGGCCTCCATTTCGCCTTTAGATGCCTTCTGACAGGCATCTGCAGCCGATAACAGAGCTCTGGATCAATCCAGAGTGGGCCAGCAGCGGGCTCCTGCTGGGCAGGGCTGTTGGTGCCACCGCTGTGAGGTGAGTCAATAATTACAACCTCCAAAAAGAAGGCCTAGCCATTTTTTCGGGGGTCAAAGAAAATAAGACCTGGCCTTCTTTTTGGAGAAACACAGAATTTCTGCAGTACCCCCTCTTAACTGGTAATAAGTGGGATCTTTTCTTAGGTTCTGGCTGGAAACAAGACATTTGTAGCAGATCTGCACTTCCTTATGCTATATCTGGAACTTAGCAATGAGAATCTCCTGTTGTATTACCACCCGGAATCATATGGGATATTCCTCAGCCTGGTTACAAACACCTCCATTGTGGAATAATCTAATCTCAGATATGCTTCAGAATATAATCCATCAATTTATTTCTACAAGAAGGTTTGATTCATCAGCAAATGGCTAATCTTAAGGAAAGAGAACACGAGATGATAATATCCTTGGACAAATCTGCAAAAAATAGCATTAACTGTTCATGCTGTGATCAGAAAACCAGAACAAACATTATTCTTTCTTCTACATTAGAAAAACTATCTTATCAGTCTTCTTGCAAAGCATTTTTAAAAAAATCTATATTACAGTATTTCAAGTACATTTTCAGACATTCTAAATCAGTGGTAGTCAACCTGGTCCCTACCCTACCTAGTGGGTGTTCCAGCTTTCATGGTGGGCGGTAGGGGTTTTGTCCAATACTGAAGCACTTTCCTTTTTTAAAATTTAATTGACTTTTTAAAAAAATTTCATAACATTGTTTAAAAACATTTTCATTAGGTTTTCATAAAATTCCCTGTGACAATTTAAATTTCTGAAAATATACTATTTGTATCACCCGCGCATAAGTTTAGTTCATGTTACATAAGTGAAACTAAATGGCGCTATAGTGCGACCGCAAACAAAAGAGCCTTGTCCCAGAATAGCTCACGCATCTCCCCGCACACCACCCAGCTGTAACAGACAAGCAGAGCTGGTAGCCGGCGCCCCGCTCAACCCCAATCCACGATGCGTGAGAGGCATGTGCAGACGACGATACACGGCACATTACTGTGGAACCAATGGGCGGTTAGAAAATTTTACTACTAACAGAGATACAAAAGTGGGCGGTAGGTATAAAAAGGTTGACTACCCTGTTCTAAATCATTGAAAATACAAAAGGCTTTAAAATACTTCACATACGAAAAATAGAGTTAAAAAAACTTACTGGTATCGAAAACTCTTCAGCCAAGTATTTCAATATTGAAGCCTCTTTAGTCAATAAATTGCTTCGTTCTTTCAGGTTACCTTGACGTTTTGTATCAAATTCTTTTCTGACTACTGAAGCAACGGAGTCAACTATTATTAGCTTAACATTCTTAGAAATTATTTCTTCTTCCAAAGATTTAATTCTGGGGGAAAAAAGGAATAACCCAATAGCAATTGTAGAATTTGGTATAAATATCTACATATCTTTCTAGATTCTAGTTGCAAATGGATCTTGCTTGATTTTGAAAAGCTGAAACAGGGCTGAACCTGATCAGTAACTGAAAGAGAGATTTTCAGGAAATCCTAAATCTAAATTAGGCTAGGAAATTGAAATTGAAAAGGCATTCTTGAAGTTAACGTTAAGTTGTTGCTAAAAACACATAGATATGTTGGTACAATATTTTTTAAATCAAGTAACACTTTGCAGCATGATTATTCTATTAACTTCATAAGTGTGCACAGATACTTTGTTGCCTTGAAACAATCTCAATTTCTTCACATCAGTAAATTAAGCACCATAACTGCACATGAATGCATGTATATACATTCATATGCCACGGTGGCATATTGGTTAGAATGCAGTACTTCAGGATGTTTCTGCTGACTTCCAGCTGCCTGCAATTTGGTAGATCGAATCTCACCAAGCTCAAGGTTGACTCAGCCTTCCATCCTTCTGAGATGGGTAAAATGAGGACCCAGATTGTTGTGTCAATATGCTGACTCAGGGCTGTAAAAGCACCCTGAAGCAGCATATAAGTCCAAGTACTATTGCTATTGCTATATGTATTTATTTATTTTATTTATTTATTGATCAAATTTATATACCGCCCTATCTCCCGAAGGACTCAGGGCGGTGTACAGGCATTTAAAAACACATAAATACAATATAAAGAATATAAAAACAGTTAAAAAAACTTACTGGTATCGAAAACTCTTCAGCCAAGTATTTCAATATTGAAGCCTCTTTAGTCAATAAATTGCTTCGTTCTTTCAGGTTACCTTGACGTTTTGTATCAAATTCTTTTCTGACTACTGAAGCAACGGAGTCAACTATTATTAGCTTAACATTCTTAGAAATTATTTCTTCTTCCAAAGATTTAATTCTGGGGGAAAAAAGGAATAACCCAATAGCAATTGTAGAATTTGGTATAAATATCTACATATCTTTCTAGATTCTAGTTGCAAATGGATCTTGCTTGATTTTGAAAAGCTGAAACAGGGCTGAACCTGATCAGTAACTGAAAGAGAGATTTTCAGGAAATCCTAAATCTAAATTAGGCTAGGAAATTGAAATTGAAAAGGCATTCTTGAAGTTAATGTTAAGTTGTTGCTAAAAACATATAGATATGTTGGTACAATATTTTTTAAATCAAGTAACACTTTGCAGCATGATTATTCTATTAACTTCATAAGTGTGCACAGATACTTTGTTGCCTTGAAACAATCTCAATTTCTTCACATCAGTAAATTAAGCACCATATCTGCACATGAATGCATGTATATACATTCATATGCCACGGTGGTATATTGGTTAGAATGCAGTACTTCAGGATGTTTCTGCTGACTTCCAGCTGCCTGCAATTTGGTAGATCGAATCTCACCAAGCTCAAGGTTGACTCAGCCTTCCATCCTTCTGAGATGGGTAAAATGAGGAGCCAGATTGTTGTGTCAATATGCTGACTCAGGGCTGTAAAAGCACCCTGAAGCAGCATATAAATCCAAGTACTATTGCTATTGCTATATGTACCCAAGTCCTCCAGTTTAAATAAACAATCCCCCACTTCTGCAGTAAAGATAAACGGATAAAGATAACTGTTTCCCTAGTCCAGTCATGTCTGACTCTAGGGGGCGGTGCTCATCTCCAGTTCATAGTCAAGGAAGCAGTGTTTTCCAAAGATGGCCAGCATTATAGGCTGAGGCATATGGAACGCTTTATCGCTCCACCAGATACGACCTATTTTATCTACTTGTATTTACATGTTTCCAAACTGCTAGGTGGGCAGCAGCTGGGAAAGTAACAGGAGCTCACTCTGCTCCATGGCACTTGGGTCTCAAACTGGTCTATCAGCTTTCCAGTTGACAAGCTCAGCATCTTTAACCGCTGAGTCATCGCATCCCCTTGTCCAACAAGTAACTGCAGCCTCCGGATGCCCTTCAAGGGAGCCCCATGTAGAGAGCATTGCAGTAATCCAGGCGAGACGTCACGAGTGCGTGAGTGACCGTGCATAGGGCATCTCGGTCCAGAAAGGCGCAACTGGCGACCAGGCGAACCTGGTAGAACGCTCTCCTGGAGACGGCCGCCAAATGATCTTCTAGAGACAGCCGCTCATCCAGGAGGACGCCTTATGGACCCTTTCCATCGGGGCCAATGACTCGCCACCGATGGTCAGCCATGGATTTAGCTGACTGTACCGGGATGCCGCATCCACAGCCACTCTGTCTTGGAGGGATTGAGCTTGAGCCTATTTCTCCCATCCAGACCCGCACGGCCTCCAGGCACCGGGACAGCACTGAAAGCTTCGCTGGGGTGGTCCGTGTAGAAAAGTACAGCTGGGTGTCATCCGTGATACAGCTGGTACTTCACACCGAAACCACTGATGATCTCACCCAGCGGTTTCATGTAGATGTTGAACAGAAGGCGAGAGATCGACCCCGCGGCACCCCACAAGTGAGGCGCCCGGGCCGACCTCTGCCCCCGTCAACATCGATCACATCGTCGGAGAGATAGGAGGAGAACCACCGATAAACGGTGCCTCCCACTCCCAATCCCTCCAACCGGCGCAGCAGGATACCATGGTCGATGGTATCGAAAGCCGCTGAGAGGTCTAATAGGACCAGGGCAGAGGAGCAACCCCTATCCCTGGCCCTCCAGAGATCATCCACCAACGGTACCCAAGTCCTCCAGTTTAAATAAACAATCCCCCACTTCTGCAGTAAAGATAAACGGATAAAGATAACCGTTTCCCTAGTCCAGTCATGTCTGACTCTAGGGGGCGGTGCTCATCTCCAGTTCATAGTCAAGGAAGCAGTGTTTTCCAAAGATGGCCAGCATTATAGGCTGAGGCATATGGAACGCTTTATCGCCCCACCAGATACGACCTATTTTATCTACTTGTATTTACATGTTTCCAAACTGCTAGGCGGGCAGCAGCTGGGAAAGTAACAGGAGCTCACCCTGCTCCATGGCACTTGGGTCTCAAACTGGTCTATCAGCTTTCCAGTTGACAAGCTCAGCATCTTTAACCGCTGAGTCATCGCATCCCCTTGTCCAACAAGTAACTGCAGCCAATATCAGAAAGTGTACTTCCATGGCATATGCATTTGCAAATGTTTGTTGCTTTTATATTTTAATATGTACATTTTGAAACCCTAATGCAGTTGTTTGCGTCTGAATGGCATATTATCTGTTTTACTACAGAAAAGTCCAACCACTGAATCTGCATATATGCATATCTTGTAAGTTTTATTAATATCATTCTGGCAATTTACTAAAAAAATATTTTATTATGGAAGTAATAAGAACATAAACTTGAAGACTGCTACAAAAGAGATCCTTTATATTAACAGGGGATTCAATTACCTACTACTACTACTACTACTACTACTACTGTGTGCCTTCTATTGAGTAATTTAAAAAGGAATTCCTACCATGGAACTGTGGTTACACATTATTGGAAGCCATCTTGCCAAGTCAACCCCAACAAAAGATATTTAAGCTGAACAATTTGTTAGCCAGTACTGTGACCAGGTCATGCAACATTCTCATTTCAAGAATGATAAGTAGAATAATACCACCAGTATATTCTCTTCTTTTAGTGATTTTCCTCCAATAGTACCTGACATTTATAGCTTTTGAAAAAATTCAGTCAACAATGGGTTGCGATGGGTCAAACATGACTTCGCAACTAACAATTCACATGTATTTGTGTCTGTGTAAGTTGTATGTATGTGTGTATGTGTGCGTGCAAGCATATGTGTATATGTCTGTGTGTATGTCTGTGTTATATCTGAATATAACAGTAAAGACTCAGATATCATTGGCTTTCATATTCTATATTAAATGTTTTACACACTGTGCTGCCCTCAAGAAAGAAATTGATTACCTTTTTAGTACGCTATCACAGGTTAGCTCCTGATAGACAAGAACCTTGTTTGTCATTGCAATTAGTTTTTCTTCTGTAGCAAAATAATGTGAGAATCGATGCAGTGCTATTTCAACAAGCCTGTTTGGGACCAAAAGAAAATTATTGAGAAAAGATAACCATTGATTTTCAGAATTATCAAACATGAAAGAAATTATCAATGCAGAAAATTTCAATGAAAAGTAAACACAAATTGATAACAATGTATATATTTGATTCTTTCTCATGTTTTTCAACATATGTCTTTAAATTCATCCCACCCCAAAGTTTTGTGAAATTCATACTAAGCAGCATATTCTGATTCTCAAGAATAGCAATAAATACAGATGAATAACGAAGAGCAGATAGCTATAAATATCCCCTCGTTTTTCCAATTATCCACCTGATCAGTTAGCTTGCAGGAACTAGATCACCGATCACTCAGGAAGACCAGACCTGCTAGATCACTGACAGAGGAACAGAACTACCCTACACTAAAAACAGTGATAACTACCAAGAGATAGTTATAGACCAGAGGAATGCTGTCCATCTAATTTACTTGGACTTCAGTAAAGCATTTGATAAAGTAGACCATAACCTACTGCTAGATAAAGTTATTCTCCAAAGCACCTGAGGGTAGAGCAAGAAGCAATGGAAACTAATCAAGGAGAGAAGCAACTTAGAACTAAGGAGAAATTTCCTGACAGTTAGAACAATTAATCAGTGGAACAACTTGCCTGCAGAAGTTGTGAATGCTCCAACACTGGAAATTTTTAAGAAAATGTTAGATAACCATTTGTCTGAAATGGTGTAGGGTTTCCTGCCTGGGCAGGGGGTTGGACTAGAAGACCTCCAAGGTTCCTTCCAACTCTGTTATTATTATTATTATAAATTATTATTATTATAATTATAGATTCCCTATTATGTGGAAAACTTGGTGCACCGATGTCTTCTGCTGCTAGTTCTTCATTTTTCACTAACTACAGAGAGATACGGAGAGATACAGAGCGAGAAAGAGAGGGAGAGGGAGAGAGAGAAGTAGGAATCATAAACTGAAAATGAGAAAAGAATGTAAGAGGTTTCATAGTCATTCAAGGAGGGACTATCTACCAACTTCCCAAATTCTTTCAAGATCAAGAAATACAAATGATTTGCTTCTTGAGGAGCATGGTCCTCATTTCTTCAGAGATTGTAGAGTGTAGCCCTTACTCCATCCATCGTAGATGACAAGTCTTAGCTGATTTTGGCTGCTCTCCAAAAGTTAAGTGAGGCTGGAGTTGGTTAATACAGTAATTCAGTGGGAGACCATAATGTTCCTACTACTGTAAGCTACAATACACTCTGGAATGTCAAAAAAAAATCTCTGAAGAGGGCATAGCATATCACTCCTGTATTGTGGCAAACAAAACAACATGTACATATCCATCATATCATCAGGAATCAAGCATAACATAAAAGGTCTCTTTTTTAGTTCTTGCTATAAGCAGAGAAAGTTGTTCTATCACCTTTTCTGTGCGTCCCTATTTTAAATTACAAGAAAAAACAGCAGACAGGTGGGTGCTTTGTGGAGTGCTTTGGAGTCCCTACAAACAACCTCTCTGAAAATGTGCAAACTCTCAAATTTTTGAAAGTATTCAGAGGCTTAACCTCTTTGAAGGTGAGCAATGGAACACTTACTGTATGTATCCATCACAGAAAGGCCAAGTGGAAGGAACACAAAGGAGCAGCATTTAATGACAACCTTAACAATTATTTCAGAATGAACTTTCAGCCCCAAACTAAATTACATAAATGATTAAAAACTTAACAAATATTTCTTCTCTTTTAACAAATATACCCAAATGCATTCACAAATTGTCACTAATCTGGTGACATTATCCTTAAGAGGATTGGAAATGAGAATGTTGTAGTTGCTCATAATGAATTCTTTATTAAATTCAACTGGATCAGGACTGCACTCTAGTGGGAATTTCACTTAATTATTAGCATTAGAAAAGCAATGTTTTCCTTTAATGCCGATGGGTGGTAAGTTCCAAAAAAATACAGCTGGCTATTTTTTACAAAGGACTGTTGGACTGTACAAAATCTGATCTCTCTGTTTAGAGGTGGCAAAATATGTAATTGGGCAGAGGGAAGAGAAGACAATACTGGAACTTGACTTAGATCTTTCATCACCTTCAAAACAACACTATGGCACTTGAACTAGTTCCAGGCTGTGTGTGCACTATATATGTAATGAAATATGTCTTCTAAAGCTGTAAATACTTTTCTGTATCAGTCTTTACCTTTCAGCAGTAAATGCAGACTCTGTATCGATGTATATAACTGCCCCATCCAATCCTCCCATGTTAGTGGGCATTGTGGCCAGCAAGCTCATCATAATACAGAACTGAGTTTTGCCACAACCTGATGGACCCGTTATCTAATAACAGAAATAGGCACAGACAGCATTATAATCTTTCTGTAACCTGCAGTAACTGTTTTTAATTTTAGACTCCACATCACTATACTTCAATAGTATCATGTATTTTTACAATACCATATATCAGGTTGATTTAAAAAATAGCAAAAGTAATAGATTTTGAAAATATGATGCAATATCCAAATATGTTATTTTTAAAAACATATCTGTCATTTCTTTCAAATAAAATATAGTAATGCTATACCAAATAATTTAAAGGCATGATATAACAAAAGATAAGGAAACAGTCAAATCTAGTTTATATTAACACCATTCATTATACCTTTTAGGGTTCTCCTGACATATCCAACCCTTATAATAATAATATAATAAAATACAGAAAAGCAAATTCATAGACATAGTTAGTGTTACTTCTGTTGACCCACATATATTCCTTGCAGCAAACCACATTCTATTAATACATTTCCACCAAATTTTGCATAACTTGGACTATAATAACAAAATTAATATGTAACATATATACAAAACAATAGAACCTGTTATGGTGCCTATAATTTCAATCCACCAAACCTTTACTTGCCTTTGTAAGGCTATGAGATTGGGGGGGGGGGCAGGCCCTTTCAAAGAAGGGAACTCAAAAAGAGACTGTTTCCCCTCAAATCTCCTCCCCACCACACCTCGAGTTAGGATTCCTGATCTGGATTTGATAGGTAGGCTGTCTCTTTGATACCTAAAGTCTGAGCCTAGATCATGACAAGGGAGAAACTTTCAGAAAACTGCACTGTGGTTAGTACTATACCCATGGAGCTTCTGAATGTTTTGATTCTGTTTCAAATTTGTAACTAGATGAATGCAATTATCAGGATATTTTTACCATCTAAATTCTATTTGCACTTTGCTATTCTTATAGATCTCAGACATCTTTTCCTCTCTTTTCCCTAGTACAATAATTACTACTTATAACACAGGTTAAGCCCCTGTATGCTTAGTTGATGGTTCAAGTCTTAAATCCAGTACAGTGAATGATTGCAACACTAGTAACATATGGAAAAATACAACATTTCCAACTGAGATGGTTAAGTTTTGGAGGCTGAAAATTCAGTAAAAGTTATTTCCTCATTTTTCCCATGGGCTTTTTTGTTTCTTGTTTTCCCCCAAAGTTATAAACTTTTTTTAAAAAAAACTCAGAATAACATGATTATGAAATACAAACATACATTGCTGGGAATAGCTGCCAGAATTTAACAAGCTCTTAGCTCATTTGGGATGTTTTCTTTAACTTTAACTTAAGAATGCAGCCTTGCCAGAAACAATAGAGCTGTTATCAGAAACACTCCTCTTGACTGAAGTATATAATCAAATGTATAAAACAAAACAACTTCACCACACAATCCATGTCCACTGTGTCTGTTTGGCCTTACTCTATCACCGCCATCAAAATCAATCCAGTGATTGATTGCTCAACTTGGAAACTCCCAGACTATTGACGGGAACATAAACATAAGATTTCTCATAAGCATATTTTTTCTTCTTTCCGGAGTAATTAAACCATGTTGGGGGTGTTACTTGGAACCCTGACAGCTTTGCTTGCTTTCATTATAGGATGCTAATCTTTCCCATCTAAACATTAAAGCTCTTTATCAAATATCAGTCCTTATTTATTTATTTATTTTATTTATATGCCAACCACTTCACCTGGTGGTGACTCTAGGTGGTTTACAATCGGTTAGCATTAAATATTAAAACAATAAATATTAACATTAAAATGGGAGTTAAAATGAAGAGAGAAAGGAAGGAAGGGAGCAAGATAAACATGGGAAGAAGGTGGGGTTTTAACTTAACCCATTAACCACCTGCAGGATGCCCAATTAGCATATATTGGCATATATTCACAAACTTTGCAAACCATATGCATTTTAAGTTTTATCATCAATGAAAATTTATTTCTGTATTATTTTCAAAACCAGTCTACTGATTTATATTTTTTATTAACATATATTTGTATATTTGTATCATCTCACATTTTGGCAGAAACTATTACAAGTTAACAGTTTTAGAATCTAACTGATTTCAGTGTGAGTATGGCTTAACTCTCTCCCACAAAAATCTGACTGAGTATATTCTTTCATTTAGAAACTCATGGAATGAATACAAAGAGAGAAAAATGTTGAAAATGTCATCCCATCATGGCTGAGAATTCATTGAAGATATCTTGTTCTATTTTTAATCTGAAGTTAGGTACAAAATGCCTCCATACAGTAACAACATTTAACTTTTTCTTTATAGAAAGAATGCCACTTTTCATGTAATGGTTCATTATTTTCAAGACAAACAATGAATAATCACAAAAAGGTATGATTCAATTCCTTGTTTAAATTGTGTGTTTTTTTTAAAAAATGCTGGGGAACTAGTGCCAGAACATTTTTCTGACTCTCAGAGAACCAGGATAAGAACTGGCAATAGGGAAAAAGTACATCCAAGTTCCAACTTTCCAACCACATCATCAGTCATAAAAATGAATAGCAAATTTTTTTCAGCATCAGTTCTTTAAATGAAGCCACAAAAGTCTGGAATAAAAAACCTCTTCTTTTGTGATAAAACTGCAGTCTAGGTATTGACTCCTATGTTTTAGAATAGATAACTAAAGCAGAGAATAACCACAACTGATGAGGCTATAAAGACCTGGATGAGACAAAACACAACCTGGTCCTAGTAGTTACTCTGCATGTGGTTGTGTTTTCTCGCATAGAAGGTGGTTCACAATTTGGGAGTGCTCCTGAATCCATCGTTCCTGCTCAAAGAGGAGAAAGAAGTTATAGTTGAGGAGGTTATGTCTACCTTCAGTTGATTCACCAGTTTTAAACCAACCGGGAGCAGAAGGCCCCAAACGTAATCACCACTTGATCACCACTTGACTAGACTATTGCAGTGCCCTCTATCTGGGGCTGTCTTTGGAGACAACTCAGAAGCCACAGCTGGTAAAAAAAATATATGCAGTGGCATGTTTATTGGCATGAGACTGCCAATACAGAATTAAATATTTAATATAAAGTCATTGCAATGGTTATTAACAGACTTCCACATCCAATTCAACATGCTGATAATCGAAAGTTCTAAATGGTGGAGTAGCAGGGGACATCAGGCAACATTGAATCTGCTGGTGTCCTATGGTCAAAGAGAGAAGGCCAGCTAAAAGATCCCTTCCTTCATGAGATCTGCGAGCCAGGGTGGGGGCAATAGGCCTTTTTTAACAACCCCCACCTTATGGAACTCTCTCCCTGGGAAATACATTCAATTCTCCCACCTTGCCAGAGTTCCAGAAATATCTTAAAACTGTTTTATTTCAATCTGCCTTTGTCCATGTTGACTGTGGCACCTATCTGGCATTTTATTTGGGGCTTGCCTTTGTTTTTTCTGATTGTGTTTTGGTTTTAACACTTTAAAAAAATTGAGTATTTATTATTCTATGTGTTTTTTAAGGCCAATGCTATACACCACCACAGTACTTTGAGATAATTTAATGATATGTGGGGATGACCTTCATGCCTCATATTTTAACACTATAAATGGATATTCACTGAAAATATGTCAAATCAACAGATATAAGTAAGTTTAGCTAAATGTCCATCTTTTACCTCTGTAAGACTGCCACAGGCAATTCCACCATGCAATATTTTATCCAGATCTTCTAGAGTTGTTGCCAAGAATGCTGTTGAAGGATTGTTGGTTCTTTTCATTTTCATTTCATAAGCCTAAGACAAGGAATCATTTTAAAAGATGCTATATATAATTGTTAAGAAAACTGCTTAGTACAACTGCTGTGTTTTGCTTACCAAAATACAGAAAAAAAATTCCTGGTAGGTTTTTAATTTATTTTCTTCATTAAGGTTTTCCCAAGTTTTCTGACCAAAGATAATATACAAGACTAAAGTATGGTAGCTACAATATTTACATAGTGCAAACTTCAACTTTGATATTGCAATGACATGTAAGCATATGTCTTTTCCTTCTTTGGGGAGTAAAAAGTTTAATTTGCTTGATACAACCGCAGAAGAAATATTACCCTTGTGGTTAACAATAGCTTGGAAGTCCACACAATGATATCCCTGTCCAGGAAAATTGACTGGCTTTAAAGTCTGGGTTCTCTGAAAGTTTTATTGAAGTCCCTATGAAGAACTACTATAAATTCCTTTTTATAAAGGAATTTATCCATGAATTTAAATAAGCAAAAGATAGGGGGAAGTTCGGGAGTTTTAAATAGTTTGCTTTTCCTCAAGAGATTGGAGTTATTTGAAATGCTTCCACTTAAATGTGGGTCAACCAGATTTACAGCAATCACATATTTGATATTTTATTTCAATATCTACCTAAAATTGTTTCCTTGCCTATCATTGCTATTTCAGACTCATCAGTGTGTCTGTACAGTAGGTATTTTGTTGGCCTCATCAGTATCACTGTACACTAGTTTAGGCTAAGGGGAATTTGCCATTTTAATCCCTATTCCACTAGTTTGCAATGATACTTTTGAACTTCTTCATGAGACATGATATGACATGACATGAATACACACATACATACACAGATAGACATAAAAGCACATTATTCCATTTAAGGTAAGCTCTTTTATACAAAATGCGGAGAAACAGAAAAAATACTACACCTAAGAAATTAAAGACACAAGAAACAGAAATCAAAAGATAGCTAAATCTGTTTCACAATGCCATTCATTGTATTTCTATACTTGTATAAAGTTCTGCCATACCCTCCCACTTCTTCATGCCTTGCTTTCTATATGTTAAACCTACTAGCTTTCCCTTTTTCAGAATCTTATCCGTTCTTTTCAACCAAAATTTTTTCAATCCTTCTTCCTGCCAACCCATTCAATCTTCCTTTGTGCCATTCATTTAGTAATTTTAACTTCCTTCACTCTATATATGCATGAGCAAACCACTGAAATCTACTTATTTTGAACTGGATTAACAATTGGACAATTCGATTGGCTAAACTCAATTTTAGCCACCATAAATGATTTAATATTTGCCAGAGGACTTGAATGCTATCACAAAATCAAATATAAATTAAAAAGCAACAGTCCTCCATATAGAACCATATTCCTATACTGCAAGTGCTGGTCATTCTGTTTAAACAGCAGTCCATTCTTTAAGCAGCCACCAAACTCAAAAGCATATCTAATCTCATACTATGATAGGATTGTTTGAAGTTATGACAATGGACTTAGTTCAAATCCAAATCAATGATGTTCAGCAGGTCACCTAAACCAGGTACTTAATAACACTCAAAGAATTCTAAGACTGGCAAGAAGGATTTAGCTTTGTACTATAGAAACCAAGTTGCTTCCTTCTGAATACGATATATTCTTTCATATAGTAATTTGGTTCTGAATAAGAAATTTCTGCTAATTTACCCAGAACCTGCTTTTAGTATCTCCATTCTTTCCACAATTACTGGATCCCAAAATTGACTTTATTACTCCTCAAACCTTTGGTGTATAGGCAATTATTTTTTTAAAAAACGATCAAGGATATCTATCCATCTATCCATCCATCCATCATCCATCCATCCATTATCTATCTATCTATCTATCTATCTATCTATCTATCTATCTATCTATCTATCTATCTATCTATCTATCTGGGATAGCATAGTGATTGATACCACCTTTGACAGTGGATATCAGGGTCCTTGCAGGTACCTACCTTACTATTATCGGTTCTTGGGCAAAGATTCCGAACCTCAAAATATGAGAGTAACATAATCTAGGAGAGTTATACCAGTTCAGATATTGCCCACATGAGTAAGATCTGTGTCAGATGTTGAAGAACCAGAACAACCTGATGATAAGTGTACTGGAACAAACTATACATGGATAAGATAAGAGAACCTGGAATTGATAGGATATTCCTACAACAGCTGACTTAATGATGGGGTGAGGGTATATGAAATGTATGTATGAACTTTGGATGGACAGACAATCTGCATCCACACTAACAGAGAAACAGCTAGTTACTCAACAGTTCAACATAGTAAAGTGGAAGCAGCTCTCACAACAACAGACCAACTACACATTACATCCCAGACTCAAGACCTTAAGAAGACACGAACAACAATTGGCTGTGCAGCCAACACCTGAAGTTGACACATCATTACTTTCTATTACACAGCACAGCTGCTGACATTAGACATAAGATCATTTATAAACTAGCTACAGTTGACCCTCAAAATGGATTACCATGCTCAGCAGAGAAGTACCATTAGACCAGGGGTGTCAAACTCATGTTGTCATGGTGTCGTCACGTGACGTATTGGGACTTGTTTCCCCTTCACTAAACCAGGCGGGGGTGGAGCCAGCACATAACATATCCAGCCCGCGGGCCGTGAGTTTAACACCTCTGCATTAGACAGTATGCTAGAAGATGGCATTAGCATTCAAACGAAACAACTGGTCTATGTTACAGCTACTGTAATACTGGACATGCACGGTTACACAATCAAGAACGGCAGTACATAACCCACCCCTACAGAAAATAAGGTTAAGGAATAAGATCAAGGCAACTTGGAGAGAGATTAATCAGCTGGTGGAATAACAGAAGGGTGTGATGATTAAAGTTAAAACTTTGTGATTTTTCCCCCCCATCCTGATTTGTGAAAAAATACCTACCGTTTGCATTTTGGGAGCACAGGATTGGCTGACAGTCCGAAAAAGTTTCTGGACACTCCAATAGCTCTGTCCAGTCATTTTCATTAATTCCAGGAAGGAAAGACATAAGAAGTCCTAAAACAAGCATTAAGTACATGCTTTACATATGCTCAAAGTTACACACTTCAAGTACTGTCTCATTTATTATATATTTTTCTTCATAAAAGAACTTTTCTTACCCGGCAAGTGGTAATCTGATGTCGACTTAGTCTCTCACAAAGATCGTGAGGTAAACCTGCTCTTCTTAGCTTTTTATTTGCCATGTTCACATAGTTATTGGCCAGAAAGTTAATTCTATAACCAATTGACAAAGAAATAGTATTAATTCAGAATCTACAGTTAAGAGTAAAATCATTTTTCATAGTATTAAATAATACAATGTGTGCTGAACAAACATATTCAACTCAATGTAATTCAGCTTGCTGTTCAGTAACAGTTCCTGCTCTTTATATCATGACTTTCTGTGTAATATCCCTTTTAAGATTTTTTATCTTCCTCAGTTGGATTATTCAGGGTGTAAGCAAAGACAAGTGTCTTTTTTTTTTCTTGTAGTTTTAGCACATTCTACTAAACTGCCTTAACTTCAGGATTCTTCAGATTATACTGTTTCAAAACAAAAGTCACTATAATTTGGATTGCACCAGATGTCTGGAATTAGATCTGTTTAGGACTGACTGACCACTGGCCTTGCTGCTGAAAATCATAGTTTAAATCAGATATGGGCAATTTATTTTCAAAAGGAGCCACCTGAGAAACTAGAACTGTTGTGGAAAGACGTACTGGTGTAACCAGATTTGAGGTCCTCAAACTTTGCCACCTTAACTACTCAGGCTTCTCCAGGTGTGAGGCGAGCGCTGCACAGGTGCAGAAAAGCAGTTTCTCTCCTTGCTCTTTTATGGCTGCCAACACACTGAAGAAGCACACAGCAACTGCACAGAACCAGACCCAACTCAGCTTCTTGTTCTGCTCCCTGTGGCACCCTGATTTATATTTGATTTCTAATTTCCAATGGACCTCAGACAGACTGGACAGGGAGAGAGCCAAAGCGTCAGATGTAGTCTGGGGGGCATAAAATTCCCAGATCTGATCTAAATCATTTGGAAGGCAACCTATTACCCTACCCTGTATCACAATTAACAGTTGAAACTGGTCAGGTTCTATTACAAGCAACAACTTGGAACACAATGTATTGATGCTAGACCTACAGTAAATTCATTCTGAACAAAGATGGCATGGTCTGAACCTTCTTTAACCGACACAAGTCTTATATTTGGTAGCCCACTGATATTGAGGAAAACAAATCATTTGTAAATAATTAATCCACATTCTACTAATTCTTCACCATTTAACTGGGTGACTTGAGAAAAGTCATATTGGGTAATGGTTTTACATCTTTCCCCACACCACCATCCCATGAGATTTAGCCTCAAACTGCACAACACTTTTATTTTTTTGTGTCCACTAAAACCTATTTTCACAATGGTTTTAAGCCGAGCTAACTTTAGTTGTGTTAGTTGTAAATACCCAAGTGTTATTATACACTTGGAGACTGCAGCTAGGATCAATTTATCTACCTGTAATTCTTTTGACTTTAGGAAATTTTCAATCTTCCTTCTTCCTGCTGCCTGGCTTTTTAGTATTATTTATTTGATTTTATGTCTCTACTTTTAAAGTGCATTGTACTATATTTTAATTATGCTCTGCAACGTTTTGGATGCTTTTTCTTGGCAGAAAAGCAGTTATACATACTAAAAGTAGGAAAATTCATTCAATCCATTAGAAGGCATTTGTTTCATAATAATTCATCCACCTAAACTACATTTCAATTCTTTATTTAATCTTTTGGGGAATAACTGAAGCCAAACTCTTATAAGTGATATTTGCTTCCTTCAAATCCTTGGTTATATCTTTCTTTAATCTCTCCTCCTGAAAGCAAAATTATTATTTTTACAAAAATTGCTCTGAGGAGAAAAAGTTAAAGGGAGCAAACTGGTTTTGGAATACAGGCTGTTGCAAAATAAGATGTTTTTTCTGGGTCTAAAAATAATAAAATTAATTCTCTGCTCATTTTTTCCATTGGAACTTGAGAGAAAATGCAAATTCTACCCAGCAGATGATGATGAAAAAATATCAAACCCAGCACTCTTGTCGTCCCTTTATTTCAGGGTGTCAAAACTCATGTTGTCACCGTGGAATCACTTGATGTATTGGGACTTTTTTCTCCTTTGCTAAACCAGGAGTGGGCATGGCCAGCACATGACGCATTCGGCCTATGGGCTGGCTTTATTTTAAAAGCCCATTGGAAGATGCAAGAGAGGAGAAGTGCCTTTTTTTCACTACACAAAGTATTATCTCCATCATCAACCAACACATGAATTGAAAGACTCACAGGAAAAAAAACCAGGACATCTGAGCCATCTAGTCCACCACTTGAAGAACTCAAAATAATAGTTAATATTACTATCCTGCATATATTCTCAAGCAATTGATATTCAGGGGTACATTATCCCAATATGTAAAGCAATATAGAACCTTTATTGTTATGGATCTTCGTGCTCTATCTCAGAGGTCTCCAGCCTTGGTCCCTTTAAGACTTGTGGACTTCAACTCCCAGTCTGGGAGTTCAACTCTGGGAGTTGAAGTCCACAAGTCTTAAAGGGACAAAGGTTGGAGACCCCTGCTCTATCTAACTCTTTTAGAACCATTCAAGTTCATGACCACTCAAATATTTCAGAACTTTCCAGAGTTTAACTATATTTTATTGGAAGAGTTACATCCTTTATCCTACTTGAATCTCTTATTAATCACCATCATTGAATTACTTCAATTTTCTGCAACACTCAATTATATTCAGCTCCATCAAGTCTCCTTCCCCCTCACACTCCCCCCCCTCCCCTAAAGTTCTTGTTGTCATTTAGGCTAATTTTTTCTCCTAGAAAAAATAAGACTTCTGCTGCGCAGACCATGGCCTGTGATCAAATGACACAGCAATTGGACAAGATTTTCACTGGGAAATCGGTTCCTGGAGCTGCGCAACTCTCTCCGTATTTTGGAAGCGCTTAACTTCCACCAGGATAGAGCTGGTCAAATAGGTCTGAGCAAAAGCAGAGAAGCAAGGAGGAGGACCCACCACCCAAGTGCTAAACTGCAACGGGATTCCCAGTGCCAGGGGCACGGAGTCTAACAACGCACCCGGGGTACGGAGAAGCATTCAGGGGCTGGATACGCAGCCCGGAGAGGCAGCTACCCCACGCCTGTCCCGCAGACTCTGCGAGACCACGATGCATCCACGTTTGCACAAACGGCCTGAAATAAAAGTCCAGCACCAAATAGCAACCTAGACCTTAAAGCCCGCGGGTTCTTCTGTCTCCATCATGGCGGAAAAAAAAGATGCAAAGACTTTTTACGACTCCCTCCGCTGCAGAAAAAAAATAAAAAATCCTGCCCCTGTCGGGAGACCGCCTTACCCCGCCCAGCCCCAAACTAAACCAAATCACCCATCCTACCTAACCTAGACTCTTTTCAAAGCCTCCCACTTCTCTACAGGAAACTTCCACGAAAGTGCAGCTCGAGTTATGATTGGCCACCGACACTAGCTCTTCATCGCAACAAGTCTTCCGCGATGAAAGGGATTCTGGGAATTATAGTTCGGCTTTGGCGGAGGACTCGTCTTAAAAGTTAAATGCTTTCTGGATCTTTAGGAAAGGAGAAAGTGCACTTAATGCAGTTTGTTTCTGCATGTGCTGTTCTTTGTTATATAAATGTGTGGGTAGATTATACCCACACATTTACTATACCCACCCTGTTAAAGACCTTGGAGTTTTAATATCAAATGATCTACGTGCCAAAGGCCACTGCAACTACATCGCAAAAAAGGCTCTAAGAGTTGTAAACCTAATCTTGCATAGCTTCTTTTCCGAAAAAACTACACTACTAACCAGAGCATATAAAACATTTGATAGACCAATTCTTGAATACAGCTCGCCTGTCTGGAACCCATACTACATTTCTGACATCAACACAATTGAACGTGTCCAGAAATATTTTACAAGAAGAGTTCTTCACTCCTCTGAAAACAACAAAATACCTTATGCCACCAGACTTGAAATCCTAGGTTTAGAAAACTTAGAACTCCGCTGCCTCCGACAGGACCCGTGCTTAACTCATAGAATCATCTATTGCAATGTCCTTCCTGTTGAAAACTACTTCAGCTTCAATCACAACAATACAAGAGCAAACAATAGATTTAAACTTAATGTTAACTGCTTCAAACTTGATTGCAGAAAATATGATTTCTGTAACAGAGTCATTAACACTTGGAACACACTACCTGACTCTGTGGTCTCTTCTCAAAATCCCAAAAGCTTTAACCAAAAACTATCTACTATTGACCTTACCCCATTCCTAAGAGGACTGTAAGGGGCGTGCATAAGAGCACAAAAGTGCCCATCGTTCCTGTCCTATTGTTTCTTTTCATTATATCCAATTAATATAGTTATTACATACTTATGCTCATATATATGCTTATATATTATATAGCTATTTCATTTCATGTTAATGCCTATATATATTGATATGACAAAATAAAAAATAAAATAAAATAAAAAATATGTTTGTGTGTGTATGTATAGAAATGTGTGTGTGCGTGCGTGTATATAGAAAGAGAATGTTTATTTTTGCTTTAGTTACGTTTCAAATCAGAGTTCACCCAAAAATAATGCAGAGATTATTTTATTGCCATGTGGGATGAAAAGTAAAGTAGCAACACCCATGTTCACACATTAAGATGTTGAGGCCTTGGAAAAAAATTCACAGCAGAGCAACTAAGATGATCAAAGGTCTGGAGACTAAAATATGAAGAACGGCTGCAGGATTTGGGTTTGGCTAGTTGGTCTAAAGAAAAAAAGAATTAGGGGTGACATGATAACAGTATTCCAGTATTTGAGAGGCTGCCACAAAATTATTCTAAAAAGCACCGGAGGGCAGGACAAGAAACAATGGTTGGAAACTAACCAAAGAGAGAAGCAACCTGGAACTAAGGAGAAACTTCCTAACAGTGAGGACAATTAACCAGTGGAATACCTTGCCTTCAGAAATCGTGGGTGCTTCATCTACTCTACTCTACTCTACTAAATCAACTGTGTTCATTTAAATTATGGGGTTTTTTTTTAATGGATTAACATAAAGGCTGCCTCTTTGGTTAGTTTAAGGTTTGATTAATTTTTAAGGTGCAATGTATTCAACTCCAGTAAGCAAATTAAGCATGTTAGTATGCACAAAAATGGAAGGAGACTGTGATTCCCACAATGGATGAATGGCTGCAGAAGTTGATGGAGTTAGCAATGATGGCTAAATTGATTGCTTCGATTAAAGAAAAGAACACAATTTTGTTTCTACTCGGAAACCACTTTTGGACTTTGGGCTTGAGGTGATATAAAAATGAAAGCTTTTATTTTGGGTTTTTCTGATTAAATATGTTTGTTGTTATATAAATGGCTAGATTATATTTTTATGTAAAAGAAAGAAAATTGAGGTTTTATGTTATTATCTTATTCTATTGCACCAAAGGAGTTGGAAGTCAATACTTTTTTTCTTTCACCCCTCTACCCTACACTTTTTTCTCTTCCCTTTTCCCTCCCTTATTTTACCATTATTTTCACTTTTATTTATATTTCTGTATTTTATATTTTGATAAATTAATAAATAAACCTAAAAAATCTAACCTGAACCTACTAGTGCTATGAAATATTGCCAGCAGAGGGCAGTAGCACATAGATAAACTATGGTACCTTAATAGTATATTAAAATGCATGAAACAATTGATTCCACTAATGAACAAAGATCAAAAAGGTGCCATCACATATTCTGTAAGAAAAAACAGCTATATCTCACTTTGCTCTTCTTGTGTTTATATATGAAAATTATTACCCAAATTGCTAACTAAATTGTTTTAATAATGAATTGTTTATTCTTTCCAGTATTAGTGATTGACCATTTTGGAATGCTTATAGTATGGCTTTCTCTCAACCACCACATAGAGTGAAGGGTCATTCAAACAAAAATAAAATTGGACTCTTTGCTGCTTTCTACTTATATACTACTAAAACTGTTGTAACTTTAAAACTAAAACTTTAACTGGGTGAAACAGTGCAATATAGGACAACAATTTTTGAATCAAGGTATCTAAAATGGGATAATTTAAAAAATGTGTCCAAAATCCAGGACCTATGACTCTTGTGGAATTTAAATTTGGCAAACTTGTGGTTACCAGTACTTCAGAGCTATCAGGCTACTGTCCAGTGGTTCAGTAGACAGGTCCCACTCTAGCCCTCCAGAAGTCAGGAGGACCAGCACCTCCTTTGACTACCCTAGGATCATTAGCTACATTCAAATCTGAAGGATGTTGGAAGTCATTGCTGCTTCCACTGCTTCTTTGTCCTTGGTCATTCTGTTTCTCTGTTTAGGCAAGGAAATACTTTTGAAACAATGACCTAGAGGATCATGGGTTGTCTAGTTAGTCCTAAATCTCTCTTCCTCAATGACTTGTAAACCTGTGAACTAATTATACAAATAGATTATATGCAGAAAATGTTAGGAGTGTTGTATGATTTACTTATAAGGCCTGTTTCTATCAGGTCAAATTTGTTGATACATCTAAGCTAGTTTTGTCCAGTTTGAATGATAGCAGCTTCCCAAGTTCAAGGGAAAAAATTCCCTGTCATTTGTTACTGAGTCCTTTAACGAGAGACTCCTGTGAAGCTGGGTTATTAATCTGACAAATAGAGTTAGAAAGATTTTAGTTTTTATATAGTCCAGAACAAGCATCTTCCTAGAATTAACCCACTGGGCCAAATGCCGTTACTACTAATGAAAATGAGCATTTTTCCTTACAAGGGAAGCAGAATATGCAATTCAGGCAACTGACCAGATAATAAAATAGAAGTTATCTGTAGCACAGATGTCACCAAAACTATTTTCTTATCTACTGGCTTTTAGGTGCACATAAGTGAATGATCCAAATTATAACTCTGGTGGGCTCTTCTACTAGGGGTGGGGCAGGGTGAGCCTGATCGTTGCCTAAGTGTATTCCATTGAGGTGAAGATGGGAGAGTAATTGCATACAGGTAGTCCTTGACTTACAACAATTCATTTAGTGACAGTTCAAAGTTACAATGGCACTGAAAAATGTGACTTATAACCGTATTTCACAGTTACGACCTTTGCAACATCCCCATGATCACGTGATCAAAATTCAGATGCTTGGCAACTGGTTCATATTTATAACCGTTGCTGTGTCCCAAGGTCATATGATCACCTTTTGCAACCTTCTCACAAGCAAAGTCACGGGGAATCTAGGTTTATTTAACAACTGGGTTACTAACTTATCAGCTGCAGTGATTCACTTAACAACTGTGCCAAGAAAAGTCATAAAATAGGGCAAAGCTCACTTAACTTTAAAACAGAAATTTTTTGTTTTATGTGGTCATAAATTGAGGACTACCTATATTTTCATCATCATATCTTTAGTGTGCTGATAAATCTTGGTGTTTGTTTGTTTGTTTTTAAGTAGTTTGGGACCAAGACTGGCTTAGTAAGACACCTAGGAAATTTGTATATGGTTTGAGAATTGCTTTCATTTCTACTTGTCTGTGGCAATAGAATGGTGGGACGCAGAGGTGGTATTCAGTTCTGACCAGTTCTGGAGAACCAGTAGTGAAAATTTTGAATAGTTCAAATATCAAACTGATAAATACCACCTCTGACTGGCCAGGCCCCCATCTATTCTCTGCCTCCCGAGTACCAGATGATTGGGAAGAAATGGGGATTTTCCAGTAACCTTCCCATGGAGTGGGGAGGGAATGGAGATTTTACAGTATCCTTTCCCTGCAACGCCCACCAAGCCACACCCACCAAGTTATGCCACACCGATCAAGCCACACCCATAGAACCAGTAGTAAAATAATTTGAATCCCACCACTGGTGGGATGTTGAGATTACTAAATCAATACTTGAAATCTGGAGTAGTTTGGATGAGGACTAATAAAATGAATATCACTTTGGATGAGATACTTCTGCTTCATCTTCTACTTGAGTTGATGCTGTCCCCATGAACAGATTTAGCGTACATACTCAATTATTCAACATTGTCACTGAAGAACCAAATTGAGTGTAGCAGGTATCTTTTATAATCTCAGGTCAGTATGCAGACTATGACACTACCTGCACAAAGAAGACCCAGGTTCAACAATTCAGGTCATAACACTTTGGATATGGTCCACTTTTAAAGACTGCCTGGGATCCCCAATTTAGGGCTGTAGGACTGGCATTGGGTAATACAAGATTTAGCCCTCAGCTTTTATCTTGGCCCCAGGTTTGTTTAATATCTACACGAAGCCACAGGAAAGCATTTTCCCCATCTGTTTTCATCCAAAATCGATCCAGGATTACCTACTCTGTCCTCTGCATTTGCTGACTATTGGTTTTTCCAGCTGCCCTAGGTTTTTTAGTATTATTTCTGTACTGTTTTATGGATTTCTTTTCAAGGTACATTGTCCTGTGTATTCATTATTATGCTTTGCATCATTCTGGATGCTTTTCCTTGGCAGAAAAATAGTCACACATATTGGAAATAGGAAAACTAAAATAAATGAAATCCATTAGCCTGCATTTGTTTCATAATGATCCAATGAATCAAGCTACATTTCAATCTATTATTTATTTATACATATTTATTTATAATCCGGCCACTTTTAAAACACAAGTTAATTACCCTTGCTTCCTTCAGGTCTAGACGTGGATCTTTATTTACCTGTAAGTACCTTTGCAAAAAATTGCATGACAGGGAAAAAGCAGTTTTAAAATTCTACGCTGCAACAAAATGGGATTTTTGCTGGCCTTGCAACAGTACCAATAAATTATCAACAAGGCATTTATCTCCACGAAGGAACAAACTACTGGAAGTGTCCTTGACAGAAAGTACATGCTCTACTCAGCAGATGGCAACTGAAAGAAGAACCCAGGCCAACACTGCTTCCATCCCCTTGTCCTAAGAAGCACATTTAGGACATACAGGTTGTCCTCCATTTATGATCAGCCGCTTAGTGACCATTTACATTTATGATGATGGACTCCCAAATGGGAATTTATAATCTAGATTCAAAGTTCTGATGTCTGCCTGTTTTCCCAGCGGTCACAGGACCACATTTTGGGCACTTGGCAATGAGCCTATACTTATGACCAATTTCAGTCTCCATGCAGTCACAACTTACAATGTTTTGCCAGAAACCAGATTTTAGTTCCTGTTCTAGCAAAAACCACTCTATGGTGAACAATGGGTTTGCTTAACAACCGTGATGTTCCTTTAACAACCATTGCATTCACTTAATGGCCACCACATTCACTTAACAACTGCCATGTTTACTTAATTGCTGCAACAAAGGTTGTAAAGTCGGATCTGTTCACATAGTGACCTGCTTTATGACTGTCACGGTCACAGCCGAAATTGTGAGGTCAAGCAGGTTGAGAACTCCTTACAAGACATCAGGGGGCCTTCATTCATCAGATAAAGAATGATCTCCCTAATCAGCCACCCTTGAGCAGAGGGTTAGATAGAAGACCTCCAAGGTCCCTTCTAATTCTGTTATTCTGTTAATCATATAAGTGTTGTGATGAGTAAGATTTCTGGCTCATTTTATCCAGTATTCTGTTTCCTAAATAGCCAAAATCACTTCTTGCTGTGATTTCCCCCAATGTGTAAAGCTATAAAACTATTTAGTTTAGATATAATAGTACATAAAGTAATTATTTTGTCAATAATGCTAATTCCATTTTTTAAACTTAATAAAGTTTAAAAAGATCAAGTTTAAAAAGAACTAGAGAAATTCTAATTCTAAAAACTCTAATTCTTTGTCACTGTCTGGTGGTCATCCTGGATTTTTTTGGTCCTACTATTGAAATCCTTGAATTTCCCATGAATATATCAGTTCATCTTTCTGGAGTCTTCTGTATGAAATCTGCTCTTTGGAAAATTCCACAATTTATCTCTGCGCTGTCTAAAGATTTTGCATTTATCTAGCTTGACTCCTCCACTGTTCAGCTTGCGTGGATGACCTCTGTTCTACTGGTAAGAGGAAGGGGAAAAATGCTTCCCTATTGATTTTCTCCATAGCTTACATAACTTATAAACTTTATATACCTCCATTGTAGGACTTCTTTATTCATCATTGTTTAATGTTTATATAACAGCTTGGAGTTGTTCCAGCCTCTTCCTCATTTTGATTACCTTTCCTGCCCTTTTTCCAGAAATGTAGTTTTTGAAAGGTATGATAAGCAGAAAAACAATGAACAAAAAGACTTCCACTTCCTTTCCCATGTTACTTATTCACTTTATGACAGAGAATGTCAAGCCTTCTTTTTTAAAGATCCATCAACATAGACAGTGCTATTTAAATAAATACAAATGTACATGTTATAGTCTAGCATTCCAATTACCAAGTATTCAGTTAGCAGTGATTACAGATACGGTTGATCATTTAAGAACAAATATTTTGTTTGCATTCAAGATTAATGTGATTTTAACTTTACTTTTCTGGATGTCCACTGTCTTGTCAAACATCTTCATGCCAAGGCTTGACATGGATTTCCCAGAAAGTTTTTATAAAATTAATAATGTCATTGCCGGTCTAGAATAAAATTAATTAATGTCATTGCCGGTCTAGAATTCTCTGTCTTGTTCTGGTCTTCATGGCTTAGATTTGCTGAACCAACTCTGGTCATAACATCACAATCTTCAAGGACTCATGTTTTGAAGAATGTCTTCACACATATACAATTGTCACTGCATTTGTTTAAATTCAAGCCAAAATCCTGAATATAAAAATCTCAATTTTTAAAAAGTAGGCAAAATTCTATTTAATTTTGTTTTCACTCCTTGGAATAATGGCAGCATCTTTTTGCCAAAAAATCTTTAGTATAAATGTGTTTGGTCAAGCAGAATGGGCTTACTTTAGTCTTCTGTCCTCCACTGTAACCCATCAGCAAAGTCTATAGGCAACAATAAATAATATTTATTGAATGTAGGGACCGCCTACTGCTACCGAATACCTCTCACCGACCCGTGCGCTCTCATAGAGGGGGTCTCCTCAGGGTGCCGTCAGCGAGGCAATGTCGTCTGGCGACGCCCAGGGGAAGGGCCTTCTCTGTGGGGGCTCCCACCCTCTGGAACGAACTACCCCCCAGACTTTGTCAGCTTCCGGACCTTCGGACCTTCCGCCGCGGGCTTAAAACATACTTATTTAATTGTGCAGGACTGAGCTAGATTTTAAATTTATGGTTTTAATTGGGTTTTATTTTTATATTTTAATTAACGGGCTTTTAGAATAAGTTTTTTAATTGCTTTTATATTGTATTTATGTGTTTTTTAAGTGCCTGTGAACCGCCCTGAGTCCTTCGGGAGATAGGGCGGTATATAAATATGATTAAATAAATAAATAATAAATAAATAAATAATGTGATGTAATTTGCGGATGTAGAACAGATTTTTCATATTTACACTTGAGTCCATACATGTTATCATAAACATAATTTAATCTCTGTCTACAAGTGATGCAGTGTCTTATTTTGGATTGCCTTACTACTGATTATTCTTCTGATAATTAATCTAATTTAAAGCTACACTTACATCTTTAGACCATATTGATTCTTGTATTGGAATATTAACAAACCTATGGATATGAAACCCAAATATGATAACAAACCCACAAAAATAATCCCATTTTAAAACTACATCATAAGATGGAGAGCCAGCCCTTTTAAAATATTTAAACATGACAAAGAACACACGTAGTCCTCGATTTACAACCTGCCATTTAATGATCTTTCATATCTTTCATCTAACAGAGTAGACGTTTTATGGCTTCTGGCTATTGTAAATGATTGCCCCCGCCATCCCCACAGTTACATAACTGCATTTCTGGCACTTGGCAACTTGTTCATATTTACGCCAAATCCCCTGCAATTATTTGACCGCCATTTGTAATCTGGAGTTTGACCCCGACAGGGCTCACATAGTTGACTCAGCCTTCCACCCTTCCAAGATTGGTAAAATAATAACCCAGATTGTTGGGGGAAATATGCAAATAATGTTTCAACATTGTAAACTGCATAGAGCAGGAGTGTCAAAATCAAGGCCCGGGGGTCGGATCCAGCTCGCAGGGTGCTTAGATCTGGTCCGAGGGGCCACCCTGGAAACAGTGAAGAACTGGCCTGCAGTGTGTCTGCCAGTGAAAATGGACCTCAGAGGAATACGTGCAGCCCACTCGAGCTCCCTTTTCATTGGCAGAGGGTTGCAGGAGGCTGTCGCAGCCGAAATGGAGCTCAGGAGCCCATTTTTGCTGGCAGAGCGCTTGGGCCACCACAGGCACCCTGTGAAGGGTGAAGTGGCAAGAGGACATATATAAACCTAAATGCTATTGCTATCATAAAAAAAGGCGGGGGGAAGAAAATATAAGCAATCCATATTTTTCATGGCAATAATCTTAGTGAGGGTATTAATATACCTACTTGCTGGCAATTTTAAACAGAAGTTTACCTGAACATTTCAAATGGGGATTATACTACTACTTATAGCTGTAGTGCTGATCTCAATATAGAATCCTTAGGAACAGTAAAAACAGAAACAGTGCCATATGGGGCTAACATGCACAGGATGCCTGCTGAGGTAATCCTTGCCTCCATTTCTTGCTCTACATTACAAAAAAGCTGGTCATTTAATTTGTGTATGGGGATGCAAAACTCCAGAAGCCCATTAGAAGGCAATCAAAATATATAGGTAGTCCTCGACTTACAATAGTTCATTTAGGGACCACTCGCAGTTACAATAGCACTGAAAAAAGTGACTTATGACCATTTTTCACACTTATGACTGCTGTAGCATCCCCATAGTCACGTGATCAAAATTCAGATGCTTGACAACTGAGTCATATTGATGACAGTCGCAGATCACCTGGGATCATGTGATCACCGTTTGTGACCTTCTGACAAGCAATCAGGAAGCCAGATTCATTTAACCACCATGTTACTAACTTAACAACTGCAGTGATTCACTTAACAACTGTGGCAAGAAGAGTCACAAAATGAGACAAAATTCATTTAATGTCTCACTTAGCAACATAAATTTTGGGCTCAATGGTGGCTGTAAGTCAAGGACCCACCTGTACAAGAAAAATATTTCTGCTGTCCTCTAGTGCAGGGGTCTCCAACCCTGGCAACATTAAACCTGGCGGACTTCAACTCCCAGAATTCCCCAGCCATCTGCTGGCTGGGGAATTCTGGGAGTTGAAGTCTGCTAGGCTTAAAGTTGCCAGGGTTGGGGCCCCCTGCTCTAGTAGGCATTCTTGAGGTTAATGAAGATAGTTGCAGAGCAGACCAAAAAATGCAGAGCTTAACTGCTGTAGTTGCCATATTGACTTTTTTGTTTTACCATTTTTTACAGTGAGAGGGCTGTGAGTGCAGGAGGTTGAAGACAAGAGGGAAAGGCCTATTTTGGGTCACTGACGCAAGGAGAGTCTCATAGGAGCCCAATCTCCACTGCTGTGGTCACAGCGAGAAAGAAGTGGCCATGTGACCCTCATCTTTTTTTACTCCATAGCCCGGCTATGCCAGATGCTTAAACTTTTTCATCCATATGGAACCCATTGGGAAGGCCTACCTTGGGCCTCTAGAACTTTCTATATTAGCCCAGAACTAATTGTCATATCCTTGACAAGGCATGAAAATCATGTGGCAGTAATTAATATTTTAACTAAATTTTAAATTGTATACTTATATTTAAAAATGTACTAATTCTGAGACAACCACAGGGACTGATAAGATCTGTCATTAAAATGGTCTATCTGACACATTCTGAGGGACCCATGGTAGCACAAAATGTGAATGCAAAGTTGACAGCTGATGTATGAGAAAAGTCTCAGATAATCCGTGTATTTATAGCTTGAAAGTATTCTCCAACCTCACCTGTCTGGGCAAGAGGCTTCTTGAAATTGTGTTATGTCTCTCTGTTGCTTTTGAGATAGACTATAGAAATGCTCTCTTCTTCTTCCAAATGTGGTCGTATTTTTTATGTCCAAAGGCATCAGCCTTCGGTGCATTTCAGAAACCTTTTGAATCCTTACTCCAACATCCAGACCTTCAGTTTTGTGAATGGATTTTTAAAAAATATTCATCTTTTGAAATATTAAAATGTCTGTAATTAGTCTATATAATTTGGTATTAATTATGCTTTGTCAAAAATGTTCATATACCATTTTGAGATGTTTTTGACATGGGCAGCTCCATGCAAATGGATAAAGCAAATAAGTACTAACTGTATTTAGATTAAATGCATTTTTTAATACCGTTATGCTTGGCTGGCATTCTTTTTTTTTAAGGTATGGAGGAAGTTTGATTATTCCGCAATGTTCCAAGCAGGTCAGCAGAGTGAAAGCAAATTTTAACATATTTTATTCTAGTGAAATATAAGATGGTTCATTTTGTACATTTTGACAAATCAGAGACCAAAATGCTTGTTGTTTGATTTGATTTACGTTAATATATTTTCTGTTGACTTCTGTTTACTTCTCTGCATATTAGGAAGCACTCTGAAAAGAAAACTTCTGAAGAAGGTCTGAATCAGTGGTGGGTTTCTACCGGTTCGCACCTGTTCGGGTGAACTGGTAGCGGTAATTTGGCCTGGGTCACTGAACCGGTAGTGACCACTAGCTGGCCATGCCCCCGAACCGGTAGCCCAGTCACTGGTCGCTTGCCCCGGCCACCCGCACCACTGCCGGGAAGTGTCTGCCAAAGACGTGGCTTCTGGGAGGCTTCTCACAGTCACATTGGGGAAAAAAAGACTTCCCAGCTTTGTGGCTGTGGCGGTTGGTTGCAGGCCGCTGAAAACTACTGGAGGTCTCCAAAAAAGCCACTGCCATTGTTCTTCACGCCAGCCAAGCACGCACATCCTATTGCCTGCTGAGTCAGTCTGAGATGACACTTTTTCTTTTTCAATGCAACTGCAAGAAGCCTCCCAGCTACCGCCTCTTTGTCAGATGCTTCCCAGGAGTGGCAGCTGGCTGGAGGCTGCCGAAAACTATCGGAGGTCAGCTTGCCTTCTGGACTCCAGATCAGCCATTGTGGGAGGAAGGTAAGCAGCCCAAAGAAAGAGGAGGTGGGGGGGAGGAAGCGGGGCTAGGGCCGGGGCCACTGAAGGAGGGAAAATGGGGCAATGCAAGTGACTTGTGAAGGGAGGGTGGGGTGGCATGCAGGAGGAGGCCTTTGATAGATTAGGCCAGGCCTGGGCAGAAAAATAAGTAGATAGGTAGAAATTTAAAAAAAAATCCTACCTTTTCTGTGGGCGTGGCTAGATGGAGTGGTCATGTGACATCAAGTTGGTCATGCCCACTCAGTCATATGACCACCAAGCTACGCCCACCAAGCAAGTCAATCCCACACAACCAGTAGTAAAAAAATTTGAAACCCACCACTGGTCTGAATCATTTTCATGCTGATATATTCAGAAAAAACTTCCCCTATTTACAGTGAAAGTTATCTAAATTAAAAGTTAACTAAAAGTTAAGTCATGCTGGAACAACAAAATGTCTCCAAAATAGAATATCTCTAATTCAGAGCTATAAGAAGTGCTGAAATCTTAGGTGGATCAAAAATTGTACTTTTTAATGTAGTCAATGGGAAAGTTATTAAATTCAAGTTGCCATAGTCACTGTGTTCAAATATTTTAACTTAATTTTAATTAAATATAAATCTAATCTACCAACCAGATTCACTTTTTTCGAATACAACATCTGGAAAATCTGGCAGAGACTCACTGTGAGCCTTAGATTAGGAAAGACTCTTGGGTTATGACATGGTAGAAGCGTTTTCCACACTGCTAGAAGCCCCGTGAGCTTGAGGCCAGTAGTGAAATCCAAATTTTTTTACTATCGGTTCTGTGGGCATGGCTTGGTGAGCGCGGTGTGGCTTTGTGGATGTGGCAGGGGAAGGATACTGCAAAATCCCCATTCCCACCCCACTCTGGAGCCAGCTAGAGATGGTATTTGCCGGTTCTCCGAACTGCTCAAAATTTTCACTACCAGTTCTCCAGAACCTGTCAGAACCTGCTGGATTTCACCCCTGGTCCAGGCCTAACACATTTTAGACAAAATGTGCCTTTTTTATATGATGCCCAATGCCAAACTAAAACAGGATGATGGAGTTTTTGTGTTTATTCCAGGTTTTTTAGAGGCTTCCATGCTGACCAGGAATTTACAGGAGTTAAATTCAGGACATCTGAATGAAGCTCATTTGAGAAGACTGATCTGACAGGACGGGACGAGGACAGGACAGCTGTCTAACAAAATATAGATACTAAATATTCAAGACTGTTGGGTTCTCTATCCTTTTAAAAGATGAATTGCTTTTGAATTTGGGGTGTGCATAAGAAAGTTCATCACCTACAGACATTCGCTGTCCATCTCAATTTTTCAGCGTTTAAATCACAAGCCATTTTATAAGTGACAGAGGGCAAAACGAACAAACCACAAGTTTTTTTTTATTGCTGGTGAATTTAAACAGGCAATTTTAATTTATGGAGGAGGATACACATACAAGCAAAAATTTAAGTGATTTATTTCATTATTATGCATTTCAGATGCCAGTGCATCCTCCACTGCCTTTTGGCGACTATTATCAATAATATAACTGTCATCAATAATTCAGTAATAAAACATCAGTAGTTTGGTTTTTTTCCCACCACCCTCACATCCATTTGAATTGAGGGGAAAAAAGAGAAGAAACATAAATAAAATAAAAGCGAAAAATCTCTGGCTGACATTAAGTTGATTTCCTCCAGACCAGAAATGAGATTTGCACAGTCTGGCTAATAGGATAACTTGGAGAGAATTTGGCATTGAATGAAAGGAAATTTACCCTATCAATGAATTATCTGATGGATGTTGAATATTCCCTGACCTGGTATCTCCAGATATGCTGCCTGGGGATTTGTCCACTGCATCTCAAACACACCAGGTTCAAGAATGGGAAGTGGCTCACCAGGCTAATGCAGCCTGTTATTAACACACAGCTGCCTGCAATTACAATTACTGCAGGCTCGAGTCCCACCAGGCCCAAGGTTGACTCAGCCTTCCATCCTTTATAAGGTAGGTAAAATGAGGACCCAGATTGTTGGGGGGGCAATAAGTGACTTTGTATATAAGTATACAAATAGAATGAGACTATTGCCTTACACAATGTAAGCCGCCCTGAGTCTTCGGAGAAGGGCGGGATATAAATTCAAATTAAAAAAAAGAATATCTCTGCACCAACAATATTAATAATTATAGCTCAGCCTAGTTTCTGGCATACAGATTTTCTGTGTTTGTGCATGGATACACTTGTGCACAAAGAAAATTACATCAAGTAAGTTTTAGAAGGTGCTGCTGTAACAGAGGAAAATGGAACGTGTTTGCAAAATGTCATAATTATTGACCCACTATGAAACATCAGGTCATTTAGAATCAAATTATAGTCTCCAAACCCTAAAGAATACAGAATTGTATTACAGCATTGTCAAATGCAGGGAAATGGTATTACCAGCACAAAAATCCAACTCCTTTGTAGTCAGTAAGTTTACTATCTTTAACCTTCATTTAGTGCATTTGTAATACAAGTCAGACACAATGAACGGATAACATCATCCTCATCAATTTATTAACCCCTGTAGCATGATTTCGTGGATTTCAAGTGAACCAAGAATACATATCTTCAAGTAATGGCAAGACTGAAAGTCTTTAGCCTTTTCCGAGGCGTTACAGATTATGGTTACCAGAAAGTGCAAATGTAGCCCATTTCCTGCCACATGTAAAAAAATATGATTCACTCCATCATCTTATTTTTTTAGTATAGATAGCCATCATTGCAGAGCTAATAACAGAGGTTTCTCCTCTTCATGGTCCCTCCTTTTCCTGAAACATAGTTTGGATCAGAAGCTATTAAAAATAAAAAAGCAAGAATTATAAGAAGTTGTATATAAATTACAAAGTTTAATCCTGTTAAGTGTGTCAGGAGAATAAATACAATAGGGTAGACCTGGGAATACTTCCACTGCTAATATTCCTGCTCATCCACTACCAGCAATGGATATCTGGTCTGTGGGGAAATGTAAAGAAATAAAATAATCAGACTCTGAAAATATCAATCAAGTTAATATTACCTTCGTTCATAGTCATGACCACACAACTTTTACTCAGAGTAGCAGCTTGCCCATTTTGTTGTTCCTAGAACAGAACTCAACCTTTCCAAATCTATTGCGATCAGGTGGGTTATGAGTAGAAATCCCAGAGTTCCCTGGCAGTGGAAACTGGGGGCAGAGAGTTCTTCAAATGGTGGTCCTAACCTATCAGGCAAGGAGATCCTCAATACAATAACTGCCAGGTAGTTAAAAATTAACAGTTGTTTATCAAACAACAAGACAGTCTTATTTTAAATAAAAGAAGTGTTGCCACCACAAAAGTACAAGCCCATTCCATTGCTGGTGCAATTCCGTCTCAGTGCATTCCATTCTATGCAAATGATATTTGGTCTTCTTTTCTGGTCCAAGAAGCCTAGTGATAGCATATCTTCTTCTTAAAGCTATTGGATGTATTTAGTTCAAGTGACTCCCTTCCCTTTTTTCATTTCTCTTTCATTCTATGAACCTAAAGAACAGATTCTTTTGATGGCTGCCGAAAGAATCCCTTCTTGTTCATTGCCATTTCGTTTTTAACCACCCCTGCCTACCACACATTTCTCTTGGGACATTCACTTTGGTCCCAGACCTCAAAATATATGCAGCCCTTTTGTGCTATTTTTCCACTCACTTGGACCATCTTGAAGGCTGATCCTTCAAAGTTCCTCCCCAGCCAACAGTGAGATACCATCAACTGTTGCTCAGAAATAGCTTTATGAAGAGATACTGCCGCACTGCTAATTCTGCCATTTGTACATTGAGAACACCAGCGCTGAGAAGGTCAATACAAAAAAGACTGACCACAGGCCTTTCAAGAGTCTGTCCTGCAGGATTCCAACTCCCAATGAATCCAGGAATCAAACAAAGATTTCAATGAGATGTCAGTAGTCCATATTTATAGACACTTGGATTTCTGAGACTAGAAAATTCCCCATGGAGGAAGCCAGAGAAGATTTGGATGATGTGTAAACAGTCACAATGAAAGTTAGCAAGAATCAGCTCTGAAGGAGCCCTCCTATTGAGTTCCACCAGAAAGTGTGAGGAGGAGGAGGAGGAGGTAAGGATGACTTTTAGCCATTTTTCTCCTACTTTTGCCTACATATCTATAATGCAGGTTGTACAGCAATGATTGACTTTATCCAGCAAAATAGTTCTTTATTTAAAAAATAGGTACATGAGAGTGGGAAACAAACTCTCTAGTGAGCGTCAGAATAGATGATTCAAAAAGTGATATTTTTATAGAAATTCAGCAGGATGTCCAGCACCATAATACTATACACTGTGGTGCAACTTAAAAAAGCCTTAAGGAATGCACACAACAGGGCAAGTTCTATCTCCATAGTAGTCTGCCATTTGTTGGGCTTTTTCAATAGAAATTGATTTTTCCTTGACTCTGCAGCATCTCAGGTCCCATGGGAGGTATTGGTTGCAAGCAAGCACCTGAATGGAATATAAGCCAATCACTAAGTCAACTGGGGAGATCTGTGCCTATCTACTAATATTATTTGAACAATTTGAGCCAGCCTTTTGTTTTTTCTAACCCAGGTATAATAAAGTACTGATCACAGACTGTTTTCTGAGTAAGTTATAAGTCAAACTATCTAGTCAACAGGTAGTTGACAATGATCCTTGCAGTTTTTTTAAAAAAAAGGAACCAAGAGAGAGAAAGAGAATAAAATTCATAGAAAACCTACTGATTCCACTTTTTCATGCATACCTCCAAACCAAGGAGGTTTGTTTATCATAAAGGAAACAGGGGTTTTGCTGTTGAGGCCATCATCCCAAGTCTCTAATGAAGGGGCAGAAGAGATTGCTTAGTCTTAGTGTAGTCTAAAGTACGATTCAGTTAGTTTTCACATGACCATTGGCCAAGGTTGCAACAGATGTAGGTACACCTGGTTCAGCATTCTCATCAAAACGCAAACGCAGGGTGTTCCTGATGACTAGCTGTTCCATGATAAATGCTGCACAGAACCATGGGACAGCATACTCCAGGGTTATGAGGCCCATGAAGTTCAAGTCAAACTGTGAATAGTCCCATGGGCAGGCATTAAACTGGCGCAGAATGAAGCCAGTTGTGAACTCCCAAAGATACGTCCATAGGGTGTAAATCAGGCAGCGCACTAGTATGTTACACTTATCCTTTAGGTACAGATACATCTTTTCTACAATGAGGATGGATGTCCCATAGATGAAGAGTGCCCATACACTGGTGACACCTGGGAACTTCCAGTTGAAGTTGACCACAAACTCCCAAGCAGCTGTGAACATCACCTCGCAGAAGTAGCCATGAATGGCATATAGGTACCAACGGGAGAAAGCAGTCAAAGGTTCTGCAGCTGCCATCCTTCCACACAGTCCCCAGCAGGAACTCTGCAAGGAAATACACACAGAGAGAAAGCCATTAATCTTACCAAAGCCAGATCTTGATGTATCCAATATGTATCATTGCAATAGGTAGCCAAAATGTGCCCAGAGCCTAAAATTGCTGGCTAAAGTATAGAATAAAAACTGGACGCAACCAGCAACAATTAGAAAATGGGACGAGTACCTGCTTTGGGTTTAAATTTAGAAATGAGCTGCACTTCAGGTCTAAAAACTCAAAAGGACTTCGGAGTAGTCACTACAGATACTGGTGCCTCCCTAGAAACAGCATCTTTTTCTGGGCTCCCACAGTAGGTACACAACCCTAGAAAAATATATGTTTTAAGTTAAGGAAGCACTAACACTCACACATGCCTGCTCCAGTTCCATAGCCAAATGTTTAATTTACATTTAGAACCAAAATATAATTTAATGCATTGCCAGTCTGTATGCAGTTCAGAGACTTTTATCCTCTCTGCAGGATACAGAATAACAGTGTTTGGGCTCATACAACACATACGCCAAAAACTAAACAAGCCATTTTAAGGTTTAGCATATTGATTAATCAGACTGCTTAGCCAAGAGATTTGTACAGCTCTAATCCAAATAGAAATCTTAACGGATGACTGGAAATGAAAGAAAGGCAGGTGAAATTCCAAAGAATAGAAAAGTAGTGAAAATGACATAAGTATCATACATGTTTTAAACCGTAAGAGAGGGCAACAAAAAATAATGGGTCAGCGCAGATATATCAAAATGATAATTTGGCTAGATAAATGAGGTCCATTTTTGCTCACCCTTTGCCCTTAAATACTGCTATTTCCTCTCTCATTTTTCAAATTCTTATTCCAATATAATGTTTAAATTGATTCGATATCAAAAATGAGTAGAAAGAATTTGCAGCAGATGACACTGAAAAAACGAAACATAGTACAGGTAGCCCTCGACGTACAACCACAACCGAGCCCAACATGTCTGTTGCTAAGTGAGACATTTGTTAAGTGAGTTTTGCTCCATTTTACGACCTTCCTTGACACAGTTGTTAAGTGAATCACTGCAGATGTTAAATTAGAAACTCAATTGTTAAGTGAATCTGGCTTCCCCAATGATTTTGCTTGTCAGAAGGTCGGCAAAGGTGATCACATGACCCCAGGACACTGCAACCCTCAAAAATATGAGTCAGTTGACAAGCATCTGAATTTTGATCATGTGACCATGGGGATGCGGCAACAGTTGTTAAGTGTGAAAAGTCATTAAGTCATTTTTTTTCAGTACCATTATAACTTTGAATGGTTATTAAATGAACTGTTGTAAGTCAAGGAATACCTGTAAACCACTTGGCTGCAGTGATACTGTCTGCCTTGTAGATGGCCTGGTAGAAACATAGAATCTCAATGATAAAATGGATTTCGAGCAGTTTCGACCAAATTAAATCCCTCCCATCTATGCCTATGTTCATCAGCCACTGTCCTCAACATCAACCCACAATCATATACACATATATAGATACAGTGCAAAGATTCATTTCAGGTCCAATATACTTTGTCTTGAGCGTGTTCTTGCTCAAAGCAAGATTTGTATTAACTCCAAAATAAAAATATTTAGAGAACCCTTCAGTAACACCGAAATACATGGTTCTCTGCTATTGATGGAGCAACGGAAATAATTGGAGGGCTGGAAGCTATGACACAAAGAACGACTTCAGGAATTGTGCATGTCTAGTCTAATGAAGAGAAGGACTGGGGGTGACATGATAGCAGCCTTCCAGTGTTTGAGGGGCTGTCAACCTGTTCGCCAAAGCACCTGAGGGGGGAGTGGGAAGTAACGGATGGAGACTAATCAGGGAGAGAAGCAACCTAGAACTAAGGGGAAAATTTCCTGAGGTGAGAAGAATGGAGGCTTGCCTCTAGAAATTGTGGGTGCTCCATCACTGGAGGCTTTTAAGAAGGGGTTGGACAACCACTTGTCTGAAATGGGATAGGAATTCCTGCTTCAGCTAGGTTAGACTAGACGACCTCCAAGGTTCCTTCCAACTCTGTTATTCTGTTCTGTTCTGATGGTTGAAGTGGCATTGTCTGTAACTATTGATGCCGACAAGGAAAGGGAATCATAAGGGGCTAGAAGACATTTTACACAGTATAGTGAAAAATGCCATATTGTCAATGGCAGCTGGGATGGTCTTTCTAGTTCCAAACCAGCCCTCTAGCTACTGCATCGTACCAACTAACTCCATCTGTGGGAGCCAAGGACTATCCCACCATCAATGACCTACTGTGGCCTTTCATCAGGCTGCAGAGAAGAGAGAGAGAGCTAGGAGGCAAGGCCGTAGCATCAGCATTGCTGAGGGACCAATGTTGTGGGCTTTTCCTCTACCTGGACTTTTTCCATCCCAGTGACTTTATTAGGATTTGGTAGCAGTTGCTGGGCCCAGGTTTACTGTTTTCTACTTCTCTTACACTTCTTTTTTTCTTTTTTTGAATCTCTCTGATTACACATTTCAGAGTGAGGATTTTTTAATTCATTCTGGAAAACCACTTGGAAAGCTTTTACAGCAAAGAACAGGGCTGAAATGTTTTGCCCAAATAGACTTGTGTTTTATGTCAGACGCTTCTGTGAGAGAAAACAGGGTTTCCATCCCCCAGGGAAACCTGTCCTTCCAGGAAGATGAGACATAGCAGGGCTGGCTGCTAGGAAGAAAGAAGACAAACGGAGCCAGGAAGACAAGCTTAATGACCTACTGAATCAAAACATTCACTTTTGTATTTATTTTTGTCAGTTGTGCTAGGACCTCTTCATTTTACATCAGGGGAAGAACATTTGTTACATCTATGGGGCACGCTTACATAGAAAGGCAATGATAGTACCTACTTGGTATCAAAGGGTTCTCCATGTCAGATTAAGACAATGCTGTTGACATTCTGCCTTTGCCTGTTCTATAGTAGTAATTAAAATAAATAAATCAACCCCCACAAAGAGACATTTTCAGGCCAGAAATCCAACTTTAGGCCTCCTGAAAGTGGCACATTATCCCCTGCTCCCTAGGCTGGATCTTATTCAGCCTTTTTGAGTCTTGTGAAGTTGTCATTGATGAAGTCATAAAAGAATGTTGCTGACTTGGGAATAAAGTAGGTCAGAGCATATTTAAAAGTAAGAGTGCAGGAGGCGGTGTTTATATCTTCAGGCCCAGCTGTGCCGAAAAGTATAAGTTCTTGGTGACTTTTGACATTCAGGACAAGCCATGGCATGTTGTTCTACTCCACCAGTAAGGTTCTTTTTTTCCCTCTGTTCCAGAGGTGGGTTTCAGCAGGTTCTGACCAGTTCTGGAGAACCGGTAATGGAAATTTTGATAAGTTCAGAGAATTATTCTATTCTCTGCCTTCCAAGCCCCAGCTGATCAGGAGGAAATGGGGATTTTGCAGTATCCTTCCCATGGAGTGGGGTGGGAATGAAGATTTTACAGTATCCTTCCCCTGCCATGCCCACCAAGCCACACCCACCAAGCCATGCCATGCCCAAGCCCACAGAACCGGCAGTAAAAAAATTTGGAACCACCACTGCTCTGTTCAACAGGCAGCCGCACAAATATTGCAAAATTCTTCTTGAAAATATGCATGTTCAGATGGAACAAATGATGTGTATAATACAAAAAGAAATACAAAATATGAACCAAAATGGAGATGGTAAAAATACCAAAGGCTAGGCTAATTGGAATTATGGTAGCCCAACACATCTAGAGAGTTCCATGTGCAAGAAGGATGTTATAGAATATGTTCAAAATGTTTTTCTACTTAGCAAAACTGTTAAAGTAATCTAATTAAGAGTCACGGTGGCGCAGTGGTTAGAATGCAGTACTGCAGGCTACTTTTGATGACTGCCGGCTGCCTACAATTTGGCAGATTGAATCTCACTAGGCTCAAGGTTGACACAGCCTTCCATCCTTCCGAGGTTGGTAAAATGAGGACTCAAATTGTTGGGGGCAAAATGCTGACTCTGTAAATCTCTTAGAGAGGGCTATAAAAGCACTGTGAAGCTGTATATAAGTACTATTGCCATCACTATTAGTAATTAATGCACAAATCACTATGGCTGGATCCATTGCTTTAAGGGAAAGGACACAATTGGAGTATTAGCCATTTGGTCCTCCAAAAACAGAACTTGCAGAAACAATACCTTGATGCACCCAGTAAGTCTAAACCTCTTCAGTAGTGACCTATTCATATTAATAAACTCCTTTCTCATTCTCCTGCCAACAGAGTCCCTGATTAAGCAAATACTACATTTTACGTATGTACGAAGACAAATATAAATTCATATTTGACCCAGAAACCATGAGATTCCAAGCTACTTCAAATCTGAAGGTAATCTAAGATGCAAAATCTCCCAGTGAAATGAATTGGAGGAAGTTCAATGTTCAGTTCTGGGTCCAGCTTCGCTAGTTTGGGCAGGGAGACTGCTAGGGAAAGAATAGATAGTACATCAAAAGTAGCTAACTATTCTATCATCAAATTCAAATCTTGTTTTAAGTCTGGAAATGAGTTAAATTTATCAATGCAACTCAAAGAGTTTACCAATGGGACAAGGGTGAAATGCTCCCAGTTCAGACCGGATCGCCCGATCCGGTAGTGATCTTGGCTGGTGGTTCGAAGAACTGGTAGCAATCGCGGTGCGAGGCTCCGTCCGCCCACCTGGCTGTCATTACTTCCCGGTTTTAACCAGGAAGTAATATGTTTTGTAACCTCTGCACATCCGCAAAGGTTTTGCGCATGCGCAGACGGTGTGTGTGTGCATGTGACACATGCAGTGCATGCACTTCCAAACCAGTAAGGAAGGTAAGTAGATTTCACCCCTGCAACAGGATCTGTTCTGCTCTGGTAGTAGGAAACTCGGAATAGTATAAACACAAGAGAATGTGCATGTAGATTTATCTGTACACCAAGTTAACCTTTCTCTTTAATTAGGATGCTTTTCTGCTCATTAGGGTTCTCCTCTCTGGTAGCGTCTTGCATCGCCTTTACCTTCCGTCCACCCACTCCATTCAATCATGCCTGAGAGACTACCTGAAAAAGTCCTTGCAGGTTTCTTGACAAGATTCTTCATAGAGGTGAGAGAAAGTGACTGGCCCAAGGTCCAGTTGGCTACATGCCTAAAGTGGGACTAGAACTCACAGCCTTCTGGTTTCTAGCCCGATTCCTTAATCACTACACTACACCAAACTGACTAGCCATCTTCAAACCTTCCATTTCTCAATGAAGTAAGTCAAGAAACAATCTTCTCCATTCTTGGTCCCATCCCAGCCCCCTCTCCAGGGTTCAAATGCTCCCGGTTTGGACTGGATCATCTGATCCGGTAGCGATGGTGGCGGGTGGTTCAGAGAACCGGTAGCAAAAATCCCTGCCCTCCCCATGCCCACCCAATCGCCCAGTCGCCCACTTGCCGGCTTGCCGGTTCTTTTTAAAAATGCTTTTAAAAGGTTAAAAAAGGCTCTGATGATCACAGCTGCACCGCGCGATCATCAGAGCCTTTTATTTTTACTTTTAAAAGCATTTTTTAAGTATTTGGCTGAATAGGTTGTAAAAAAATGCTTTTAAAAGTAAAAAAAAAGTTCGTGTGCCACAGCTGATCAACCCCTCCCCCAGGCGCACTGTTCTATTTACCCCATGTCTCCTTTTGGCTTGCATTGCGTGCAATGCATTTGGTGCGTTGGGTGCACTGCACATGCGCACGTGCATGCACAGCCAGCAAACCGGTAGTAAACAGGTTCAAATTTCACCACTGCCTCTCTCCACATTTTAAATAAGTAACCAGGCCACTAGGTACCTTTGTTTTGACTGAAGTCACCGCCCTTTTCTATTAGCACTTCCTGGAGATCGTTTGGGCATGCCAAGATCCTACCTGGTCTACCGTCTCCTTTCCCTTATCTCACATTTCTAATCCCACCAAGAAAAGGCTGAGTGCTGAACATGTGGATGGGCAGAAGGCAACCTTTTTTTTTTTTTGCATTTATATCCGCCCTTCTCCGAAGACTCAGGGCGGCTTACACTATGTCAAGCAATAGTCTTCATCCATTTGTATATTATATACAAAGTCAATTTATTGCCCCCAACAATCTGGGTCCTCATTTTACCTACCTTATAAAGGATGGAAGGCTGAGTCAACCTTGGGCCTGGTGGGGCTTGAACCTGCAGTAATTGCAAGCAGCTGCTGTTAATAACAGACTGTCTTACCAGTCTGAGCCACAGAGGCCTCTCATCTTTTATCAACTTCAGATTAAGATTAGAGGATTTTCTCTCTTTAGAGCAGGGGTCTCCAACCTTGGCGCCTTTAAGACTTGTGGACTTCAACTTCCAGGGACTCTGGGAGTTGAAGTCCACAAGTCTTAAAGGGGCCAAGGTTGGAGACCCCTGCTTTAGAGAGACTTGCTGAATGCTTGGCAAAGAAAAAAAGGTCATTTCTGTGAGAGAAGACTCAGAAATATTGCTTTCTATCTCTTTCTATCCCTATCTCTTTTTTTAAAAAAGAGATCTATCTGGGGATGGGTTTCAGGATCAGCCTTTCTTGTTGGGGATAGGCATGGCTGGCTAGGGAATTCTGGGTGTTGAAGCCCACACATCTTCAAACTGCCAAGATTTAGAAATGCTAGTTTATTGATATAGCTGCATGCAAGGGTAGGAGGGGAGGGGAGGGGAAATCAGATTTAGATAGGCCACAGGGTGATAAGAGGAAAAGCTGTAGAGTTCTTAGAATATACCTAGAGTGCTCCTCTAACAATAAGAATTGTTTGGATGCCTATTTGAGCCATTACTCTGCTTGCAAGAATACTTAGTTTATCGCTGTGCCTTCGATGGAGTTCCTAAGGGAGAAGGGCCTGATACACTCCCTGAAACACTTTTCCTAGATAACTTCTGGCCTGCTGTGAAATCGGGAGAAGACTCTGGCTTTTGCCTTAGTGGAGTCTCCCAGCTCTCTTTTATGACTGTTTCCATCTAATCTAACAAAAGCACATAGCAAAAAAGAAAGAAAGAAAGAAAGAAAGAAAGAAAGAAAGAAAGAAAGAAAGAAAGAAAGAAAGAAAGAAAGAAAGAAAGCTTTTTTCCCTTACTGTTTGTAAAATGAGATTTGGACAAGAGTAACATATAATTATCACTTTCCACAAATCATTTGCAGTATTATCATTCAGCTTACATGATATAATTAAGATGCAATCCAGACCCCACATAAATTGTAGCATGCAACTCCCCTAACAGTTTAATACAGCTATTCCACTAGATATTAGTCTTGGGCAGAATGTGAACATTCTTACAGAGAAGGTTTCTAATCAATTTGAAACTGACCCAATAACTTTGCTTTATCTGAACTGTGAAGATCAAGTCTGAGAAAACTAGTGAGCTGTTTTCAGCTTGGATTTTATTTTAAATTAGGACCAAGTTTAAAGTAATATCTACAGACCTTAGTATGTCCACAGACTTTTCCCTTTTCCACATTCCTTGTCCCATAAACCGTTTTTCCAAGACCATTTCTTTTTCTTTTTAAAGAAGAGTAAAATTGCAATGGATAAGCATTCTCATTATTTCAAAGAATGCTCAATATGTATTTTACAGGTTTTGTTGGAAAATAAAAAATGGTGGATTGATGCTATTTTGTTCCCAAACAAAATTGATCCCATTTTGTTTGGGAAGGTTTGTCCCCTTCAAAGCTAAATTGAGAATACAAAAATCATCTTGGAGTTGATGAGACACGTGATGAGATGTATCCTCACCAGGGCCGTGGTGGCTTAGGCTGTAAGATAGCCTGTTATTAAAACACAGCAACCTGCAATTACTGCAGGCTCGAGTCCCACCAGGCCCAAGGTTGACTCAGCCTTCCATCCTTTATAAGGTAGGTAAAATGAGGACCCAGATTGTTGGGGGGGCAATAAGTTGACTTTGTAAATATACAAATAGAATGAGACTATTGCCTTACACACTGTAAGCTGCCCTGAGTCTTCGGAGAAGGGCGGGATATAAATGTAAATTTAAAAAAAAAAATTGCCTTCTGGTAAATGAGCAGATTTTCTGATTGCCTAATTTCTCTAGAATTACATGTTCTCAACAGTACAAATATGTCCATAATGATTAAAAAGGTTAGACCCATACTACACCATTTGATCTAGCTTTCAGCCTTTCTTTTTCTTTCTTTACATTATCTGCCCTACATTAACCTTTTGTTTTAAGCTGTCAGTCAGACAGTCCCTGTCAAACTGCCAATCCATGCTGCATAAGAGGATATGTAGGATAAAAACGAATAAAAGAAGATCAAATCAGTCAAATGATTAAACGAAGTCAAGACAGCATCAATGTCCAAGTTTCACCGTCATCAGCCGATTACGATTTTGCTGGGTTTCTCCCATTCAGTGAACCACATGGCTGTTTTGTTTTGTTTGAAGTTTACTAAAAAAAGAAGACTGTGGAAAATAAAAAGTTGTAACTCAAACATAAGGATAGCAAATTCACTAACAGAGGAAGTAACTGGTTATATAATGTAATGTGCAAATGACCTTGTAGGATGGGGAGAAGAGATGCAGCCTAGGGAATAATCAGAGGATGTAAGTAACCCAAAGTCACCCTATGTGAGTTGGGCAGCCATATAAATGAATTTTATAAATAAACAACTAATTAAAATAAAAATGGGAAGGGCCCACAACTTAGTAGTGCATAGAAAAAAGAACTTAAAAAGGATTCGCTCTAACTTATCAGGCAGTAAAAGAAATAGTGGGAGATCTGTACTATGTGACTTGAAAGCTGCTGATAATATGGCCTTTCAATAAAGTGGAATTAACTCATCTTGTCATGTTTCCTGTCTGGTCTACTTGGGAGGCTGACAGATTGTAAGAGACACAAAAAAGACCACATGTATGGAGAAATCTAGTATTTGGACAGTTAAACCCACAACTTTCTTGTTAATCAAAACTATTGGAGTGCATTTCAGAAAAGAGACAGCGAAGAAATGACCATTTTACAATAATTAATATTAACACTACAGAAACTCTACCACTATGTACTTTAAGATAAAGATCAATTTCTTTGTATTGGCAGACATACCAAATACCTTGGCTAAATAACATAGCCAAGATATTTGTCTGCCAAATCGTATGGGCCAAGATGCTTGGCAGAACAGCTCTTCTAGTAAACTGTTTCTCTGCCCGGCTATCAAAATACATGAAAGGTGAATAAAAATTATTTTTAAAAAAGAAAGGAAGAAACATGGGTGCATCATTATGACTTAGAAATGAAGTCTATGGAAAACCTTCACAAAACTTCATCTCTGGGGAAAGAAAATTCAAAACTAGATTTGAATGCAGTTCCTTTTTTAAAATTTTAGTATACTGAAGATATTATTCATGTGGATTTCCTTGAACCTGACACCATTATTAATTCACAGTACCATACTGTAGCAGACAAAACTTTGAAACAAGGATTAAACAGAATTCAGAAACCAGGGGTGAAATCTAAAAATTTTCCCTACCGGTTCTGTGGACGTGGCTTAATTGGTGGGTGTGGCTTGGTGGTCAGGTGACTGAATGGGCATGGTCAATAATAATAAATAATAAAAATAATAAGTATACAAAACTTGGGAGGCACCGGTCTACCTTCTTTAAAAATAGAGGCCCCGGTCTACCAATTGCCTTTTACTGAGAGGTCCAGGTCTACAAGTGCCTTTTTTTGGCAGGCGCCAGTCTACCTTCTTTAAAAATAGAGGCACCAGTCTACTCGCTGCCTACCGCGCTGATCAGCTGTAGTTCGGCCCTTTGAAGTATTGCGGCAGTCGTTTGCAGCTATATCAGCACCGAGCGCTTCAGGGACAGAGAAGAGGAACAGCGAGGCGTGGGCAGTGGGGGGGGCAGGGATTTTTGCTACCGGTTCTCCGAACTACCTGCCCTCATTGCTACCGGATCGCACGATCCAGTCCGAACCGGGAGCATTTCACCCCTGTCAAAAACCTAAGAAGGAACTTTTTCTATAAGATATCAACAGTTGGCCTCACACCTATTACTGAGCCACCCAGGGGACAAATGTGAAATTGGATCTCTTTGGCTGAAGAGTGAAGTTTTCATGATGGCTTTAAGAAGCTTCTCTATTGGTTGGCAAAAGTGTGTAGTGAATTGTGATTATGTGGAGAGGTAAATATAGGTAACCAAAGAACTTATTTCAAAAAGCCATTTTTCTGTTTTATTTATTAAAATATCCCTATTTAATTAAAAAAAAAAATCTATGAAGGGTGCTTATTCCTATAAAGCAGTGGCCCCCAAGCTTCTGGACACCAGGGACCGATTCTGTGGAGAAAGGTTTTTCCACAGACTTGAGGGGCATGGTTTTGCATGCTGCCTGCACCCTGCGGATGGGGCTTCGCTTGTTTGCACGGCCTGGTTGCTGGAATGCTGTGAACAGGTGTCAGTCCATGGACTGGGGGGTTGGGGAAATGGGGACCTATGCTATAAGGTATCCTTTCACTACGTATATACCTTATCTGGGCATGTGATAGAGGATCTTCTCATCCTTTGGGTCTAATTGAGGACTTTCTTCATGCTGGCACCTAGGCTGGTACCAAAAGTGGTTTCATTCAAGGTGAGGCCTGACAAGTTCTGGAGTCTTAGTTAATTTTTATACGTTTTTTTTCTTCAGTTAGGCATGAGGGTAGATATGCGGTTTTTCTGTGTCCATTAGTGGACACAGAAGATGACTTCATAAGACCATCATGGGTGTGGTTCTCTCGCCAGCCAACAGACTTTCTCAATATTGTATGTCCCTTAGCAGAATTGGTTCTCATGAGAAAGAGATGCAATATCACAAACAGATAGATTCCCCCCACCAACTTCTCCCTTTCCTGAAGAGTAAAAAAATAAGAGTTTTGTCTCTTTTAAAATGAGCTATAAGTTTCTGGAAAGATGCTGGGAAACAAGTGGGGTGTGCCATCTCATACATGGCTGGCATCTCCAGGAATCTATGGGAAAGTCCAGATAAATAGAAACCCGTAAGTCCCCTGTTAAGTGAATATTTTATTTCTCTAGAAATAGTCAGCATATCTAATGAGGAATTTATATTGAGTTTTTAATCTGCTTTTGTAGTAAATCTAAGATTCATTAACCCTATCTAAAAATTATGAAGGCATATTTTAAGGTTAGCCTTGAATCATATTATAGCATGGATCTAATTGTTTTTGGTGCCTTTGAGTCAGTGTTGAGACCTAGTGACTGCCTGAAAAGATCCCTGGAGTTTTCTTGGCAATATTTCAGAGTAACTGCCTACCTCTTTACTGGGACTGTGGGAGGGATAAATCCTATTTGTAGCAGTTGTCTATCAATTTCTGGTCTATTCAGAGTATTTTGTTGCCTGTTGCATTTTCTTTTTTAATCAGTGTGCTCTTCCCACATAATCTGAATGGTTGTGTGATTTCTCTTCTTCAAAATTGAATATTTGCATTTCAAAATATAAAGAATTGAATTTACATTTTCTTTTCCTGTTTTTAAAAAATAACATTTGATTTCATGTATTTCTTTTGATATTGGTCTATCTCTTGAAAGAGGTAACCATGAAGAGAAGGGTTGATTCCTCTAGCCACACATCTTGTTGCTGTTTGGCTAGGAGGCAGCCTATTAATTATTTCACTTTTTGTTTTATCTTTCACCAGATATGAAAACCCTCTTTTTTGTGTAGGAATTTAGCACGCACCCCCCTCCTTGAAGAATGAAATATTTTAGAAAATATTTTAAAAGGCAGAATATATTTCCCTGGATGAGAAATGGAGAAACATGTTTTAAAGATATAGCAGCTTCCTGACTCCCCCCCCCACCTTTGTCAATGGACCATTAAAGCCTCAGCCAAGCTCACTCATTTCCCCCCACCTTTGTCAATGGGTCAGAGGTAGAAACTCATTCTCCCCACCTTTGTCAATGGACCATCATTTGCAACATAATAGGACCCATCTAGCAACAGAAACTCACCACATGGCACCTGGGAAGATTACATCAGCCAGCAAGGCTAGCTAAGACCCCCACCCCCTGGGAGTCTGACAGCCAATCAGGATACTCTTCCTGTGCCCCAGGAAGTTCAAAGCTCAGAAAAAGCATAAAGCTAGGGAGTGCACAGGATCTCAGCCCTTTTTTTCTGTTCAGGAACTCAAGCCATGTGATCCTGGCCACCATTAAACCATCTTTCCAAGCAACCTCCATGTTTCCAGTGTCTTTGTCCCCACTTGGAACTGAACCCAGATGGATATTTCTTCCAACACTTGGAAACATTGGTGGCTAATGGAAGGCAACAGTAGGGTGCCTCCTGTAAGTAGGAGCTACCTACTGGTAGGTACTACTCCAAAGTAGGAGACAGGATCAAAGTATAAAGAAAAGAAAATATATTTTTTAAAAATAATGAAAACGCAGTTTATGACTTTTTAGTATATCACGTCACACAAATAATTGTTTCATTAGCAATTCACAGCTCACCTGCCTAGAATCCTCCACATTCATGGGCATGTTTGGCCACGAACAATTCCTAAAAAATAAAATTAAAAAGTGAAATAAGATTCTGGGAAAAGTAAATACGGTAATTATCTAAAGGCTCATATCAAAATGAGCTGTAAACAAACCTCTTGGGAGCATTCAGGACACATCAAGGAATTGGATCAACTTAAAATTGCTGCCAGCACAAAAATTTGCTCTTTCACAATCTGTGGATTGTACTGTATGTCTTAAAAGACCACTTAGTGTTCCTTATTTAGTACAAGCTTTTGACTTTAATAGCTGGGAGCACATTAAGAGACAATGTGACTTATCTCTTCCCATGTAAAGTTAATAGGATTTCAAGCTCACCTTTTACAAGCAGCCACAGGTAGGATGATTATTCCAGCGTCAAACAAATGTCTTAAATTAGCTAGGTTACCAGATGTGGACTGGGAAAACCTTTTATTTATATTTTATATATATATATATATATATATATATATATATATATATATATATATATATATATATATATATATATATATATATATATATATGTATATATATATATATATATATATATATATATATATATATACATATATATATATATATATATATATATATATATATTATATATATATATATATATATATATATATATATATATATATATATATATATATATATATATATATATATACATTTAAATTTATAATATAAAGTGTGAAAAAGAAAAGTAAGGAAATCAAAGAGAAAGCTAATGGTGTGAGAAAGTGGGGAAAAGTAGAAGAAAATTAGAAAAGGAAAAAAGTTACAGAGAAGAAGCTTCCAATTTTCTTTTCATAAGTACAATTAAAAATTACCACTTACTCCATGGTTACAACCTAATTCTCTTTTTTTCTATAAACTTTCCCTTCTAATCATTAAAACCATAAAACATAGCTTCACTTTTTCTGACTCAAGCAAAAGTCCGTAAGGGGTTTCCATTCAACAATAAAAATAGATATTGTCTTTTCTATATTTATTTATTTATTTATTATTTAAACTTTTATACCGCCCTTCTCCCGAAGGACTCAGGGCGGTTTACAGCCAAGTAAAAGCAATAATAAAAAAGTTAAGAGCAATTTTAAAAACTAATTTTAAATTGGCCAAAATGTAAAAATTTGCTAAAACCCATTAAAAACTAATTAAAACTATTAAAAACTATTAGGCCAGTCCTGCTCGATGAAATAAAAGAGTCTTCAGCTCACACCGGAAGGCTCGGAGGTCAGAAAGTTGGCGCAACGTTGGAGGTAGTTTGTTCCAGAGGGCTGGGGCCCCCACAGAGAAGGCCCTCCCCCTGGGGGTGGCCAGCCGACATTGTCTGGCCGACGGCACCCTGAGGAGACCCTCTCTATGGGAGCGCACTGGTCGATGGGAGGCCACCTGTGGCAGCAGGCGGTCCCGTAAGTATCCCGGTCCTAAGCCATGGAGCGCTTTAAAGACGGTCACTAACACCTTAAATTGCACCCGGAAGACAACCGGAAGCCAGTGCAGCCCGCGCAGGATAGGTGTTATGTGGGAGCCTCGAGCCGCTCCCACTATCACCCGCACGACCGCATTCTGGACCAGTTGAAGCTTCCGGGTACCCTTCAAGGGGAGCCCCATGTAGAGAGCGTTGCAGTAGTCCAGATGGGAAGTGACGAGGGCATGAGTGACCGTGCACAGGGCATCCCAGTCCAGGAAGGGACGCAACTGGCATATCAGGCGAACCTGATAAAAAGCCCGTCTGGCGACGGCCGTCATATGGTCTTCTAACGACAGCCGTGCATCCAGGAGGACGCCAAGATTGCAGACCTTCCCCGTGGGGGCCAACAACTCGCCCCCCACGGTCAGTGATGGAATCAACTGATTATACCGGGATGCCGGCATCCACAGCCACTCAGTCTTGGACGGGTTGAGTTGGAGCCTGTTTTTCCCCATCCAGACCCGCACGGCCTCCAGGCACTGGGACATCACTTCAACGGCTTCGTTGGGGTGGTTAGGGGTGGAGATGTACAGCTGCGTATCATCAGCGTACAGATGACAACTTGCCCTCAAAGAAGTCAATTTAGCCATCTCAACAACTTCTATTGTCTTTACCAACCATTCTTCCATTGTGGGTACTGCTGAATCTTTCCATCTTTGTGAATATAAAAATCTTGCTTAAGTTATCATGCACAAAAACAAAATTCCTTAACTTTTTTACAACTGTTTTCCTATCAATCCCAAAATTAATGGTATGTATTTGAATCCAGAATTTTCTAACATTTTACATATCTACAAAATATACTCTGGTGACATATGAGTGGTAATCAATATCCAACCATAATGGATTCTGCTCATTATGATCATATGTTGTAATTTATTTATTTTTTATTTATTTATTTATTTTGTCACAACATCATACAAAAAGATTATATAGTATATAACCATATAAACATATATAGGAAGAAGAAAAGAAAAACAATAGGACAGGAACGGTAGGCACGTTTGTGCGCTTATGCACGCCCCTTATGGTCCTCTTAGGAATGGGGTGAGGTCAATAGTAGAAAGTTTTTGGTTAAAGCTTTTAGGATTATGGGAAGAGACCACAGAGTCAGGTAAAGTATTCCAAGCACTGATGATTCTGTTGCAGAAGTCATATTTTCTGCAATCTAGATTAAAGCGGTTAACATTAAGTTTAAATCTATTGGTTGCCCTTGTATTATTGCAATTAAAGCTGAAGTAGTCTTTGACAGGAAGGACATTACAATAGATGATTCTGTGAGTTAAACTTAGGTCTTGTCGAAGGCGACGGAGTAATGGTCATAAAAAGGGTTGGTCTATTTTACAAGTCTTTTTGTGGCAAAGATTAAGTGAACGTGATGGCCACAAAGTGGGTGCAGCAGTCGTTAAGTGAATACCATGGTCCTTAAGTGAGCCATGTATACACTATGGGCATGGTTTAGCCGAAATTAAGTGCCAGTTTTTGGCAAAATGAATGTAAAATGCAGTCACATGACTGCAGGATGCTGCAAACAGCCATAAATGTGACCATGTTGCTGAGTGTCCGAAGTTTGGTCACATGACTGGGGAAGGTGGGGGCAATCATCAGTACTTTGAATCTAGGTCATAATTACCCTTTTTGGGGTCAGCCATAACTTTGAACTGTTGCTAAACATCGAGGACTACCTGTATACCAACAGTGTATCCGTTTATAAAAATTATCTTTAAGATTATAGCACAGTGTAAAGTTCAATCCTTTCAGCCCCAGATTTTTCCACTGTTCCATCTGTATCCTGTATTACGACAAAAAACTTTAGTCCATTTTATTATCCATTTTTTCACTTGTTTTTCTTCTATTTCAATTTTTAATGACAGTTTATGCATTTTAGCAACTTGCACATTCATCATTTGTACACAATTCTATTTGAAACTCGGTTGTACAATGTCCAAAACCACACATTCTTTTGTCTGTTTTAATTTTTTCTACTAATTGTAAATAGGGAACCATTGGCAACTATATCTCTCTGCTACCAGTTCTTCTCTTAATTTTATTTTACATTCCCCTTGACAAAACGTTAGTATCCTAGTAAGTTGTGACAACTGTGGACAAAAAGAGCTCCATTAATATGGTTGCAAGAGAGATCAATCTAGGGAGAGTGCTCTGAACAAACCAAGAATTCTTACATAGCTGGATCTATTACTTTTGGCGATTTGGTCAGTAGCTCAATAGCAGTTAGTAAGATTTAGTAAGGTTTGTTGAGCTATTATTATCTCCAACCCATGACACAGTTGCAATTTGCTGAACGCATGTTAGTCCAGGGCCTTCTGACCAATCCCTACTTTCTCTTTCCTCCTGCCTTTTTGAGAAAATCTACCTGTGTGATATACAGTGTGTGTATGTACATCAGATACATTTCTGATTTGGTTCCATTTAAAAAATAAAACCACATGCATCAACCACGATTGATGGTGTCCAGAAGGGATGGTGCCTATCCTCTGAAACTGCAGACTACATCATTTTTCAGTAGCATCTATGCCTCTCATAATTATAAGATATAAAAAGTAACAAGAGCAAATCCTCTTAGTAGACTGCTTTGTGAAATGTGACCTTGACTTTGATCCTAGCTTTTGAATCTTATTGTAGACTGGCTCTCCACTAGATAATATGACATGTGATATGGCATCTTAAGAGTAGGGCACATTTAACACCACCAACTCTCCAAATGAAACATACATTGTTGGATTGAATTTAATTTAACCATATTCCTAATCAAATTATTTCTGCATTTACCATATATAAGAAGGACCAATAGATACAACTGCAGTCATACTATGAAATACAATTGTGCTATGTTAAATATAATTAAACTTACATTGCCAGGCGGAAGTGACTGATGATCAGTTATGGTGGATTCTTCTCTGTGTCTACTTTAAGACAGTGCCCTTCAACATTATTCTGAATTAATTTTAAACGGCTCTATGGCTGGTCTTACATAATTCATTTCAGTGAGTTTTGAATGCAACTCTTATGTGCAGGCAGAATATATACTAATAATGCCCAGTCAATTACCAGTAACTTCCTGTTGCTCCTTAGAACAAACTGTAAGTCACATGAACACTGAGCCACGCCTACCCAGCTGGTCATTAGGGCAGAGAACCGGTTGTTAAATTATTTGAATCCCACCACTGTCCGGAACCTAACAGCAAGTGCTTTCTATACTTAATCAGAATTGTAGAAAATGGAACAAAAACTAGATATTTGCAATTCTAATCCAGCATCTCTTTCTCCTTTCATTTCATCAAAACAACATTGAACATTCCAATTGCAGAATTACTGTTTCTGGGGTGGTTTGGCTTTAAAATGTTTTATGGGTAGATGGACTGGCTTTTGCCTATGTTTTTTTAGGACACAGTCAATTCTAACTTATTCCAAGGGCTTTGTATATTACCTAGGAAATAGGTTAGCCGTAGCTAGACTATTTTTGCTGCCAAAACCAATATTTGGAAGACATTTACATTTCTGCACTGGTGGAATTATACTGTAGCTTGTGTCTACTTCATTTCTGGAGATGTGTTGTTATTATTTATTCAATCTACATCCCATCTTTTCATCAAGTGAGCACAAAAGATGACTAATAATAAAAGGAAACAATTAAAGGAATAAAATCTTATAAAAAGACTTGAAATTATTAACAAATTCAAATGGAATGTACTGTCAAATGGCTCACATTTTCAGTAGCTAATGTAGCTTCAGAACTATGAATGTTAGAAGAATACAAGATGTTCCATATAAAAAGGTAAAGGTTCCCCTCGCACATACATGCTAGTCGTTGCTGACTCTAGGGGGCGGTGCTCATCTCCATTTCAAAGCCGAAGAGCCAGCGCTGTCCGGAGACGTCTCTGTGGTCATGTGGCCAGCACGACTCAACGCCAAAGGTGCACAGAACGCTGTTACCTTCCCACCAAAGGTGGTCCCTATTTTTTCTTCTTGCATTTTTATGTGCTTTCGAAACTGCTAGGTTGGCAGAAGCTGGGAAAAGTAACAGGAGCTCACCCCGTTACACGGCAGCACTAGGGATTCGAACTGCCGAGCTGCCGACCTTTCGATCGACAAACTCAACGTCCTAGCCCCTGAGCCACCGTGTCCCCCTATGTTCCATATAGTGAAATGTAAAACAACTGCCTTGATTCCTCTTAGGTTCATCCTCTTCCCCTTGTTGAAAGAATCACATTCGCTTTCAACTCAAAACTGGATTGACTAGATTTTTTTTTTAATTTACCAAATCTTTTAAAAATACTATCATTATAATTTTATGAAATCAAGATATGCTGTTTGAGACGGTGTTCATATGATTCTGCAAATTTACATTTTCTCTCTGGGCAATCAGTATATTAGAAATTAGGAATGGAACAAATGTTTATTAGTGTTCTCAATGTTATTTGTCTATGCATTGTTTATTAGCTAATTCACATTTTATTGGATAATAAAATTAAAAATAGTCTGTGCATTCATTATTTGTTTTTTTATGCTAGCTAAAAACTAGGAAAATGAGTACACCAAAACTGCATTTGATAATAAAATCCAACCGCATATAGCTTTTAGTCAACAGACAGCAAAATCCAGTTGCATTTGATTATTGAATATATTTTTAAAATGTTTATAGAAGTCTGATTACTCTTCTGCTATTTTTGGAATTGCTAAAAGGAAGATAATGACTAAAAGAATGAGGAAGACCATAGCTTAGTGTCTTATACTTTGCATGCAAAAGGTCCCAGTTCAATCCCTGGTATTTCCAGAATTAGAAAACCCTTTTGGCAGAAAATCTGCAGAGTTGTTGACTATTACCAGAACTTTATGCTTGGGGTACGGCAATAATAATCTTTAGATGATAATTTGATGCTGCAAATTATTAATGTACTAGACAAGCAAGGACATTTCAGAAAAGCACCTCTTAGTGAAAGAGACTGTGAGTGGGCTATTTTTCCTACCAATTGCCATATTCCTCAGGGACCACAAGGGTGGAGTCAGAGTAAAAAACAATCAAAACACCAATTTCCTTTGACACCCCAGCTACAAGAAAGGGATATGCAAGACTCACCAGAGTTTCGAAGTTGTACAGAAGGCTGGAATAAAACTGAGGGTCACATGAAATTATGCGAGGACTACAAAATCCCCACTTCTGGAGTAAATATATGCATATATTACACATTCATTTATTTCAATACTTGTATTGAATATTGTATTGAATATGGCCACCCATATTAGAAGTGCAGCTCTTAGGATTGCACATCTAGTGAGCCACCCAGAATTCGATTTGAAGATGGGCAGCTACACAAATGTTTTAAATGTAATAAAAATAAACAAAAGGAATCAACTATAAGGTATATGAACTGTATTTTAACAATTTAATGTTTTTATTTAAAAAGGAATTTATAAATTTAATGCATTCAAAGTAACTCTAGCAGTCTGCTGTAATGCTAGGCTTCATTTATATAAGCTGCTTCAGATATGAATAAGCCAATCAGATACATAAGTTGCTTCAAATATAAGGCAATCCACGAAACTGGTTTATTTTTATTTATTTGGTTCCTGCAAATTTGGCAAAGATTTCTGTGAAACTGCTGTTAATATTTATTGAATCAAGGAGATGGAATAATCCTAAAGTCCACTCTACTTAAAGATCAAAAAATCATGTGCATTGATTTTTTTTATATTATAGGCCCCTTTTCTAGACCAAGAAGTAATATATTCTTGATTTGATTCTAAGAAAGAATATGGTGATTTTGTAATTAAAAAAAAAAGAAAAAAGAAATTGTCTTTCAAGACAATGAATCAAAATGAAAAAAAAAATATCTCAGGACAGCTTAAATAAGTTCCAGACTAATACCTGGAAATTCCTATGCAAGTAAATGGAGTGCTTTTCATGGAATCATTCTCCTATATATTTGTTGCTTGTATCCTTACGATTAATATTGATGTTGTTTCCTGATTGCTTATTTGTAGTCTATGCCTATCATTAAGTGTTGTATCATTAAGTGTTAAATTTGTACCCTATGACTATCATTAAGTGTTGTAAATATTGTACCTTGATGAAGGTATCTTTTCTTTTATGTACACTGAGAGCATATGCACCAAGACAAATTCCTTGTGTGTCCAATCACACTTGGCCAATAAAAATTCTATTCTATTCTATTCTATTCTATTCTATTCTATTCTATTCTATTCTATTCTATTCTATTCTATTCTATATAAAGTGTTTATGTTATCTCTATGAACAAAGTTCAGTTATAAATTAGGGTGTAGTTCCAGGATCTCTCACGTATGAAGTCAGCCCTAGAATCAGTTTACACACTTTTATCCATTTCATAACCAAATAGATATAATCTGGCCTATTAAAGAGTAGGGCTTTTAGGACTGGAATATAATGATAGTAAGAGATGATCCTTGCATCAGTATTGAAGACAGCTATATCACAAATATCTCCTCTAATATAGTTTGTGAAAATACTGTAATGGGAGAAATAATTATATCATGCTGTACTTTGGTACATGTTCTACAGAAACAATACCCCTTTGCTGGCTTGTTTAATAACCTGCTTTTCCATCAAAAGTGCAGGCGACATTCATAGTACTTACTCCACCAGTAGACTAAACTAAGGAGTACCTAACCCAAAGTTTCCATGGTTCAGAATAAATTTACACTGGTTCTTCCCTTGTGTAATATCTTAGCCAATACCTGGGATGTTAGTGAATATAAAGCAAATCTAGTTAATCTATGCAGATAGTATTTATGAGTCAACTAGATAGGCAATTTAAAACAGCAATATATTGGTTAATTATTATTATTTTTTTGCTTTTTCAGAGTAAGGGAGAGGAAGCTTGTCTTTTGTGAAGGTAGGGTGGTCTCAATCCAATTTGGAAATGAATCTAGACTTGTCATCAGTAAGATATAGATGTGCTATGGTGAGAGTAATCATGGGTCAGTTTCATCATTGAGAGATAAAATTTCTCCTGAAGTCAATGTACTGTTTGCCAATAAATTTCTGCGCCCAAATCAATTACACTCATGAGTTACTCATAAGGCTTACAGTATATATAAAGTCTTATGAGTGTAACATGGAGTACATTACGAAGTGTTTTATCAGAAGCAAATCTGCCAATCCAATTAAATCAGCTCTTGGAGACTTGCTAAGGTGGTAGCAATCAGTCTCCTCTGGATCAAAATGATCCCAGTAGAGGGTTAAATCCAAGACTATTTGAGAGAAGCCCCATTATTTCCATGGAGGCCATGAACTTCTGATTCTTCCTAGATCCCAGTCATGAGGACTGAAGTCATTCAACAGCAGGACATAAAAGACTGCCAGCAATCTGGTGATAAAGTCCAATAATCTAGATAGGGATCTTATCAGGAAGCCTGATGAACTGTGTTCAAGAAGAATTCCCAATTTACCACATCAGCCCAATTTAATACACAATCACACACTGTCATCTCAGGGCCAGTTTAATCCTATATCAATGTACTCTTATCAATCAACTCAAAGCAGATAGCTAGGCAGTTCCTTGTTCCGCTTTATTACTGGGCTATAAACTTTCTGATAACAGCTGATAATCAAATGAATAATGAGCCAGAGCACTATGGTTTGCCTTGAAATCTGAGTCATCAGCAGGAGAAAAGCAGAACAGGAGATTGCTTGCAAAAGTCCAGGGTTCAAGCACTACAGAACTCCACAAGTCTGCCCAAATGTCAAGCTGAAGGTCCAGATGCAAAGCAAGAAGCAAGAGACAAACACAGACCTGAAGTTAGAGAGTTGTTTCCAGTAGAGGAGCAAAGACCTGAGGATCTCTCTATGTAGTTCAAGATGCTGTGTTGCCTATTAAAATGTACAATTAGCACAGGGGCCCCAAAGACTGTGTGCTCTCCCCACTTCTCTTCTCTCTGTATACCAATGACTGCATCTCCAATGATCCATCTGTTAAGCTACTGAAGTTCGCAGATGACACAACAGTGATTGGTCTCATTTGAGACAATGACGAATCCGCATATAGACGAGAGGTCGAACGACTAGCCTTGTGGTGCAACCAAAACAATCTGGAACTGAACACACTCAAAACCGTAGAAATGGTGGTAGACTTTAGGAGAAACCCTTCCATACTTCCACCTCTCACAATAGTTTAACAAAAAGAAGGACTAGGGGAGACATGATAGCTGTGTTCCAATATCTTAGGGGCTGCCACAAAGAAGAGGGAGTCAGGCTGTTCACCAAAGCACCTGAGGGTAGAACAAGAAGCAATGGGTGGAAACTGGTCAAAGAAAGAAGCAACTTAGAACTAAGGAGAAATTTCCTGACAGTTAGAACAATTAATAAGTGGAACGACTTGCCTTCAGAAGTTGTGAATGCTCCAACACTGGAAATTTTTAAGAAAATGTTGGATAACCATCTGACTGAGATGGTGTAGGGTTTCCTGCCTGGGCAGGGGGTTGGACTAGAAGGCCTCCAAGGTCCCTTCCAACTCTGATGTTATGTTATGTAATACTAGATAACACAGTATCAACAGTAGAAACCTTCAATTTCTAGGTTCTATCATATCGCAAGATCTAAAATGGATAGCTAACATCAAAAACATCATTAAAAAAGGACAACAAAGAATGTTCTTTCTGCGCCAACTCAGTAAGCTCAAACTGCCCAAGGAGCTGCTGATTCAGTTCTACAGAGGAATTATTGAGTCTGTCATTTGCACCTCTATAACTGTCTGGTTCAGTTCTGCAACCCAACAAGAAAAACACAGACTTCAGAGGATAATTAGAACTGCAGAAAAAATAATTGCTACCAACCTGCCTTCCATTGAGGACCTGTATACTGCACGAATCAAGAAGAGGGCCGTGAAAATATTTACAGACCCCTCGCATCCTGGACATAAACTGTTTCAACTCCTACCCTCAAAACGACGCTATAGAGCACTGCACACCAGAACAACTAGACACAAGAACAGTTTTTTCCCGAAGGCCATCACTCTGCTAAACAAATAATTCCATCAACACTGTCAAACTATTTACTGAATCTGCACTACTATTAATCGTCTCATAGTTCCCATCACCAATCTCTTTCCACTTATGACTGTATGACTATAACTTGTTGCTGGCAATCCTTATGATTTATATTGATATATTGACCATCAATTGTGTTGTAAATGTTGAACCTTGATGAACGTATCTTTTTTTTTATGTACACTGAGAGCATATGCACCAAGACAAATTCCTTGTGTGTCCAATTACACTTGGCCAATAAAATTCTATTCTATTCTATTCTATTCTATTCTATTCTATTCTATTCTATTCTATTCTATTCTATTCTATTCTATTCTATTGCTTTTCCATCTTTTTAGTGAGACATGGTGAATACTTTTGCTCAGCCTTTCATAGCTGATGGTTTGGGCTAGGATGCCCTGCTAGAGAACCAGATCCATGCTTATTAGAATCAGATTTCTCAGGCTCAATGTCCCCGGAGTGGCTGCTGGTGTGTGGTTGCCTTCTGACTCTTCAGGTTGTTCCTCTCTCAGGTCTATGTCTTTAGCCTCTAACTCACAAAATTCAAACAAGACCATAAGAGTAAGATGTCTTTCAAAATCATTATTCTCTCTCCCCCTTGGACTTGAAGTTGAGGTTGCTAAAGGAAGTAAAACCCATTGGAGGACAATCTCCATGTGGGTAACATCATTACCACCATCCAGCCAGGTCTAGGTGAAACCTGATATAAACTAGGTCCATTTGCTCATCTACAATCAAATCATGAATAACTGAGGGCTTATTAGCAATAGCATTTAGACTTAGATACCACCCGATACAGCTTTACAGCACTCTCAGGGTGGTTTACAATGTCAACATATTGCCTCCAATGATCTGGGTCTTCATTTTAGTGATCTTGGAAGGATGGAAGGCTTGACTCAACTTTGAGCCCCATCAGGATTGAACTCCAGGATGTGGGCAAAGTTTGCCCACAAACTTGCATTCTAACCACTGTGTCACCATGGGGTTTTTTAGAAATAGCCTTGATGTTTATAATCAGCAACTCAAGGTCAGAGTTACTAATGATTCAGCCACCAATACCCAAGCTGGGAGGGCTAGGCCACTTCTAGCACATTTAGAGTCCCCTTTTTTTTGTATCTAACTTTTTCCCTTTTGTAATCCATGTCCCCTGAATACTGTTATATAAATGTGCAAATAATATAATAGATGCAAGATTTCTGATAATGCATTCAGGAATATATTTTCAAACAATTCTACAATTCACAAAAATATAGTACTGACTAAATCCAACCTACATTTGAACTAATGCAACATCCTAACAGAGGTAGTACGATGACTCCCCAGAACATTTCTTCAGATATCTGTCCAGATGTCAGTTTGGAGGAGTATGAACCAGTTCCCAACACGTCAGGAGGGGAGTTGGTCAATGGCTCTGAGCAGCCATCTGAGAGGGATTTAGCTGAAGCACAGCTGCAACAGGACAGCCCTGAGGCTTCAAGTAAGGAAAGCACACAGCTGCAGCTGGTCAGTGATGAGGAACTCCCTTCTGCACCTGATCTGTGAACATGTAGGGCATAGAAAAGGCAGAGCAGAGAAGGTCAACCTGATTACTTGTGAGGAGGCAGTCTTGTCCTTCTTGATGGGCTGCACCAGAAGCTGGCTATATAGCACAGCAGATAGATGAAGGCAATGCTGGGAACAATGTGTTCATTTCCTACCTGTCTGTTTCCTGGTTGTTGTGATCCCTGCTTTGAATTGACTTGGATTGTGCCTTGCAAACTCTGGGCTTATCTTGTAAGCACAAGAGATGCTTACCCTCTTGTGCTGTAGATTTAATTTTGCCTAGTGAGTTTATCTTGTTTGGGAAACTTTCAAGTGCCCTGTGGACTAGTATTGGTCTGCTTTTGGCTGAGCTTAATTGGGACAGTTCTGGGTTTTTGGTGAAGGGAATTGCTGGGGAATATTAATAAACCCACTAAACCAGGGGTCTCCAACCTTGACAACTTTAAGCCTGGCGGACTTCAACTCCCAGAATTCCCCAGCCAGCTTTGCTGGGAGTTGAAGTCCGCCAGGCTTAAAGTTGTCAAGGTTGGAGACCCCTGCACTAAACCACTGTTGTGTGTGAGAGAGAGTGCAGGACAGCATAGATTCACCTATGATTCAACTGTAAATGTTTATCTAGAAGCTGAAACCTCTTAGAATATAGCAGCAAAGACCTAAGGAGATAATTTGGATAGATAAGTTGCTTCTGTTGAAGATAGAACAAGCTCTGATAATAAAGATCATCCATTGAAGAATCAAACAATTAGGATCTCCATTTACACACCTCCTCCTTCTGTCCTTTGGTGGAGACTTTTCCTGCTCATTTCTCAACATTTGATGTGGAGGTTACCTATATTCTTCTTTGCTAACTAATGTTTCTAGTCTCTTCCACCACCACGACCACCTCCCAGCCTTGCAAGCTTTAGCCCTCGCACACAGAGCTAATTCAGTAACAGAAATCAAAGAGAGAAATCAGGGTAATCTTCTATACTCTGAAGGTATATAAGTAACATCAGCCAGTTTAGAATAAGGACAATCTAAATGTCCACAAAGTTAAAAATATCAATTCACATTTTGTGATTTTGATTCTACCCAAGATTTTCGGATCTATAGATTTGCCATCTTACAATTTACTTGTGATCTCCCCATCCCCATCCCTCTCTGTCCAATCAGTGCCTAAACAGAGCATATGAGAAGGTTGTAGTGATTGTTGTTTTTCTTGATATATCACCAAACAGAAGCAAAAGAGAACAGATGGGCCAATAAAAAACAGAGCATCTGCCTTCCTGCTTTAGAGACCTGGATCACCTCCCAACATTTTCCCTCTGTAAGTAGTAAACCTTCTGTGCCCTCTTCTCCTCCGTATATAGATAGATGTGGACTTCATAATCCCTCAAGACTGTGTGCAGTCATACTTGGGTCAGTTATATTCCTATGGTTTTAGCAATTCCATGAGTCAGCCTCAGACCATTTATATGGGGAGCAAAAAGGGGACAATTTTCCTCTGTCATGCATAAGAATGAGCCCTACCCAAAGTAAATTTCCACTTCTGAAATAATTATATGGGTGCATATCAGTGGTGGGTTTCTACTGGTTCGCCCTGATTCAGGCGAACCGGTAGCAACGGCAGGGGTGGAAGGCTCCACCCACCCACCCGGACGTCATCATGGAGACTCTGCGAATGCACAGAAGGTTCTGCGCATTTGCAGAAGCGCTGTGCACAAGAGAAGCGAGCATGCGCACACACACGCTCGCCGCTCCGAACAGGTAGCCAAGGTAAGTGAAAACCACTACTGGTCCATATGCTTCATTCAAGCAGTAAAATTAACCTATGAAAATGTAATTCCAAGATCTTTATAGCACTGTGGATTTTCCCATACATCTTCTTTTCCTGGGCCATTAATTTTCATGGATAAAAATGTTACATTGATATAAAGTGCAGTAAGAAGAAAAAGGGTTGGACTCAAAGGCTGGTTCTTTGGAATGTAATCTTCCTAATACAGACTGATCCACAACTAGCACTCATACTTCAGGGCTGATCAGCAGCTTGATGCCTTTCTTGTTTCCCTTCTCGTAAATGATGTAAAAGAGTATTTTTGGGTATTGCTGCTGCTTCACAGGAGTAACACCCCATTTGCATTTGCTGCAGCACCAAGCATGGGCAGGTCATGCGAGCAGGTCAGCACCAAGCATGCGAGTTTGCTTACAACAGAACTGACTGAAGCCTCAGGACTCACCAACTCATCTGTAAGATACTTGGTGACAGATATTTGAACCAGTTGTCTGGAAGTACTCACCACAGTTTTATCAAGGTCCTTAGCCAACCCTGGTGTTAAATTTCCATCTCAGTACATTTGCAAAGACAGCAGAAGTGCCAGCAAGTCTTTACAGAAGAAAACAATATTTGGGAGAAGAAGAGAAAAAAAAAAGGGGGGGGGATATTTAGCTTCTTTGAAAATGAAAAAAGTCGCTCTATATTAACTCACAGAAACAGATCGTTTCTAATTGTGTTCTAATATATGCCATTAAAATTCAAACTGACAGTTTTCAGCTGTTCTCTTCCACCCAAGAGTTGCTCTTTTTTATTCTTCCTGCTTATTATCTTTTGCAGCTTAATATTAACCTGCCATTTTTGTTCCTGATGCAAAAGACCGAAGGAAGATGAAGCCGTCAACTGTCCATTACTATACTGATGGCACATGGCAAAATGAAGGGGAAATTGGATGTGCCATTAAAATATCCATCTAAACATTCCCAATCATATAAAACAAAACAAAAAAGATATAGATGCTTAGAGTGTAATTTTCTTCCTTTATTCCCTGTTGGACATCCCTCGTAATGGTGCCAGGACAGATCATCAGGGAGATGATCTTGTCGCTGGGAGACAATAATGACTTTATAATCAATCAATCAATAGACTTTGTGATTCTAATAATGTGATTCCAATAATGATTTTCTGTCACACTGCTTATCTGTCATGGTCCACTATGTTTTCTTTGGGGCCAATCCACATTTCTAGGTCCAGTTTTTCTTCTGGGCTTATACTTCCTTTCTCTTATAATTTTCCCAGATGCACCATCCCATTTCGTTAAGCACCTCTTGACACCCTTAGCCAATACTCTTTCCAAGCATGCTAAGGATTTCAGACTCTTCAACTCTGATAATTTAATCACAATATTAGCACCTTTACAAACCTATTGCCTTGAAGATTCAAGAAAGATCTTGGAGATCTGTTATTTGAAGAGAGAAATACAGGTAGTCTTCGACTTACAACAGTTCACTTAGTGACCATTCAAAGTTACAACGGCACTGAAAAAAGTGACTTATGATTTTTCACACTTATGACCACTGCAGCATCCCCTCAGTCACATGATTTACATTCAGACGCTTGGCAACTGACTCACATTTATGACTGCTGCGGTGTCCCAAAGTCACGTGTTCCCTTCTTGCAACCTTTTGACAAGCAAAATCAATGAGGAAACCAAATTAACAACCGTGTTACTAATTTAACAACTGCAGTGATTCATCTAACCTGAGTCCTGAGTCCTCCGGGAGAAGGGCGGTATAAAAATCGAAATAAATAAATAAATAAATAAATAACAAATGTGGCACGGAAAGTCGTAAAGTGGGGCAAAACTCACTTAACAAATGTCTCACTTAGCCACATAAATTGTTGATGTAAGTTGAGTTGATGTAATCTGAGACAGAATATGGCTGACAATCTGTATCACCCTATTCCTCCCTCCTCTTTCCCAAAAGGTCATCAGGTCTGGTCCAATGCCAGCTCCTTCCCGGGGTCCCGGGGTAATCTTCTTCTGCAGGTCTCTGGTTGTCAATCATATCAGGAATGCAATGTCCGTTAGGATTCGCGCTCAAACATTCCTGTTGAATTCAAAACATTAATCTCCCCTCCCACCTTAATTATGTCAGATCGACACTCTTAAAGGCCCCTTTCTTCTTAACTTGAATCCAATAGCTATTTACATTAGACATACAATCCCATTCTATCTAACAACTGAAATACAATCCCATTCTATCTAACAACTGAATATAAGGAGTACAAAGAGATACGAAGTTTGGAGTGGAGGCTGACAGCTACCTGTATAAGCAAAACTGTTAGGTTTCTATGTAGTTACTAGCCTTTTTCCTAGCTGAGGTAAGAACTAAAAACAATTTGCTAAAGATGTATAGGACTTCATACGGAGCATGTTAAACTTCTTCTTTTACTTCCTTTTCCTCAGTTCTCTTGCTGGTTCTTATTTTCTTCACATTCATTGACTTTTCAAGTAAGGCACCATTTCATTGCCCTCTATGTATTTTGACTTCTATTTTTGCAATTCCCTAAAAATAGCTTAGGTTGCTGCCAGTTCTCTGTCAATGGCTTTGTTTACACTAAAACCTTTCTCTTCTGAACATAGGATCATAGAACTATATGGCTGGAAAGAACCTTGGAAGCAAGGGTGAAATTCAGCCAGTTCTATTCAGCTCGGGTGAATCAGTAGTGGCGACTGTGGGAGACTCCACCGACCCACGCTAGGGGTGAAATGCTCCCGGTTCAGACCGGATCGCCCGATCCGGTAGCGATGGCAGCGGGTGGTTCAGAGAACTGGTAGCAAAAATCCCTGCCCCCCCCAACTGAGCCACGCTATCATCAGAGGTTGTTTTTTTTTTACTTTTAAAAGCATTTTTTCTTCGACCGAAAAAATGCTTTTAATAGTAAAAAAAAACCCTTTGATGATCGCACGGCTCAGCTGGCTCAGAACCTTTTAAAAGCATTTTGGGTAGAAAAAATGCTTTTAAAATTAAAAAAAAAAGTTGGCCATGCCCTCCCAGTCACACTAACCCCTCCCCCACAGAACCGGTAGTAACAAATTTTACATTTCACCCCGACCCACATGGATGTCATGATATCACTTTTTTGCTACATTTTAAGCCTCTGCACATGCGCAGAAGGCTCTGTGCATGTGGAGATGATGGCGCTTGGAAGCAGCGTGCGTGGGGTGCACACTCATTTATGAACCAGTAGGGAAAGTAAGTGAATTTCACCCCTGCTTGGAAGTCTTCTAGACCAATCCCCTACCCAAGGTAGGTGTCCTTATTCCATCCCAGACAAATGGTTGTCCAATCTTTTCTTGAAAACCACCAGTAATGGAGCACCTACAACTTCAGGAGGCAAACTGGAGAATTAAGTGTTCTCACTATCAGGAAGTTTCTCCTTTATTCCAGGTTGGATCTCTCTGTGTCTAGCTTCCAACCATTGCTTCTTGTCCTGCCCTCAGGTGCTTTGGAGAACAAATCAATCCTCTCTTCTTTTGACAGCTCTTCAAGTATTAAAAGACAGTTATCATGTCACCCCCCCCCCCCAAGCCTTCTCTTCATTAGGATAAGCATACCTAGTCCCCTTAGCCATTCATCATATGGTTTAGCCTTCAGATCCTTTATCATCTTTGTTGCTCTTTTCTGCAGATTTCTAGGGTCTCAGCATCTTTTTTTGTATCGTGGTGACCAGAATTGGTCATGCTGGCTACCACTAATCACCTTATTCATTTCTAGGTGCTCACAAGTTCGCTGCTTGATTATTTTTTCCAGGTTTTCCCAGGAACTGATGTCAAGATGATTGGTCTATAGTTCCACAGTGATGATGTTCCTATTCTGATTTTGAAACTCTTATGATGAAATTGGAGTAGTCATCACCCTCCATGAAGCTTTTAAGAAATTGTGACTAGCTTCACAGTTAAATTATTTTTCCCCCTTCTATAAAACATTATCAGTTCTAACAAGCTAATGTTCAAATCTCAGCCAAAGCCGAGACACTTAAGTTTTCCCAGGGAATTTTAAAAAACTACCCCTTATTTGCTATTTTGTTTCGCTACTGTTTCACTCAACAAACTGAAAATTCCTCTCCCTAAAATGCTATTTTTCTACAAATACCTACAGTAGGAAGAAAAACCTGCATTGTTCTCCTTTAGGTTTCATCAGTTTTCTTGAGTAAATGTCTGCACTGTGTCTAGTGTAATCTACCAGGAGTACTTCACTCCACTGCCAAATATCTTGGTACTTTTATGTCAGTTCAGTACATATTTACGTATATTCAGCAGTTTCAACAAGAGGAGCGTTTTCTTTCTGCAAAACGTTTTAAAGAACACTGTATTATTCATTGTGTAGAGAATTAACACCAATTTTCAATTCATGTTTATAAAAAATATGTCTAAAAAGCTTTATACAGGTATTCCCCAATTTACAACACAACTGGGACCAGAACTTCCATCATTTAACAACACAGTCATTAAGTGAGTCACACCTGATTTACAACCTTTTTTGCCACATTCATTAAATGAATCACATGTCTGTACCATTGTCTTTGTCAAAAGATGGCTGAGATGTTCATAAATGATGAACACATGACCTTGCGATGCTGCAGCCATTGTAAATACATTGTAAATACATGCCAGTTACCAAGAGTCCAAATTTTGATCAAATGACCATAGATACTCTGACAGTCATAAGTGTGAGGATCAGTCATAAGTAACTTCAAATGGTCAATAAACAAAGGTTCGTAAGTTAAGGGCCTTTATTTGCTAGGACAGCTTATATGATCGAACTACTATGCAATGCTCAAGGAATTATATTTTAATTATTTTCTCAGATAAATATTAAACATTTGGGAAATAACAAATTCTGTTGTTTACCACTGTATTATAGTTAAAATATTTCTAATGTAAGTGATCCAAATCTTGTCCTCCCAGCATGAGTAAGACTTGATAATTTCTCTGCAAGATTGAATCATGAGAATTGGCTACACCAAAAAGAAGTAATCAGTTGTAAGAGCTTCAGTATTTGAAAAGGAAAGCAAACCAAGTACTGTAATTTTAAAAGGGTTGCACATTTTCAGAAGAATATTAAAAGTCAGGATGTCATCGAGCATTGTCCCACTCTGAGCACACACACACACACACACAGACACATAAATTCACAAATAACGACTAATGACACAGGCCCAGAACTTCACATGTTGCACTTGCCCGTCCTGATTTTCCAGACACTTTTCCCAAAGAGTCGCAGGAAGATTGAAGGGAGAGAGTCACAAGTTTTCCAACAATGCTGGAGTGATGATAAAATGCAACCACAAGAGCTGTCTAGAGAGGAATGGTATCTCAATTCTGTGATGAAGGACTAGCCAATGTGAGAAGAAAAACCCAAACCAAACAGATGTGATTCATGCATCACAGCACCAGCAAAAAAGTAACAATGGATAATTACACTAGGTAGAAAGAAAAGCTTTCTACTTTCACATAAGTCTCCACTCTGGAGTGAGCACTTTGAAGCACGAAGAGGTTTTCCCTCGTATCATTAAAACTTTTATTTAATCGAATGTTAAGATAAAAACTTAAAGATAAGAAAAAACAACTAGCACAAAATTCCTCTTAGGCTCATTCATTATTGGCATTCCATTCAGTTCAAGGTTACTAAAGTTATCTAGCATCCAGGTGACAGATTCTCTCTCCATAGGGCAAAGTTTTAAATTTCAACCTTATAGAAAACAAAAACATTGTCTTACAATGACTAATTTCCTGTAAAACTTTCTGTGCCCTGTGGCTATGATGTAATGTCTATCAGTTCCTGAGGAGGAAACTGGACAAAGAGACACCATAGCAAGACAAGAAGCAGTGGATGGAAACTAATTAAGGAGAGAAGCAACCTAGAACGAAGGAGTAATAACAGTGAGAACAATTAACCAGTGGAACAGCTTTGCCTTCAGAAGTTGTGGGTGCTCCGTCACTGGAGGCTTTTAAGAAGCGACTGGATAGCCACTTGCCTGGAATGGTATAGGGTCTCCTGCTTGAATAGAGGGTTGACCTGGAAGACCTCCAAGGTCCCTCCCAACTCTGCTATTCTGTAAAAGAGAATCAGACTAACCCTGATATAAGTACCCCATAATATATAAGTTGATCTGGAGAATTGCTTTTAGAAGGCTTTCAAAATTCTAGCAATAAAGATCTTTCTAGATATCCAAGCAGTTCATGATTCCCAAGTTTGCCTCCCTTTGAGAAGTTGACAGTGGCACTTATGAAATCAAATCCAATTGGCAGGTATTTTATTGTTAAATGAGATACTGTACAGGGTGAGCTTTCCTCAACATGTCAGCATCCCACTCTTATAAGAAAATGGTACGAAGGCTACTTGCTGTTTGTAGTGCTCCCACGCAACTGTAATCATATTTTTCACCAACCACACTATTGATATCTCAAAAAAAAACAACCCACCAAAACCAATTTGGGAACATATGAGGTAACTGCTATATTAACTTCTCAGAAGAAGTCCAATACCAAAGGTGTCCAAAGACACGAATAATTTCACAGAAACTTCCCTTGCACTCTCTTTAAACTATCTAACTTTTTAGATTAAAAAAATTAATTAACCACAGAAAGCTGCCTAGGATACTTCTAAGTTCAGGTAGTCGGACTTGCAACCATTGTTTAGTGACCATTCAAAGTTACAACAGCACTGATAAAAGTAATAATCAGTCCTTGCACTTATGACTGTTGCAGCTTTGCCATGTTAATGTGATCAAAATCAGGTATTTGGCAACTAGCGTTTATTTCCAATGGCTGCAATGTCCTGGGGTCAAGTGATTATTATTTGAGACCTTCCCAGCCAGCTTCCCACAAGCAAAGTCAATGGGGGAATCAGGATTCACTTAATAACCATGTCATTCACTTATCAGTTGCAGTAATTTGTTTAATAACCACGACAAAGAGGCCATACAATCTTATGGGATTCACTTAACAAACAACTTACTTAGCAACCGAAATTCTGATTTCCGTTGTGGTTGTAAGTCTAGGATTACCTGTAGAGAACAAGCCTCTAGCATCATTTTTCTTTCTAACAGTTAGTTTGAAGAATGGCTAAAGAGTAATACTTTGTACCAATACTAATGTACCAATCTATCTGGAAAAAGACAAGGAAAACAGGAGAGGAAGAAGCATTCTGTTACATCAGTATATTGGTGCTGTTTGGATCCCTCATGTTTTGTACTTTGTGAATAGGTCTTTTACAGAGACACCCACAATATATTCCCAACATTCAAAATGTTCCATCTGCCCAACAGATTGGAGATCCCTGGTCTTAAGGAATCTCATGTATTATTGTTACAAACTAAAAAGCATCAAGTAGCAAAAGCAGCTATGGAAATCTGTTTTTGGAAATGGGATGTTTGGAATGCTTCTTCTCTTCAATGATAATTTAACTTTTTTTGGGTGTGTTCACCATATCCAAATATCATATATTCTACAGGCTTCTTGGTAAGTGTCTAAATCTTCATCATTAAGTTATCTTGAACACTATTTTTTAGTTTATGGCTTGAGATATCTTTTACTGCTACATATGGACTTTTGGTTGGACTGCTAAAATACTAAGATACCCAATTCTTCAGAGTGCGCTCATTACATCTGTTACAAAAATACCCAGCAAATAAAAAAATGAGAACCTTACTTGTAATTAAATAACAAGAAAAAATAAGGGATATTAGCAAAATGTACATAAGAAAAAATTTATATTAAAACAAATTGGAAACTGATGCATTTTTAAAGTGTTCCTTCATACTTTAATGTAATAAAATCAAAGTTGCTACGTCTGATCATTAATAATCAATAATCAAATGGGGTGATTATTTCTTCAAAGTATTGTACTGTCTGTGAAGTAGGTTAGATATTCTGCTAAATACAGTTCAAATCAAATATATAGAACAGAAAGAAAAACAGAAATTAAGGACAGAAAATAATATTGAATAGAAATGAAGCCCATGAAGAAGATGGCCAATTAGATAAACTGAATCCTATTCCAAACACCAATTATTGCTTATGAATATCAATACTGTGAAATTGGGCATCAAGACAACCTGAATTGTGATCTGTGTAATGCCTTAACTTGTGTATATTTACATTTTTTTTTATTATTTTTCTTCTGCAAAGTGTTATTCATTATTCACTGAAGGATGTTTGTGTACAAAGGATTCAGATGTTAATGTTTAGAGTGTTTGCCATTATACACTGTGTGCACAATTATTAGGCAAGATGTATTTGGGAGGATTAATTTTATTATTGAACAACTACAGTGCTCTTGGTCAATCCAAAATGTTAATAAACCTCAAATCTGAATAATTAAGAAAGTAAAAGTGAGGTTATGGCTTTCTTAAGAGAATATCTATGCATGCACAATTATTGGGCAACCATTAGTGTGCAGAATTATTATGCAACTAAATGAAAGATGAAAATTTTTCCATCTCACTTACCGTATTTTTCAGAGTAAAAGACGCTCCGGACTATAAGATGCACCTACCTTTTTTGGTGAGGAAAACAAGAAAAAGAAATCTGCCTCTGCCTCCCAACAATTTTGCCTCGTTGTAGCAGAGACCTGCGCAGCAATAGGCAATGGCAATCCCTGCAGCCTGAAACAGCTGAGAGTCGGGAGGCCGATCCAACTGACAATCAATTTGTGCTAAGTAGGCTGTGCTGAAGCTGAAATGGGCTGTTTCTTCTTGCTGCTTGCTGCAAGGAGGTAAATTGCTGGGAGGCAGAGGCCAAAGGGGGCCAGTGGGTAGACGGGGCTACATTCAGTGTATAAGATGCACCCAAATTTTCACCCCCTTTTAGGGGAGAAAAGATGCATTTTATACTCCGAAAAATATGTTATTTTCATCTGTTAAAATGAGAATAATAAACAACTCAAAATTTATAAATAAACATTTCTGACAGTTCAAAAAAAAAATCAGTGACCAATATAGTAACCTTTCTTTTCAATAACAGTCATGGATTCATGGAATCTGTCAGTTTCTTATTTATTTATTTATTTATTTCAATTTTTATTTATTTATTTCAATTCTTGATCTGTTGACGATCAACTTTTTGTGCAGCAGCAACCACAGCCTCCCAGACCCTGTTGAGAGACAGAGTTTTCCTTCACCATATAATCTCCCATTTAAGAAGGGCCCATAAGTTCTCAATAGGGTGTAGGTCAGGTGAGGAAGGGGGCCATGTCATTATTCGTTCATCTTTAAGGCCTTTACTGGCTAGCCACTCAGTGGAGTATTTTGATGCATGCAATGGAGCATTGTCCTGCATAAAAATAATGATCTTCTTGAAAGATGCAGACTTTTTCCTGTACCATTGTTTGAAGAAAGTGTCTTCTAAAAACTGGCAGTAGGTTTGGAGTTGATTTTGAGCCCAACCGGAAAAGATCCAACTAGCTCATCTTTCATTATACCAGCCCATATCAGTACCTCACCTCCACCTTTCTGGCATCTGAGTCAAAGTGGAGTTCTGTGCTTGTTACTGATCCAGCTATGGGCCCATCCATCTGGTCCGTCAACAGTCACTCTCATCTCATCAGTCCATAAAACCTTTGAAAAATCTGTCTTCAAATATTTCTTGGCCCAGTCTTGCCATTTCAACTTACGTGTCTTGTTCAGTGGTGGTCAGATTTCAGCCTTCCTTACCTTGGCCATGTGTCTGAGCACTGAACACCTTGTACTTCTGGGAACTCCAGGTAGGTTGCAGTTCTGAAATATGACAGCACTAGAGGATAATGAGTTCCTGGTAGCTCAAATCTTTGGCAGTTAAGGTGCGTCTTTTTTTCTCAGCATGTTTCTTGCAACCCTGTTGACTATTTGCAACAAAATGTTTGATGGTTCTGTGATCATGTTCCAATATCTTAGCAATTTCAAGAGTGCTGCATCCCTCTGAAAGACTTTTTACAATTTTTGACTTTTCAGAGCCAGTTAAATCTCCTTTTTAGCCCATTTTGCCTGAGTAAAAGAAGCTGCCTAATAATTACGCACATCTTGATATTGAATGTTTATCTCCTTAGGCCACACTCTCCCTCATTACATGAATACACATCACCTGATTTGCTTATATCCACTATACATTTAAGTTTATACAGCTTGGAGGTGGAAAATATGCATACAAAGGATGATATGGTTAAAATACTTAGTTGCCAAATAATTGTGCACATGGTGTAGACAGCTTGTGTTTAAAAGATATTATGGAAGAGGAACAAGACAGAGGCTGATTTGAAAGTATATTTAAAAATAGTAGGCTATAAAAATGGTAAGGAAAAAAACTTGATATACAAATGTCTTAATAATTAAAAGGGGTATACAAATAAACCAAAAGAGCAATCTGGATAATCTTCCCATATTGGATTTACAAAAGAGACTGTTAATATTTTGAAGATTTTTGAGAAGGAACAAAGAAATGTGATGAAAGGAGAAGCCATTTTTTGCATATTTCTTTTCTTGGTTTTACTATACAGGTAGTCCTCAACTTACAACCACAATTTATGTTGTTAATTCAGAAATTTGTTAAGTGAGTTTTGCCCCATTTTATGACTTTTCACACCACATTTGTTAAGTGAATCATTGCAGTTCTTAAATTAGTAACACAGTTGTTAAATGAATCTGGTTTCTCCACTGACTTTGCTTTGTCAGAAGGTCACAAAAGGGGATCACATGACTCTGAGACATTGTAACTGTCATAAATGTGAGTCACTTCTCAAGCATCCAAATGTAAATCATGTGACCATGGGGATACTGCAGGGGTCGTAAGTATGAAAAATGGTCATAAGTCAATTTTTTTAGTGCTGTTGTAACTTCAAATAGTCATTAAATGAAATGTTGTAAGTTAAGGACTCTCTGTATTTTTTTCCCTTTTAATTGTTTTTTCATTTTCCACCCCCCTTCTTTTCTGTACTTTTTATTCTTTTAGATTTTTGTTCATATTTGTCTTTATCTTTTTAATTATAATGTTTACTGATGTACTTTTATTATAAAAAAGAATATAAGAGCAATGTCTAAAAGCTGGCAGGTATAGAAAAGATGATCTCATTGAAATTATTTCTGGATAGAATATGCCTAGGAAGCACAGGAAAATTAACAGGACAGGACAGAACGGGACAGGACAGGACAGGACAGAACAGAACAACAGAGTTGGAAGGGACCTTGCAGGTCTTCTAGTCCAACTCCCTGCTTAGGCAGGAAACCCTACACCATTTCAGACAAAGGTCCATTTCAGGGAAGGGAAGGGTAGGGGGGTGCAAGGGAAAGATCTCTTTATTGTATGTTTCAGTTGTGGATCTCAGATTTCCAATTAAAAATACAAAGTGGATACCCATCACTCCAAACTGCAATTTTTCTGAGTAGTCAATAGTCTATTGTTTTTTTAAAAAAAAATACCTGACTCATCCTAGGATTAAATACTTACTTTGAATTCTTCTACAGAGCACTTTCTGTGATACAAATTGTTGTTTGAACAGAGGTGAAAGAAGTGTTATCACCTGTGCAAACCATCTGGATAAAGGCTTCACTATAAATCAATAGCTGGCAATGAGCAAACAAAGAAGGAGGAAGAAGGAATATTCAACAGAGACACTGCTTAACAGGTGCTTAGATAGATAGCAAAGGAGAACAAAGTTCAATTTACTCTTTTTATTTTTCTTTCCAATCATGCTAATGTACCCTACTCCTAACCTTAAAAAGCCTCCCACAGAAACAGAGAGAGAAATTCTCTCTGAAATCCTGTTGCCAATCAAGATACAGTCAACTTTTCATGTAAGGGACTCCACATAATTCATATGAATTTTTTAATTTATTTTTAAATTTTATATAGTTGCCTATCTCACAAAACAAGTGACTCTGGGTAGCATATTTTCATTTTGCTGAATAATACTTAAAGCAGTTATGCTTCTTGAGATGAAGGCTCGGACAGAGTCAATACCTTATTTTTTACACTGACAAAGTCTTGCTAAAAACAATGTGTTTTTCTCTTCTAGGCCCCCAAGAAGAGCTCCTTGGCACATCTACAAGACAATTTTCCATCTGCTGCCCTCACAAACCTGCCACACTTCCTGGTGCAACCAGCCAAACTACCTCTTCACATGACTCATCTTGAGGTGAGCCAACTTTAATGGTTGCCCTTGTTGCCAAACTTCTTTGACTACCACCATTAACTTGACAATTGAGGGCTCATCCTTCAATCTCTTAAATCACAATCATAGCAGCTGCTGAGTCTATACGGTGATCAGAGTCTGTACAGCTTTAATCCCTAAGGCTTAAGAAATAAATCCCTCTGTATTTCAGTAGCTAAAGTCATGGGAGGCAGAGTTTGTGGGAGATGAATTATTCATGTTCCCATTCAGCTGCCAAAGTATCTATGTTCTTCAGGCTTTAATTTAACAATAATAGCAGGCATCTAATTTTCCTTTTATGGTTCTTGAGGGCACCTGATGAAAACTTGCTTCATTCAATTCAACAACAGACAATTGAGCTCACAAGAGGGCTCTTACTCAGATCTATCTCTCCCCCAATGAAATTACGCTGGGGAACTTGGGGGGAGGCCGCTCATCACACCGATATGATGGAGAGAAGAATGGAATGTTGTATACTTTGGTCATGTGTTTTTCCAAAATTTAATTATTGTTTCGATGAATCAAACCATGGTTAAATCTTGTACGGCAACAAGGTTAGTTATATCCTGTTATCAGTAGTGGGTTTCACTTACCTTCACTACCGGTTCGGAATTGGGAGGTGCGTGCACATGCGCGGTGCTTCTGCGCATGTGCAGAGCGTTCATGATGAAGTCCGAGTGGGTGGGCGGAGCCTCCAAACGCCACCACTACCGGTTTGCCCGAACCAGGGTGAACCAATACAAACCCACCACTGCCTGTTATCCACCCAAATGGCAACTCTCCCTTATTTTTATTTAAAACTAAATCAAATCAAATCGCTATTACAGTCATAAACCAGCATATTTTTTCTTTTAAACAAGAAAAATAGTATTTTCATTTACGCCAATATTTCTACTGCATCTATATGAATTATCACTGAGGCTGCATTTATGACAATTAAAGTATTGATAATAACAAACTCAATCCCAAAAGCAAATACACTGAAATAACAGAAATCCAACTTTGTGCCTAACCACTATACCTTGTTAGCATCTGATTGCTCTTCCAAGTAAAGTATATGAAATGAAGCAAAGTTCCCAGAGATGCTTAAAACAGAGAAGGCATCTCAAAGTATTCTGAATGCCAATATTTTAATGAAGAGGTAGGCAACCCACAATCAATTCACTAAATGCAAGCCCCTTGCCCAGCTCCTAAATTCAGTGTCAGATTTATTTTCAGCAATGAACTTTCCAAACAATTCTGCTTAGAATAGGAATGTCAAGCTTTGACTCGATTTTATACATCCATTTTATCTTAAAACAAGCCCCAAACCATAGAAAAGCACCCAATGTTTTTTCCTTGTCCTTCATAGTGGTGCCCCCATATTATTAGTGGCTACTTCAATTCTTTTTTTAATATAATACCCAAAAATATCGTCCATCCCTGATTCAGGCCTTAAAGGCACTTTGAATTAAGCCCAGGAATAAATTGGAGAATGGCCAGGTTGCTAAACAATCAGAACGAGGTCATCCAATTTGCTGGCCCCAGGCAGAACTCCAACAGCCATATGATCACACAGAGGCAGCTCCATTAATGAAGCTATAGGTCCACGCGCCAGATAGGCATATGCAGCAATCCTCCTTGAACTGCAGCTCTAAACTTTTTACCCACAGCGCCCAATCTGACCTGCAGAAAACAAGATGAACTTACAAACAGGCAGTTCTGCAGCACTGAACTTCTCTGATTTGGAGGTGGGTCAGACATATGTTAAGTTTGCTCACTCTATTATAATGAGGTTAAACCTGAAGGTCTTGGAGGCCCCACCTGTGTTTTGAAAGGAAGAAGGATGCCTTGACTGTGTTCAAATAGTTTTTTTTTTTAAATGAGGGGAAAGCATTGTCTGAATTTGTGAAGTTGCAGTTCTTATATCTCTAAAATAAAATGACATATTAACACATGTTGAAAAATGATTGACTCCAGAAATATGTATTTTGAAGGTACACCAAAGAAACAACAGAGCATGTGAAAAACAATGTTCAAGAAGTTTTATCAGCTCCCGTCTTTTGGAGAAAATTTAATGCCACAATATGACCAAGCACCATCTATTCTTTATTTATTATTAGAAAAACCCATGAAACATTTATGGTACACGGATGATCAAAGGTCTGAACAGTCAGAAGCTTTTCATTTTTTATAGTAGTCATATTACAATTGTAATTAATAAGCTAAAAACTACAAAATAAAAAAAACTAAAAAAATAAAAAGAAAAAAGTGCAAAAAATGGTAAAGAAAGAAAAGAAAGAAAAAAGAATATAGTAAGGAAGAAGAATGTAATGTTGCTTATTGTGGTTTTTTTTATAAATGTTTCTCTGTGCACTCACTTACAAATGATGTTTCTTTAAAACAGTCTTGCTTGAGAACTTACCAAACCTGAGGAGGAATTTTAGTAAGAAGGATGCCTTTGTTCTTTCAGGTGTCAGTCCTGCTATCTCCTTGGTTCCCGAAACAATGCAGTACCCTTGAGAACCAAGAATGCCTACTAGTACAGGGGTCTCCAACCTTGGTCCCTTTAAGACTTGTGGGCTTCAACTCCCAGAGTTCCTCAGCCAGCTTTGCTGGCTGAGGGACTCTGGGAGTTGAAGTCCACAAGTCTTAAAGGGACCAAGGTTGGAGACCCCTGTACTAGGGTCTGCAGTTTGAATCCTAAAATCAGAATCATAGAATAGAAAGGAGCCATAACCCTGGTGGCGCAGTGGTTAGAATGTAGTATTGCAGGCAAACTCTGCCCACAACTGGAGTCCGACCCTGACAGGACTCCGGGTTGACTCAGCCTTCCATCCTTCTGAGGTTGGTAAAATGATGACCCAGGTTGCTGGGGCAAAATGTTGACATTTGTAAACGCTTCAGAGAATGCTGGAAAGTACTATGGAGCGGCCTATAAATCTACATGCTATTTCTACTGCTATTAAATTTACACCCTTGAGTTCAATTCTCTGATCAATGCAAGAATCCAAAACATCCCAGAGAGGTGGCTCTCTAGCTTGTTGAACACATCCAGTGAAGAAAAACTTCCTGCTACTTTCTGGATAATGGGTTCTGCTGTCAAACTGCTATTTATATTAAGAAGCTTTTTTCTAACATTCATTCAGAATCCCCAGTCCCGTAACTTGTGCAACTTCCAGTTAGTAGGATCAGTTTCCTTTGAAAATTTAATCCAAAATGATAGAAGCTATTATATGTATGCTGTACAAAATAGGGCACTGGACCTCTTATGAACAAGGGGGGGGGAAAGGATCTAGTTGTATAAAAACGATCACATCAACTCTATCACATTTTAAAGCAGAACATTTAATTCACTGTTAAACTCACAGTGATCCCATGGGAATTAAGGTCAGGATGTAGTTGCTTAGCAACTTAGCAGATTAACATTTTCCAACTGTTACCTACTCAGTAGAAGGCAATGGGTGATTTAGTGGGACACTTCAATTGTGTTCCAGGTTCTCCTACTGTTTTATGGTTTTATTCTAAGCAGGGAATTGGACCTGCTATTTTATATACACTTCAACTTAATGGGATTTACTCTACTTCTGAGATAAAATGTCTAGGTCAACACTAGGCATATCCAACCCATGGCCCATGGACCACATGTGGCCCAGGCAAGCAAAAAGGTTGGGACACCCATGGACTACACTGTTAGTCAGTCTCCTTTTATTAGCCAAGTCAGCAGGTGACTGGATCTGAACTTTATATATGTTTTAAATCAATTGTCATTAAATTTCTAAGAAAATTAAACTTGTTTGTTGCTTTTCTATTTCATTCCACAAAGCGGTTTGCACAAAACAGGCACAATACTGCTGCATCAATAAGAAAGACAATGTCTTGAGATACAATCCACTGTATTTTAAGTTAACTATCAGTACTACTGAGAGCAGAAAAAGTTTCTATTAAAGAAACACAGTACTCATCTCACTTATTAGCTGAACCTTTTGTTTCTGGCTTCTTAACAGGCTGCATTGCTCAACTCCCTTGAAGATTATATAGATTATATAATTATTAGCTAAACATTTCTCTTCATTGATATGGAAATGGGTATCAGACACTTGATTCTGGTCAAAGATACTAGATTGCCTGGAACAAGCAATAGACTGAAGTTAAATAACCTCTTCTTAACTCTCAGCTAATATCACCAGTTTCTCAAGTTTTATGCCATACATAGAGAATAAGGTGCAATAGTGAATGTGCTTAACAAATGAAGTTCTTTGCTCAAAAGTTTCTCATACAGAACCTGAAGACAAAATTGCACTTGGAGAGGATTTATTAGGAAGAGTTTCCAATTACTGCAGTAGATCAGTTAATTCAATAGCAGTAGTCACAGCACAATGTCATCCTGTTCCTTTCTTTCCTACTAAATTTATTTTATGAATAGTTTGCTAAGATGTGTTTCAAAAAAACTTTAATTTACAACTGTTACAAACAAGCACTCAGTGTGAAAAACAGAATATGTTTTTCAAGTTATTTCATTCCATACTGTGACTGCAGCGTGCAGAACAGGGAAGTGCAGAAGAGTGCTCTATCAGAATGGTATATAGTATATACAGTCTACCTTCTGTTCAGTACTCAGAGAGAGAGACAGACAGACAGACAGAAATGCAGGTATTATATTACATCATCCCCCCCCACCAAGGTTTGATGTGACTTTTCTAGATACCCTTGGAAGGAAATGTCTCTATTTTTACACTGTGTGTATTCTGCGCAGTGTTTTCCATTATATTGATCATCAATAAAACAGCCTCCTGGCAGTTAGAAAAGTGGTAAGAGCTGGAAAAGCTACAAAATATAGTTTAAATGGCCTGACTTTGAAGGCCTATGCTTTGATGGATAAATATATCTCTTATGATAATACAAATCTGATTTTAGAAGTTGAATTATGAAGGGACAGGACTATATTATGTAACACAAAGCCAATATAACATGAGGAGCATTTGG